>NC_073343.2:31777500-32977500 GCF_027580225.2 Misgurnus anguillicaudatus
TTTCATTCATCCATTCTGTCATTCATTCTTTTGTTCTTTCTTTCATTTGTTCTTTCTTTCTTTCATTTGTTCTTTCTTTCTTTCTTTCTTTCTTTCTTTCTTTCTTTATTTCTTTCTTTCTTTAATGTTTCTTTCGTTCTTTCCTTTTGTTCTTGCTGTCTGTCTGTCTATCTTTCTATTCACACAGTATTTTGGTAGTGAGCTAATAAGAAATTCAGTCCTGTGGCTAGTTGCAGTCGCAAACCAAATGAAACCCCTACAAGATTTTTGGATGTGTGTGTCTGAATCAAGGCAGACTTGTACATTCTGTAGAATAGGAACACCTGCAGAGACACAGACAGACTTTTATGTTTAGGGAATATATTGGTTTAACTGCAGGAAGCAGGGCAATGGCCACACAGCAGGACGCTGATCCAAAACATCAAACATCCAGGTTGGGTTATATATAGTTTTATTATACGTATTAAATAGACAGGGGATATTTTTATCCACACGGACAGATGAATAGCAAAAAACAAAACTGCACTTCTAAGTACCCATCTGATGTGAGAAAAGATTAAAAAACGCAGCCGGGGGGAGAAATGCGGCTTGCATCCTTCAAAACAATGGACAGCGACATGGGGCTTCTTCACATCAACTTGAAAAAACATTGATCCGAATCGTATTGAATTGCTCCTTGCAGCACAGCACATGCTCCTCTCCTGATCAGTACAGGGAATCAAATCTTTTTCAGAGGGGTGCATGTAATCTGCAAAATGGAACATGTCATCATACCACAAATATGTTTGCTATTGTAATCACAAATTTTACACATACAGTACATGTATGATGCATGAGTTACATCCCACCTACCCTTATCACCATCTCCTAAACCTTGTCTCATTACCCTACAGCAATATCTGCCTATTGACTGATAAACAACTGCAAGCTCAGCCAAACTCTTTTCTTTATGAAAACGTTTTTTTTTCTTCAGAACAAAGATCCTTTAAAAATGTTGAACGCAGTCTGAAGACATGGCAGCTCTTTGGAGTCAGGAACTCTCTTAGATGTCTTCCCAGCTTCGCTTACATGCAATAAATCAGACCATCAGGGGGTTACATGGCAATAATCCAGAATCACAGTGAAGAGAAAGAAAACAGAGCCTTCTTATTCAACATTCACCACAAATCAAAGTCCTGATTTCATGACAAGACATCACTTGATCCCTCTAATCCTCATTTCAACATTTAAAGAAGCTTTTGTACAGTTACATCTTACATTGCAAAAAAAGTGACGTTATTAAAGTCTGGAATGTTTTATCATGCATCTAAGAGAATTATGGCATGTAATATAACTTCAATAAGATAGGATAGACATGCAGGACCTGTATTTCCCTACATTGGAGGTCCTTTATATACATAAACTCATACAGGGTGAGTAAATGATGACAGCATTTTCAGAATTGGGTGAACTGTCCCT
Organism: Misgurnus anguillicaudatus; assembly: GCF_027580225.2. NCBI lineage: Eukaryota > Metazoa > Chordata > Actinopteri > Cypriniformes > Cobitidae > Misgurnus > Misgurnus anguillicaudatus. The sequence goes on from NC_073343.2 coordinate 31,778,959, forward strand.
TTAAACACTCAATTTAAATACACAATTTAGCAAACATATAACTTTGTTTTAAAGGGAACATATCATGAAAATCTGACTTTTTTCATGTTTAAGTGGGTCCCCAGTGCTTCTACCAACTTAGGAAATGTGATATCAACCCCCTATCTTAGTTTTGGTAAACCATTATCTGGCAAGCATGTGTAAAAAAAAGTCATTTGGCTCCCCTTGTGATGTCAGAAGAGGATAATACCACCCCTTAATCTGCACTATCCAACAATAGCACTGCCATTTAGTGCAGAGATCAGCTCATTTGCACTTTAATGGACACACCCACAACGTCACATTTTTGTTCACACCTACAAAGTGGCAATTTTAACATGTTATAAAAAATTATCTGTATTTTGAGCTAAAAAGATTTATTTGGCGTCTTGTGAAATGTCTCCTTTAAATAGTTTATTAAATAAAACATTGGTCATAAATTCTGTTTTTCTGCAAATAGAGAAAAAAACGTATTCTAGAGTGCTTCACATCTAAGCGCATCTAATGAAAATCCTTCACCTATAGTCTCCAAAAGCCTGATAAATCCTGACTGTTTGTCGTGTTGTGTGTGAAACAGGTGGGTTGAACATGGTGGCTTTTGTCCTTGAGGTCTCGAGCGCTGACTGGAGTATTCAAATCTTCTCTATGCTTTAGGTGTGGTGAACCTGACAGATGTTACAGAACAGGTACAGAATGAAATACATCCTTAACCAAGAAATTACATACTGTCCCTATAACGTTCTATATGGGACACTAGGCCATTGAATTAAAGTGTCTGCCAAATGCATAAATCTACAGGATTTCCTGTTAATCAATGTCCTTCTTCAGACTATTCACCATTGCTTTCATCAGTGTTGTAACTTGTATATAATGCAAAGTTCAAACAAAGGATTTAACAACCATCCCATATCTCGACAATCCCAGCATGCACTGCTACCGAGATATCACCATAGACAGTAAAAGAAATGGACACAGCAACCCCATTGGATTCAACGGAGACAAGTGAAGTCAATTAGAAGCAGGCACTCCCTGGGGGTCCAGCTAACTGCGCAAACTCAAACTGAGCTTAAAGCAACACCAAAGAGTTTTTTTTTTACCTTAAAATGACGTTTCCAAAAAAGTCGTTCATCCACTCGAAACAGGGTGAACGGCACTTTCAAATTCGCTTTGCTGCCCTCTATCAGCCAAAACCACACTAATGAAGTTTTCCAACCGATGGGTCGCGGTCCTGTACTGTAGTTTGAGTGAAAACTACAAAAACTTGTTTACGGCAGACCTACAATCCAATCAGGGCCAGCTTTGCTGCAGTAGGCTAAATTATTTACAACAGTGGTAATAGACAATTCTGCTTCCAACCTGTAGGGGGAGCAAAGAGCAAAAACGCTTTAGTGTTGCTTTAATGACAAAGATGTGACGTGAACAACCTGTCTGACAATTGTAAGTCTCCTAATAGCTGTGCCAAGAGAAATCTGAATCACCAACCAAATCCTCAAAACGTTGTTGAACAATTCTGTCCCGTTGCTTTTATGGACTCTCTATGGGCTTCTCCCTTGACTTTATGCCTCCACGTCCTCCCAATTGCCTCATAAACAGTAAAAGATTGACTGTGAGCTTCTCCTCCTGTCCATACGGTAAATTATCTACTGTGCGACAGAGAGTTGCAGGTTATGACAATTTTTACAAAAACTGCTTCTACTGGGCCATAACGTTAAGATACAAGGTTATGGAGCCTTTTATAAATTTTCGTGTTTCTTTAGAAAAAATTAATGGAATCTTTAAACGCCTCAGATGTAATGTTATTAGCTGTCAAAGTGACGCCAAAATGAATGAAAGTCAATGGAATGCTAACAGCAGGTGGGGGTCCGCTAATCAATGGGGGCGCCCTGGGAAACTTCAATAAAATATGAAACCTTGCCCCCCTGGATATCACACACACAGACTTTACCATAAAGGTGCTTCACAGTGATCCCATAGAACAGGGGTCTTCAACTACTCTTCTTCAAAGGCCAGATTTTAAAATTGTAAATATGATGTCGGCCAAACTTTTACCCATATTTTTATATTTTTATATTATTATTATTATTATTTTTATTATTATATATGTTATAACTTATGTTGTTTTTGATACTTTTTGTTATAGGTCATAAATAAAAAAACATGCATTTTCAAAAAAGATGCACACATCTTGTATTCAGTTTTTTGCCTTTTAATTTCTGAAAACTCATATTTTCTTTTTTAATGTTTTAAAAACAATTGCAGTTTAACATCGCAAAAGCAATGTGTAAGTGTAAATAATCAACAGATCTCCTAAACTTCTTTTGTTTATAACTGTTTAACTTTCATAAATTGTTACATTTCAAGTATTCACAACATTTTGGGTCAGTTTCCTGGACACGGTTTAGATTAATCCAGGACTAGGCCTTGGTTATATTAGGACATTAAAGTAGTTTTTACAAACATACCACACAAATAAATATTACCGGTGTGCATCTTGAGAATAAAATGTGTTAGTGCAAGATGTTTTTAAATTAAGGCAGCTCAAAAATGCATTTTAGTCATATAGTCTTCTCCTAATAACTAAAATTGCAATTGTTTTCTTTAAAGATGTATAGGCTAAACCGTCTTTCAGTTGTATACTACATCCAGACACGACGATTGGAGTTCGCCCCCTAGTGGCAGTCGTAATGAAATTTCGGTTTAATCGTAAATCCGTGTCAAGGCAAGAGCCTTTAATCTACGTATGTATTTATACTTATTAATTTAATTGTTTTGATTGGAACACACTGAAATACATCACTTTCGGTCGTCGTGTCACAACCGGTTCAGTGGCACAAGTTTATTTATTTTTTATGCATTCATTTTTATGCACTCTCTTTACATTTTTTTCAGTGGAAATGTAAAAATAACCACGCTGATTTTAAACCAGACAAAATGACCGGCGTGCCAGAAAAAGATGATTGGAGGGCCGCATTTGGCTCCCAGGCCGCCAGTTGACTAGTGCTGCCACAGAATAAAATTTTTTGGCTGAATAGAAAAAAACCTTTAAGATCTAAAGAGCATTTCTGTTTCAAAAAAGTTTCTTTAGATCATAAAAAAGCATGAAAGAAATTGATTTTTGACTGAAAAACCGGTTCACTGAGAAGAACATATTAAGCAATTATAGAAATGCAAAAGTTGATGTGGGGGTTTAAGGACGGGGATGAAAAGTAAAAAGATTAGTAAGTAAAATCATCAGGATAGATACAGCAGATGTATAGACGGTTTCATCGGACCCACGTGATACACGTCTGGATCCGAACTTTACTTCTGGTTTCGTTTTTTTAATGGTCTTACTAGTTGTTAAACTGATCTCTTGAACAAAAAATCTCTCGTCGAAAATAATCTATGTAATCTATGCGTTGTTTTTTTGCTTGTTATATACATAAACTACGTTTAAAGTACTTTGTTGTTATGTATTCTTAGTGGAGTTTACCGGAAGTTACGTGCGGACTGCGACAGCCGCTTGTTAATGTTGTTAGTGCTGAAACCATCTATATACAGACAAAATAGTGGGATCAAAATATTGTGTTTGATGTAATATATATATATATATATATATATATATATATATATATATATATATATATATATATATATATATATATATATATATATATATATATATATATATATATATATATATAGAAAGAAAGAATAAATGTGGAAGATAACACTGAACATGACCAAAAAGAAAGAGGAAAAGTGGATTAGGGAGTAGTAACATGTTGAATTGTCTTGGTAATTTACAGTGCACACCTATAGACCAGAAAAATATGTGCTTGCTGAGTAAAAGCACGTATGCATGCTGCTCTCAGATGGCAATAACAAAACATTACAAAACACCCCGAAAATTCAATTCTGACCAGTGGAAGAAACCTAAACGAGTAAACGCATCTGCTAAAGTGGATCTACACCTTAAAATGAAAACCAGTCTGCAGCATTTCTCTCCTGGTTCTTCTTGGTACATCACCTGCTATACTGAGGAACGCCTGTTCCTTTACTGCATCGATTGTACCTTTCAGTTATCTTACCAAAGAAACTTACATGCGCTCCATCGATACCATCGATGTTCCACCTCTGCTGTCTCATCAAAAAGAGGTTGAGAAATAAATAACCATTGATAAAAAGATGCTTAAAAAATGCTTAAGATTAGTTTTCACTTTCTCAGCCAGAGGTTTATAAAGGACAAGAAAATCAGAGCCCTGGGAAATCCCGGACAACCTAACGGTCAAATTAACAAGAAATCCATCCTGTGAAAGTTTGATGTCCAAACACATATCCATTCACAGTCAGGATAAAGCAGGAGATGGTTTATAATAAAACAGGTTTGAAGACTGATTGCATATAAATACAAGGATGTGAAGTAATATCTGAGAGCCACAACATGGATAAAGAATGTATTCATTTTCACTTCCCTCCCAACGCCAGACAAGCAAGAAAAAACGATGTTTATGAGATTAAACAATTGATGTGATTTGGCTCCATGTTACTCCAGTCTCACTGATTGGTCAATGGGGAGCTACGCTCATCTCTGATTGGCTCTTTCGATTCTGTCAAACCCAGGAGAATGGAGAAAAATGTACATTGGCACAAACACGCATCTTCTCTTTATTGCCGTGAGCGCAAGGTGAATGCATTAGCATCAAGCCCCATTCGACTCTTCCTGTGAGTGCAGCCATGACTCAGAAACATTTGTCTCTTAGAATAATGCCCAGCAAAGATTGCAGAACGAAACAAAATCAATATGCGCCACTCGCTTCAGCCCATTTACCAAATTTGAAAAGGAAGAAAAGAAACAGGAGCCTATAACCGTCATACTCACCTCAGAGAAGCACGATAACGGACCAAAAACACAACAAGATTCAATTTACATTGTGTTCATCCAACAACTGTCAGAAAAAATGGCCAAAAAATAGACCCTATCTGTCACTGGGCCAGTAATATGCACCATTTAGGTACCATTGAGGTACTAATATGCACTCATTGGTACTAATATGTATCTCTGTGTACCTGAGGTGGTATTACAAACTTTAGGTATAAAGGTGTACGCCAGAGTGACAGCTAAAGACCATCTCTGAAAATTTTTCGGACAGTGTCTTACCCAGTGGCGGCTCGTGACTGCTCATCCAAGGGGCGCAAATTCAAAATATGGTTTTGCAGTGTCATGTGTGTTGCTTGCGTTTTCAAAATATGTGTTTGTTGCGTAATGTGAACCATGTGCAGTGTTTTGTCAATATAAGTGCCAGCTGCACACGCGTCAAAACCGTTTATGATAAAAAAGACGCTCACGTTTACAAAATACACACAAGACACTTCCTTAACAGTAAACTCTACGCATGAGATTATGCGAGTATCTGGCAAACGCGAGCGTTTATTTTATCATAATCCCTTTAGGCGTGTCTGCAGAAGGGACTTATTTTGACAAGACACGTGATGCACATAGGAACACTCAAAACGCAAAACACATATTTTGAAATTACGAACCAGACCCATGACGGGCTACATACATGTTGTGACAAACTTTGCATCGAGGGGCCTCGAAAAAAGAAGTCACTGGCCGCCACTGGTCTTACTTGTAAACACTCAGTAACCCTAACACCATGTCCTACGCAACGCCGTGACGCACGATAAAAAAGTATCTTTTGCATGTTAGTAGAGTTTTTGTCCTAACCGATGCCGCGACAGTGGATTTTACTTTAGAAACGTTTTCTATTTCAGCTGACAGCTCTGTCTACACAGATATTCATTCAATTAAAGTTCAGCGCATTACGAATATTAATCATCAAACATAAATGAGTAGAGACTTATTAAGACGTTTAAAAGCAAAAAAAAAAAAAAAAATATATATATATATATATATATATATATATTTAAGCAATATCGCTCGAGTAGGAGTGTGATATAGCTCTATATCATCACGGCTGTGATTAGGCCAGAGGCACGCGGCCGTAGGCCGTGTGCCGGAGGCAATCACAGCCGTGATGATATAGAGCTATATCACACGACTCCGGGAGCGATATTGCTTTTATACAACAGTTCGACAGCACACGTTTGAAAAACGAAAACTAGAAAACAACAACAGAGTAATTTTAAAAGCCTCTTTGTTTGAGAACTACTTCTTCCGCCACGGATTTGAGGGCGGCCAGAATGACAGGTAACACTTTCGGCTGCTTTGAATCTCATATTAACTCAATGGACGGATTCACCGTTTTTAAATATTACAATTTCTTGGTCACAAAATGTAGTTTTAAGATTAGTTCAGTCGAGAATATATATGTATTATATTTAAATCTGCAGTCGATTAGTAAAGAGAGCGCCTGTTTGAACGTTTGCTTAGTGAGATTCGGTACGTATGAGAACCAAAGCATGAGCGGACGTCAGTGTTCACTCGCCCCGCTGACCACCGCCCTCTCTGGGCTACATCTCTGACAGGGATTCCCTGGCTCTGATGTTGGCCTGATGGTCAAAAATTAGATCAAATCAGCAGTATTTGGTGTCATGATGAAACTATTACTTGTTTTCTTATTTATATTTAGTGTCTTTTGTGTTGTTATTGTTTTGGCGCGAGGTAAAAGTTAATAAAACTATACTTATAATGTTACTATTGGTTTACCATTTCATCTTAACGCGATACAAGCACTCGATTATTATTAGACTTCGTTCTTGTCAGTACTATATAAATCTGTTTTTTATAAGTGTCAGAGAGATGTTTTTGCATGCTGCTTATAAATATACCAGTGGCGATACCTCATAACATGTTTTAATAGTCACGTCGCGATTAAATAAATGATTAATGTCCACATTTAAAAGCTGTGGTGCTTACCTGCAGATCCACGGTGTTTTCGCGTTCTGATAAGAGATATACCTCCAGAAAAAAATCAGTGTTTACATTCCTCTTTCCAAGTGTTAATCGTCCACACGATGTGACAAGACATTACTCCCATTAAGTTTAACGTAACATCCAAGAGCGCTGATCTTTGACAGAATAACTTCCGATTGGGGATTCACAGACTGATTTATGAGCTAGTGAACTAATGAGACACACGGAGAATGATTCAAAACAGCGCGGTTGTGTGTGTCTGCAGTTTTGCCATTCAGAGATGAGCCTGTTTAGAGGACCTCCATTCACTAGGTGGCGGAATGATACGAAAGGTGAAGCGGTTACTGTGCCGTTATCAGTTGAATATTGCACGCCTCTTAACCAATCAGATTCGAGAACCAGAAAGAACTGTTGTATAAATATGTATAACAAATGCCTCAAGTTGCACAAGATGTTTTTTTACGTGTACGCAGACATACGTGCACAGTCGAATAAACAGCCTTGCAAAGTATAGCTTATTTGATTCGACATTCGATGCATGCGCATTGTGACGAAATGCAATGCACCTTCTGGGCTAAAAACTACATTCTCCGGTAGGTGCATGCACGACCTACGCATACAATGAACACAGGGTTTCAAAAATTACATAAAATATAAAATACACATAAAAAAATTACTAAACTTCGGCCTTAAAGCTGCAATGCGAGAGGGTGCACAAACATGAAAACTGTTTTGATTGGCTTTGCTTTGTGATTGATTGCGTTGCGCCCCATTTTTGCTTTCAGTATGGACAGACAAATTAGGTTTCGCTGGAATCATAAGCATTTGCAGTCAAAACTTGAAATATAAATTCTCAGAGAATGCATTTATTACCAATATATCAAACCATCTGTTTATAAATATAAACAGATGGTTATTGGTAAAATATCAGAAAAATATCAGTCTATACTTATTTTTTCTGTTTTAGATGAGGGAAACATGCATGCATTATGGATGTGACAAAAAATGACACAAAAAACTTTGTAGGAATTCTGTGAATTAAAAGACATAAACTAGGGTTGTGCCGATAGACGACAGTGTCGTGTATCGACGATCGTCAGACATATCCCCAATAGCAGGCTTTCATGACAATAGTTGGTGAATTGGGTATTATAATTATCATCATAGTTTCACATTAGCATGCTCATTGCACATGTGAGAGAGCTTGTAACGTGCACAGATTCCTTCTCGCACGCACCTGGACTTTATGCGTGCGTCTTGGACTCTTGCTCGTACCTGAATGCGCGCAGCATGGACTCATTCTGTAATGTGCATGATTCGGACTCTTCCTCGCACATGAGCTTGTAATACGCGCGGCTCTGACATTTCCCTGTACTACAGAGGTTTTTAACGTGCAAAGGGTTAAAATCAGCGAGTGTGTTGTTGTTACTCCCTGGCGCGCAGGCCATTTTAGAGCGCCTGGGATTTTCCGCACTCAGATTACTTGGCAATCAGTTTTAAGAACTGTCACACGCTGACGATTAGACGATCTCAAAATGGGGCATATCGCCCAACACTAACACAAACCAGAATCAATAATACCCAACAAATGAAGAAAGTACAGCTCTTCAAAGAACATTTATTTTATTTTTATGTTTGTATGCGCATTTATGAGGAAACAGCGTTATGGATATGACGTTATACATCCTTCGTTATAGACGTGACAATTCTAAAATTTACAAAAATGGTTTAAAAACCTTAACAGAGACTTTGCATGGGTATTTAAACTACCAAATATTGACACTTGAGATTTGGTTAAAATAGTTGGGTAAAAAATGTACTATTCATAATAAGGTTGACATTTGCACGGAATTGCACGCCGTCTGGTTGCATATGGTGAGACAATCCAGCAAAAGTATAGCTAGGCATTTTCCATTACTACCAACTGACAGACCAAGTAAATTGCTTTCCACATTAATAGCCGCAGTTTCCTATAAACCAAACACAACGACATTTTAAATATACACACCAGAATTAAAACAAGAGCATTGTCTAATTTGTGTTCCTATTAATGACTTTCTTTTCTTTAAAAAACATTTGAATACTTTGTTTCCTTAATCTTCAAGGATAAAGAGACCATCAAAGGCAGAACTGCGATATTGTGTCATTGCAAGAAATGTCACAGCCGGAGCAAACAAGTAAACAAAAATCTGCAGAGAAATGATACCACCCGCCTTACAGTGTTGTCGTGTGCTTCAAGTAGATGGGCAAACGGAGGAGAGAGAAAAGAGATCAGTAATGATCATAATACTACACTATCTATACTGTCCGAAAAAATGGCCCCTAGCTGTCACTGGGGCAGTACCCTTTAAAATAAAAGCACCTTTGCACCTAAATAGTTCATATTAGTACCCCAAAGGTGCATATTGGTCAAAATGTATACATTTCTGTACCTAGAGATATTTAAATATACAGTAAAAAACCAATGGAGCGTAATTCATTCTCTCTGAAATATTTTATTTCAGATAAAATAGTAAAATGAAAAGGCAAATGTAGCCTAGTGGTGCATCCCCCCCCAACTGTTTGTTAAAGTGAGATGTTACTAAAATGTCCGACTTTTGTTGTTAAATTAAACTGAATAACTACGCAGGGTCATCTCACCCTCATGTCTTTGGGATTTATCCTTAGGCACAATCTTATGCTTTGAAGCAATCCAATCATACTGCTTAAAATCTCAAACACGCTTCAACAGTCTGAATCATCGTTTCTTGACAGTCACAAACTTGTTATCTCTTTTCATTTCTCTTGCTCTTCCCGTCTGCTGACCCATCAATACGTGTAACAAACCATCGGGTGAAAGCCAATGACAATTGATTCCCTGACACAAAGATTTGTGGAAGAGCAGGATGTCTTTGATGGTCCAAGATTGAGTTCGGATTCTTGAATCAAACACCTGCTGATTGCTGTCAATCCAGCACAGTATAAACAAGAGAAAAACAGAAGTACTGTACGTACAATAACAGTTAAGTTTTAAAACACATTCTTTATTTTTCACATTTTAGAATTAGTGCTGGGCAAAGATTAATCGCGATTAATCGCATACAAATTAAAAGTGCATTTTTGGCCTTATATATGTGTCTGTACTGTGTGTAATTATTATGTATATTTAAGCACACACACATACATATTTACATATAAGAACATTTTTATTTATATATCCATTTTATTGTTAATACATAATATAGAATATCTAAAAATATAAATAAATAAATATATACACACTCTAAAAATGTCTGGGTTATTTTTGACCCATAATGGGTAAATATTGGACAGAACATGTGCTGGGTTAAAAATTGACCCAATGCTGGGTTATTTTAACCCAACTGCTGGGTTATTATACCCCATGGTTGCATAACAACAACCCAACATTGGGTCATTTTTAACAAAGCACAGGGTCGTTTTCAACATTTCAATATTTACCCATTATGGGTCAAAAATAACCCAGCCATTTTTAGAGTGCATATGTAAATGTTTCTTAAATACATACATGAATGTGTGTGTGTTTAAATATACATAATAATTATACACAGTGCACACTCATATATTATGCAAAAAAAAATCACTTTTATTTTGTATGCGATTAATCGCAATTAATCTTTGCCCAGCACTATTTAGAATATTAGTAAACTTATCAAAACTATGTAATAACCAGCCTGATCTCACAAGAATTAATGCGTATTTTACGATTTGGCTAATTCGTAATAATTCGTACAAAGTGAATCGTACAAAAACATACGATTATCATAAAAAATTACGAAACTCCTAACCTGCCCCTAATCCCAACGTCATGGGCAAAAGCAAATCGTACAAAAATGTATACATTTGGTCATATGAATTAATATGAATTATTCACCTCGTAAAATAAATACAAATAGCATTGGGAATAACAAACGCTTATCAATAGGAAACGTGTTGTGACTAAAAGCATCGAAAATTAATCAAAACTTGTTTATATTTTATTATCTGCAGTGTTTTAACCCGTTGTTTGTACTCATGGCATTTTATAAAGAAGATTCTTGAGGTTTTACAAGAGATGAATTTTAAACAATATTTGAAGAGTTCACATCTATTCTGGCATCTTATTGGCCTCCTATTTAATAAATAAATAAATAAATAAATTAAAAAGTTCTTATGACAGAAAGTAATATGTTTGGCACAATTATATTTTTGTCTACAAAAGTCATTTCAGACATTTAAGCATGCACCTTAAAGCATAAGATAAAAAAATTAAGAGCAAGAGATACATAGTCAAGTGTTTCCTAACTTTTTACCGGTAGTCTTTCACCATAGATATCTATAATAAAGGCTAGATGTGTTACGGCGGAGTGTCTAACATCATCACCTGGCGGCCATCTTCCCACAGGCAGCTCGCTCACTCGTAGCATTGAGTTTTAATAGTGCAGGTACTTTTAAATGACAACATGCTCAATTTTCTACCAATTTACAAACGGTTTGGTTTCTTAAAAACGTTATTAACGTGGCTATATTTCTGGATGCTTTAACATGTTTCATGATTTTTTTTTTTTTTGTATAAGTTTGCAGTGTCATAGGTACATCTTTGATGTTTATAACAAACCAAACTGTTTGAAAATCGGTAGAAATCAAGCAAGTTATGGTCATTTAAAAGTATATGCACCATTAAAACTCGGTGCTGCGATTGAGCGAGCTGCCTGTGGTGGGATGGCCGCCAAATGCTGACGTTCCACTCAGTTGGCCAGCAGTGCTGCTGAGACATCTAGCCTAACATATCTATGGTCTTTCACAAACGAGAAAGCATATCGCAACTCACTGCAAGTCTACTTTGTTAGGGACATGCAAAACGGCATTATATAATCTGTGGGTTGTCTGAACAACTAGTTGACTAGTTAAAAGTCAAGTACATGGATCAGACCTCTCTCTCTCTCTCTCTCTCTCTCTCTCTCTCTCTCTCTGTCATGCACACACAGCAGCAGCACACACATTGGCTGTGTTCAAAATAGCCCCCTATATACCCATATTCATTATCTCCCACATTTTTCCACTTATATAATTCACTCGAGTGAATTGAACACTTTACATCCTAAGTGAACGAATTCTAGTGAACTATTAGCGGCTAGCTGTGAGTGTACATCGTTGTACACTCATTATTGCGGTGCATTGTGTGGTTGAATGAGTGCACCTAATAATGCCCACTATGATAACACCAAAATGGATGCCTGCGCCCGAAATTGCATACTGTGACTAAATTAGATACTATAGTACTATATAGTATGGATATGAATAGTACAAATGAGTTCGGATGTACTACAGCCACCATGTTAATATATCACGTGATATGCGTCGTCATGCCAACATGTTAGTCGTTAACTTGAATGACGTTAAACTAATGCAATTTAACCACAAGGGTTGTTTAATATATGTATATGTATTTAAATAGAACCGCATAACCACTTTTGGGCATTTTTAAATAAAACAACACCCCTCAGTTTTCTTCATTGTTGAATAACACCTCTCCCAGGAGATCACAAGATAGCAAGTGTCCATCGACTGAACACTTCGGGATCTTGTCGGAAAAATAGGTCATCTGGGTACTTTCGCCTAATGTTTTTTGAATACTATGTATTTGGACATACTACTCGCCTCACAGCTTCTTGCCTACTATAAAGTATGGAAGTAGGCGGTTTCGGACGCAGCCGATGTTCCCTCAAACAGTGCACTATTTAAGGGTATAGAGGACTGTTTCCGACACAGCTTTTGACAACGTTGTTTCAGCTCTCTCTAATTCTAAGCTGGACCTTGTTAAGCTAGAGAGCCTGTTGCTATGGTAACTCTTATCCAGCCTTCTCTCCCAGAGAGAGTGCTTAATTTAAGATTGAAGGGCTTTAGACAGTAGCTCTCCGCTCAAGGGAGCAACAGGTATTCATGTGACTGTGAAAATGAACATTAATAGGGGTTACTATCTATCTAGCACATGAATAAAGAATATGAAATCAATACGCTCAAGGCAACACAAAAGAAAAACAGACATCCTCCGGGATAAGCTAGGAAATCTATTAACTTATTTATCACTCTTTCATGTGCTGATATGTTTGGGTTCTTTCTTGCCTGCGGATAGAGGTATTTGCATTCATAAACATGTATAAGATGCTGGATGCCGAAGCCCATAGTCACATACTAATTAAATCCATGAATCTAGTGCAAGCAAACATACTCTCCATTTATTTTCCATGTTATTCTCTAACAAGGGCCTTGATTAAATATTTGATCATACACAAAACTCCTCCCTGCATTGATTTTGTCTACACTTGTACGTCGTTGTGATGCTAATTTTGGTTCTTAAAGGACCGCTTCTTGTTTACTTTTACTTTAGAATGAAAATGGTTCTGTGCATGTTAAAGGATCTTTATGGAACAACTCAGCCCGACAAAGAACATTTTGAGAACCATTGTAATGACACCGGACCTCCCTCATACATGTACTGCCTTGATTATAATGGACTAAAGGGTAATGTTTACAGTTTGGAACAAATCGGTACCAATGACATCGCATTTAAAATGCATTTTATTGAGAGTGAAACTAGATTTTACACAAGGAAAAAAGACTTTGCAGAATGGACACAGTTGAATGGAGGGGATGGCTTGGAAAATAAGGGGAATCTTGGTGAAATTACTAAAAAAAACATTCTTAAGGGGGGGGGGGGGGGTTAAACGGTATTTCATACATTCTGACTTATTAACACAGTTTAAGAGTTGGTTTCCTCGTGCTAAACAAATGCAAAGTGTCAAAAAAGCAGTTGGGCGGGTTACAGAGTATTTTTTTGCCGAATGCACTTCGCCAGGGTCCGTACAAGTATCACACATTTTTTTTTCAAATACGGGTCCAGCTGACATTTCAGGGGTAAGCAATATGTAACACTTCTTTTTATGGGAACTTACCCCGGAAAACCATGGCCACATGTCAATCAGCGGGATAGCGAGAACCGAGGATGCTAAGTTACAGCAACCTGATCTAACGAATTTCCGTGTTATAGTCACAGAATATTTTGCTCATTTATCCGTGTCATTCTCACAGATCTCCGCATTTTTCTATGCCCATACCACGGAAATTATTTTCCGTGTCAGGTTCACGTATTGGTTATTCAATTAATTTTCTTATTTTCTTACCATTTTCGTTGTGGGTTTGGCGTTAGAACGACTTTCTGTAACATAAAATGACATCCTAACCCAAACCCAACTCTAACCCTGGTCAGGCGACAATTGTTTAAAAATCCGGAAAAATGTGTATAAACCAATAGTTAAAGTGACATCCTAACCCAGTGGTTCTCAAACTGGGGGCCGGGGGCCGCGAGATGGTGCCAAGGGGGCCCCAGTTTTATGACACGTTAAAAACTACGTGAATTCATCATGAATTCTGTGCAATTAAACCCTTAAAAAATAAGGCTACTAACCAACAGCACTACTTGACATAATTTAAGTCTAATTAAAATGTTATGTTTTAGAACAGATTTATCAAAAATGTTCTTTGGGGGGGCCACGGAGGAATGCACCATACACAAGGGGGGCCGCATGCTGAAAAAGTTTGAGAACCTTCCTCACTCCAAATCTAACCCCAAACCCACGCAAAAATGGTTTAAAAATAAGAAAAACAATTGAGTAACCAATACGTAAAACTGACACGGAAAAGAAAGTCTGTGGTACGGGCACGGAACAATGCGGGGATCCGTGACAATGACAAGGATAAATAAGCGAAATATTCCGTAATACAATTACATGGAACTTTGTGAGATCATGTTGGTTACATGCATCACTTTATGCGACAGCTTTGTTTTATGGCACGAAAAAAAGTGTGTTTTTGGATGTAAGGAGAAGAAAGCCTGCATTATGGAAACAATGGATATGGTTTGTTTATCTGGGGTAGCAGCGGAGTTTTACATGTGTGTTTGTTTATTGCTGGATTTAATTGAAACGTCCCTACCTTGTCATGAGTTGCATGCGGTAAGTAAGACTTCTGTGTTATGTTGGAAATTGTCGCGTAAGTGCATATTATATAAACAACTCAAGACTCTCTCCACCCGCAGTTCGTAACTCCTCCTTCCGAATTTTTTCGTACGTTACCGGAAAGAATCGGTAAAGCTAATCTGTCTTTTATAAATCTGATTAAACTAAAGACTCTTCAGAGAATTGAAGGATATAATACTACTCTATCAATAGCAGGGGACTATTTTTGGCTGCTGCGTAATATCCCTAATATGGGATAATATGCCTCCTGCAGCCATGTTATGGCAGCAAAGTCCTTGATTATTAAGCCAGAATGAGAGTATAGTTCCCAGCCATAACTGCCTAGAAATCACAACTTTAATTTTCTGTCGATCTTGGTACACGATGTGACTACAGAGGAGTCGAGTTTTAAATAGGAAAAATATCGAACTCTTTGGTTATTTTTAGCGCGATGCTAATGGTCTAATCAGATTCAATGAATTATGCTAAGCTATGCTAAAAGTGATCCGGAGATCCGCAGAATGGAGTCCAAAACGGTAAGAATCAAATGTTTAACTCCAGAGAAGCTGGAAAATGAGCATATTTTCAAAAAAAGTGGAAAATCCCTTTAAATCTTGATATAAGAAAATTAAAACCCAGGTAGATCATGCATGTCACAATCTAGGTATGTATACAGCTCACTGGTAGAGCATTGCATTAGCAGCGCAGAACGTCACGGGTTCAAACCCAGGAAGCACACATACTGATAAAAATGTATACCTTGTAATGCACTGTACTGTAAGTTGCATAAAAGCATTGGATATTTTGCACACCACATTAGCAAAAGGTTATTTAGTAACACTTTACTTCGGTAGTCCACTAATTATAAGTAACTACGCAAGGAAACTTTGAATGTGAAATTAAATGGACATATCTACCATCTACAGCAGCAGTCAAAAACCACAGGATCTGATCTCAGCATAGTCCAGCCGTCATCCATCTGTGAGCCCAAGTGCAGAGCGGTTACATATGGACTCAGGTTAGTTAGATATTTGGCCACAAGTCATTGTAGTTCACTCTAGGGAGCTCAAATCATTCATGTACATGACTGAGCAGTCAGGTCAGCTGTAGTTTACGGCTGCTGGTTACTCCAAGCAATCAGGTTCATGCTAAACCGAGCAGCCTACATAACACTCCAGCAAAAAAAAAAAAAACAGATGATGTGTACAGTACAAATAACTGTAAACTAAATCAACATCTTTACACAGATGGGAACATTTTTCCTCCAAAGTAGCTGCCAGCTGTCTAACTCTAGGCATTTAACCTTGACCACCATATGCGCGGTAAGGTTATAGGATGAAAAATATCATTAGATCAGCGTTGAAACAATGAAAGTGAATGGAGAGTCATCATTATGCAATTGCACTTTGTATGTGCGTGTGTGTGTGTGTACTCGGCACCTCCACTACTGCAGCGGCCGAGGGATTAAAGGAACGCTGGGAAAAATATATATTGAGTTGCATATTTAAAAGAGAGTATTTCAACATAAATAAATAAAACACCTGTATTTAAATATTTTAATAACCTTTACACAGTTAAGGTTATGTAATATAAATTCATTTATTTCGAATGATTTTTTAATTTGAATTTGCCCAAAAAACAAAGAAGATTAACTTGATGCTTTACTCGAGACTTGACACGTGACAATTTGGCAACCCTGAAAAATTGGTTCACGCTATTGGCACGGAAGACCACTTGGGTAGCGTGAGGGTTCGTGAAGATGAAAAAAAGGATGGCTCAACTCACAGCAGCAATGCTTTGCAAGGTGCAATTTTATAAAAAGCACCAAAAATATGTCCACCAGTGATATCGTATTATTTAAAGTGTATTTTAAAGTCCAAGCTAGTGGCTAGCAGTATGTGTGTGCGCCGTGCCCAGTGGGGATGTCCACTTTATCACAGCTGTGCAAATCTCCATATTGCATGTTCTTGCAAATACTATTTTTTATATTTGAGTGAATGGTACAGTATGCAAGGCTCCCATTCAAAAATAAATGGACAATGTGTACTAAATTTGTACACAATTAACTTCAAACGGTTTATTGAGGTAACACGTAAACGGGTCCATCTAGAGATCCAAGTTGTTGAATTCACATATATGCACATGCCTCATTATACATTTAGATGCTGTCAGTTATGTTTTGTGCCAGAACAGTGACTCTAAATAATAGATAATAAGTTGTGTGTCTTTATAGCATATTCAGACACACATTCAGACTCTTGACTGTGTTAATGTTGTTCTGCACAGCATAGAAACAGAGGGGAAGCGTAGCAGGTATCTGACCTGCTGTGTCTCTATGATGCTTATTTTGTTCAAAGCCTCTGGCTGATGTTGATGTGAATTAAGACTATTAAAACTGAAATGTGGTTTTTAACGCTGGCTTCTGGCATTTATTTTTAAACACACAAAGATGCTGTTTCTGTGTTAAACAAAGGTTTTTCTTTTTATTGACAGCATTATGTCTGATGGTGTAGGAATTTTCATGCATCTACACACTAAAAGAGCTGCTGTCTTTTAGAGACAAAAAATATGGGACGTCCCATTGCCTGTTTGAAAAGGTACATACAGTGAGGATCTCTGGAGTAAAAGGAGGATCTGACTATTATCTGATATTGCTTATGTTTTTTGAGGAAAATGAGCACTGGCTTGACAAATTCTAGCCATATGGCTTTAATTTAAAGGGGACATGAAAATCTGACTTTTTCCATGTTTACGTGCTATTATTGAGTCACTGTAAAAATACTTTGCTGCCTTAAAAAATGTTGTTGAAGCAACTCGGATTTCATTTCAACTTACTATTATTTATTTTGACTGGAGATGAGTTGTTATAACTACAGGTGAGTTGTTTTAATTTATAAAATTAAATTGGCTGTTCTCAACTATATTTTATAAGTTGTGAAAACTCATCTCTGTTGACATGACTTGTAAATCTGAGTTGATTTAACAAAACATTTTAAGGCAGCAACGTTTTTTTACAGTGCAGTAAAAGATTAACCCATAGTTTTGGTAAACCATTCTCTGCTAACGTGAAAAAATTATGTCATTGAAATTTGGCTTTCCTTGTGATGTCAGAAGGGGATTCTGCACTATCCAACCACGGCACTGCCATTTAGTGCAAAGATCAACTTGTTTGCATTTTAAAGGACATAAAAACAGCACATTTTTGCTCACACCTACAAAGTGGCAATTTTAACATGATTTAATAAATTATCTGTGGGGTATTTTGAGCTAAAACTTCACATATGAACTCTGGGGCCACCTAAGATTTATTTGACACCTTAAAAAAGTCCTCTTTTAAGGGTGGGACTTTAGAAAAGTTGTAATAAACAACTCCAGTGTTTGAAATTGTAATGTTTTAATGTTGCAATACCTATTTATAGCTATTGCAAAACTATGGTAACATGAATAGTGTTTTAGGTAGAGGTTAAGTAGTCAAAGCAGCAAAGGCATGAAGTAGGCAGACATGAACTTTTGTTTATGAGAAAAGTTAGTACAAAATTAATTTATTAATAATCTTAGTCAGTTCAACATAAAGAATACTGAATACTAACTTTGAATGTTATCAATTAAAAAAGTATATACAATTTTAATCATATAAGGACATTAAAATTGCAATAATACTATATATATTCTGTTATGTATACTATATGTGACCCTGGACCACAAATTTGTTTTTAAAAAATGAGGATTATACATCATCCTGAAGTAGTTAAATAAATAAGCTTTGTTGGGACAGAACAATATTTTACTGAGACTTAAAAATCTGGAAATAATTTATGTATATATTGAGAACATTGCTTATAAAGTTGTCAAAATTCAGTCATAAGCACTGCATCCACTCACAAAAATGAAGTTTTGATTTATTTATGGTATATAATATCCGGCCTTCAAACCATTGGGTGTCATTTCAATATCTAAAGAGACAGTGGGTGTGTCGAGCTCATTTGCAGAGGAGTGAATGTTTTTCTAGATAATTTCAATTTGCTTTTCTCTCTCGCCGCTTAGAGGTAATAACAGACATCAGAGTTAAAAAACACCAACAACATAAACACAGTGGCGGTATAAATAGCTCAAATATATACACTTGACTGACCAATTTGTGCCATGAACAATTGAAGCCAGCTGTAGCTGTGCATAAAACAGCTGTTTATTATTGTAATTGTAAATCCCTTCGACATAAAACAGACAAAATCTCGCAATGAGTGGGACAGATATTCCTGCCAATTTTTCACATCAGAAACGAATACTTAAGGTCAAGCCAACTGTTGTGCGTTCTGTAATTACAATCTTCACTAGATCATTTATGTAGTTTTTTTTAAACAGTACTATTGGGAACTAGTCTCAATCTCAGCAGAAAATCAAAAAGTTGTAAAATAACTTGATTTTGCTGTTTGCCCACAACCAGGAATTAATTTTACATATGCATGTGATGCAAAACAAGACTGACGTGTAATTCTACTCATCTGCATTATTTAAAATGATTGCTTGGATCTCATGTTTGTGTGTTTATGAGAGATAATGGTGGATGATTTTTCTGATTTTATAAAAATGAATTAAAAAGTCCCCATTTGGCTCAGTTAGGGGTCGTCCAATCATCTTTCATTTGCTCTCTCTCTCTCTCTCTCTCTCTCTCTCTCTCTCTCTCTCTCTCTCTCTCTCTCTCTCTCTCTGTGTATTCTCACATTTGTTCATGAATTTATATTTATGTGGCTAGTGATACTACCATCATGTTTAGGTGTGAACAGTGTGAGGTCTGCACACTAATGTTATTCATTTCTTCCCCATATAGTGGACTCAAATGTCATTCACTACAAATGGAACAGTGACCGGTTTGGGCACAGCAATGGAAAATAAAGAATGAGTATACATCAAATGTACCATACACTCCCATTCAGAGTGCATATTGGGTAAAAATCAGTGTACCTTATAGGAGATATGGACTGGTTTTGGATACAACTTCAAGTTTTCTAATCAATGTAAGTGTGCGTCATTGGTAAAGTAGACTAAACTTCTTAGGGTTTATTCTTATTATAAATATACATCAAATATATATAAAAAAGTATAAATATATGAATTTAGGAAACACAGTGCACTGCATATGAGATAAGGACTGGTTTTGGACACAAATTCAAGTTTTGTAAATGTGCGTCATTGGTACTATAGGCTACAGTTCTTATTGTCTACACTGTAAGCCCGGATAAGTTGAGTTTACTTAAAAAATGAAGGTAACTTGTTGCTCTTAAAAATGTAAGTAATGATTACTTAAAAACTTTAAGTGAAGTTTACTTAAACATATAAGTTGTTCTAACAACAATTTTAAGTTGAGTAGACTTAATGTTTTAATTTCTTTCAATATTCCTTCACTCTTAACCCGGATTAGTTGACATTACTAGATATTTTTGAGGAAACCTATTGCATATAACTTTAGTTTTTATCTCTTTATATTACTTTTGATGTTATAAGTGGTATTATAACACAAAATTTGTGACTGACTTTAAGTCAATCATTGAATAAACATGATTCTCCACAGAAACACACACAAAACTGTGTTTTTGACATACATTGTCAGTACTGTGGAGAGACATCGAATAAAATGTTCTGAACAGGGGTTATGTACAGAAACACTGATCACGTGAACAGTGACTTCACAAAGTTATAATTTAGTATGAACAACAAAACAATTTACAACAAAACAACATTAATAATATAAGAGCCTAAACCTATATGACATTTTATTAACAAATATTTGAGTAAGTTCTTATCAGTTTTTATTCTGTGAAAAAGCAGAAAATTATGAAAATATTCAGGCGCAAAGGATTACGGGAATTCCTCACAACA
This sequence comes from Misgurnus anguillicaudatus, assembly GCF_027580225.2. Taxonomy (NCBI): domain Eukaryota; kingdom Metazoa; phylum Chordata; class Actinopteri; order Cypriniformes; family Cobitidae; genus Misgurnus; species Misgurnus anguillicaudatus. Next base: position 31,799,728 of record NC_073343.2, read on the forward strand.
TAAACTAATAATTTTAAGTTCATTTTACTTGAATGTTTTAGTTTAATGGACTTTGTAAGCTTAAAATTTAAATCAACTAAACTTTTTAAGCTTTGGCTTTAAAACAGAAAATATTAAGTGATGTTTACTTGATTGTTTAAGTAAAGACAATATCTAGGTTAACAGTGTATTCTTATTATAAATACACATAAAATATATAAATAAAATTATAAATATACGAAATTACAGAACAAAGTGCACTTTATAGAAGATAGGGAATGGTTTTGGACACAACTTTAAGTTTTCAATTCAATGTAAATCTGCGTCATTGGTACAATAGGCTACAGTTCTTATGGTCTATAATTATGAATATACATAAAATATATAAATAAAATTAAAAATATACGAATTTAGGGAACAAGTGCACTTCATAAGAGATAGGGACCGGGTTTCGACACAAGTTCAAATTTTCAATTCAATGTAAGTGTGGTTCATTGGTACAGTAGGTTACAGTTCTTATGGTCTATATTGTTATAAATATCCATAAAATATATAAATAAAATTATAAATATACGAATTTAGGGAACAAATGCACTTTATAGGAGATAGGGACTGGTTTTGGACACAAGTTCAAGTTTTCAATTCAATGTAAGTGTGCATCATTGTACAATAAGCTACAGTTCTTATGGTCTATTCTTATAATAAATATACATCAAATATATAAATAAAATTATAAATATACGAATTAAGGTAACAAAGTGCACTTTATAGGAGATAGGGACTGGTTTTGGACAAAACCTCAAGTTTTCAATTCTTTGTAAGTGTGCGTCATTGTACAATAGGCTACAGTTCTTATGGTCTATTCTTATAATAAATATACATACAATATATAAATAAAATTATAAATATACGAAATTACAGAACAAAGTGCACTTTATAGAAGATAGGGAATGGTTTTGGACACAACTTTAAGTTTTCAATTCAATGTAAATCTGCGTCATTGGTACAATAGGCTACAGTTCTTATGGTCTATATTCTTATAAATATCCATAAAATATATAAATAAAATTATAAATATACGAATTTAGGGAACAAATGCACTTTATAGGAGATAGGGACTGGACACAACTTTAAGTTTTCAATTGAATGTAAATGTGCGTCATGGTACAATAGGCTACAGTTCTTATGCTCTACTCTTATTATAAATATACATAAAATATATAAATAAAATTAAAAATATACGAATTTAGGGAACAAGTGCACGTTATAAGAGATAGGGACCGGGTTTGGACACAAGTTCAAGTTTCAATTCAATGTAAGTGTGGTTCATTGGTACAGTAGGTTACTGTTCTTATGGTCTATATTCTTATAAATATACATAAAATATATAAATAAAATTATAAATATACGAATTTAGGGACCAAATGCACTTTATAGGAGATAGGGACTGGACACAACTTTAAGTTTTCAATTGAATGTAAATGTGCGTCATTGGTACAATAGGCTACAGTTCTTATGCTCTACTCTTATTATAAATATACATAAAATATATAAATAAAATTAAAAATATACGAATTTAGGGAACAAGTGCACTTCATAAGAGATAGGGACCGGGTTTGGACACAACCTCAAGTTTCAATTCAATGTAAGTGTGGTTCATTGGTACAGTAGGTTACTGTTCTTATGGTCTATATTCTTATAAATATACATAAAATATATAAATAAAATTATAAATATACGAATTTAGGGAACAAAGTGCACTTTATATGAGAAAGGGACTGGTTTTGGACTCAAATTTAAGTTTTCAATTCAATGTAAGTGTGCGTCATAAGTACAATAGGCTACAGTTCTTATGGTCTATTCTTATAATAAATATACATAAAATATATAAATAAAATTATAAATATACGAATTTAGGTAAAAAAGTGCACTTTATAGGAGATAGGGGACTGGTTTTGGACACAACCTCAAGTTTTCAATTCATTGTAAGTGTGCGTCATTGGTACAATAGGCTACAGTTCTTATGCTCTACCCTTATTATAAATATCCAAGCAATGCAAAAATCGATATACCTAAGAGTAAAAAAGAGAAGAAAAGAGTTACAGGTAATTGAAAACAGTGAGTAAAGCATAAAATAATAGGTGGGAGCCACAGCAGGATCACACACAGTACTTCATTTCCATGAACACAAGCCCTAGTGACTATGAATCTATGACTTTCTGCTTACCTGCTGTGAAAACTAATTAAATCACCTGTTTTGCGATCAATAAACATCCACAAACCACAGCCTGCGCCTGCATCATGTTTTATAATGAGCTCGCAAGCGCCTGCCCGATAGACCAAGGTTCTCAAGGGCAGAATTTCAAGCAGAAGTTTGTAAATTACATACACGGAAACTTAAGGTTCATTCACACAGTATGTTTTAATAGCTCCTCATGTGAATTTTTGTATTTATTTATACATTTGAATACTTGAACCCTAGAGTTGCTGACATGGGATGTAACTAAACTTAAAGGTCTGTCTATTAACACACCAATGCTAGGCGAAGTTGATTTTGCGTGTTTGCATACATTGGGATCTAGGGAGTGATGGGGTAAAGAAGACACCGTGATCAAAGCCTGTATTTTCCAATCACTCCTGCCTCCATTAGTTTGATGAATGAGGCGAATCCACCCCTCAGACAGGGCCAAAGTCCTGAAAAATGATGCAATTACATGTCTTTGAATAGAGGAGGTGAGTGCAAGAGAGAGAGAGGAAGGATATGTCTTTGTGGATATTTCACAAAGAAATAGGAATGGAACGTTCACCGTTTTTCTTTCTCTATTAAACGCCTCTGTGCTGGAATCCGTCATACAATTGCACCGTGGTGAACTGACCTGTATTGAGCTGTTACACACCACAATAGAAGAAACAAATTACATTCCCTCTCCAAAGTGAGCAAAATTTTGCTTCATACGCAAATGCAGCTGTTTATTCGTCTGCAGTGACCCCATCTTTTGCGACGTGCACAGACTCAGCTTTTATTTGATTTTAGGCCGTATGGACAAGGTTTACTCAATGTTTGTTGAAATTCCATGATTGGTAAAAAGCACTGTGAGTCCCTCACTAGGGTTGTGCCGATAGACGATAGTATCGCTTTCATGACGATAGTTGGCAATGGTTTTTATTATTATCATCATTATAGTTTCACATTAACATGCTACTCTAAAAGCTTTTGATACGATTGACTTTCAAATTTTACATGATAAATTGTCGCACTACGGGGTCAGGGGTGTGGCTCTCCAGTGGTTCACGGACTATATTTGTGGAAGACGGCAATATGTGAACTTAAATGACATATACAGTATTCGGGATTAAAAAATATAGTATTTGGGGTTCCCCAGGGATCTATTTTGGGGCCTCTTTTGTTTATCGTTTACATTAATGATTTTGTATTTTGCTCCTGTGATGTTCAAGAAATACTCTTTGCTGACGACACAAATCTGTTTGTATCTCATACAAACATGAATTATTTGGAAAAAGTCCTAAATGATAGATTAGCAGAAGTAGAGACCTGGTTTAAATGTAATAAATTATCGCTAAACATTAGTAAAACCTTTTATATTGTTTTTCGTTCAAGTAGTCATAAGTTTAGGGATTGTGACATTAATTTAAATGATGTTTTATTAACAAAGTTCGGGAGGAACACGTTCAAATAATCAACCTAATCACCTCAACTATGACCAGCTGTTGACAATCAGCAATCAGGTATCCACCTGATCGGCATCAACAGAAACCTATATAGACTGGAAACCAACTCACCCTCATTCCTCGATAGTTTCAGCATCCCTCCACCTCCCCTTCTCCGCACGATTGCTTAAGTCACCTTACTAACCAGAACAGGGGGGATTGTTCTGGGTTCGGGCCTAAGGCTGAGCCCGGAACCCTCTCCCCGCCAGGAAGCGCTCCGGGCTCAGTCCATTAACGAGCTCGGAGCCCTCTCCTCGGACAGCACACCAAATACGCATATTAATAACTCTGTTCTGAATTATTTGTAAGTGTGAACTCGTGAAATATAGATGGTAGAGCAATACAAAGAGTTGGCACAAGGGGATGCATGCCGAAAAAGTTTGAGAACCACTGAGTAAAACCATTTCAACTTGTTCATGTCAACTTATCACAGGTCAAAACTTAAAATAGCTGGTTGAACTGACTTGCAAAATCAAGATGTTTTAACTTTATGCTGTCATTTTTTTAACAAGGCAATATCACATTAGATTAATTAGTTATGGCGAAAAATAACATGGATCTTCACAAAAGTTTATAATTTCACATGCTTTCAAGCCTTGCCAATTTCAATATTTAAACACAAATGGTTCTTGGTGCAGTGCTCACACGCTGTTTAAGACGTTTTGTGTGTGTGCGTGAATGGATTTGAGGAAGCAGCAATGTTGAAATCATTGCTGTAGCTGAGTTTAATTTATTAGGGCATTTCTCTAGTTTATTGGATTTCATTGATGGCTCTTTGACAAGTAAACAGAACTTTGCACCAAATTACAGAAAAAGTGAGTGGGTCCAATAGGGTTGCTCTTAAAAAGTGTGGGTCTTTAAAATAACATAAAAAGCTTCATGTTATAAATTTTTCCAGTGTATGCAATATTAACTTAAATTGATTACTTAATACTTAAATCTGTACCACAGACCAAGTTGAAAAAAAAGGAAAAGCACTTATTTTTTATTTATTTTTTATTCAGTTTGTGGATAATTTCTCCATTTACATGCAAATATGTATATGCCATTAATTAGATTAATTAAACGGCACACCGTGTAATTAATTAAATTAAAACACAAAATAAGTATTTTGTGAGGGACCCCAGTTTCTGTATATTTTTATGCAAAACCAAACATTTAAACAGTGTTATATAAAAATTATACTTTTAAAAAATGTAATTATTTGGTTAAACTTAATGTTAGATGTATAAACCTGGAGAGAAACATTTTAAGTTCAAATTAATTTGTACTGAAGCAACTTTCACAATAAATCTTGTTTCATAGCAACTTAAGGGCAATGATAAAAATACACTTGAAACATACAAAACAAATATCAACAATTCTGGAAAGTATGCATGTAGCAGGAAAGTTGAGGTAAAATTTTAGAAATAAATACATTTGCTTTGTCTTTTCTCTTTGAATTTTTTTGAACACCCCCTTCTGGGAGACCCCAGTTTTTAAAACCCCTGCTATCCACAGTTTCAGTAATTTATCGATTTACATTTACCACAATGCTAAATTTGATATCAGCTTATTTAAAGCAACACCAAAGAGTTTTTGCTCTTTGCTCCCCCTACAGGTTAGAAGCGTAATTGTCCATTACCCATTGTCATAAATACTGCAGCATAGCTGGCTCTGATTGGATTGTATAGGTCTGCCGTAAAGCAAGTTTTTATAGTTTTCAGTCGAACTACAGGACCGCTACCCGACGGTTGGAAACTTCTTTACTTCTTCTTTTGAAAGTGCTGTTCACCCTGTTTCGAGTGGATGAATGAATTATTTTAAGGTCTTTGGTGTTGCTTTAAGTGTGACAACATAAACACCCTTAAATGAGTATGTTTAAATTATTAATGCTAGTTTCATATAAACTAGGAAGAAAGAAAGAAAATCTATAGCTTTTTAAGTAAAGGCTCGATGGATGTTAATGGTTTGTTATGAAACCAGACAGACCAACAAAAAAGCTTCTAGGGACCTTTAGAGGCTGTTTACACCTGTTATTAAGATGCATTTTGGTCGAGACACATTCACGTCCACACCTGGTGATTTGTTTTGTCCACTTCCGACCTTTTTTGTCTTGATTACTGAGGGGGTGGTCTCTGCTTTTATTTAAACGCGAGTGTCAGAGTCATATTTATAGTTTTGTTAATAAACATGCTGCACAATGTTTTGCACATGCATATGTAAGGGCTTTCTAAGATATTTTTGAGCAATGGATAAAATAAACTTGTGCAACAAAAAAAAAAAAGGAGAGTCGTTTTAGTTTTATCAAGCCTAAAGACCATGGCAAATGTGGGTTCGCTACACCAGGTGTAAAGGCTTTTAGTTTTAAGAGTGTATAATACTAAAGGGACATTAAAGTGGCAACTCTTTCCGCAGTAAAATTCAAGTCAAGTATGAAGAGAAAATAATGGTCAAAAGTCTCACCTCACAAGAAGGTGGTAGAAATCATTTAAAACTTCAGACTTATTACACTTGAATGTCTTATACGACACAGTATTAGATGTTCTGGCTAGGATCAGAAGTAATTGCAAATTTCCCAGCCATGAAAAGACATTTTAATTTTCACCTGGATATTAAATTACAACTTTATTATTAGTTTAACATTTATTCTTTGGTCGGAAAGCTACTGCATCAAATACCATTGTATTAGATTTGTGTGCCGATTTTGATGGAGCGGGTGAAAATGACCCTAATTGGATTCAATGCAATTCCCTAAATATCACATAATAAAAACAAGAAGGAATCAGCTATGAACAGGACAATTTTAGTATCAGTATTTGTCACACATCACAAACACTTAATATTGAAAAGCATGATATTTAAAAATGCATTTAACCACAATTTTAACATGTTTGTTTTAACAAATGTTGAAAATAAACTGTTGTAACATTAAACATTTAAAATATTTATTAAACATGTTTTTTTAACATTTTATGTTTAAAACGTCCTAAATAAATAATTTAATATTGCTGTGAAATGAAAGTAAGCTTTTATTTTCCTAAACAGGCTCATTTTTTGTTCTTGAGGCTCGAAATCTCTGTTTACATGATGTGCAAACATCATGCATGTGGTTTCTGCTTTCTTGCATTTTACACAAATGGTGCTTGTTTTGGTTAGGGATGCACCGAATCCAGGATTCGGTTTCGGATTCGGCCGAATACTGGGCTTTTTGGCGGGGTTCGGGTTCGGCCGAATCCTAGATTTTTTTTCCACCGAACCGAACCCTAGGCTTGCGCTACGCTGGTCGACGTCACGCAGCCATTGATTACACACATCGGGTGCTGACGTGGAGATGAGCTTTTTCTTTCGGTCAGCTGGACACACCCAAACTTTTAAACACCGCTGAAAACGCCTTGAGGACCCCAAACGCCAGCTGTTTTTCAGCCGAGCGCTTGGTAGCTGTGATGCTTCAGCTGTGAGCCGGTTGGTTGCTGTGGTAATGTCCTGCCCCTCCTCCACTGTAATTGGACGGCCGTGTGAAGACTGACATTGACGAGCGGAGCTTCCAACTCAAAGTTAAATATAGTTTTCAGCGCGGAGCTGCTTGCTTATTGGAAAAACGAGCGTGTCGCAACGCATCGCTTTCATTATGCATAGGCTTATGGTAATTGTCAAAATAGTTTTTCCAACTTGTCATCCTGGCATAATGTACAGTTAAAATTAAATAAAATGAAAAATACACTGCTGTGGACGTTTTTTACTTCATTAATGTGTTTTACTGTGTTGGAATAAGGATGCGAGTAGGATTCGGTATTCGGTTTCGGATTCGGCCGAATCTTAAACGGTGGATTCGGGATTCGGCCGAACCTAAAAAATCTGGATTCGGTGCATCCCTAGTTTTGGTGTCATGTTTTTTTTGGGGGAACAACTGGCATCACCTGTATTCACCTCTGGATTTTCTGTGGGTCTGTCATCTGCTTTTCATATTTCATATACATTTAAAATAAACATGATAGTTCACTTTTACTTTTCTGTGTCTGAGGAAGTCTTTATCAGTACTGTTTATCAAAATGTTTCATGACACCTCACAAGTCTAATTTCGCGAGAATCACCCATTTACCTATACATTTGATCAGTACATTCAATCCCATGCTGTCAGCATTGCAAGCACAATGGCTCTACTACTACAGCTAAAATTATCATTTTAATGACCCACGAAAATTGCAAATGATTATTCAGGTCTTTTGTTAGATAACCAAAGCAGTAAATATATCCTATTTAATTATACTGTCCATTTACTGTAAATGTGCTTTGCTACAATGCCAAAAAAAAAAAATATTAAAGCACTATAGAAATACATTTGAATTGAAATGTCAGCATTTGGCAGACATCTTGGCAAACAATCCACAGCAACATCCAGGTATGATTACAACCCATGATTTTGGGGTTCTGCGATCTACCAGTTGGGCTCCAGTATCCAGTTTGACAATAAGCAGTAAAGCATTTTGCGCTTGTGCTCCCCATCTCTCAAACTGTCTGTCTCCCCAAACGACCTGCTTGGTATTTTGACACTTCATATCAGCCTGTAGCATGCATTAATTAAGGAATGAAGTGCAGAGGGCATCCCATTATGTACTCTACAGTAGTCTGGGCTCTCTATGCGACCATTTATTCAAGGTTTTTTTGCATGCTGTGGCATAGTGGAGACCATAACCCATGGCCTGCCCTCATGCTGAACCTGCCCGCTATATCTCATTCCTTTTTGTGCTGCTATTAGGCTGCATATACAGGTATCTCTCTCACCACCCTTGCTGTGTGCCAATACAGTCTACACTAATGATGTTTTTCTTCTGCATAGATTCACTGCCAATTAATTAGTCCTGCCAATCCAGTATCTACCCCAAGATTTCTTCCAATTCATAAATTCCACCCTGGCTATGTTAATACGCCCTCAATCTCCTTTATCCTATTTGGAATTTGATTCCAGTCTGTCTGCGTTCCAGTCAGAGCAAAGCATATTTGTATTACAATACAATAAAATAAATCTGAAATTGATTTCTCAAGAAACCCGTACATGCAGAGTTCATAAAGGTACGTTGTAAAAAGGCACACAGTAGTATTAGCTTACAAATTACGACAATCTGCTTCCGAATGGATTTGTGTACTGTACATATTCATCTGACGGACGCCTTTGTCTAAAACCCTTGATGAAATATTTATTCTGATCTTTTTCCAGGATCGCATTTGAAGGAAAATGCCACATTTACATAACCAGTGCACTTCAGATCATCTAAGCTCTCAGACTCTGGGGATAAAGATGATATTGACTGAAATTCTAGGTTGATTCAAGATCTCAACAGCTGAGTTTCACTGTCTGGAGGTCATAAATTTACACAAAGATCAATTATCTCTCGCTTTTACATTGAGGCAAATAAACAGATATGTAAATGCCAAATATCTAAATATTTTTAGGTATATTAGACATGGGTGTCGGAAACAAAATAAGTGGGTGGGTTTATTAACTCTTTCCCTGAAAACGTTTTAAAAAAAAATAAGCATACAACATATCAAATAAACGTACAATATATCAAATGAAAGAACAGACCCTCTTCTTTCAAACAAACTAAAAATGTTTTCATCCTACCTTAATTAGTTCTCTTCTCCTTTTAAATATGGGTAGGTTTCTTCAAAAACACCAAATTTTGAACAAAAAGCTGAGATAATTGCTTTTTTGTGAAGAACTTTTGAAAGGGATCAGATTCAGAACGATCCTCAAAACATATACAGAGTTCTAAAAGCCGCGGTATAATTTTTTCATTGCATGCGTCCGCGCAGCTTTCCATGTATACTCCCCGCGTCCATACGTTCGACCTGTATACGGAATACAAATGATTTCTTATTCAAATTATGCCTCTATCAGGCCGTCAGGGCCGCACTGATTCACAACATAAAAAAATGAGCATAGATGAAGAAAAATAGCGGATCCACTATTGCAAACAAAGTTTAGAACAAATAAAGACCAGAAATCTAACATTATGGTGACAAAAATGCTGCGCAGGTTTCTGTTCTTGAAGTAAGTAAGAATAAAAGAAGATAAACCGATAATGTGTGTGTGTGTGCAAATGCTGCCTATTGCCTTTGTGCAATTGTTTGTAGTGGAGTGTCTTGTCTTAATATTTTCTCGAACATGCGCTGTCGTACGCGAACTTTTCGCGCGGTCTCAAATTTTGGGCCCGGGAGTGAGGTCGGCGAAAGTAGTGAAAACATTTAATGGAGTTTAAATTATATGGACTTTGAATGAGCTAAGCAGAATGGATTTGAGGAAGCAGCAGCCTGGAAGTCAAGGCTGTAGCTAAAATGCAAAAAAGATTTTAATTTATTAGGGCATTCCTCTAGTGAAAAAGTGAGTGGGTCCAATATCATTGGTCTTTAAAATGGTTTCGACGCCCATGATATTAGATATCTAAGTAAATAAAAATGCTTATCAATTATGAATACCGAATGTAAAGTATTGTGCAAAAGTCTTATGCTTTGTTGTTTTAGCAAAGTTTACATGACCACCAATATTTATTGCAAAATGATGGGTTTCCATCAACCTATGTTATGCGACTAGTACAATGTAATTTTGTTGTCGCGCGATAAATCATGAAAATTTATGGCGACGGGTAAGTTTGATTTCATACATTTGACCGCCATGCAGATGACATCAACAGCGAGAGCGAATCGAAGGCATACAGATCAGTCTACTAATTCGGACAACAGGAAATCATGATTTTAAGCTATATACAGTAAAACACTATTAACTCATTCCCCGCCAGCCATTTTTTGAAAAGTTGCCCACCATCAGTTTTTGTGATTTTCACAAAAGTTTCACAAAATGCATTCCAAGAAATATATAAACTTACATATATCAAATGAAAGAGCGGACCCTCTGCTTAATAATAAATAGGAAAAACGTTTCATCCTATCTATATTTTTTCTCTGCTTTTAAAAACTCTTAAATATGGGTATTTTTCTTCAAAAATATTTTTTAGCAAAAGTTAATACAAAATTGTATTTTTGTGAAGGAATTTTGTTAGAGATCAGATTCAGAACGATTATCAAAACATACACAAAGTTTAAAATTAGTAAATATTTTTTTGCTTCAGTTTTTTTTTTATAAATTGGGCCATTTAGTGGATAATAGGCTTTATGCCCAGCTGCACTACTTCCTGAACTTCAGCCAGCTCCTTGATTACTGTCTGCCATTATTGGACAAACTGATTAATCCAGGTGTGTCTGATTATTGTTGTTGTGACTACCTGGATTAATCAGTTTGTCCAATAATGGCAGACAGGAAACAAGGAGCTGGATGAAGTTCAGGAAGTAGTGCAGCTGGGCATAAAGCCTATTGCGGTAACATAAAACCTCATCAGAAACACGTTTTTTTTTTAATGCAAATGTTTTTTCTTAATTGACAAGATAACTCGTCAATGGTGGGGAAAGAGTTAAGAAAGTATTATATTGTTATGGCCTCTTAGATGTTGTAATCCATGACAATGAGTACCAAATTATTCTAAGAAAATATAACTATTTGAAGAAAAAAAATACTTTGGACACTAAATGTACCTGCAATTACATAATCATCCATAGGGTGTTTTTTTTTTGGCTTTCACATCACCCCAAACAGACAAAAAATAAAAATATGCATTTCTTGAAGTTAAGGGCAGGTCTAGATATAAGTGTCTAATAGTCTGCTCTGATCACATCTATAAATCTGCTCCTTCAGGAATGACCATACCCATATGCTAAAGAAAAATGCATGTTGAGGAAAGAAAGAGGCACACGATTTCAACAGTGCTAGTCTGGTAAACAGCACACATTTTTCACATCTATCAATTCACATTAGAGCTCAGGTCTGCAAGTCTCCAACCATCCTATACCAGAGACACAAATGAGATTTCCCAGAAGTGCATCAACTTCTGCTGCCAGCTTTTGTCGAGTGTATTAAAATACCCCCCCCCCCCCAGAGCAGAACTGCAATAAAGAGGAGTGACAGCTTATTTCTGCATTCGGGGTTGTTAAGTTGCACAGTGATATCTGTGTAGTATGAACCTGATAAATCAGATGAATGACGTTCCCATGTGTGGTAATGAAGAATTAAACATGCAAATCATTTATATATTCTAGATGGTTTTGCATGTGTGAAATCATTCATACTGAATTTCCCATGCGTAGGTGTCGTCCTCAAAATATATTAACGAAATCCTATGCCCTTGAAATGTAATATTCATGATTACATGACCAATCTATTTGAATAAAGATTAGTTTTGCATCCACACATTATTCCTAAATAAAAACGAGTTTCATTGTAATTCTTTAAAATGAATTCTCACGAAACAATTTATTTCTGAAAGGTTCTTAAACGTTAAGTGCTCACATGAGTAATAATCATCCATCATGTCAATGAGATGCCAGATGTAACCTTTCCAGATTTTAATCCAGGATCCCGCACATACTGCCACTTTTCATAACAGTGTTTCCTTTCGAGAAAGGTGTGAAATCTTTTATACTCGGGCGGTAGGCTGGTTGGCTAATACAACGCTTGATGTTGATGGACGGTTTGAAAGAAACTGCTATTACAAGAGACAGTTTTATAATGAAGAATGTGAACCGTGCACTCCCGCATATGATTAATTGAGTATGCAGTCGTCTTCACGGGTATCTGATAAGACACCTTCTGTATGAGTTCAGAAACAACTCCAGGAAAGGTTGAGAAACAAACCTTGTACCTGATTAAACGTGACCCACCTGTGACACAGCGCAGTAAGATCTGCTGACTCGCTTGGGTTTGACATCATTGATATTCCATTTAAAGTCTTCTAACAGGAATCCCTGACGCGAGCTTGTAAGATACAATAACTACCTTCTTAATCACAGAGGTGACGAGGTGAGAATGTATTTTGTAAAAATATAAACAGGCCTGTTTGTAGGTGACATTCATGCATCCTATTGCTAAGCTCCAAACAATCTGCTGAAAATGCTTTAGTGGCGATGCTGAGTTTTCTAAGTGATGTCGAAAGCTTCACAAGTGGGTGAGATGCAGCCTACAGGTCAGTTTTTTCGTCATGCGCTTGAAAACTATCACCTAACCACGGCAAACAGAAATAGGGCAGGAATTCTGCCTTTGATGTTCTTATTCAGGCTACAAAGATCAAGGGAAAAAGTGGAAAGATGATTAAAGAAAGGTATGAAATGCAGGCAGAACCTAGAGAGAGAGATTGACTTCAGGGTTTGTCAGTGCATAACTTTAACTAATTGAGGTTATCTTTGAGTTACTTTATTTAATTAGAAAATTATTTTTATTACCATTAATACACTGCAAAAAATGATTTTTAAGAAAAAAAATCTTAGTATTTTTGGCTTGTTTTCAGTAAAAATATCCAAAATTCCTAAATTAATATTTTTTCTTTATGAGCAAAATGACCCAAGAAAATAAGTCTAGGTTTTAGGCCAAAAATATCAAATTTAAGTGATTTTGTGCATAAAACAAGCAAAAAAAATCTGCCAATGGGACAAGCAAATTTTTCTTTAATTTGGTGTTTAAGAAAAATGTTTACGATTTTTTTTTGCTTACCCCAGTGGCAGGTTTTTTGCACAAAATCTGCCAGTGGGGATTTTATTTTTCACTGTAAAAAAATATTTTCAAGAAAAAAAAATCTCAGTATTTTTGTCTTGTTTTCAGTAAAAATAACTAGAAACTCTTAAATTAATATATTTTTCTTGATGAGCAAAACGACCCAAGAAAATAAGTCTAGTTTTTAGACCAAAAACATCACATTTAAGTGATTTTGTGCATAAAAAAAGCAAAAAAATCTGCCATTGTGGCAAGCAAATTTTTCTTGAAATTTTCTTGAATTTAGTGTTTAAGAAAAAAAATTTTGCTTACCCCATTGGTAGATTTTTTTTTTACACAAAATCACTTAAGTTTGATATTTTTATTCTAAAAACTAAACTTACATTCTTGGGTCGTTTTGCTCATCAAGAAAAAGCATCTTAATTTAAGATTTTTTTGATATTTTTACTGAAAACAAGACACAAATTCTAAGAATTTGTTTTTCTTGAAAATCATTCTTTGCAGTGTACTGTTTCTTATTTCATTTATTTTTTATATTAAAGGGATAGTTCACCCAAAAATGAAAATTCCAGGGGAAAAAATAATGTGGAAGTATTGTGATAAATGATGAAGAAAATATTTTGATAAATGATGGAAAGCACACAGTTGACGTTACCCATTAAATTCCATCATATTTTTTATTCCTACTGTACTATAGCAGTCATTGGACACTATATGCTGTGTGTTTACCAGCATTTATAAAAATATCTTCTTCTGTGTTCATCAGAAAAAATAAATTTATACAGGATTAAAACAACATGAGAATGAGTAAATGATGACAGAATTTTCATTTTTGGGTGAACTATCCCTTTAAATTTGTATATTAAATTTGTATTCTATTATAGTCATTTTGTATATATCACTTCTTGTGTTAGGTGTATTCAGGCTTTGGCAATATTGTAAGTATTACAATCATGCCAATAAAGTACTTAGAAAATTGAGAGAGAGAGAGAGAGAGAGAGAGAGAGAGAGAGAGAGAGAGAGAGAGAGTTGAAAAGTAATTGTCAGAGATGAATCAGTAGAGAAACAGTGAGAGATAACTCACTGACAGGCTTCATTTATTGCAACCAGAGGTGTGTGTGTCCACACAAAGATGTTATACAAGTAATTTTTGTCCTTGTGGGGACATTTTTGGGTCCCAATGGGGAAAGCAACTTTTTAATAATACTAAATTATTTTTCATCTCTGGTTCTGCTATTTCTGAAAAGCTCACAGTAAATGTCAAATATGTACTATGTTGACTGTGAAGCCTCAAACTGTTAATAAACCCAGAATAGGTTTATTTATACCCAACATGTGTTCTCTTCAATATTTACCCAGCAGATTTTAAAGTGCAATGATTTGCAAAGAAAAATCTATTTTTTTAAATGCAGCATCCCTTGTTTCCCTTGTAATTCGCCCTTTCAGTAACTTAATATTTATAAAACCGGACTTCATATTTATACAACAATTTATACAACACAGTTTCCAGTTGTATAAACTATGGAAATACAAGTGGACAAACGCAGAAGTGATGGTTTTACAGCATCTAACACGCAGCTGTTGTCCCTTGCAGCTAAATCATAACCTTGGCATAAAATAATATGATCAAACGTACAGGAAATAAAACATTAAAGGGGACAGTTCACAAGACTTTTTAAAGATGTCAAATAAAACGTTGGTGTCCCCAGAGTATATACTGTATGTGAAATTTTAGCTCAAAATACCATATAGCCATAAATACCATCAAAATACCAAACCATATAGATTTATTATAGCATGTTAGAATAAATGTGCAGTTTTGGGTGTGTCCTGTTAAATGCAAATGAGCTGATCTACGCACTAAATGGCAGATTAAGACGCAGTATTATCCCCTTCTGACATCACAAGGGGAGCCAAATTTCAATGACCCATTTTTTCACATGCTTCCAGAGAATGGTTTATCAAAACTAAGTTACTGAGTTGATCTTTTTCACATTTCCTAGGTTGATAAAAGCAATGGGGACCCAATTATAGCACCTAAACATGGAATAAGTCAGATGTTTATTATATGTCTCCTTTAATTCATTACCTCATTCGTAAACATGAATTCCATTCATCTCTGTATGGTAAAAACATCTCCCATCGCTTCACTTTCTTTCATAATGTCATTAAGCTTCATTAAGTGTTTGTTATTGTGTTATTGTGTAATAGCGACATCTACTGGTGAAAATACTACATATTGTGCCTTTAAAGCGTGCATAACACGTGCAGTTTCTGCATAACTGATGTTAATCTGGAGTACCTATAGTATTACACCCTTTAAATCTCCAAAGAGTCTTAAGTTTTATCAAATTTATAAAAGACAGATTAGCTTTACAGAGTCTTTCCGAAAAAATTTGGAACGAGGAGTTACTAGCTGCGGGAGGAGCGAGTCACGAGTCAACACTTTATACACTTTATCCCGCTGATTGACATGTGGGCGTGGTTTTCTAGGGGAAGTGCCCATAAAAATAAGTGATATGTATAGATAACCCCTGAAAGATCAGCTGGACCTGTATTCGAAAAAACTTTCCGAAACTTGTACGAACCCAGACGAAGTGCATTCGGCACAGAAATACTCTGTAACACGTCCAACTGCTTTTTGGCACTTTGCATTTGTTTAGCACGAGGAAACCAACTCTTAAACTGTGTTAATAAGTCAGAATGCATTAAAAATACATTTGAACCCCCCTTTAACATCATACAGCAAATACAGTACTGTAGCAAGATATACTGTAGATTCCTATAATGAAAAAACGTCCCCGTTGAAATGTGTAATCTTGCTGTTTTTCAACGATATTGTGTAAAAATGTCATTGTAAATAAACAAACTGGCATACTATTCTGTGCAAAGCCTTCCCTATGAAATTGAAATGTTATGGCGCTCTTTTATTTGAATGGCGCTGTAGCAGAATGCAAAATCAAATTACCATAGATGTCATATCGGAATCTGAGGACAAATCAACAACAAAAAATATCATTAGGTTTTCCTGAATACCCAGCTGAATCCTGTCATGGTCCGGTAAACCGAGGGCTGAAATTACATTTCACTTTTGGTTTGTATATGTTTTCATTAATAAAGCCCCACAAACACACACCGCATAGCCTACATACAAAGGATGAAAATATGAGTTTAAAGGAATATGACTTTCATTTCAACAGTCATGACCATTTTATTTCCGCTCATCACCACAATATGAAATTTGTTTTAATATTATTTCGCAATGTTGGAAATGAAAATTGCAGAGGAATCTGCATAGACAAACATTCTGTATAGATGAACTAAGTAATCAAACAAAACGATGCCATCCCGGGACTTCCAGATACTCCTGAGTACAACAATGGACAATTGATGGGACGTCACTGGCATTCAGTGAACATTTAATTGGATTCTACCCAACCCTCCCATTTTAATCAGGGCACGAGAAGTATTCAATGGCGTTTTAATATTTGAATGCTTAAAATAAAACTGGACATGGGTAATTATCTATATAGCATATCATTAAAGCTGCCTTGTGAAGTGAGTGTGTGTGCATAGAGGAGAGGGAAAACCACTCATGGCATAAGAACAAAATGATATGAGTTTAATTTTGATGTTCACAAATTATCTTAATGTTTGGTATTAAAGATACAGTATAATAAAACATCCTATAACCGCTGACTCATCAAAACATATAAAAGCACAAAAAAGCTTAGCTGTGCACAAAATCAATTAATGATTTCTTTTGTCACATCTGCCTTCATGCCAGATGCCATTTTATGGCCGGTATCCAGGATGTTCCTCTGGTGCTCAAAGGTAAAACGTTGCGTTAGCAGCGCAAAAGGTCCTGAGTTCGAACCCAGGAAACAAACATACTGATATAAAATATATACCTGGTAAGTCACCTTAGATTAAAGCCTCTGCCAAGTGCATAAATGTAAATGATAGAGTATTCTCAAATCAATCCTATATCAAAAAGGCATCC
Source organism: Misgurnus anguillicaudatus (assembly GCF_027580225.2). Lineage (NCBI taxonomy): Eukaryota > Metazoa > Chordata > Actinopteri > Cypriniformes > Cobitidae > Misgurnus > Misgurnus anguillicaudatus. Next base: position 31,817,016 of record NC_073343.2, read on the forward strand.
TTAAAAAAAATGCACTTAATAAACATCTTGGATATATTAAGGTCATGCATTTTCCCCCCCATTTTACAATGAATGTTCGCTCAGAAAAGTAAAAGCACACATCAAAGAGCTGCACGATTTGATGCATTTGTATTTAGCATTTGGCAGACGCTTTTATCCAAAGCGACTTGCAGCACATTACAAAGGTATACATTTTTATAAGTACGTGTGTTTAAACCTATGACCTTTTGTGCAGCTAATGCAATGCTTAACCACTGAGCTATACAGGAGCACAGCATATGTCCATACACTCTTAAAGAAAGGCACTAAAAAGTTCGTGCAGAAAATTAAAAGAACCTTTCAGTCTTAACCACAAGGATCTTAAACGAATCATTTCTTTTCTGAAAAAGCAACACCGTCACAAAAAATATGCAAAAGAAAATGGCCACTAGGGCGGTACCTTTTGCACCTACAGATTTCATATTAGTACCAAATGGTATATGTTACAGTCCTTCCAGAAAAACGTGATTATGCGATCGCATGATTCAATGCATAATCAGCCAAAGTCTGCATATTTATGCGGGGGCCACATTTTTTAAAAATATGCCACACTTTCGCTTGCATGATTTCATAATCGCTGTGTTTTCGTAGCAAAAAGTCATATATGTCTAAAGCCCTATTCGGACGGGATTATTTTAACAGGGGGACCTCTGAGAAAATCATGCTTCTCAGAGGTCCTCTGTGTTTTAAATCCCGTCCGAATCAGCCATGTCTGTGTTTTTCTCTGACGACCTCCGTAAAAATTCCAGAGTAATTTACCTACTGTTTTTCCGCCGAACTCAGAGGTCCTCTGAGAAATTAATCCCGTCCGGATGCAAATGTCTGTGTTTGCCCGCAATATGTTTTGAAAACGCGGTTCATCTCGTGTTTTGGCCAACGTGATCTGCCGTAAGGTCTTACTAATGCGCGTATATTGTATTTCCTGAGTCCTGTTCATTCAGATGGATGTTTTTACGCATTCGGCAAAATAAAACAATTAAATCAAGACGAGCTGAATATCATACACTGTTAAGACTAAACACTGTAATATCATTAACATTATAAGAAACTCCGTTCAAAGTTGTTCAACTCCGGAATGGTAATGTTAATTAATAAAGATATTCAATTTTATTAATCATTATTTCTTCATTAGGGGAGAGCGGGGTAAGTTGTCACACGGGTAAGTTGTCACACTGTTAATAACTCCAACACTAGAGGCTCTATCTCAAAAATCAAATAGCCACTTTATGTGACTTCTTCTTCTATAGTGAACTTCCTGTTCACATGTGGTCAAGATCACTGTAATCTGAGGTTAGCACAATTTTCTTATTTTTCTGCTTAAAAAGTAAAAAAAAATCACTTTACATTTTATGCAATACAACTTTGTTAGGTGTGAATGTTTAAAATGATTATTTTGCACAAAATAGAGGAGACCGTAAAGTGTCTTTTGATACTTTAGCTAAAGTGATATGATGAGCTAAACTTGAGATTTAGACAACATTAGCACACAAGTAAGTATGGGGCAAGTTGTCTCAATGACTTTGGGGCAAGTCGTCACATCTGACAACTTGCCCCTGTACAAACAAACACATCGAACATGCTCAGAAAACATGATATAGAAAAGAATAAGCCTCAATCTAGCAAAAAGCTGTTTCAAAAGAAAGGGAAGCAGAAATCTGGACCTATGAAAAACAAGGCAGCTAAAAGAAGAAAAATCATGCAAGAGTCATCATCAGATGATGAAGAGTGCTTCTGCCTCGTCTGTGTAGAGCCATTTTCAAAGAGTCGTCCAAAGGAGACCTGGGTAAAATGTGTAAAATGCAACAATTGGGCCCATGATGCTTGCACCTCAGGCCAGGCAATTTATGTGTGTCAGAATTGTGATTCTGGAGATGAGTCCTATTAGTCATACAGGGCATCTGTTTTGTTCAGAGGTTCAGCATGTTGGGTTGAGCGGGTTATCTGCAGCGTTCCATTCGGTTGTCTGGTTTTGTGTGAAAGCCATGGAACATTTGAACCGGGGTTCGAAGTGAAGTGGTCTTGCCACTTATTGAAATGTGCATTATTTGGATTGAAATAATTGTTTTTCCAGATTCTCCAGGCACGGATGTTTATATTTCCAGTTTGGTTTGAGTTTAAAAATTAAAATCAATATTCACAATTAAGTAGTTGTGTTCTTGTTTTTGGATGGTCTGGTGTGACGGCTTGCCCGCCCTGGTGTGACGGCTTGCCCTCCGATGGGGCGAATTGTCACAAGTGCACAGTCACTATTCAACAGTCTACAACTCTGTAATGAGATAAGATATAAAGATGTTATGAATACAACATATGTGCCCAAGACTTCCTTCTTTCATTTGGTATGAGATTTATACCATTTTGATGTATGGTGCTCAGTAAATGTTAGACAGTGTGAAAAGTGTGACAACATACCCCGCTCTCCCCTACTTTGTGTTTGTTATAAGCAGACAGTTATATAAAACACGTAGGCTAACGTTACTTTAGTAGGATTTCTATATTTTATTTTGATTTGTTAAAATTAAATTAATAAATTACATGTTCTGTCATAATTTTACATTTAAAGCAAAATATTTAACATTACAAACACGTGTATCCAGAGCACGTGCTACTGGAACGCCCAAATGCATGAAACAGACACTCCCATCTCTGGAATAGCCTGCATCATTTTAATCCCGTCCGAATCGGTACATAAAATCACAGACATCTTGGGGGACACGCTGAAACTCAAACGTCGTTTGGAAAACTAATCCCGTCCGAATAGTGCTTTAGCAGAAAGTTGAAAAATGTTGCTTATAAAATGGCATCCTGATTGGTTGAATATATTTACAACTTATTTGTGTTTTATTTTATGAAAGCCTGCTATGCATATGAAGTAACCGTTTTATAAAAGCAATAAGCCCCGCGAAGCAGTGGTGTTAAAGTGCATTTTATAACAGCTAAGGGGGTTTTCGGCACTCCGCTTCGCATCATCGCATAAAATTGCATAAACATCTCGCATAACATCAATGAAAAGCTAAAAAAGCTGCAAACAGTTTTTGCAAGTTCCCGTAATTTCATCGCATAAATTGCATAAAAATTTAGCATATTCCATCGAATTTTGCCGCTAGATCAAGGATTTTTGCCTGCAAGAATCACAAAAAAAATCATTTTTCTGGAAGTACTGATATTAGGATATTCGTAAAGGGTATTGTCCGTCCATTTAAAAGCTTAGGAATTTTTTATGTGGGACCATTTTATTGTGTCATCATTTATTAATGCTTATGTAGTTTTAAACCTGTATGAATTTCTTTATTCTGTTGAACACAACCGAAGATATTTTTATAAATGATGGTTAGCACACAGTTGACGGTACCCACTAACTACCATAGTAGGAAAAACAAATACTATGGAAGTCAAACTGTGTGCTTAGCATCATTTATAAAAATATCTTTCTTTGTGTTATTTAGAGTAAAATAACTCATACCGGTTTAGGACAATATGAGGGTTAGTAAATAATGACAGAATTTTAATTTTTGGATCCATTTTCTTTATGGATCCATACAGCCTGGCAAAAAATACTTTACCAACCATTAAAAGAATGTAGCAAAAATAGTAGGTCTTTGGCACAAGTTACTAAGTCGAACACGTAGGGTGAGGGGTAATAAAAATCCATAACCCTGAGAAAAAGTGTATATTATAGATGATAAATTATAGATATATACAATAGGGATTTTTGAATTAGCAATGCAATGTAAAAAAAAATCAGCCTGTATGTCTGCGTGGATATTTTATCACCCATGCAATGCGGATATTTGATGCAGTAGCCTGTGTTCAACAGCACAAAGGAGTTGAAATATAAAACAGATGTGCGTGTGTGCATGCGTGAGCTGCTTCAGGGCCAACGGCAACCTTCGAGTCTGATGAAACTGTCAAACAGCTACATATTTTTCTTCATTTTTCTCATCTACCTCCAGCTCACTACAGTGATAACTTCCACCGAGCTTTAAACCCTAAAACCACAAACAGCTACTGAAATGTTCAATTACTAATGTTAACTAAATTGCACCATTCATTTTGCAGCTTACACTGGTTCATTATAAATTATTGTGTTTTTTATTTTAGTCATTCAGCTACATGCAAACAATGTGCTCGTGGCTCTCTAGGATGAATGAATGGGGTATCAGACATCACATGCATCCTTGTGATGCAGTTCCTGAGACTGTATTGACAAGATTTAGATATTTTTATCCCAGCATTGGCACGCTATTAAATCTATGAATGCACCTCGTGTCCTTGCTACTTTTCTCCTGTCTGAGCTCCTGGCAGGTGAATACACTCAGCCTAATGCACATCAGTACAGTAATAGTCGTGTGTGTATAACACTGAGAGCCGTAGACGAATCAGAACACACATAACAGCCCTAAAAAGACAAAGAAAAGCTCTCTCTAAACCCAACTTGTTATCTGACCATGTCTCAGGGCAGCAAATCACAAAGGAAATAAATGCATATACAAGACAAGCGCAAACAAACAAGGTTATTCAGATAAATAGAGTTTCAAGACAAATATGGCAATGGCAAACAGATCCTCTACACTGCGCAGAGCTCAATTGACACTTTTTAGACCACCTTTCTTTACAAAAAGATGTGGGAGGATGCTCAAGACATCCTGTTTGCTGCTTAATGTCTTCAGTTAGGCATTACTGCACTTCTGGACAGCTCTGAAACTGAGGTTGTAATCAATTTTTTTCTTTTAAAGCAACACTATGTAGTTTCCATGTAAAAATGACTTACAGCTCCCCCATGTGGTTGAAAAGCGCAATAGTGCCTGGTATCAGACACTCTTCTGCAGGCAGGGGAGGGGCGGGGCTGTGTGCCCTACCCTCCACTGCCACTTTCAAAGTGTGCTTGTAGCAGCTAGGAGGCTGCTCAGGTTGCAGCAACAGTACAATTTGTCCAGTTAAAAGTTGTTCTATCACTGAAATAATTTCAGAGACATTATTTAAAGGTCAAAAAAACTACATAGTGTTGCTTTAAGGTCTAATGTCAACAAGCACTGGCAATATTAGTTTGTGGTGCAGCCCAGACAAGTGTATTTAACAAGGACCGTAAACAACTTAACTGTCTGGTCCTGACCCAACAAAGTTACCCTGCACCGCCAACTCCTGTATTGATGACATGAAACTCTGCACAGCAGTCACTGTAATGGCAATGTCCATGGGAAAGTGAGGGAAAAGGTGGATTGCAGAGAACTCCCAGGATGTTTTGCTCCTTTTAGAGAACTCAATCTCTCAACTGTCACACTTCTAATCTCCAAGGACCGGTTTTACCGGCTGGATATAAGAAAAGCTGAGTGCAGTGAAGTGTTAAGCCAAGTGATTTTACGTGTTAAGTCAGAGCAAAGACACGATTGAGGCAGAGTGAATGGCGCGATTCGTGCGAATGACGCGGTGCGAATTAAGCGCTTCGGGCACTTCAGGCATGTAACGCATGATTTGCATGAATCGCACAAGTTGTAAAAACAAAACTTTGGTTGATATTCGTGCCGTGCCGTCATAAAGCTTGCTCCTTTATGAAAATTGGACAACCATGGTTTTCAAAAAACATAGTTAAACTACGGTTACTGTAGTAAAACCATGGTTGTGCTAATAGTAATCAATACATTAAAAAACATTAGGGATGCACCGATATGGAAATTTTGGCCGATACCGATAACTCTTTATATTTGGGGGCCGATAACCGATATAGGCCGATAAATGTTCATATTATTTTCACAATGAAAAACTCCCAGACCGCGGACATTTTGCCTTTGCGTTAGACTGGCATACTCTTCTTAAGCCCGCAACACGTGTCATCTTCGTGCTATGTCACAGAAAGCACCAATCAAAACTCCACATGGCCAGCAATGAGCAAGTGAAGTGGTTCAACAAACCAAAATAATCCATCATTTATCGGCTTTCATTTATCGGCCTAATTTTGATATCAGACCGATAACCGTTAATATTAAAAATAAGCAGTTATCGGCCGATAACTATATGTTGGCCGATATATCTTGCGTCCCTAAAAACACGGTTACTATACTTTTACCACAAAAAAAAAAAACATTAATTTTTGGTAAGGGCTCTGTAGTGATGTGATTATGACATAGCAAACTGAAGAAGAAATATAAAACAACAATGGAAGATAAATTTATAAAATTATAAAAAATAATTCATTTAATTTACTAATTTTTTAAGGTAAGTGATTGCAATCAATTTATTTAAGCTACATTTAAACAAACAAACAAACAAAACAACAACAACAAAAAAACACTTTTGTTTAAATGTAGCTTAAATAAATTGATTGCAACCACTTACCAAAAAATGTAGTAAATTGAATGAATAATTATTTTCAAACACAAAAAACAACAAAAAAACACTTTTGTTTAAATGTACCTTAAATAAATTGATTGCAACCACTTACCAAAAAAATTTAGTAAATTGAATGAATAATTATTTTCAGTGTGGGGCTGTTTGACACATCTTCGTACTTTAATAGAAACAAGAATAAAAAAAAACTTGCTTGAAAGAAAGTAAGTGAGGAGGTTGAGCTATATATTTTGAGACTACAAGCTAGCTAAAGCCGGCAAATTGAGCCTATTCGCGTCTGAATTTCTGATATATATATACATAGACTCACCTAAAGAATTATTAGGAACACCATACTAATGCTGTGTTTGACCCCATTTCACCTTCAGAACTGTCTTTAATTCTACGTGGCATTGATTCAACAAGGTGCTGAAAGCATTCTTTAGAAATGTTGGCCCATATTGATAGGATAGCATCTTGCAGTTGATGGAGATTTGTGGGATGCACATCCAGGGCACGAAGCTCCCGTTCCACCACATCCCAAAGATGCTCTATTGGGTTGAGATCTGGTTACTGTGGGGGCCATTTTAGTACAGTGAACTCATTGTAATGTTCAAGAAACCAATTTGAAATGATTCGAGCTTTGTGACATGGTGCATTATCCTGCTGGAAGTAGCTGTCAGAGGATGGGTACACGGTGGTCATAAAGGGATGGACATGGTCAGAAACAATGCTCAGGTAGGCTGTGGCATTTAAATGATGCCCAATGGGCACTAAGAGGCCTAAAGTGTGCCAAGAAAACATCCCCCACACCATTACACCACCACCAGCCTGCACAGTGGTAATAAGGCATGATGGATCCATGTTCTCATTCTCTTTACGCCAAATTCTGACTCTACCATCTGAATGTCTCAACAGAAATCGAGACTCATCAGACCAGGCAACATTTTTCCAGTCTTCAACTGTCCAATGTTGGTGAGCTTGTGCAAATTTTACTTTTTCCTATTTGTAGTGGAGATGAGTGTTACCCGGTGGGTTCTTCTGCTGTTGTAGCCCATCCGCCTCAAGGTTGTGCGTGTTGTGGCTTCACAAATGCTTTGCTGCATACCTCGGTTGTAACAAGTGGTTATTTCAGTCAAAGTTGCTCTTCTATCAGCTTGAATCAGTCTGCCCATTCACCTCTGACCTCTAGCATCAATAAGGCATTTTCACCCACAGGACTGTCGCATACTGGATGTTTTTCTCTTTTTACACCATTCTTTGTAAACACTAGAAATGGTTGTGCGTGAAACTCCCAGTAACTGAGCAGATTGTGAAATACTCAGACCGGCCCGTCTGGCACCAACAACCATGGCACGCTCAACATTGCTTAAATCATCTTTCTTTCCCATTCTGACATACAGTTTGGAGTTCAGAAGGTTGTGTTGACCAGGACCACACCCCTAAATGCATTGAAGCAACTGCCATGTGATTGGTTGATTAGATAATTGCATTAATGAGAAATTGAACAGGTGTTCCCAATAATCCTTTAGGTGAGTGTATATATATTTTATACACACATTTTTACGACCTTTTAGAAAAACTATTCAAAAAGTTTAATAAAAGTAATAGGTAAAATAATAAAATAATATTCTGCAGTAGGCTGTAAAATTGCTCTGCAAGGTCTCTGGAAGCCTGGCACTCGTAAAAGTCTTCTGGTTAAGTCTCATGCTTAAGGGTCTGGCAGTGACCGCTACATTGTGAGGGATTTAGATATAAAAGCCCACTGGCGCTTAATCCTTCACATTCCTATCAGGATTCAAACCAACATCCTTCCCAATACTAACACATCCCTTCATCCCCAAGTCACTGCTTTGCCAAATACTTCACACTCCATTCAATGCAATAATGCAGTTGGGGACGAGATGTTACTGCAGTCACTACAGACGGGAGTATCTGGAGAGAAAAGCGCACAAAAAGCAATTGACTTCAGGAAGCTAATTTCTCTGCTCCTTCAATCATCAAGCGTTCAGATCATTTTACTGAGATTACAGCTGCACAAAATGAAATGTACAGGATGAGCCACTTTAGTTATTTTCCAGCCCATTTGGCACAACAGCCCGTGTACCTTCCCACCGAAAGCTTCGCTCAAAATTATTATTTTTTTATCAGCAAACAACAAACAACAGTAAATGTCATAGTCATGATAAACCACATAAACACACACATACGAATGCATTACGCAGTCTATAGTTCTTCGACCATTTCCTCCACTATATGCAAAACATGTTCAACCCAATACAACTTTCGTTTAACTTAATATAAAAGTTGCTGTATTCATTCAACCTTCTTGCTGCACCCACAAAACTTTGAGCTGTTGTCATGGCAACCCCTACCTGGTGAATGAAGACCTGGGCAGTGCGAGGACTTAGCAGCAGGATGGCCCGTCTGAGCGTGTCTCGGTAACGGTTAAGCTCCTCCATTCTCATGGTGCTGAACAGCGTGGAAAAGACCTTTGTCACGTTCCGGTCAACCTGCTGCAGAGACGCGTCCAAACCCATTCGAGACGCCTGGTCCAGAAATCCCCGCAGTCCACGGACATCTGAAAGAGAGAAAGCACAAGAGAGTCAGGAGACGTGCAAAGATTGAAATTATTTTTACTGCATCCAAAAATGAATTTAAGATATATTTAAGAGTAATCGTATAAGCTCATCTGTGACTTGGGTCCTGCGAAAGTGTAATAGCATAATTTAGTATTAATATTTAAAGGGACTTACTTAGATTATGCATAATAAGCTGATAACGTTTAAGGTCATGTAAATATGTAAAACAGTTTACTTTGATCCGGGAAAGGTCATAAACGGCTAAAGCAAGATCCCATCAGCACATGTAGATTTCTGCCCACCCAATTTGTTGTTACATGTAAATGCCTTAACCGGCTTACAGTTTGTGCCCGTAAAAGATAAGCATCATAAACGGAAGCATGAAGTAATGTATAAAAGTGCTCTTAACTCATGCAGTTGATGGAGAAACTGTGAAATTAGATATAACAATATTGCTTTTGACCGATTTCCCACGTTTCTTTTTTTAAATAGGCGGACTATAGGTGCTGACGTCACTGCCTGCAAGAAACCTGACCAAGAAATCTCCAAATGCCATGTAAACTCGGGTTTCTACGTAGCTGGTTTATTGATTTGCATGTAAATCAGTGGTTCTGAAACTTTTTGCCATGCCCCCGCCCCCTTTGCAGCCCCCCAAAAGAAAATTCATGATATAAAAACAATCTCAAACTTAGAATTTAAAAACACTCTCAGAAAAAAAGGTACAAGAGCTGTCACTAGGACGGCACCTTTAAAAAGGTCCTAATATGTACCATTTTGGTACCAATATGTACCTCTAAAGTAGCAATATGTACCTTTGAGGTAGCAATATGCATGTTTTAGGTACAAAAGTGTACTTTTTGAAAAGGTACCGCCCCAGTGACAACTTTTGTACCTTCTTGTACCTTTATATCTGAGAGTGAATGAAAAAACATATTAAATATGATATTGTAGTGCTTTTGGTTAGAAGCCTTGGTTTTATGAGGGTTATCGGCAAAGAATTTATGATAAATAATGTAGGGATGCACCGAAACGAAAATTCTTGGCCGAAACCGAAAAAAGAGGAAACCAAGGCCGAAAACCGAAACATTGAAAGAAATTATGCCAATTATTAGTACCATTGCATTTATGGCTATGACTGTGTACTAACTTTACTAGGGGTGTGTGACGGATCACAAAACTCACGGTTCAAATCACATTTAGTTTTTGAGGCACGGATTGGATTATTTTTCGGATCAGCAAAAAAGATGTGAGAAAAATCTAATAACAAATAAAGATAATACAACATTTATAAAAAAAGAACAAAGCTGCACATCTGAAATTAGCGTTAGGTACAGAAATCGACTGAATCATAACACTGTCTTTATTGTATAAATTAAATATAATTATTATTTTCTCTTTGTCTTGGGTTGTTTAATTAACATTAATGACACAGACTTAAGTAGGTTTATTGAGGTTCCTGTCTCTTTAAGACCAAATAAGCACAGACTGGTTTCTGACTGTAATCTATACATACACAAACACATGTTTTTATTAGAAAAAGAATACTGTGGAGATCTGTTTTGTTTGTATGCGCCCTGTCAAGAACAGAAAGATTTTATGTCCGCTTGCTTTTTGAAACGTGTCTCTCCGTGAATGCACTACTGAGTGCACTTATTACACGCACGCGCGCACACACACAGATGGAGGGCGAACGATGCAGCATAAACAGTTATCAGTGCCCAAACCTGCATACAAGATATACTGATTCACGACCTCGGGAGCAAGGGAACGAATTGAGACACAGGGATACGTCCACATGGCAGACATGTTGTTTCAGACAAGCACGTGCAGGTCGCGGTTTCTACTTACATCATCAAAACATTTCGACCGTATTGTTTCTATAATAAAAAAATTTAGGCCAAAAAACTTCGATGGCCGAATATTGGGTGCATCCCTAAAATAATGTATTTTATAAAATGTCATAAAACCGCCCCCCCAGTTTGAAAACCAAATGCATGAAACAAGTTTCTAAAATAAGCTGTTTTTTAAAGATATACACACAGTATTGGGTCAGAAACGGATGAGCCCATCAGATGGGTTGAAATCATGCCCGGATTGACCATTGGGAGGACTGAGAGAATTCCCGGTGGGCCAGTCTGTTTCTTTGGCCACAAGGGCCGGTGTTGTCATGCCACTGGGTTGAAGTTTGTTGTCCTAGGCTGCCAGCACTCAAAATATTACATATTACCCTACACACTAACACAAATTGGTGCTAAATAGCACTAAAAGCTTGTAATCATAGGAGAACCATTTTTAGTACCATGTAGCACCTGTGTAGAACCAAATTGTGCCATGAAGAACCATACGGGGGTGATATACAGTAGCACCACATATGGTTTTTCATGGCACAATTTGGTTCTACACAGGTACTACACAGGTGCTACATGGCACTTAAAATGGCACTTAAAATGGTTCCCCAGTGAACCACTTTTAGTGCTATTTAAGCACAGTTTTTTTAGAGTGTTTTTTTTTGGAGTATACGTCTATTTCTGGATGTAAATGCACTCAATGAAAATTATGTCATCAGTACCCTCAGGTACCCATTTTTATATAAGAAAAGGCCCAACAAGTTTTCATAAAACCTCCTCTAACATGACTAATTTTTCAATGTCCTGTAAACAAGTTGGCAACTACTTTGAGAGTTACAGTGAGAAAACTACTAGTATGATTTCTATAGCTCAATTGGTATAGTGCATTGTGTTAGCAGAACATAAGGTCGTGTGTTTGATCCCCAGGGAACACAAATGCTGAATGCCTTGAATGCACTGTAAATCTAATGCACTGGGGCTTAAAAGCTTCTGGTCATCATTCACAATCACTGTATGAAAAGAACAGCAGCAACATTCTTCTAAAGCGAATGATGAGGGGATTTTGTGGGTGAACTATGCCTTTAAATCTCCAAGACTGTCTCTGTTAGCGGCTCTGGAGACTGGCCTCAGAGGAACAATAGTGCCATGCAGCGTGAGGCAGCGATACAAGGACAGTTCAGGACGATAGAAAACCATCGAGGCTGGGAGACAGAATCCTGCTTCTTTGCACATCACGACTGTCAGGTCGTGAAGAGGCAGTGATGGCTTAATCGTGTGGCATGAGCTTTCTAAACAGCGTTCTTACATAAAGGACACACAGAAGAACCGTTTTCTCTAAGAGGGTCAAGATGGGAGAGAAAAATAAGACATTGCAGTGAAAAAAATAAGTTCTTATTTAAGCTATTCTATACAGACATGTCTTAATAAAAAATAAATTCAACACTCTCAGAAAAACACTCTCTCCTCCACTTTAAATCAACTAAAGACACATCTCTTCAGTCTAGCATACTCATAATTACATCAGGAACGTTTGCATTAACCTCATAAATAACTTATTAATAACTATCATATACATAAAAAGCTATAAACAACAGCTACGCTAATTTTCTCTATTTGCTTTTCTGTTTCTGGATGCTCATTACGCCAGCTACAGCCTGGATGCTGCGCTCATCAGATGACCCAACACATATGTGACCCTGGACCACAAAACCAGTCATAAGAGTCCATTTTGTACATATCTGAAAGGACAATGTTTGGTCGAGATACAACTACCGGTATTTGAAAATCTGGAAGGTGGGGGTAGAAAAAAATAACAAAATATTGAGAAACTCGCATTTAAAGACATTTTTTGTTGTTGTTGCTGGCACCCTAATACTTAATTCTGTGTAACTGGAACCTGTTGTACACAAACGTGGACAATTACACTGCTTCATGTTCAAAGAAAAATATTTGCTTATTATATTTATTGGTTCTTCCAAACCCCAAAATAGCTGAAAGAAATCTGAAAAAAAGACAAACCAAAGCTTGGGTCTTACGACGTTATAGTTATCCAAAAGTACAAAAGTAAATGTTTAGATATATTATCAGTAGCAAATGTACAAAATATCTTAATGGAACATGACCTTAACTTAATATCCTAATGATTTTTGGCATACAAGAAAAATTTATGATTTTGACCCATACAATGTGTTGCTAGCCATTGTTACAAATATCCCTGTGCGACTTAAAGGGATAGTTCACCCAAAAATGAAAGTAATGTCATTATAGTAAGTCACCCTCATGTCGTTCCAACCTCGCAAGATCTCCGTTCATCTTCAGAACACAGTTTAAGATGTTTTATATTTAGTTTTATACTAAAGTCACGGACTGTTTGCAACGTTTTTTTTTTTCAAACTTACAGCGTGCGTCTCCCTCAGACTGTAAATGAAGTCTGGGCGCACAAAAAAAAACACCTGGGGTGCACCAGATAACACGTCAGCCGCGTCAAAGAGAAAACAATGCTGAATAAAGTCATAATTTTTGTTATTTTCCGACCAAAATGTATTTTTGATGCTTTAACACATTATAACTGACCCACTGATGTCATGGACTACTTTGATGATGTTTTTATTACCTTTCTGGACATGGACAGTATACCATATGTAGATTTTCAATGAAGGGTCAACAAGCTCTCGAACTTAATAAAAAACATCTTAGGGTGCGTCTCATTTCTCTGTCTTCCCCCTTCCCCCTGCCCCTCGGTTTTGCGCGTTCATGTGAGGCGAAGTGGCGTATCAATTCTCCTTTTGATCGAGGACTAGGGCCAAGGCGTAGGGATACATAGCCCTTGAAACGAAGTGTGATAAGGACCACACCTGAAAGAGAGGGGTAAATGTAAACGTAGGAATTTCTCAGGAGAGCCGGCATCAAGATGTTTTATGGCTGAGCGTTGAACTGTCAAGGAGTCGCACAAATGAAAGTAAGGTTATTTTCGGCAGTTTAATTGAGATTATATTATGACACACGTTTTATGATACTTTTAATAAAATGTTCAAGCGGTTTTAAACTGTAATGTTTTTGTTATGAATCGCTAGTTAAGGCGCTAGCTAGCAGCTAAGTAATGCGCTGTTTGTTGAGCTCAGCTCATGCAATCGATACCAAACCTGAGACGACGGTATCTTCCTTGTTTATGTCAACGCTTGTCTGTTTACGTAGCAGCCAGTTAGCGTCAAGGGAAGGTGTCGATGACAAAATCATCGGTTATCGAGTGGTGTCTCATTTTTTAGACGAACGATCTGTCTTACCCCTTCCCCTTCACTCGGTTTCGAGGGGCAAGGGGAAGACAAAAAACAAAGAGGAAGGGGTAAGACAGAGAAATGAGTTTGGCCCTTAAACTGTGTTTTGGAAGATGAACGGAGGTCTTACGAGTTTGAAACGACATGAGGGTGAGTCATTAATGACATTATTTTCATTTTTGGATGAACTATCCCTTTAAGGTTATGTGGTCCTGTTTTTTGTGCATTGTTTTTTTAATTGTTGTGTTTTTTGTTTATTCTGCATTGTGTCCTTTTATAAAGCTGCTTTGCAACAGTGTAAACTGTGAAAAGCGCTATACAAACAAATGTGAATTGAATTTTGCAATGCTAGCAATGCTTCACCAGATGTTCAGTAAGCACAGAATGTTCAGTAAATCTGAGGACACATCTTTTGTCATACGATCATGTCCAGCAGCTGTCATTTGTGAAGAAGTCTAAGAATATATATTTGACAGTTTAAGAGAAGACTACAGTAAAGTGCCCTTGCTGAAATAACAGGATGAAATGGAGAATGTAGCTTTGGTACTAAATGTCACTCAACGCTCAACGATGCGAGCTGATGGGTGATCTCAAGCCGGGGTCAAAATAATTCACTTTCCAACCAGAAGTAGTTTTACCAGCCATAAACTGTATTGTGCATTGTTTGTACAATAGATGCATTAGATCTACCTTTTAGGTCACCGTTATTTGTTGTACTATTGTTTCATTATTTCACGCTTTCAGGGCTTTTAAGCACCTGTCAGCATGAAGAAACCAAACAATAGGTGTCTGATAAAAATGTTTATTAAGTGCAGAAAATGTTAAATCCATCTGCAGATTTCAAGGTGTTTTGACAGCTAATTTTTCCTCGGCTGACAACAAGGCACAATTTACATTAAAACCGTCTTTCAGTTTCAGTCTTGAGAGGTTGCTCACAGACAGACAGATTGTATTTTTTTTAGCTAATCTTTGTTGATAGTGACATTTCTTATGCATCAGGCAACTGTATTTTTGTAATACTATGACTGAGCTATTTACAGTAACACGTGAAGTAGTGCTGTATTTTTAACTCCTTCCCCGCCAACCTTTTTTAGGTCCCTGCCAGCATTTTTTGTGATTTTCACAAAATTCCTTCCAGGAAAGTTTTCTTCTATAAATCTATAATCATACAAACACTGTAAAAAAAATCAGTAGGAAGTACAATATTATTACAGCTGGGTTGCCGGTAATTTACCGTAGATTTACATTTATGTTATTTACTGGCAAGAGTTTGTTCAAAGTTAAATACATTTTAAATATTAACAGGTCTTTGTCTTTACAGAATAAAACTATACAATGGCAGCCTCATGCAAAGCATTCTGGGAACCAGAAATCATCATCAACCTTTTTCTGTTTTTGCTTCAGATTTTGTTTCCCAGAATGTTTTGCTTAATGCTGTTTTTTTGGTTTTACTCTGTAAAGACAAAGACTTGTTGGTGTTTGATGTTCGTTTAACTTTGAACAAACTCTTGCCAGTGAATAACATAAATGTGGATCTGCGGTGGGTTGCCGGCAACCCAGCTGCAATTTCTAAGGAATTTTTTTACAGTGAATATATGAAATGAAATAACAGACCCTCCGCTTTTAATCAAACAAACACAACAGGGGGAAAAGTTTCATCCTATCTTCATTTGTTCTCTTTTTATGTACTCCTAGTCTCTTAACTCTTTCGCCGCCATTGACGAGATATCTCGTTAATTAAGAGAAAACGCTTCCCCGCCAATGACGAGATTTTCTGTCTTTCCGCAATACCGCTATTATCCACCAGGTGCAACTTATACAACCCGGAAGTAGAGCCTCACGTGAAAGAGAAAGAACTCCGTGTAGAAGATCGCTCTGCATCTGATCTCTATCAAAAGCCCTTCGCAAAAATGGAATTATCTCAGCTTTTTGCTCAAAATTTGGTGTTTTTGAAGAAACCTACCCATGTTTGAGAGGTGATTACAAGAGAACTAATGAAGGTAGGATGAATTGGTTTTTTTTGTTTGAAAGCAGAGTGTCTGTTCTTTCATGTGATATATTGTTTGTTTATATATTTAAAGAAGAACATTTTCTGGAAGGCATTAAACTTTTGTGAAAATCATGAAAAATGCTGGCGGGGGAACTTTTTTAAACAACGCTGGCGGGGAAAGAGCTAAATATAGGTAGGTTTCTTCAAAAATACAACATTTGAGCAAAAAGCTGAAATAATTTTTGTAATAGAATTTTGTTAGAGATTAGATTCAGAACCAAGATCAAAAAATACACAGAGTTTACCTGACCGCATATTAGCTAACCATGCTTTATCCATGTGGATGTGCCACCACAAATAAACTGTAAATCTGTGGAAAAACTAAAATGTCAATGCATAAATAAATAAATAAAAACTAAAATCTGCTTTTATTTGTAATCTAGTCTTTGTTCTGTGCCAAACAGGTGTAATCAAATTGACATGGCTGAAATGTCATTTTTATCTCCAGGCAAGTAACTTTTTTACTTGAAGAAGTGAATGACAAATGTATTTGTCCGAAGGACAACCACATGGACATGCTTAATGTCAAGCCCTGATTTTACCTTTATTCGGCAAAAAGTGACAGGAGAATTTTTTTAGAAGTGTAGAATTTTGCATTTTTATTTGCATACCAATGAAATGACTAAAGTGACATTTGTGAATATAAGGCATTTCAATTATTGACTAAAAACTTTTCAATGCTATAAAGTGAAATTACTAAACTCAATCATAAGAGCCTGAGCCTTAAAGGAAAACTACACCGTTTTTCAATATTTATGTTCTTACCTTAACTTAGACAAAATAATACATCCCTGTCTTTTTTCACTTTGTGTTGTGAATGTGGTAGCATGTACAAAGATGAAGTGCACGCAAGACAGGAATGTATTATATCATCTAAGTTAGGTAAGAACATAGTAAAATATTAAAAAACGGTGTAGTTTAAGATGTTCACTTACAAAGAATAGATGTCAAACACCCTTATTGCGTTTTGCATCTGAGCTCTTCATACCTTTCTTTATTCCTTCTAATTCAATCGCACAGGCTCATAAATATCGAATTTCTTAAAGTCACACATCATGATCTGAAGACATGATGTGCAGGATAATAAACTGAATGATCAAACACCATATTACTTATTTGGCTTATATGAGTATCTGTTTTCCGAGCAGGCAGCGTGTTACAGTCTACAACCTGTTTCCATGACAACGGAAAACTAACCATCAAAATTCCTGTCAAAACAGATTACATACCCTGCAATGATGTATAGTGTGTTCCCACCATAACTTACCCAATACGAAATCCTGAGAATTGAGCATTAACAAACAAATGAACTGCAAGTGGGTCTGCCATACACTAATGAAAACCCTTTCAGCATTATTAGCAATGATGTCAATATTGATGTGTTTTTTTTCTTTCATATTCTCATTATTCTCAATAATCCAAAAGCCTTCAGGTCATCTTGATGAATATTAGCACGTAAAGAAGAAAATAAAATGTTATTGACAATTACTGAAAACAAAACACTTCAGTTTCTTCTATGATGAAAGAACAACATGTAGAAAATGATCACAATACTGGACGCATAGATGGATAATAACAAGCATATAAACAAATCCAATTCCTTAGAGTAATAAAGGATGTATTGGTTAAATAAGTTTCTGGTGGAGAAATGTTAACATTTCAGTGTTTTGGCAGACTATCATTCCAGCCTTCGTGTAAAAGCCCAGATAATTTTTTATATTTGACACTTTTAGCAAAGTCCTTTTAGGGAAGTTGCGCAATAAGGGGCGATTCACATTTGCGTCTTTTGCGCATGCAATACTCTCATTTGAAGAGCGACGCGGGAGCCGATATGGCATCACAGCCAGTTGAAAATATTTAAAGGGCACCTATTTCATTGCTATAAAACAACGTTATTTTGTGTATTTGGTATAATACAATGTGTTCTCGTGGTTTAAAAAAACACATTATTTTCCACATACCGTACTTTTTTTAGCTCCAGATTTTACTCTCTTCCCAAAACTCACAGATTTGAAAAGCTCTGTGTCCCTGATTGGCCAGCTAATCTGTACGTTGTGATTGGGCTGAAAAGCTCTGATGTCAGCAGGAAATGTAACACTTCTTACCATGTTTGAAAGATTTGGGCACAATGCAATGCTTACAGGAGTTAACTTACAGGCTGTGAGTCTGAAGCGGGAGGAATTATGATAATGTCGGTCTTGTCTACATCATAAATCCCAGGAAGTAAACTGTTGACTACAATCCGTGTTTTTGTTGTAGTCCAAGAAAAGAGATTTACGTTGGAGACGATACCTCACGTCATCGTTTGCTTTGGGGTTTGTACCTTTTGCATATTGTTAATGTACTAATACACACTTACACATAAAAAGAAATGTAAAAATGTGAGTTGGACCATTTCTTTAAACTATTCAGATTACAGCGTCATATTCAGATGTATGTGGTGCGGTTGCGTTTTCCGCTCCGTTTTAGTTCCTGGCAGTTATTTCAGTCATGCAAAACTAAATTCCTATCCAACTTAACTCTTTCACGGCCATTGACAAGACGCTTCCCTGCCAATGAGGAGTATTTACGTCTTTCCGTAATACAGCTATCATCCACCAGGCAACCGCAACTTTTAAATGCGGATGTATTGCCCTATGGCAAGCGGCTGCATGTCCGTGTCTATTTTAAAGATCGCTCTGAATGGGATCTCTATGAAAGTCTGTCACAAAAATTGAATTATCTCTGTGATGTTTTTGCAGAAATCTACACATATTCAAAAGCTGATTACAAAAGAACTACTTAAGGTAGGTTTTTTTTTTTAAGCAGAGGGTCTGTTCTTTTATTAAGTATATTGTATGTTTATATATTTAAAGAAGAACAATTTCTGGAAGGCATTAAACTTTTGTGAAAATCATGAAAACCCAAAACCGCTGGCGCTGGCTGACAACCTTTTTTTAAAAACGCTGGCGGCGAAAGAGTTAATAGGAAAAAACAGATATCTCTAAAATCACAATAAAACAACATATTTCTGACCAACAATTAAACCTGACACCAACTCTACTGTAGCTTTGTTTCTTAAGCTCAAATTGTGCTAAAAACACCTTTTCTCAAGGTCGTTTCATCTACTGTGCATGTGCACAGGTTATTGAGCACCTTGCATGATTCTCTACAAAGCCCCGCCCCTAGAAATCATGATTGATGATTGGTTGTTTGAATTGATAGGCATACTGCATACTAAAGTCAAACCAGTCATAGTAATAATGCTCCTTTACTACAAACACAACAAAGAAAAACACACACAGACACAATAGTTCAACATCCCCAAACTCTCCAAAATTAATTTCAGGGTACCGCTATAAATCAATTATCACAGCGTGAACTACAAAACTCAAGAGAAAATTGAAGTCTCCCAAGGAAGCCTCGGAAACATGGAAATAGGCAACGTGGAAATGTGCGGAAAGAAAAGGCGAGAGGTCTTTTGAGATATAAATTAGATTTGCTTAAAGAGTGTAATTATATATCTAAAGGCATATTTCCAGGCAAATGCAAGCTGACGTCTCGCAGGGAGAAAAGGTGGGCGCGGGAGATGTGGAGAGAGTCAATTTAAGTTATTTAAATGAAACTTTTCTTTGTTCTTACTTTTATAATGTGAATGACTACACAAGCTGCACATTTCTTGGGTTTAGTCACTTACCTGAACTGGTCACTTATTAGATTTATGTTAGCTAACATAAACCTAGAGCCGTATCGTGATGAAAGCAACTTTATGTTAAATAAAAAAATCTAGATCAACCAAGAACTGTATTACTGTATATGAGTGCAATGTTAAAAAATAAATCTTGAAATGTAACATGACCTGAGCAGAATAATACTGAGGATTTCGATTTTTTTTACAATCGTATACTATGAAGGATTTTAATTTAAAGTTTGAAGTAATACAGTATATCAGCATTTCATAACAACCAACATTAAGTAGAGTTTCATAATGCATCTACATTACAGAAGAGTGTATCACGGCCTGCTTTATCTTTACATGAGAGGTCATCGTGCAGAACCTTTCCAAACGATCTGTTTAATTGGAGTTATGAAACCTCATCATTTCATCCACTACAAAGGCATAGATAGTTGCTAGGAGATATTATTTCATCTCTGGTTTCCTTTGTGATTCTGTGTTTATCACAACCCACCCCCTCCTGCCAGGGGTCGGGAGTATTGCACATTGAGGCCAGGGAACTTTCTTCCTGGAAAAACTCACACATAATACACATCTTCAATTAAACCAAAAAGAGTTAGCTTGACACACTGTTGATTGGTTAATATGTGACATCATTTTAAAATCTACATGGCTGTTGCTCATTTATTCGTCTCTGACATGAACCACAGCAGGCACGCTCTGAATTTGAAACAAAGGGCACATTTTCCTCGCTCGCTCTTCCGTCTCACGTACAGATGTACTTGTCTTGAGAACACAATTAACAAGAGTTCATCATCTTCATGTTCAAAAGCTAGAAATTATGGCACAGGCTTTATTATTACAATTATTACACCATTTAACAGACACTTTGAACCATTGCAGCATTACGGAGACCATGGGTGTATAGCGGACAATTGATCACATCCAGATTATTTAGAAATTAATGGCTAAAACTAAATTACTTTCATAAATCATGTTTATACAAAACTGGTTTAAAAATTAATCAAAACATATGTTTGTTACACTCTGAGACATATTTTTGAATTTCCGCTTGAATGTAGCATGCCCAAATTTTAAACATACAGTTTAGTAAATGTAAAATTTTGATGTAATTTTATAGGAAACCTCTTCAAATTTTATGAAACACTGTTGAAAGTGCTAAACATGGTTGTATGTGTTGTCAGTCCTTTAAACACAAAAATAAATAGGCGCTTTTTGATTTTATTTCTTTTCCAAAAGTCTGTATTTGAAAGTGTATAACTCTGGCCCTGAGTGCTCCAGAAAAATGCAGACAGTTTTGTTTGATTCCAGCTAAAGAAGAAAAACATTATGTGAATAAATTACTTTGCAGCTCTTCAACATGAATATTTATGACAAAGTAGAGTAGCATTTAATGTAAAAGTATTTTAACAGTTACTGCTAAATAAGCAAATAAGTTTGAATCAAAAATTTATTTTTGGCATTTCAACAAAATTTCTGCTCATAAATTTAAAGGCTGCTATTGGATAATTAAATGTAAATGTCATATTATGCGACCACTTTACAGAGAGCTTATGACCAACAAGCTACGTTCTGCATTTAAAAGAGGTAAGCAAATTAAGGAAAGAATAGTTACAAAATAGTAACGTTACTAAGCCTTTACAATCCAGTTTAAGCAAGAACTTATGGATATGGCTGGTGCAACCTGAAGTGTCGTTGATTTAAATTATCACTCTTATAAAAAGCTGATCTATTTTAATTGTTTTTAAATCATGTAGGTCTTTTGCCTACTAAGATCTATCCATGTGTTTAATTGTTCTTCTAAAAATAAAAGCATGACAAGCAATTGGCTCATGTTTCTGGTAAGTGAGATTTTTTCTTTAATGCTATGAAAACTGACATGATTAGTGGTAGGATTTGTGAATTAACTATAAGAAAAACATATTAAACCTAATATGTTAAACCTGTCACAATGATTAAATAATCATCTCATCTGGATTGTTTGACCTCATCGCGATGATTTCAGATCACCGCAATGATTGCACAACTCTTTAAAAAACACAAGGGGGAGCTTCAGCGCCTGTATAAATAAGACTGTTATGTGGATGAAGGATGAACCCAAATGCAGACAGATATAACTCAAATAGGACTTTTAATATATAATGAACAGAAAACAAAAACCCACGAGGGGGCAAAACAACATAAACAGGGTTATACCAGGAGCACTAAACTGTACAAGACACAAGACTAGACTAAGACATTAAACAGGAATACATGAAACAAAGAACTAGACTGGATAATATTAACTCTACAATACTTCAGACAGCGTACTCACACGATGACAGAAACAATGCACAAGCACAGGACAATGAATACAAGAGGATTAAATAGGGTAGCAAATCAAGAGGGGAGCAGGTGATATAAATCAAACAATAATGAGGAGGATGACAAGGGAGCGGGGTAAAAGAGACAAGACACTGGGAACACGTGGTCAAGTAAACCAATACTTAGAAAACATGAACCCACACAAAACATGGGTAAGTCAAGAATCTGCCACAAGACTAGATTAAATAAATGACAAGATGGCAGAACCATGACAGAATCCCCCCCTAAAGGAGCGGCTTCCAGACGCTCCCCAGGGGAACACTAGACACGAGACAAGACAGACTGACAGATAGACAGACACCAAGAAAACATGACAAATAACAACAATGGAATACAAGCCTGTACAACAAATGGGTTGGGATGAAACAACAAAAACATCATACAAGGAATGGGTGGTGGAGGAGCAATAAAGTTCATGTGAGGAAGTCCTGGAGGGGTGGAGCTGGGTGGGCAAGGAGTCTTGGGTTCCAAGGGGGAGGTAGAGGGCTTGGGGCGAGGAGTCCGGGTGGATTTGGTAGGGTTCTTGGAGACAGCAGGCTTGGTAGGGGAAGGACAAGGAGGAACAGCTCCGGAAGGAGTAAACAGAGGCTGGGAAATGGCAGGAATGACTGGGGGGACAAAAGGAGGCACGGCAGGGTTCCAGGGCATGACGGGGGCAGACAAGGGAGCAGACAAAGGCGAGCGAGGACTCACTGGGTAGGGGAGAGAGCTCAGGGAGGACATGGAGACAGAGGCCGGGGAGTAGGCAGATGCACAGGATGACAGTGCAGGGGAGGAAGCAACAGATGGAGCCGGTGAGACAGGGGGCGCTGCGTTCGGCAGCGGAGACGAGACAGGGTCCGTGACAGGGGGCGCTGCGTCCGGCAGCGGAGACGAGACAGGGTCCGTGACAGGGGGCGCTGCGTCCGGCAGCGGAGACGAGACAGGGTCCGTGACAGGGGGCGCTGCTTCCGGCAGCGGAGACAAAACAGAGACCGTGACAGGGGGCGCTGCGGTAGGCTGCGCAGACGGCAGGGGCTGCAGCGGAGGCTGCGCAGACGGCAGGGGCTGCAGCGGTGGCTGCGCAGACGGCAGGGGCTGCAGCGGTGGCTGCGCAGACGGCAGGGGCTGCAGCGGTGGCTGCGCAGACGGCAGGGGCTGCAGCGGTGGCTGCGCAGACGGCAGGGGCTGCAGCGGTGGCTGCGCAGACGGCAGGGGCTGCAGCGGTGGCTGCGCAGACGGCAGGGGCTGCAGCGGTGGCTGCGCAGACGGCAGGGGCTGCAGCGGTGGCTGCGCAGACGGCAGGGGCTGCAGCGGTGGCTGCGCAGACGGCAGGGGCTGCAGCGGAGGCTGAGAAGTCAACCCCCTCCTCTTCTTCTTCCTTCTCGGGCGTGGTGCTGACGCCGTGGCAGGTGAGGGGAGAACAGTGGTGGGAGCAGCAGGCTCCGAAGAGGACCCCTCGGACGGCGACTCCCACGAAACTCTCCGCTCTCGCTTACCTCGAAGCGACATGGGTGGGGAGAAGCTCTCAGGGGCCGGAGGAGGAAGACTCGGGTTGCCAAGCACAATACCTCCCATGGCTCGATCCTCCGGGATGACAGACAGGGGGATGGGACCAGCGGAACTGGCTGGCTCCCTCCTAGAATTGACCCCGGGTCCAAACAGAAGAGGATCGTACCAGGTGGGACCCGGTTCAAGAACAACAGAAAAACTGCGTCCTCTCCTAGCGCAGCGACGGTACATCCAGTCCGCTGGGTTCTTAACTGGCTTGTGCATTCTGTTATGAAGTTGTATGGATGAACCCAAATGCAGACAGATATAACTCAAATAGGACTTTTAATATATAATGAACAGAAAACAAAAACCCACGAGGGGGCAAAACAACATAAACAGGGTTATACCAGGAGCACTAAACTGTACAAGACACAAGACTAGACTAAGACATTAAACAGGAATACATGAAACAAAGAACTAGACTGGATAATATTAACTCTACAATACTTCAGACAGCGTACTCACACGATGACAGAAACAATGCACAAGCACAGGACAATGAATACAAGAGGATTAAATAGGGTAACAAATCAAGAGGGGAGCAGGTGATAAGAATCAAACAATAATGAGGAGGATGACAAGGGAGCGGGGTAAAAGAGACAAGACACAGGGAACACGTGGTCTAGTAAACCAATACTTAGACCACATGAACCCACACAAAACATGGGTCTGTCATGATTCTGCCACAAGACTAGATTAAATAAAGGACAAGATGGCAGAACCATGACATAAGACAGTATCTAATGCTCCTTGACTGACAGTGTAACACAACACATTGCAACGCGATACATTGCAATGTAATACATTACAAAGCCATTTAATACAGTGGAAAAACTACATTTAAAGAAATGTTACAAAACTTGCATACATTTCCAAAACAGCAATTTCAAATTTAGGGAAGTAAAGGATGCTATTCTAAAGGATCTGTAAGAAATTGATTTTTGCAGCCACTACAGACATGTGGTCCAGTAATAATATGTAGTAATAATTATTTTGATTGCATTTTTATTTTCAGTTATTTTTCAGAGATTTATTGTGTTTATTTCTTATGAAGAATTTTCAGTTTTTGAAAGATATATTCATTTAATTAATTACTTTTAAATATGTGTAAATAAGGTAAACCTTGCGAAATATTTAATTTAAATAATTATTTCATGAACAAACAAAAAATCTATCAGAATTTAATGCCCCAAAACAGACAATTAATTGTTATAACCGTCACAATTTATTAGTCAGTTAACAGTCAGACAAATTTCATAATCGTGACAGCCCTACCTAATAAAGAGATATCTGTATAGGTTACATTAAAATACCATAACAAACAATCTTCATAAAAAGTACAGTTGATCACTTTCTATAAGTCAGTTAATATACATGTAGCACCTATTACAAGTGTGTCCACACTTCTACCATTGTGTTTATATCGGAAGCATACAATTTGTGCTTCAAAATTCTCTGGTATCGCTTACTATGGGCCCACCAAACTACAATCCAGCCAATTACAGGTGAGTTTCATAAGCCGAAACATCTCTTGCACTTCAGATTTTGTTCTTGACGCAGAAGACTCTTCTGCAATGTTTAACAATCCCTGTCTACATTTTGTTGGCAGTATAACCTTAAATGCACCGCAGGAAAAGCAGAGGAAGATAATGTTATTCCTAACAAAGCATTTGGGGAAAGGTTACGTTAGAGTGCCTATTAAGTCAGAATGCCTGTTTGTAAAGTTATGTGATTCATTTCCTATTTTTAAACGCTAAATGCCATGAGCTAAATACTGGACTGTTTTTACACCACATTTCTGGTGTATTAGTGCAGTTTTCTTAAACTGGAGAAAAGGGGAGGGTGTTTACAAGAATGCTCAAGGGTGAGAAATGAGAGGAGAAAAGTGAGAACGATTTACATGTTCAACCGAGAGAAAGCCTCTAGATCGCTGTTACCACTGATAATTATAAAGTCAATGTGGTAGTTTTCTGCTGATCATGAATGCTTGTATGTGAACTGGTGAGGGTAATGCCAGCTGCTATGCCCCTGTTGGTATGCAATAAGCAATTAGGTTTTAATGTAACTTGAGAACCGGTTAGGAAAAAGTATATGTAATTACAGTAATTAACACCTTGGCTTTTGTTGTAAAGGAAGCAAAAATCAGCTTGTTGTGCACTCTTAAAAGTAAAGGTGCAAAAGGTTCTTCGCAGTTACATTACTATTTATGTGTGTGTGTGTGTGTGTGTGTGTGTGTGTGTGTGCACATATATAGGCCATAGTTATTTATCTAAATATAAATATTAAGAGCTCTTTTACAAAACACGATAAATCCATTTCAATAGTTTTTAAGAAAAGGACAGTTTTTGCCTAGACCCAAACATGTTGTGAATATTTAAGTTATCCAGTTAATTTTTTTTTTTTTTGCTCAGTCTGAACATGTTGATCAACGCTTATTAAATCAAACAACAATTTTGTATGATACATTCAAAGTAAAATATATATACATATTTTCAAAACGCTATAAATCCATAATTATTTTCCCCAAAACGCTATAAATCCATAAATTTTTTCCAAAACGCAATAAATCCATTCATTTTTTTTCAAATCCCTATAAATCCATAATTTTTTCCCCAAAACGCAATAAATCCATCCATTTTTCCAAAAACGCAATAAATCCATCCATTTTTTTTCAAACCCCTATAAATCCATAATTTTTTCCCCAAAACACTATAAATCCATCCATTTTTTCCAAAAATGCTACAAATCCATAATTTTTTTTCCCACAAAACACTATAAATCCATCCATTTTTTTTTTCAAAACGCTATAAATTCATACATTTTTCCCAAAACGCTATAAATCCATCATTGTTTCCCAAAACGCTATAAATCCATAAAATTTTTCCCAAAACACTATAAATACATACATTTTTTCTACAAAATGCTATAAATGCATCCTTGTTTCCCAAAACGCTATAAATCCATCATTTTTTCCCCAAAACACTATAAATCCATCAATTTTTTCCAAAAACGCTACAAATCCATAATTTTTTTTCCACAAAACGCTATATATCCATCCATTTTTTTTTTCAAAACGCTATAAATTCATACATTTTTTCCAAAACGCTATAAATTCATACATTTTTCCCAAAACGCTATAAATCAATCATTGTTTCCCAAAACGCTATAAATCCATAATTTTTTCCCAAAACGCTATAAATACATACATTTTTTCCACAAAATGCTATAAATGCATCCTTGTTTCCCAAAACGCTATAAATCCATCAATTTTTTTACAATGATGGTTTGTATTTTTTAAAAAGTCTTTTGTCTTTTATTTTTTGTGTTTGCATTTATGAGGAAAAAACAACGTGATAGTTCTCCATTACGGACCTCTGAAAGTGGCATTAAAAGACTTTCAATCTTTCACAGAGACCTCAAAAAAGAAAGCACAAAGCCTCTCTTTAAAGCAAATTTCGTTTTGTATTAATTGTATCTTAATTTTAATAAATTTTTCATTAACGAATTTCCTGGATTTATTAAATAAAAAGTAAATATAGCAGACAATAGATAATCACAACAAAAGCTCCTGTGCCTGAACTGGAGCTTATATCATCATGAACCGAACCCTAGCCTATAAGTTACTAGCCTTACAGGCCTAAAAAAAAGTCTCATTGCAATATTTGACATATTCATAATCAGTAGGCTACTTTTGCTGGTTCTTTGATAAGCTTTGGCGCTTATCACGGTTTGGAAAGAAACTGCATCTTGCAGTACATTTTAAACAAGGAAATATAGCGATTTTGAATGAAACGTTGATGGAGCAGCGAGTAGGTTCAGTACACAGCAAAATGACATGACATTATATGACATATATATATATATATATATATATATATATATATATATATATATATATATATATATAGGGCTTGTGGCGGGTAAGAAAGCCAATCCCACTAGTCACTTTGGCAGGTTGAATATATTTTTTATGTAGTTTTCTTTAAAGTTATGCAAAATTATAAACAATGCGCAATGCGACACTGGGAATCTACAACTCCCATGAGGACTCCCTGCACCCAGCGCAATGTACTGAGACCGTTTGTTGAGACGCGCTCGCAATAAGCGGTGGCTCGCGTTGTGTACCAAAGCGCCACCTTTTTACCATAGAGAAAGCGCGAGAGCTAATAGATTTGCAAATGCACGGGACGCAGTCTGAGCACACACGTACACTTCGAGAAAGATAAAACAATTGTATAGAAGTGATTGAAGAGATTTAAAGTGTGTGCAGAATCTCTGGGCAAGAGCGGAGAGAAATTCATAGCGCATACATGAATGCACACATTCCAGTTTTGTCAGAAATTAAAGGAAACCCGCAGCGGAAAGGTTCGCGCATCATTTTAATGAAGGCTACTTTAATGCCCTCTCAACATTTGCCATTTAAAGTCTTAAATAACTTTTAACAGAAACCACGATCAAGCAATTTACTGCTGTTGTTAATAAATATTTAAAGTGTTTATCGAGGGGTTTTGTGTTTATTTTGTCAGTAAACCTACTATACCCCGCTCTACTTTTAATATATTCATTAGAAGTTAATCTATTGATGCCTTACTAGCATGTTATTCATGCACCTAAATATATGATATGATCTATACTGATATACCTGATATATACTGTACCCGCTAATAAAGTAAGTCTTAATTTGGGTCAATCTGCATCTAATCTAGCTAAATAGAGTAAAATTACTCAAATTAAAGTCATTTTAGGATGCCAAAGTCAAGTTTAATCAAATGAAATGTATTTTACCAGCGACATAATTGTGGCCAGTGAAAATGCAGAGTGGCTAGTAACTTTGGAAAACAGCTAGCCACTTTGGCTGGTGAGCAAAAAAGTTAATCTCAAGCCCTTTATATATATATATATATATATATATAACATATGTGCAAAGAACCTTTAGCACATTTACTTTTAAGAGTGCACAACAAGCTGCTAACAAGCTGATGATTTGAATTTAATAAGTGTGTAATAAACCAGGGAGATGTATAAAATGTGCAGTGGAGATTAAAAAAACTTTCTTACAGTATATAAAGTTCCCGTCTAGGTCACAGTGGTGATGCACACTGGTCTGGAAAATTACTAATAATAACTTTCTAGGAACAGATCAGTTTTCCTCATACATTCAGATGCTTAAGAGTAGAAAGATCATACATTATTTCATCTACATTGCTTGCAATCCTGCACCACTGCACAAGGATTGAGACTATCTGCATTAAATATTTTATGTCATGCATGAAACTAGAAAATATAAGATCATTTATGTTTTACTCTTTAAATCTTTCTACCAACCCAAAACAAACTCTCAAATATCTATTTTCAGTTTAGGTATTGCTGTGTGTACACGTGGACATTGCTTTGATAACCCTCTTATCATTCTAATCAAGTTAGCTCTGTCTAACGTTCTATATCATGAGACACATCGAGCGATTGTTTTCTTGAAGCAGGGTGTGATGTTCAGCGCTGATAGCTCTGCACCACCATCAATCATGTTTAAGGTCTGTGCTGGGCTTTTCCTGACCTCTGGGATCTGACTTTAAAATAAAGACAACCAGGAGGCGTTTTCTCTGAGTATGCAAGGGAGGCAGTGCGTCATATAAAACAATGAATTAGAAAATAATGTGACAGGGCACGAAACAAAACAAATAGCATGAAATATGACACTGAATAATGTATAAAGCACTCATGTTTCTTAAGTTACATTGCAGAGCTCCAGGGGATAAAGTTTCAGCGGTGAGTCATTTTACCACTTTATCCTGTTTATAGAGCATTTGTTGACAAGTGCTCAAAAAGACAGTAAACTTACACTATTAGTGTTACTGTGCTGTATTTTACTTCAAAGCAATAAACAGAGATGGCGCAAGAGAGGCAAAAGTTACAGATTACAGCTATATTTAGGGCTGGGCGAACGATTAATCATGATGAAACGCTTCCAAAATAAAAGTCTGTGTTTGCATGATGTGAATATATAAATTCATGGATGTATTTTAAGAAACATTTATATATATATATATATATATATATATATATATATATATATATATATATATATATATATACTCACCTAAAAGATTATTAGGAACACCTGTTCAATTTTTCATTAATGCAACTATCTAAACAACCAATCACATGCCAGTTGCTTCAATGCATTTAGGGGTGTGGTCCTGGTCAAGACAATCTCCTGAACTCCAAACTGAGAGGCTGTTTACACTTGGCATTAACATGCGTTTTCATCGATCGGATCACAAGTTGATGACGTTAATGCTAGGTGTAAACGGTGTTCAAAACGTTTTGAGCTCGTCCACTTTCGACCACTTTCAATCACATCCAGAGGTAGTCGAAACCACTTTCGATCGGATCGCTTTTGAGTTGCGGAACGCACATGTGGTTGAATGTGTTCGAACAGCCACACGCGACCCCCATTTACCTAATCCGAGGTACTAAACACAAGTTTTACGTCTTTTCTGACTTCTGGCGTGAACATACGGTGAACAGTGCTATTTTTAGCTGTTCGTTGATAAAACTAAAGCGTCTGATCTCCGCAGTTTCGTTTTGAAAGCGTGTGAAAGTTGCGCGATTCTATTTCATCAAATGCGCTGAAAATTCAGAGAAAACTCTAACATACACACGTACAAAACTCTGTGCAGCATGTTTACTAGCTAAACAAGCAGCGAACTCCGACATAATATTAGTTTGCGTCCATATAAACTCATAATTACTCCCGCTCGCGTTTGAATGACAGCAGAGAGACTCGCCCATCGTCTCACAGACCACCCCCTCACAGTATTCAGGACAGAAGCGGTCGAAAGTGGACAAAAGAGACCAATTTATATACCAGGTTTTTCATTCAGAGAAGAATGGGCCGACTCATTCAAGCTACAACCGAGGTATGCAGCAAAGCATTTGTGAAGCCACAACACGCACAACCTTGAGGCGGATGGGCTAAAACAGCAGAAGACCCCATTGGTTACCACTCATCTCCACTAAAAATAGGAGAAAGAGGCTACAATTTGCACGAGCTCACCAAAATTGGACAGTAGAAGACTAGAAAAATGTTGCCTGGTCTGAGTCTCGATTTCTGTTGAGACATTCAGATGGTAGAGTCAGAATTTGGCGTAAACAGAATGAGAACATGGATCCATCATGCCTTGCTACCACTGTGCAGGCTGGTGGTGGTGGTGTAATGGTGTGGGGGATGTTTTCTGGGCACACTTTAGGCCCCTTAGTGCCAATTGGGCATCATTTAAATGCCAAGGCCTACCTGAGCATTGTTTCTGACCATGTCCATCCTTTTATGACCACCATGTACTCATCCTCTGATGGCTACTTTCAGCAGGATAATGCACCATGTCACAAAGCTCAAATCATTTCAAATTGGTTTCTTGAACATGACAATGAGTTCACTGTACTAAAATGGCCCCCACAGTCACCAGATCTCAACCCAATAGAGCATTAGAGCATCTAGGATGGGGTGGGACGGGAGCTTTGTGCCCTGGATGTGCATCCCACAAATCTCCATCAACTGCAAGATGCTATCCTATCAATATGGGCCAACATTTCTAAAGAATGCTTTCAGCACCTTATTGAATCCATGCCATGTAGAATTAAGGCAGTTTTGAAGGCGAAAGGGGGTCAAACAAAGTATTATATTGTGTTCCTAATAATCCTTTAGGTGAGTGTATATATGCTGCACATTTGTTTCAACTAAATGAAAACTTACACTCTAAAATAAAATGCTTGGTTGTTTCAACCATAGTTGGGTGAAATATTAACAAACCCAACGGTTGGGTTATAAATAAACCTATAATGGGTTATTGCTATACTCAAATAACCCAACAGCTGAGTTTGTCCATATTTGACAGATTTGTCCATAAGGTAACAGATTGCAGCTTTAAATAAGCAAAATGTGTGTGTAAAGTAACCCATGTCCCATATACACCCAAAAACGGATCAAATATAACTTTATTTTGGACTTTAAAGAACCAAATGCAGTAAAGGGACTTTGTCTGCTCATTTCAAAGTCCACCACCTGCCACTGATGTTAACCCATGTCTGCTTTAGGGGTGCTGTGGTCTGACTCATCTCTGCCCGTTGTCTAAACCTGCCTGGAGCCAAATTCAGCACCGGTTACAACATTAGCCCATGAGTACAAAGACTGAGCACTTCTATTATTCTGAAATAGATGTAAGCTTTGTGAACCACAAGGGAGTTTTGCCTTGACTAAGGGCACTGAAATGCCCAATTGTGTCTGGGAGTCACCTTTTATCAACACTTTTAAATTTGTGATAGTTGCCTGTTGGCAAAGAAAGTGGCTCGGCTCACCTCAGCCTAAAGCAAAGGGAAAACTTTGGGCTGCTGAAGACAACGTCTTAAAGATAAAGTTGTGTGTGAAGAACAAGTTAAATAAATCATGGACATCTTTGTTAAAAGTCAATGTTTTATGTCGTGTGGCACCGTTGTGGAGGATGTTATAGTTTCAGGGTTAATTGGTGTCAGAATTAAGTACAACGATTTTTTACGAGAGCGCTTTACGCATGACCTTCTCTAGCGAGACCTCCACATTTATTGTGTTCTTCTCAGGGAACAAAACACCAAACACAAGATCCATGACACCTCAGCCTAAACAACCAAATCAAAGTTAAAGTTTTACTGTATGAGTTAAACCCTCATTAGTGTGAACTGCAAATGCTGGAAAAACGCTTGCAGATAATGTGGACATTAAAATCTATAAATGCATTTAATTACCAGATAGGATTAAAACAACAGAGAACTGTCAGCTAATAATGTATGTTCCACTATCTTAAAAATAAAGATGCTTTAAAGGTTCGTCACAACAATGTCATAGAAGGACCATTTGGGCAATTCAATGCAAATGTCAACCCACTAAAAAATCCAGCAAAGACCAGCATAAGCTGTTAGCTGGTCTTAGCTAGTTTAAGGTGGTCCTCCCAGCATGGCAAAGCTGGTCAAGCTGGTGGGTCTTCCAGCCTGACCAGCTAAGTTCTGCTAGACCAGCTTAAAAAGTGAGCAAACCACAGCTAGACCAGCTTGCTACACCAGCAATACCAGCTAAAACCAAGCTGTGAGACCAGCTTATGCTGGTCTTAGCTGGATGTTTCAGTAGGGTTATCATGAAAAGTAAAGTTTTTATCCAAAGTTTTTAAACATACTGATATTTCAGATGTCAATATTTGTACAATATTTTGTACCCATACAAAAATCTCAGTTACAGTCTTTAAAAGATTTAATGTGCAAATTTCAAAATCGTTACATCTATAGCATACTTCTTCATAAATACGCATACAAAAAATATTTAAATACATATTACATGTTCTTTGAAGAGCCGTTCCTTCTCAATTTGTTGGGTCTTATTGCTTGTGGTTTGTGCCTTTTACAGCATTGTCTTCTCTTCCGCCCCTGTTGTGAAGCGCATGAGCGAGACTAAAGTCATGTGACTGCAGTGACACGGCTGACGTGTTATCTGGTGCACCCCAGCTGTTTTTTTTTTTTGTTTGTTTTTTTGTGCGCCCGAGCTTCGTTTACAGTCTGAGTCAGACACACGATGTAAGTTTGAGAAAAAACACGTTGAAAACATGTCTGAGGATAACACGTCATCCGCGTCACTGCAAATGAGCCATGCAAAAAAAACACATTTCTCTTTTATGTCTAGTTTCTTGCAAATTCAAGATGCTGTATTATTTAAATACTACACTGCACTGTAAAAAATACTTTGCTGCCTTAAAATTTTTGGTTGAATCAACTCAGATTTACAAGTAATTTTAACTTACTATTATTTATCTTGACTAGAGATGAGTTGTTATAACTACAGGTGAGTTGTTATAACTTATAAAATTAAGTTGACTTTTCTCAACTATATTTTATAAGTTGTGACAACTCATCTCTGTTGACATGACTTGTAAATCTGAGTTGATTTAACAAAAAAATTTTAAGGCACACTGTAAAAAATACTTTGCTGCCTTAAAAGTTTTTGTTGAATCAACTCGGATTTTCAAGTCATTTCAACTTACTATTATTTATCTTGACTAGAGATGAGTTGTTATAACTACAGGTGAGTTGTTATAACTTATAATGTTAAGTTGACTTTTCTCAACTATATTTTATACGTTGTGACAACTCATCTCTGTTGACATGACTTGTAAATCTGAGTTGATTTAACAAACAATTTTAAGGCAGCCAAGTATTTTTACAGTTTGAAAAAATGATTTGGTGCCTTAAAATTTTGAGCTGAATCCACTCAGATTTACAAGTCATTTAAATTTACTATTATTTATCTTGACTAGAGATGAGTTGTTATAACCTATAAAATGAAGTTGACTTTTTTCAACTACTGTATATTTTATAAGTTGTAGTGACTCATCTCTTGTCAAGATAAATAACAGTAAGTTGACATGACTTGTAAATATGAGTTGAGTCAACTAAAACATTTAAGGCAGCAAAGAGTTTTTTTACAGTGTACAAAAATGAGAATAAATAATCTCGCAAATGAAATCTAAACGAAAATGAAAATCAATTACTACTAATACTCATGTTATGAAACAAATGAAATGTTATTTTGACAGCACTGTAGGCTGTGTAGAGTGTCGTTTTCTCCTGCAAAAATCTGCAGGTCCAATCAGCGAACAGAGGGGTGTGGCTAAGAACGATGACGTCGAGGTCGTGCGTCAGTTTGAGTTGTAGTTCAGTAATGGCAGCGGAGAAAGACGTGAGAAAAGCTATTCGGTCCGTTGTTGCAAAGCTGCCGAATATACAGAAGTTAAAGCCGGAGCAAGAACCAGGTATGCTAAGTTTTGTTGGTCTGAGTATTCCGACTTGTTGTTTCTGTCCGGTTTCGGCGCCTGACATACGTCACGACCACACGTTAGCGATTGCCTATGGCAGATCCTGAGTGACTCTGGGCAGATCCAATAGTTTTAAACTTCAACAGAGGACCCTCCTTAACGGAAGTAACGCTTTGCAATGGCGCATGGCCAGACTCTCTGTACAAATGAAATGAATGTACGAGAGTTTGGTTGGACCAGGCTAGGCCACCAGGGTACACAGAGTAAACCCCCACTGACACAAGGAGAACATGCAAACTCCACACGAAAGTCCACCTGACCTATCCGGGGCTCAAACCTATCAAAGACCTGTTAGTCTGCCTTTAAAATGTC
The DNA here is from genome assembly GCF_027580225.2 of Misgurnus anguillicaudatus. Classification (NCBI taxonomy): domain Eukaryota; kingdom Metazoa; phylum Chordata; class Actinopteri; order Cypriniformes; family Cobitidae; genus Misgurnus; species Misgurnus anguillicaudatus. Next base: position 31,851,907 of record NC_073343.2, read on the forward strand.
CACCTCCACTCCATTTATTATCCTAAATTTGAGGTTGTTAGCTGCATAAAGACACCTGTCCACCCCATACAATCAGTAAGAATTTAACTACTAACATGGCCAAGACCAAAGAGCTGTCCAAAGACACTAGAGACAAAGTTTTTCACAAAGTTTTATGTTAAGATTATCAATTTGTGTTGAGAGTCTGGAACATGAGGGTGAATGATATTTTTAAAAAAAAAGCTGGACTAGAGAAGACAATTCTGGATTATGATATCTAAACCGGATTCCTATTGAGCAGAACGTCATTGGTTCAACAAAGAAGTTATCCAAATGTATATTTTATGAATCATGAAAAATTGATGATTTTCAAGAGTGCAATGCAGGACTAGTTAACAACTGACAAAGTCTGCCTGCCAAAGTTCACCTGCTCGCATCAAATTTTCAAAACTTCAGAGCCTGTAAAGCTGATCTCTTTGTACTGTAAAGGTTTTTGTATTACTCATGACTGAATCATTTTTAGTTGGTGTGGAAAGTTCTCGAAAATCGTTATGCACGAAAACGCAAGATGACAGACTGAATTCCGTGTCATGTCACAGATGTCTCCCTTCACATCAATGTGGCTCTGGCCCCTGGAGGAGAGCAGAAAGACATTGTCACGTGTACAAGCCATCAGACCTTGCGTCCCAAATTTGAAGATGGTGAGGGGTACAGTTGTGGCAGTGTTGCTTCATTCTTCCTGGACATCCATCCACAATGCTTGTAGTTTTTCCATTATGACAATTAACCATGTTTTTGAGGGGTAAAAGTGTAATAACTATAGTGTTTTGGTGTATTGATTGCTATTAGCAATATGGCAATATAACTGTAGTAAAAACATGGTAAATATTCGTAGGGGTTCACAACCTTTTTCAACCTCTCTCCTATCCCACCATTTTTTGCTGTCGTACCTTTAACAAAATGTTTCATTTGCATTTGAAATGAGAAGGTAATAAACTTCAGCTGCTTGTTTGTGAATCTCAAAAGAATATGCAGACACACAGATGCTATGCACAGCCAGAAGCGACACAAGATTTGACAGATTTTCACATATTACATTTTCATATTGTTAGTGATTAAGATTAATATTATTCAAAGCTGTTTTTATCACCTCTCTATGACACTTTATGCGATAATGGCCACGTGTTGATATATAATGTGTTGATTTGTGTGTGCAGATATCTGTTTAATGAGGGGAAGTTGCTAAGTTATTTTCCCGGCTTAGTTTCAATAAACGCTTATTTGGATCTAGCAGAAAGTTATTAAAATGCCCATCTTATGACAGCTTTTCCACAAGTTAAATAGTTGTATGAGTTCCATAAAACATGTTTTTTGCATTTTTTGCATGTCAAAGTTGTTTGCTCGAAATAGCTTGTAGGAAAAGATTGTTACCCATCTCTAGTAGTATCTGTTTCAGTGCATTTCAGATTGTGCCGTTTTGAGGTGGTCATTACATATTTATGAGCTGCTGCTCCTTTGATCACGCCCCACTACTAACGTCATGTGCGCATGCGCAATGCTATCGCGAGCAGTGCAGACTGTATTATTTTTATATATGTATTATATATTCCCATTATAAAACATTTTCAAACGCATTATTTTCGCAAATTACAGAAAATAAGACCGAGCAGGGGATGTATACTGCTTGTGGACAGCATGCTAATTGCTAGAAGCTAGCAGAAGGTCCAGTCCATATCTTTTGAAAGTGATAGAGACTCCGGGGTACGTTAGCCTTGTCGGAAAAACTGGGTCCTGGTTAGTTTGGCAAAACACTATTACTTAGTAAGTTCATGTAGAATTGTAAAACAAAGCAGTTAAATATTTCTTTTAACTTTCTAAAAGTACAGAAACCACGCTGCAAACTAACTAGCATAGCGTTAGCCACCTCCTCGTTCTCAATGGCAAATGACTGCTAAAACACACACACACAAGTTCACCCACTCGATGTGCACCAATTCGTGGGCGGGACGATGTCAGTTTTTTTCTGCTAACAATATCTATTTAGCCGACTGTCTACAAACATAAATAATATCAGCATTACTATACATTGTTAAAAAGTATAACTTACGGGTTTAGCATCAGTGTATGGACTCTGTTTTGAGATAAATGTTGTACTTTGTGAATAGTCCAGATGACAACATGCAAAATATAAACGTAACTTCTTACCTTAATGTTGATATAACGATCGCGAATCGAATCCAGTCTGTTTCAGATGTATGAATAATCCATGAAAGTCCAATAAAAAAAATCCAATGACCATTTTTGTCCACAAATGCGTATAATCCGTGAAATATAGATACATAGTCTGTTGTTTACATTAGATTTCGCATGAACGTCTTGTAATAGTATGATATCGCCTACAATCTGAGGACTATTTGCGTCGTAACACACTGTATATAAGATTACTCTTTAGGTTCCAATAAACACGCGTTAAACCTTTGTTCTTAAAAGTAGGCGGGAATATAATCCATAATATCCAAATAGCGCTGTTATTTCCGTGAGCCATGATATCAGTATAGAGGATATATCAGCGAAGTGACTGCTCTGTGCTCTCTAGCTACCTGGTGGGTGGAGACCTGCGAGTGGCGTGGTGGGCGAAAAATTCAAACGGAATGTGACGAAACGGCTAGTTACGTCACAACGGAGCTGATTTTCAAATGGTGCAATCTGAGACAAGGCAGAGGACATTCAGAAACCTGTATCTCACTCAAAACAGCATGGATGGATATTTTCCAAGTTTGTATGCGTGTGGAAGCATCAGAGACACAAAATAACACCCCAAAACCCAGAAAAAGTTAGTTTTTCATAATATGGGCACTTTAAAGGGACACTCCACTTTTTTTGAAAATAAGCTCATTTTCCAGCTCCCAGAGTTAAACATTTGATTTTCACCATTTTGGAATCCATTCAGCTGATCTCCTGGTCCGGCGGTACCACTTTTAGCATAGTTTAGCATAATCCATTGAATCTGATTAGACCATTAGCATCGCGCTCAAAAATGAACAAAGAGTTTCGATATTGTGTCGTACCATGGCTGCAGCAGGTGCAATGATATTACACAGTGCCCAAAAATGGTCCCCTTGGTATTGAAAGTTAAGTTCCTAACCTTATCGGCCAAGAAAATTGCAACTTTTAATATTCCGTCGGTCTTAGTACACGATGTAACTACAGAAGGGTCAAGTTTTAAATAGGAAAAATATTGAATCTATTTTGTCATTTTTAAGCACAATGCTAAATGGTCTAATCAGATTCAATGGATTATGCTAAGCTATGCTAAAAGTGGTATCGCCAGACCCGGAGATCGGCTGAATGGATTCCAAAATGGTAAAAATCAAATGTTTAACTCTATGGGAGCTGGAAAATTAGCGTATTTTCAAAAAAAGTGGAATGTCCCTTTTAAGAACTTTCTGCCAGATCCAAATAAGCGTTTATTTAGTGTCCCTTTAAAGCTGCCATATGCATTCAAAGTACATCAAACTCACTTATCTCGAAAGATCAAGGAAAATGTTTGTGATATGATCCCTTTGAAATAAAACACCTCTTTAGGGGCAACACAACATCTGCATTTATTCGTTATGTCACTTACCGTATTCGCTGTCATAGAAGATGATAAACTTGTGCCAGCGCAGCTCAGAGACGAGCGTGATCATGACGTCATTTAGGCGCACTGGAGGGCGAGCGGCCAGCGTGTAGCGCTCTCCGTCAGGGCTGGGGTTCAACGGACACTCGGCACGTGGCGTGCCGTCTCCGTTCCTCTGGATGAACAGGTGAGGAATGTGCATGGCATCTGTGAGCGACTGAAGTGCATTGGCTGCGGCACAGCCTGTAGACGACACCAGCGCCAAGATCCCTTGATTCATGAGCTCACAGGCTGGAAAATGACAGACAGGAGAAAAGTACGGTTAGAGACTTTACAGTCATAGGGATTCATCTTAAAGCTCACCCAAAATTGAAAATCTGTCCTCATGACATTTTAAATGACAGGTATGACTTTGTAGCAATGACTTTTGTAGTTACGCATGTTTACTGTACCATTATTAAACTCATTTTGATCACCAAGCCATATTTATTGAAGCATGGGTCAGGAAACACCAGGGGAAAAACAGGTGGCAGGTCAAGAGCCACCTGTTTTTTCTTTAGTGTATTGCCATATGCTGCTAATTTATTGCCATTATCAGTAGTACAAAGTGGACATGAATCATTTATGTGAAATTTTAATAAATGTTGCCACCTAAGAGCTGTAGGTTAGAATATTAAGCCTACAGTACATAAAGTAAGCATGATTCAAATATAAAAAGGACATCATGGCATAGACAAATTGCATTAATATTACAAGCTATATACGCTGGAATATTTCCCCCCATAGCAAATGAAAGCTTCAGTATTATTACATTTACAATCCAAATGCATTATGGGAAATGGGTTTAATATACATCAAAGAAAATCAAATTTAGTTTTTTCATCCAGACGCATTTATTCCACATTTTTTCTCATCTTTATAAAATTAGTAAGGGGCACTTTGTTTGCATTGTTGTAAATATTTTACCATAGATCCGAAAACGGGGACAGCAATTAAATTTTGTCTTTGGCAGCAGAAAAAGTTTCACTGAGTCGTACTGTAAAAGCTGGGAAATTAATTATTAATAAACCCAAACATACAGAGCTCGCAATCTGAATAGCAATGCATGTAAAAAAAATAAAACCCAGTAGTTTCTGAAACTTTCACACAATAGCTTCGTGACCATGTGTCTCTGGAGAGGCCCGGTGCAAGACTGGATTCAGATTGGATGAGCGTGAACGTTTTATAGAAGAGTTTAAAGTCCTTGGTAGATCAATGGATAACAAATCCCCTGAAAATTACGGAAAACAAAGTTTTTACAGCAAAGAAACTAAATAATTTTCCCTAAGAAAATGAGCAAATTATTTAGCAGAGTTAAATCCTCATGAAAAATCTGAAAAAACACAATTCAAAAATTGTGTTTGTCCACTTAATGGATCTGTTTATAATTTGATGAGGTGCGAAACATTCTGAAACACCCTAATGCTCTCATAATAACCTATAAATGTAGGCTGCAGAATGCAAGATTATATGCAACTCTGGACCACAAAACCAGTCATAAGTCGCATAATTGCAGCAATTGCCAGCAATACATTGTATGGGTCAAAATAATTGCTTTTCTTAATGCCAAAAATATATATCAGTATCTCAGAAAATTAGAATATTGTGAAAAGGTTCAATATTGAAAACATCTGGTGCCACACTCTACTCAGCTAATTAACTCAAAACATCTGCAAAGGCCTTTAAATCATCTCATAGTCTAGCTCTGTAGGCTACACAATCATGGAGAAGACTGCTGACTTGACAGTTGTCCAAAAGACGACCATTGACACCTTGCACAAGGAGGGCAAGACACAAAAGGTCATTGCAAAAGAGGCTGGCTGTTTACAGAGCTCTGTGTCCAAGCACATTAATACAGACGCGAAGGGAATGAAAAGATGTGGTAGAAAAAGTGTACAAGCATTAGGGATAACCGCACCCTGGAGAGGATTGTGAAACAAAACCCATACAAATGTGGATATAAAACTGTAATATACAAATTTCACTTTTTGAATGGAATAAGTAAAATAAATGAACGTTTTGATGATATTGTAATTATATGACCAGCACCTATATATAATACTTATCATTAGTAATATGTGTTGCTTTAATTGGACAACTTTAAAGGCGATTTTCTCAATGTACTGATTTTTGCACCCTCAGATTCCAGATATTCAAATAGTTGTATCTCGGCCAAACATTGTCCTTTCCTAACAAACCATACATCAATGGCTTATTAATTCAGTGTATGAATAAATATGGAAGGTTTTTTTTGTCTTTTTTAATTAATTAATTAAATTATAAAATAATTAATTAAATTATAAAATAATTAATTAAATTATAAAATAAAAAATAAAATCGCAAAATATGTCCCAAATTTGAAAATGAAATACTAAAATAAAAATTAAAACATTGTTAAATTATTTCATTTTCATTTTCAACGCGATGATGCATCATTCCGGCCAAATTGAAAAAAATTAATTAAATGGATGATTTGACATTTCATTTTCAATATAATCTTGAGTCAAGACTGACAATATTAAAATAAAAAGGCAAGCTTAAAAAGGAATCTTTAAATACATTTTTTAAAAGGCTTTTTATTCATGCCCAAGCAATAATAGGGACAAAATTAAAATGTAAAGTTCAGTTTTAATTTCATGTTCTGTTTTTCTTTTTGCATTTTCGTTTTAATTTTCGTGTTCATTTTTATTTTCAACTTGTATGCAAATTCAATGTTAGTCAGTGGGTGGGGCTTACTTGCTTTAAAAAAGGGGATTGGCTGAAGCAGTGTTCAGTGTTGCCAGCTTAGCGACCTTATTGCTACATCTAGCGACTTTTAGACTCATTTAGCCAAACTTAGCGACTGTTTGGATGAATATTAGCTTCACATCTGTACAGATAGGCTACTGTGTCGATTGTACTGGCCAACGAGTGCCGGGTGGCGCTGTCACGGTGAAATGTGCCCTCTGTGCATGGAGCAACATTTTAAGACTGTACGAGCTGACGCGTGGATGAGATTCGATTTCAAGTACATTGTTTACATTTCAAAGGGGGAACAAACATTCACCGGGTGGCGCTGTCAGTTCAGTGTCAATCGACACAGTAGCCTATCTGTACAGATGTGAAGCTAATGTTCATCCAAACAGTCGCTAAGTTTGGCTAAATGAGTCTAAAAGTCGCTAGATGTAGCAATAATGTCGCTAAGTTGGCAAGAATTCTTACATGAGGGTCCATTTACATCTAAAACACATAAAAAACGCAGGACGCGCTGTTTTCTTCTGCTTTTCAAAGCGCTCGCCTGTGAACATGAGTTTTATTTCGGACATTTAAAATAAATTTGAGCGCAGTTTCATACGAATGGCATCTAAAAGGATCTACAAATCGTCATAGATCTAACAATAAATCATCTAGGAATAGTCATTATTCTTCGTCTATTGCAAGAGTAACAAAAAATTATTTGATGCAAAACTATGGCTGTCAAACGATTAATCGCGATTAACTGCATTCAAAGTAAAGGTTTTTTTAATATATGTGTGTGCACTGTGTGTAATTATTTTGCATATTATTAAGTGCATGTATGTATTAAATAAACATTTACATGTATATATGAAGAGTTCCGTTGCAAAACGAGATAACCACCGTTTTTTTAATTGTTCAGAAATCTCGTTTTTTGGTTGTGGATTCCAATTAATTTCAATGCAACTGCAGTTGGTTTGTTTTGATTTAAACCTTCATAACTTAAAAAATACAGATACGTAGCACCATAAAAAAAAATAATAACAACATAACATAATAATAAACATGTTTTGACAAAATTGGATTTATCTCGTTTTGCAACGAAACTCTTCATATATTTATTTAGATTTTGTTATTTTATATATTATACTGTATATATTTTTAAAAAATTATACATAATGCAGCCCTATGGAAAAAATAAGTTTCATATGAATATGATGTTTTCTCAAGTAAAACAAAATGTTGAAAGTCCATTATATATTTGTTCTACATTACAATGAATTGCAAGGCTGCAGAGCAAAGTGCACTATTGAAAGCTACTGAGGATTTAATGATATTATTTTAATATAGTCAGTCATGAACTAAAGTGGGCCGGTCTAAGGCATGAAACGGTCATGAAACGGTCATGGCCATGGTTAAATCTAACATAAAATCTTATCTTAAATTAAAAAAATACACATAATAATGCTTCAAGAAAACCAATATGAGTCAGAAATCACAGATAAACGTGTCTGTGTGGTGTTGCTCTCTTATCTGTCAATAACTATGCGAATAGAGCTATTTTATCTTTAAATGATCTCTGTATGTGAAATAGAGCCATGGGGGAATAAAGGTGTGAAATAAATGCTAGATGTTTGAGAGAACTTATCTGCAGACTCGCATCACAGAGCGACATCTGATTGGAGAGAGAGAGAGAGAGAGAGAGAGAGAGAGAGAGAGAGAGAGAGAGAGAGAGAGAGAGAGAGAGAGAGAGAGAGAGAGAGAGAGAGAGAGAGAGAAATAGTGGAGATGCAACAAGGGTAAAAAAACTGTATTGCAGGTGGATGAACAGAATAATTTAGCCTCCTATGTAATGCTGTCAAGAAAGACCATGCAGAAACCCCATCAATCAGTCTGACAACATCTCCAAACTTCTCCGAGTTCAGAGCGAGAGAAACGTGCAGACCTGCAGAGCACAGCACAGGAAACCTATAGGCCATGTGAGAATGGCCATTAAACTATCTGATGTGGAAATTCTTAGGCAGTCGCTGTTCACTGGTCCATGAACGCAACATCAATACCTTCTGAAACTTCATAGTGATGACAACTGAACAGTGTTGGGTGTAACTAGTTACAAAGTAACTAGTTACTGTAATAACATTACTTTTTTCAGTAACTAGTAGTGTAAGGCATTACCCGTCTGAAAATGGTAATATTATTACAGTTTTCCCGAGCTAGTTACTTGAGTTACATTCGCCAGTAGCACCTTCATCACACAAGGTACAAAACACAGAGAACAAAAGGGAAGGGGAGGAGGGCGTGAATGGAACAGTGATTGGTCTAAGTTTGGCACGAGGTATCATTTACCATCACCGATTGGTCGACACCCGGCAGCCAGCAGCACAGAGCGGCAGCGGCACACTCAAAGACAGATCGGGAAAATGGAAGCGTCAATAACGGCAAGCCTTTTTTCAGAGGAAGGTCCCCAGCAACAGAAAGCTAGTTTCGACGGGGGGAGATTCAGTCATATTTTTTTATTATGTTCAACGGAAGGAAAATAACTTGACGGTGAAGTGCACACTCTTTAATGTTTCTCCGAACGCTGTGCCCCGTGTCCGGTAGCGGGTAAGGAAGCCAGCATTTTCTTGGCCGTGGCTTGCCCAAATAAACATTCTTGTCCAGAAAAAAAAATGTAACTAGTAATATAACTAGTAATATAACTAGTTACTTTCTCCAGGGAGTAATAAAGTAAAGTAAGGCATTACTATTTTTGAGAGTAATATGTAATACGTAATATATTACTTTTTTGAGTAACTAGCCCCAACACTGCAACTGAAGAACTTAGAAAAGGAAAATATTACAGTTTGTGGAGAACGCTGTTTCCTATCATCATTCAACAGATGTTTTTCAAACAAAGTGAGGTGGAAAGATCAATATAAATGAAGAGTTTGGTTCCAAAATGCGATAAACGCCATTTAAAAATGAGTTAAAGAAATAGTCTACTCATTTTCAATATTAAACTATGTTATTACCTTAACTAAAAATTGTTGATACATCCCTCTATCATCTGTCTGCGTGCACGTAAGCGCTGGAGCGCGCTGCGACGCTTCGATAGCGTTTGGCTTAGCCCCATTCATTCAATGGTACCATTCAGAGATAAAGTTAGAAGTGACCAAACACATCAACGTTTTTCCTATTTAAGACGAGTAGTTATACGAGCAAGTTTGGTGGTACAAAATAAAACGTAGCGCTTTTCTAAGCGGATTTAAAAGAGGAACTATATTTTATGGCGTAATAGCACTTTTGGGAGTACTTTGACTCAGCGCAGTAACACCCTCCCTCTCCCATTATGAGAGTGAGAAGGGGAGCGGACTTTTCAGGCGAGTCGAAACACTCCCAAAAGTGCTATTACGCCATAAAATATAGTTCCTCTTTTAAATCCGCTTAGAAAAGCGCTACGTTTTATTTTGTACCACCAAACTTGCTCGTATAACTACTTACGTGCACGCACACAGATGATAGAGGGATGTATCAACAATTCTTAGTTAATGTAATAACATATTTTAATATTGAAAATGAGTAGACTATTCCTTTAATGCCAAAATCAGTATTGTATCAGGTAAGTATTAAAAAGTAAATTCTTAATTTTACGCAAAATCCAATATCCGCCGTGTTATTCTGTCATCTTTTCTCCCTTTTCCCCAAAACGTTCCAAATGCCAGTCCTCCATTTCTGCAGAATGCAATAAATCCGCTTAACCAATCACAGCGCACCATTCCACGCACTGTAAACAACAATGGCGGCGCGTTGAATACACACTAGTTTTCCTCATCTACTTTGTACTTGGTGATCAACAAAAAAAACCAAAATAATACTTTTGATGACATTGATAAACCTGTGGTGGTTTTTGTGACGGGGAAGAAACGTTAGCCATCAAAATTGAATAACTTACGAGGCACTCGGGCGAAGGAAAAATATCGGCTGTTGTTTGTTCTCCCGACATCAAGCTTTTGTCATGCTTACACATTGACCCCAGGGCATCTTATGATAAACTTTCCATTATTTTACTCAAAGTCAACGAAAATCAAGCAGGACCAAAACATTTTACAGCTGATCGCTGTGAAAAAAGTTCAGCGACGACCCAAGGATGACAGCAGCAATGACAAAGTAAATGTTTTCATTAATGCCATTAATGTTTATTTTTTTAATCAGTGTATAGCACTAGTCAACTAAATGAATATAACATGCAAAAGATGAATGCACATGTATATATTGATTCAATAGATTTATAGCATTTTGGAAAAAACTCATGGATTTATTGCATTTTGCAGGAAAAAAATCTGTTTTTATAATAAATCTTTGAAAATCAAATTATGGATTTGAATTTTTTATGTTTTTATAACCTAAAGATGCTATGTGAAAGTTTGTAACAGAAAATAGTGGTTTTCATCACTTTCTTGGTATAGAAAACACGTTTTTACTGAAATTAGTCAACATAGATTTATTGAGTTTGGAACCAAACTCTTCAAATAATTTCAATACTAAAGCATGACTAGAATTAGTATAAAACTTGCAATTTATACCAGAGATGAACCGATCAACCGGCCAGAGACTGACTTTTTCAATCACAGTGCTTTCGGTCCGCGTAAAACTGACACACTTTTTCATTTTGGAGAGGTGCACGTCAGGATATGGCGTAGGGTTCACATCAAACCGTAGGCTACAGCCTGTACAATCGATGCAGAAATTGGGATTTAAGGTAATAATATGGTTATTACCTCTTTCTCTCTCTCTCTCTCTCTCTCTCTCTCTCTCTCTCTCTCTCTCTCTCTCCTCTCATATAGCTTCTTATTCAGATTATGTTAAATTATAAGCTTATGCTCAACAATAGAACCGTGGTTTATGTGAAGGATAAAATCATCATTCTTTGCCTGTTAATCTGATTTATGGATTTGAATATTGTTTTTCTCTGCATCGATGATAAAATGCATTTAAAATGTCTCTGTAGTGCAGATTAGCAACCTTTATTACCAAACAGGATTAAGAAACGTATCTCTGCTTTATTTTGACACGATAAGACGGATATGAGAGCTCAAATGAGGTGGCAGAAATAATTCAGAGGCGGATATCAAACACAACAAAATTAAATAATCCACAGGTCTTAATCTCCTCAGTGTCTGTGTGTCATTGTTTCCAAAAGCTCCCACGCCACCGCGGTTACGGTACGGCAATGGAGATGGTAAGGGAATCTGGGGGATGATGTTTAATTCTGTTGAAAGAAATGACATAAATCATGGCATCAGGATGAATTTACGCTAACAGACAAATTTTAGTGGTCTTTCAGTGGACCGACCTCCACCCAGCTGATTGCCGATAAGGAAACTTTTGTATATTTGAGTTCAAGACTGAAAATAAGTGATAGCACAGTGTGTTTGTGTATAACTATTATGTAGGTAGGAATGTGCATATACTGCATGTGTGGATGACCACTGCAGCTTAAAAGATTACCAGACCAAATACACCAACCCCTACAAAATCCCATAATCCTGTTGGAATTGGCATCATCAGAGTCTTTCAGTGGCCTGTACTGAAAAAAAGAAAATTATCCCTCATCTGTACAAGCAGAAGTCTATAATTAACATTTGCTGGTTTTTAAATACACATTTCCTGAGTGGTTTTTAGGATTTTAATCATTAGGTGTGCCATTCAAAACGTACAAAAATGTAAGAAAGTTTCAGTAACATACTGAATAGAAAAATCCGTTGATACATAATACAGACCAGGGTATTTAATTTGTTCACTTCGTGACACTTCATGAATTTTTAAAGACGTATTAAGGACAGATAGCAATCCAATGGCATGGGAGGGTCCGTTTAGCTACTATGAGTGCTAAACATAAATTGCAGTCAATGAAATTTGTTTATTTAATCTTCCGCTATCTTGAGTTTATGAATTGGCTCACAATACAGGATTTTTGGCTCCTGATTCCATACACTCTGTACTTTCCTATCATCTCCTTACATACTGGCATAGCAATACAGCAGGCAAGGCAGGCAATTGCCTGGGGCCCCGTATTTAAGGGGGCCCCCGAGGGTTGATCTTTTAAACAATCGGAAATTTTAATATTAGTAAAACGTAATGCAACCGCATGTCTGCATGCCCCCTCTCATTATGCTCGTATGCTCTTGACGCGTTTGCTGCCTGTTTCAAACTGGCAATGGCAAGCACGTTACACTCGGGGTCCTGTAGAAAATGAATGATTTGAAACATAAAAAGGACTTATTCGTCTGGCAGCCAGAAACGAAAGAAGAAGCAAGAGGAGGAGGAAAAGAGGAAATGGGACGACGGTAACTAATGGCGAGATAATGATGACTGTCTTACTGTAAGGATAATTACTGACTAATGATTTTTAAATACTTTAGGTGTCAATTTCATATTGTGCGTAATTATTTGCTAGATGAAATACTGGTAAAACGATAACTGGTTAACTTAGTTAGGGTTAGCGGCAGCATGCATTATGCAGTGTTTGCAGAGAATAATGCAGGATGAAATGAAATACAGTGGGGGAAATAAGTATTGAACGCGTTAACATTTTTTTCAGTACATATATTTTTAATGAGGTATTTCACATGAAATTTTCACCAGACATCAGTATTAACTCAAGAAATCCACAAATATGAAGAAGTCATAACATTAAAGTCCATAAATAAAGTTGATGCCAGACGGGCCGGTCTGAGTATTTCATAATCTGCTCAGTTACTGGAATTTTCACGCACAACCATTTCTAGGGTTTACAAAGAATGGTATGAAAAGGGAAAAACATCCAGTATGCGGCAGTCCTGTGGGCGAAAATGCCTTGTTGATGCTAGAGGTCAGAGGAGAATGGGCCGACTGATTCAAGCTAATAGAAGAGCAACTTTGACTGAAACAACCACTCGTTACAACCGAGGTATGCAGCAAAGCATTTGTGAAGCCACAACACGCACAACCTTGATGCGGATGGGCTACAACAGCAGAAGACCACTCATCTACACTACAAATAGGAAAAAGAGGCTACAATTTGCACGAGCTCACCAAAACTGGACAGTTAAAGACAGTTGAATGTTGCCTGGTCTGATGAGTCTCGATTTCTGTTGAGACATTCAGATGGTAGGATCAGAATTTGGCGTAAACAGAATGAGAACATGGATCCATCGTGCCTTGTTACCACTGTGTTACCAAAAAATATCATGTTTTTGCCTGAAGGACGACTATGATGTTTTAGAGGTTGTAAACCAAGCTGAGCAATTCAAGCATTATCGATGTGACATTTGCAGTCAAAACTTTACATATAAATTCTCAAATAATGTATTTATTATAAATATAATGAACCATTATATTTTCTTTTTCCTAATGAAAAAGCTCATAGTACAGCTGACATTTGCATGCAGTTACTGAGTTATTTATGACATGAGGATGATTAGAAGCAACTCTCTTATTTTCTCTTCAATAGAGGATAAAAATAAAAAGACGGTGCATGTAGAGAGGACAGGAAATGGGGATGCAAAAGAAAGTAGGAAAGCTGAATTATTCTTTATTATCCACGTCCTTCTACCACCTCCTTCATGCTACCCAATGCCAACAAAGGACAAAGAGTACAGGCTGGAATAAAAGCCCTCAAGCAGACAGCCTGGCACTAAGTCCTTCCTGACTTTGTCAGTGTGAGTTATTCATTTTGCCCGCCCTGTCCCGTGTCCTTCATTAATACGTAATGGACGGCACCTGCAATTATGCACAGTAAAGCTATTTCAAGTTTGATGCTCTGAATTACAACAGGCTGGGAAGCGGCCTTGAAAATACGATGCTCTCGTCCCAGAAGTGATACATAAAAAATGAGTTATTGACGTTTTACCTCTCCCCGATATCTGTCGGTTTTCTTTTTCCAGTAAACAGATATGCCGTCTGGATTGCGCTTTTAATCATGAAAAATGTTGCTTTTCAAACTAATTACAGTTCAGTCAAAAACTTTTCTTTTCATAAGCGCTACGCTGGGTATTTCAGCAAGCAAAGTGCTTTTCTGAGAGGAAACTGAAGAATTGAAGGAAGCACTTAAGCGAGATGCCTAATCCGACTGAAACTCCCACTGCACCTCACAGTGGATGCAACAGGACAACTACCCAATATCTTTGAGTTTTTCTCTCCAACAATCAATAATGGTGGAGATGCTAAAGTGTCCGTAAAAAACAAGTTACCAACCATTACTGAATGTTATTGGCTGCATATACACAATGAAAACTACTGAATGTACTGAATGCACATTTTTAAGTGAAAACTACTCAATGCTTTTGACCGTTCTAAAACTTATCGTATCATTCTGTGGTATAGGAAAGCACACACTTAATATGAAGAGTTTAGATGCAAAGGCAGCTTAATGGTACCTCTGTCAAAAATGAGATAATGATATTGCCCAGATGCTCTCGGCACGTAGTATATCTTTATCAAACACTTACGCTTCAAAATCCCCCAATTCAAGCCTCAGAACATTCAGATATAGGCAGAATCGCACGTTGAACATTCAGATATAGGCAGAAACCCCTAACCCCGCACCTAACCCCAACGCCACAGGGGTCAAGGCAAATCGTACCAATACTTACAAATGTGGTCGTATGAATTAGTGCGAATTACTCACACAAGCCATAAAATCTGACTTAAAAAGTACATTTCACTTCTACAACTCAGATATTGGGAAACGACCGTGGATCACATTCAAACTTGGGTCCCTTGTGACTACTTAGACCAGAATACAACACAAATATGGCAGCCACATGCATCACATAGGATAAAAACAAAAATGCAATTATGTCAGCCTTTTGCAAAAAAAATTTTATTTTTGAAGAAACCGACCCATAAGAGGGGATAAAAGAGAACAAATGAGGATACTGTAGGAACTTTTTTGTTTGAAAGCATATATTATGTATTTAAAGAAGAATATTTTTCTGGAAGGCATTAAAAATCTGTTGAAAATGCATAAAAATGGCAACTTTTAAAAAAAAATGCTGGTGGGGAAAGAGTTTAAGGGTTTTGCAAGGTAACATTCAAAGAAAAGTGACATTTGTAAAAGGAAGGCATTTAAATTACTGACTAATAACCTTTTCAATCCCATTAAACTGAAATGACTGAATGTAAACATAAGAGCAAAACATTTCAGATGCACTTAGAGGGTTTTGCATTTGAATTTCTAAAATATTCACAGTAATGGAGAATGAAAATCAAAACCTAATAATTTCAGACTAAAAGTCACATGATATATTGAGTGTTTAAAATTCTCTCTGAAGATTTAATCTTCATTCTGATGGCTTTTAATCCACTTTTTGAAGCATGACGGTATAAAGCCTCTCATGAATTGTAAGTCTCTCTTTTTTTGGCACAAATTATGCTTTTATATTTATTATGCACTGTACTAATTTAACTATTCAACAAGGACAACAATAATCACATTTAAAAACCAACAGCTTTAAACAGCAGTGTAGCCAACTCCCAATAAAATAATAATAAATAATTTGGAAGCAACATGTAGCCTACTGTATAAGCAGATGCAAATGAGACCTTTGAGAATGAATACAAGGATCATCTTTGAGTTGTGTTACTCAATAAACTCAATAAACTCCTCATAAACTCTCATGAGGAGCAGTGACTACAGTAAAGTCTGTGAAAAGCAATTTTCAAATACAGCTCCTATTTACTTAAATAGGGAAAGACTAAAATCAGCTTACAGTTGAACAACGCACACAAGCCATAAAATATGACTTAAAAAGTACATTTCACTTCTACAACTCAAATAATTCTTAAAAATAAATACATGTTAATAAATTAAAAGCCAATACCAACTAATGCACACGCTTAAGAAACTTTTAACGTTTAAGAAAGGACTGGTTTTTAGAATAGCCATGGTGAGGACCGTCTCTTATTCTTAACACTCCTTCTGGTTTTGGGGGGTAAAAATGACGACGGTAACCTTCAGAGGGATAAAAAAGATTCTGAATTTCTGCTTAAAATGCTACAGTTTCATCATCGCTGATCTGATAACAGTTTTATTTAATGTAGTCAAGAGACACAGACAATATAAATAAAAGACAACAAAGAGAACTTAAGAAAATATTATAAAGGCAAAAATGATGCAGAGTCGGTGTGAAAAGATGCAAGCATACGAGTGGAATAAAAGACATCTGAATGATCATTAACGTCTCAATCAGACTGAAGTAAAAAGATCCAGTTCTGTTTGATTTCAACCCACTAAAAGCTCATGCAAACACAGTGGAATTAGAGACCAAATCACTACTGCGTCTCTCGAATCAGTGTTAGAGGACATTGACATGAAAAGTCAGTGAAGAGATGTCAATAACTTCTGTCTGGAGAAGCACACACATGGGGCCCTATTTTAACGATCTAAGCGTATTGTCTAAAGCGCACAGCGCAACGTCTAAATGGGCGTGTCCGAATGCACTTTTGCTAATTTAACGACAGGAAAATGGTTTGTGCGCAGAGCGCATGGTCGAAAAGGGTTAGTCCTTTTTTTTAATGAGTGATGGGAGCATTTTGGACATAACATGCAATAAACCAATGAGAGTCTCAGCTCTCATCCCCTTTAAAAGCCTGTTGCGCTGGCACTATGTTTAATCCCTATTTAGATGACGGACTTTGAAAACTGAAAAACTAAGTGGAGGAAGAAGATCTCCAGTTTAAGATTAATGTTAATAATTGTGTTGTTTTTCACTTGTATTAAAACCTTTAAAACCCGTTTTCTTTTAGTCATAGAAGTAAAAAAGCAGGTTTTTAATTGCTTTAAATGTATGGCTATCCAATATCATCAAAAAATAATTTACATGTAAGAAAAGGTTTGTACTCTAAAAATACTTTATTTGTAACAAACAGGAGATAAAGAATTTACAAACGGCTCTCCGCACGTTTCAGCACTTGGACAGCGTTACGAGTTTTTTTTAAGCATTACTTAAAAATGTTTCTCATCTCACCATATCCACAAGTACAGAGTCATCATATACAATAAATCCATGAGGTAGCATTTAAAAACATTTAAAAATAGATGCATTTGTTTAAAGCAAAGCATTTATTTACTTACCAGGCTGCAGGTGAAGCAGCTCTTTGCGCCTTCTAACGTCTCATAATTAGTCCTCTTTTATGTTCAAGACACTCAATAATAATCTTTTACATTCAATCCTTTTATCTTTCATAATTAAAAGCGTTTTTGTGCTGCTGCGCATTCATATGTGTGATAAGCAAACCTGCATTGTCGTCCTGTTTATAGGCGCATACTAATGCGCTCTTTAAATAACAAAAAACATATTGCGCCATTGACTTTAGACCAGGTTTATGTTGGTCAATGGCGTAGTCTATTTTAGTTGCCTCAAAATAGCAATGCCCCACCAATGCGCCTGAACACACCTCGTTTTCAGACCAGAACGCCCATGGGCGCAAAAGGGGGCGCAAATGCATTTGCTATTTAAACAACGTGGCGCTAAATGTGAAAATGATAATTGCGCAGGGTGGAAACTAGCAAAATACACTTGCGTCGCGCATTGTGCTGTATTGCGCTGGGTGTAAGATTGAGCCCATGGTCTTTATGCTAACACACATACAGTTTAGGACATCATTATCATGAGCAACATACTGCACATTAAGTTTGCCAAGCTTATATTATACAACATATTGACTTTTAGTTTCTTAGAAATCATGTGGAAAAAAGCTACGTGTGTCAAATATAAATGTAAAGGAAAACGCACTTTGGTAAGATGTGACTTATATATATATATAACTTTTTTGAGCAGAATGACGTAAAACGAATGAAGTAATTTGTTTAAAATTAGAAATTAGGATTTAATTTTATTTAGGTTTAAGAGATCCTGCAGATTCCTGCTATTGCTCAAGTGGAAGGGGAGTTTACCCTAAAAACTTAAGTTTTCATTTTTATAGAATTTTTAATACTATATACACATTTCCTGTATTTTCTGGATGTATTCTATTAAAGAGACTGAAGGGGGTCGCACATCGGATGCGCAGCTCAGTGCCGCGCCGTTCTAAAAAAACTTGAACACATTGCTTTCTATGAGTATTCGCACACCGGCGCCGACAGGTGGGGCCTGTCCGCGCCGCCGCCCAGCTTAGACTCAGGAAGTTGCTCAAATCCCTGTCGCGCCACAGATGGCCACTCACATATTTTAACATTAAATAACATCATATTTGTCCCAAATCATTAACGATTAACATTGGCTGCTAACGTATATTTTGCATTTTAAAGTAGACGCTATCTGACGAAGCTTGCCTATTAAATGTGCACTTCCAGTTTACGATACCTCCGAGTTGTCCTAGACGCGACTCGACGCTGAGCTGCGCGGCCGGTGTGCGACCCCCTTGAGAAACAATTATATATGATCATTATAACATCGCAAAACCAACAAATCTAATTGTGGCATAATGGCCTAAGACCTTTGCACCAACTTGATCTCACAAACTTCTGTGTTATAGCCAAGGAATATTT
Organism: Misgurnus anguillicaudatus; assembly: GCF_027580225.2. NCBI lineage: Eukaryota > Metazoa > Chordata > Actinopteri > Cypriniformes > Cobitidae > Misgurnus > Misgurnus anguillicaudatus. The sequence continues at coordinate 31,870,770 of NC_073343.2, forward strand.
TGCTCATTTATCCGTGTCATTGTCACAGATCTCCACATTTTTCCGTGTCCATACCACAGACTTTCTTTTCTGTGTCAGTTTTACGTATTGGTTACTCAATTGTTTTTCCTATTTTTAAACCATTGTCGCTTGGATCTGGGGTTACTGTAGAGTTGGGTTTGGGTTAGGATGTCATTTTATGTAACAAAGTCGTTCTAACCCCAAACCCAAGCGACAATGGTAAGAAAATAAATAAAAAATGGAAAAGAAAAAAGATCAGGCTGTTTGCACAGTACTGTATATCTAGTTTATATCATAAAATTTCATTCTACAACATATGTCAGTCATGGCCTAATGGTTAGAGAGTCAGGCCTGTAACCCAAAGGTTGTCAGTTCATTTCTCAAGACTGGCAGGAATCGTTGGAGGTGCCCGCTGCTCCGGTTGTGTGTGTGTGTTCACTAATGAGAATGGTTAAATGCAAAAGTCACTTTCCAAGTATGGGTTGCCATACACTTGCCTTTACAATCAAATAAAAAAAATTCAGACACCAGATATCATTTTTGATATTTTTTACTAATGGGTGCAGGACACTATAGTCAATTGAGGATAGCAAAATAAAGTAAACTGTGACAAATTATACCCAAAAATTCATCATATCGTGGAATACCAGAAAATTTGGGACCCAAAATGATTCAGACACTTTGACCTGACCAAGTGTTTTTCTTAATTGCTAATGCAACCTTTTTACACCACAGACTGAACAAAATTAAGGATTGCTTGGTAACTGGTTGACCTAAATTGGCATTATCTAATTGTGTACTTACATTTAACAGCTGACAGCTAATCAACGTAGTGTAATTAATTTGTGAGTTGGTCTAACAGAGGGGTGGCCAAAACCAGTGAAATATCAAATAGTTTATCTGAGTTCTTCTCATATTTTATTACCATTATCTAAACTGTAGCGAATAAACTGTGATAATGTGAGAATTGTTAAAGCTGTCTTAACAATTTTTGGTTTGCCTGTATACTCTCAGAAAAATGTACAAGAAAGTACAAAAGTTGTAACTGGAGTGGTACCTTTTCAAAAAGGACACCACTTTGGTACTTAAAAGGTGCATATTGGTACCACAAAGGTACACATTGGTTCCTTATGGTGCTTTTCCATTGCATAGTACCCCACGGTTTGGGTCGGGTCAGCTTACTTTTGGGGGCTTTTCCACTGGGTACAGTACGTAGTACCCCGATAAGTTTTTTAGTACCACCTCGGTTGAGGTTCCAAGCGACCCGAGCTGATACCAAAATGTGACGTGAAAACACTGTAGATCACTGATTGGTCTGAGAGAATCGTCACTACCAGCGTCACTGCTATAATGTAAAAGATTAGCTTTACCTTCATGCTAGCTTGCGCTGTCTTGAGTAAACCTGTCATCTGTGCTTTGTTTTAAGTTCCCAAACTCCCTTTTAGAGATGAAAAACATCCACAGGTTGAGAATCTGGAACACCATACCAGTTTTTTCCAAACTTGTAGTTTGTGGCGGCACATTCGCGATGCGCATGTCCGCATATATACTTAAATGCAACTTCAATGAGGCTCAGCGGAGCACGTCGACCGATGCCACCGGTGTTTGTACAGAAACTGTCATATGAGACAGATGTAGTGATAAACGTGATGTGCAAACATCTATTTTGTGGTGGACTGAGAAATAAATGAATACAACAACGCTCTCATGATGTCACAGCAGTAGGCAGCGCATATATAACGAAACAACTATAATCCCTTCCACTCTGAAGTGTTACTAAACTCGATGGAAAAGCTAACCAAAGCCAAAGTGAAGTGAGCTGACCCGACCCAAACTAAACTAAACCGTGGGGTACTATGCAATGGAAAAGCGCCATTAGAGGCACATACTAAGTCCTCAAAGGTACATATATGGGTGATTCTCACGAAACCATTGAAACACCACGGCACTAATGATTTTAGCTTTAAAATGTGTAATATAGTAACATTAAAAAGCATCAGAATTAACACAATACTGTGTTCTACCTTGCACAATGTGTGATTTCAACATAAGAATTTATAATTGGAAATTTTATCTCATTTTCTGCTGAAATTCTCATTACCGTAATGTGTCCGGCTGTGTTTGAACATGCGTTATGTTGTAATTTAATCAAATTAACACAAAAATATTAAGAAAAAAAATAAATGGATGTTTTGCTAGACTACTTTAGATGACAGAAAAAATATTAACTGAATATTCATGTATAATAATAGTGAAGAAAAATTAGGGAAATGATGTGTCCATGCCTGATGTGCTCATCCTCCGCAACACTTTTTGAGAGCAGTTTAAGCACACATACAGAATTTTAATAAAGTTTGATTTTGAGTGACCAAGCACATGGACCAGTTACTTCAAGATGGCTACCAGGTAAGATCATTTTTTTTACAGTTAATTTGAAATATTGTCTTGTCAGAATGCTTACACAACATTTTGATTATCATTACCGCAACAGATGCTTATTAAATGTTAATTTAATTAATAGAAGCATAATACTTTGATTTTAAATGCATGTGCAGAATCTCCAAATTATGTTCTTTCAGGTTTGTCATGTCATTTTGAAAATATGTCAGTGTTGATGTTTTCTGACTGTTGCGGTAATGAGATTTTTTAGGACTAATTTTTTAAATTATGTTACAAAAAGTGTTAAATGATAAGTAAACGTTTTTAAATTAATGTTCCCATTTACTCCAGACTTTGTTTTTCAATGTCTGGTGGGAAAAAAAGTAAATTTAAGCAAATTTTACATTTTACATTTTAAGTTTTCGTGAGAATCACCCATATGTACTTCTATCATTTCGAACCCACATACATGCGTTTACCCAATCCACGACTCTTTAAATGTAACAATTTTCGAATCACTTATAATTTGAGCTATTATAAAACTCACCATGTAAGTAATGATGTAAGTAGCAGATGGCTGCCGAAGTCTCAAGCTGCAGGACTCTCAGAGCCAAATGCACAAAGTATCCACCCGAAATATGACTGAGATGTGATTACACTTGCTCTTGAGATGTCAAGAGGATTCTTATTGCGCTGAGATGAGGTCTAATGAGTGTTGTGATGGATGCCCATCCTCCATTATGATAGTAAAGAATACCGTAGTTTGCTCAAAATGTGAATGTTATCATTATTTACACATCTGCATGTTGTCCAAATCTGCTGCATGTTACCTTTTCTGTTGGATCACAAAGATGGAGAGCTTAAGCCCCTCATGTTTTGTCAAAAGCCACTGATCCTTAAAATTGTTTATATTAAATGTTCACTTTGTCTTCATGATCCCATTTTTCCAAATAAAATAATTACAGTAGCAATCTACAATAAGCGTGACTTTTTCTCTTCATCTCATTCTCGCTGTGCTTCTCAAAAGCACTTCATCTGAAGCTTGCGATCAGCAAGACGTCTTTTCAGTAACGAGGAATCAAATGCACGCTGTGTTCAAAAGCCCACTCCAGATGACTTCATCTTGACCATGGAAATTTGCAAAAAGTGTTAAATGTGTTAATAAAGAGCGATCTGAGCCCTTGAATACTTGTAAAAATAGCATCAGCAGCTGACTGTTATAAATCCTCCATGATCACTGATTCAATCCTAATAAAGGATTTACATGCACTCGTGCAATTGTGCTCATCATAATGAAGGCCTGGCAGGCCTAAAGCTCGACTCCCGAGATAATTCGTGGGACATGCCAGTATTTCAAATAAAACATACACAACATCATATTCTTGTTTTTATACTGTCTATTCATATCACGGCTCTGGCACAGTGATACACATGCTGATATCATGCCTCTGTTTAATAAAGTTCAATACGTATTCATGCACGAAAAAGAATCGCACTTCACGGTGAAATGAAACACCTATATCAGTTGTCTTGGAGATAAGATGCATAAGATGTTCAGTGTATTGTTTGGTAGGAATATAACAAGATGGATGATTATAATAATGTTTCTGATCATCATCGTGTACATGTATAATATCTGCTTTGACATAACATGGTCACCTTACAAATATTGTGCAACCAAATGCCAATGGCTCGGTTTACAGCATGAAAGTTTAGGGTTAGGAAGCAAAGAAACAAAGAGAGATGAAGAAAAGAGTTGAAAGTGATACAAAGAAATGCCTTAAAAATCCCCACAATGCATCACAGCAAATTCCCCACCTTCTCTGGCACTCGTATAAAAATATTACATAAGACTGATTCCGGTTGACGTTACAGACTTCAAATCCCACAAAACAACCTCACTCCATCGGACAAACACGCCATCTGACATTTAGGCCTGGAGGTAGCAGGAGGCTGCGTTTGAAATTATTCATTTTGAGTTTTCCGTCAGACTCAAAAACTAAAGGACGTAATGTGCTGCTTCGGCTTTGTGCCCTGAGACCCTGTGTACTTTTTCTTTTGTTTCTCTGCTTTTAATTTTCATCTCGCTGACAACATACAGAACGGAAACGAGTTTACCTTTCATCCGCGATCTATAGTGATACCATCCGATTTAAGTATCAAACCATATTCTGGAAAAAAGTATTATTATTCCTGGATGATTGTCTGATTATATATTAGGCAGGCAGAGTTTAATAAACAGCTACCCACAGAGAGATGCCTATCAGTATATCACGCAAACTTAAGTTTTTCTCATAAACTGCATTCATTTGCATCTAATAAAGCGTCCAAGAGAGACAAACAGTAGAAATAGCATAACATGCAAATATATTCTAATATTAATTTGGCCCGTTTTACTGTGCAAAAACAACCATTACACATTAGATGCATTCATTAAAAGAAACTTAAAGCAAAAAAGCATGCATACTAGATTTATGACGTAAATGCACATAAACACACACACACAGTGGCAGTAGCATACAAAATATACACTCATGGGCAGGCAAACTTTGCACAAGGCTGTAGGCTAAAAGAAGTATATAACAACACATGACAGAAAGTTCAATCTATTCGAGCCATTAAATAAATGCTGTGAATAATCTCCTTTGTTTATGTCAGTAAAACCCCATTTTTGTATCCTAGCATTAAGACAAACTGAAATATGCCCTTCCAAAATCTTGGCTGCAGCGAACAGCCATATGTTTTTCTAAATGTGCATATAAACAACAGGCACAATGAAATTTTACAGAAAGTAAATGAAAGTTAATGTTTTAATAAGCTACGTCAGTAGCACACTCCCAAAATTCGCTACGGATAACTCCTTACATCTGAGAAATGTGCATTCTGGGATAATATTTGTCTTTATTGTCAGATGCAAATCTCCCGATTGCCTGAATAAAGCTCAAATGGGCATTGAAACCATTTTACCCCATCACTCACTAATACGACACAGTTAAGAAACAGCAAATACGATTATGGCCGAATATAACGTGTCTCTTTTCCGTTATTTGCCTCTGCAGATGTGACTCACCTCACACTCAGCGTAACTTATAAAACATTAATAAGTTTTGATGCGTTTATTTATTTCCACCCTCCAAAGCCTTAATGGACTGTGTAATAGTGATGGTCGGGTTGATGCCCATTAGTACCGAGGCTTAATGTTTGCTCACAGAAGCATGTGGGCCGCATTTAAAGTCTGGCAGGACGTGAGCGTTGGCTTGACTTTGCATGACTAACTACAGGAACCCACATTTCAGGCTAATGAATCTTTCGCCATGCGTTTTATCACGCATGTTCTCTTTAGAAAGCAATGAAGCTTAAACCAAAAGTACACAGGATCTGGGTTATATGTTTGTGTGTGCATTCATTTGCTAAATGATTTTAAATAATAACATAAGTTAAATATGATAACATGTCTTGGCTGAGAAATTTCATTAACATTAGCTTTAGCTAACATAAGCTAACACTAAACAATACTTCTACATCATTTATTTATCTTAGTTCGTGTAAATTTCAGGTTTTGCTAATACTTTTTTAAACAAAAATAAAAAACTAACATGAACTAACATGTACTGGCATTAACTAACATTAACTAAAACTATATTGCATATTGTTAGATCATAGCTAATGCATTTACTAATTTTTCAAAGTAGAAATATGGTGGCAAACATATTTTCATTATAGTAGAGTTTTGTATTTATTCAAAAACATTTGTGCATTTTGGTACGATTTGCCCCTGTGATGTTTAGGTTAGGATTTTTGTTAATAACTTTCAACGCTATCTCATGGCAAATTAATATGTATTTTACTAAGTGGCTAATTTGAATGATTTGTATGACAACATTCGTAGATTTTTTAAATCTAAACTTAAGACTTTTTTCTTTAACAAAGCATTCACATAATTTGTCGAGTAAATGTACTTATCTTGCAATAGTTAGCCTGTACAGAACAAAGCCTTCACATAACTCGTCTGGGTAATATACTAATGCCGCAATAGCTAGCCTGCCTGAAACCGAGCATATATTAAAACATAACACTTGCATTACATGTGAGCGGCCCCTACGCTAATAGGATTTTGTTTCTCTCTCCCTGTCTCGTCCTCAAACCCGAGGACATTGAGACACACAGACCCAGTTCCAGCTGCCGTGGAGGTTAACACACCACTGATCTTCTGGCCGTCCTTCAACGTGATTCCCAGATTCGATGCCTGACCAATGACCATCGACGGAACCCGTTTATCTCCTTATCAGTTTACATAACGTTTACATCCCATATAAATATATATATATACAGTCGATATATATACTGTATATCTCCCAAGGTTTTTTCCCTCCTAGGACTTTTTCCCCTCCTAGGTTTAAAAAAGTCAAGAGGTTTTTCTCCTAGGGGGTTTTCAACCCCGGGCAGTCAGCCGACATTGGCTCAACTTAGCACTCTCTTCTATACGTTACGTCATTAATACGCTCGCTTGTAAAGTTTATTCATAGCGCTGTATTTTGCTACTTATTTTTTTATAAGTTTTATATTGTTTATACATGTTTCTGTGTTTTCCCCTGCTTCTAGCAGTAAAGCTGCTTTGAAAGAATTACCAATTGTGAAAAGCACTATATAAATAAAATTTAATTGGTGCGATTTGGGGTTTCGTTGTTGTTATTTATGATCAGTGTTGGGGAAAGTTACTTTTAAAAGTAATGCATTACAATATTAAGTTACTTGCCAAAAAGTAACTAATTGCGTTACTTAGTTACTTTTTATAGAAAATAATACTTACGTTACTTTTAAATTACTTTTGCGCTACTTTTTTACTTGGCGTAGGCTTGATCTCTTTCATGCCTTGCAGGTGTTTGTTATGACTGAGAAAATTGCATATTTCCATCGCAAAAAATGTCAAGGTCTGGCCTGCCATCTCCGTTTTTTTACTCAAACTGTTCCCGCGTCAGACGTACAGAGCGCGTAATTCTACGTGACCATGTTCAGTTTAATTCAGTACATTATTTTTTATTGAATTAATTTAATGGAAAAGTAACTTGCATTACTTTTTTAAAAAAGTAACTAAAATATTAATGTGAACATTTATAAAACTATGTGTTACTTTATTACTTACTTCAGAAAAGTAATGTTATTACGTAAAGCACGTTACTTGTTTATGATAATTATATTTTTTACTTCCTGTGAATGATACAATTTAGCCAACTCGTAAAATATGTACGAATTCTCGTGAGATCAGTCTGACATATTAATACAAATAAGCCAACTCGTAAAATACGTACAAATTCCCGCTGGTTTAATCACAATACCAAAATATGAAAATCTGGTCTGGTTAATGTCACTCACTGCATAGTCACTTGGATTTTGCTCAACCCACATATTCCCAATGTGTGACCTATCGGTCGCGACCCACCGTTTAAAAAAACCCTGTAATGGGCGACTTAAACAACCTCTGGCTATACCAACATACTGTAATAATCCTGAAAAATGACTTTTCTCACACTCATATGATCAGTAGATCTATCCCCTGTGCTTTGAGCAGTCATATGAATATTTATACGATATGAATACGTACAATGATGATTGTAATTAGCATAAATAGGAATATTTAGTGACTCGTACCACTTAGTGGAGTCTGATTTTAGTAAGCCCTTTCAATGCTCTCCTGCGGATCTCCGTCAGGTACTTTTATTATTGCCAAACTCAAATTTGACCGTTAATGTGGCGGTAAGCAGCACTTAGGCGCGGCTTATTAAAGAGCTTAGACCTGATGAGTATAATTAGCTCATCTGTTTACCTCGACAGATGCGACAGGGACATTAATACCTTGCTAAAATCTCTCTTAGATGCGCGCTCAGCATCGATTATGACGATGTTGTCGCGAACAAATGTTCGCTGACTGCATTTCGATGTACGGGACTGTCCCATTAACAAACAGATGAATCAAATAAACCAAATAAACCGCAAAACGAAAGAGAGACAGAAACAAAACATACATTACTCTTTACTTGTGCTAAAACATGTTTTGATTGTAAGTAATGAGCATGGAAATTAAACAATTAGACTAATTAACAAAATTAATGCATTGTTTTAAAAGCTTAGCTAATATCTCAATAAGCGACAACAAAGAGTGTTGTCATACCAAGCAACATGAGGTTTGGTGTATGAACATTTAAAAGCGAGCAAGTAAGCGAGAGAGAGAAAGAGACAAAGAGAGAGAGAGAGAGAGAGAGAGAGAGAGATGCTGGTTTCATTCTGTAGGTCTGCTGACAGGTGTATGTTATTGTGCTGTTGCGATGTCTTTCTTACTAGTGATCCTAAACATCACACTTGAGTCTCTAGGCAGCACCTAAAAATAGAAACAGGGCTGATGCTGATTCAGGCCACGATCAGAGCCTGGACTGATTCATTAAAGAGATGGGTATGCCCTATAGGTCACCGATTTAGACAGGATCCATCACGAAAACCCAGCGTCAATGCCTCCAACCTCGCCTCCACAAGCTGCAAATTAATACACCGAAGATGCATTTCAAGGCAAGCGGAGAATTGAAAGACTTAATGATTTTAGTGTTGAAGGTTTAAGATAATTGGCAGAGAAGAGGATGGTTGCAAACTAGTGAGTTTTGGGGCTTTTGCAGCACAACAACAACAACAGTTCTGTGAAAACCCAGCTGAAGTCATTTATTTTTTATTGATTTGCTACATAAAATCAACATAATTCTGTGAAAATAAAATGCAAAAAATAATTGAAGAGTTCCAAAATGCGATAAATGCCATTTTTTAAAATTGGTTACCATCAAAATCATTATTTTATCAGGTCAGTATTAAAGAATTAGTCCATTAAAAAAATCCAGATAATTTACTCACCACCATCATCCAAAATGTTGATGTCTTTCTTTGTTCAGCCGAGAGGAAAACATTCCAGGATTTTTCTCATTTTAATGGACCCCAACACATAACAGTTTAAAATTGAAGTTTCAACGGGGTTTCAAAAGACTTTAAACAATCACAAACGAGACGTAAGGGTCTTATCTAGAGATACGATTGTCATTTTTGACAAAGAAAAAAATGCACTGTTAAACCACAACTTCTCGTCTACTTCGGGTCCTGTGACGCGTCAGCGCGACCTCACGTAATTGCGTAATGCCGTGGAAAGGTCACATGTTACATATATGAAACGCACGTTGCGGACCATTTTAAACAATAAACTGACACAAAGACAATGAGTACGTTTACATGCACAGAATAAGCTGATAACTATCAAAAATCTGCTTATTATAAAAACGGTTTTCATGCGTTTACATGCAAATCAATAAACCGGCTATGCAGACAACTGCGTTTACATGGTACTTGGAGAATTATCAGTTTTCTCGCAGGCAGTGACGTCACCACCTATAGTACTGTTGTATCTCATCTCGGGACTGCAGAACCTGTAAATGTAACATGAGCTTCTATTTTCTTAGTTTCTCTGCCAATTGCTTTAGTCGAGCGGAGACTTTTATGCGTTACTATGAGCTTACTTCCGCGTATGACGTTTATCTTTCATAAGCTGAGACATGCGCACATGGACAAAACCGTGAGAAAGTGGTTAAGGTGTTTACATGCCACGCAAAATCGTCGTAATGAGCAAAAAACTACCTGTGCCGATCGGTTTTTGCTTACGCCGTTTATGGGCTTTCCCCGATAAAGGAAAACCATTTTTTTTATAGTTTCGATACGTCATCCGTGACCTCTTGACGTGATGATGTATTGCGTGAGGTCACGCTGGCGCATCACAGGACCGGCTAAGGAATGAATGGGGCTAGGCTAAATGCTAACACATTCACAACGCGCTGTACAGTGCACGCATTAAAAAAAGATAGGTATGTATTAATTTGTCTAGGTTGAGGTAATAACATAGTTTAATATGGCAAAAGGGTAGACTACTCCTTAAATTTGTTGATTCAACTTAAAAAGTTAAGTTAGCGGAGTGCTTTAAAATTTTGACTTAATTCAACTTAAAAATATACAAAATTGTTGATGAATATTTAAGTTGATCCAACGTTTTTCACAGTGTAAACTTTGATATCTTTAATATTGAATGAGTAAGGTCAAAGATTGAAATCAATGTGAAATCTGCACCAAATCCCATCTTTAGATTATGAACTTTTAGCCTGGATTTCACAGACAGGGTCTTATGTATAACGTGAATACAATGTTGGTTCCTTTGGATATAGCATTTCAGATTTATTGTTAAGGTCAATGTAAGTTTGCTTTAAACATCACACCCTGAATGCTTAAAATGGCTTTGAAGATTCCTGGTGACACCATACATCAAAATGTCAAATATAACCAGAGAAAATGGACGCCCCTACGCTGAATCTTTCTTCTTTAACCAATATGAAATGAAAGGGGGTTGACCATTGCCTTGCACACTGTGATTGCAAAGCACTTCTGTGTGAAATATGCTTTGGAACAATGTATAGTGAAAAGTGAATTGAAATTAGATTTAACATTTGTTAAGACCGGCATCACTACTCATTGACTAAAAGCTTCGTCCATTTCAAACTGAAAAGACTGGGAGTAAAAATTGATGGTCCAATGGTTAAAGATCTGCACTGGACGAGTAAAGCTTTAAGGATGTCCTTAAACAACATCAAGCACATCCAACACACAGCCTTTCCTGCAATTAAGCCCGTGCATTGTACGTCATTTAGGATAAAAGCCTCCGCAATGACAAGTAACAAGGCATGACATCAGACAATGACAACCTAATAGCAAACATGTCTCTCTCTCAACCCTGGATTGGCTGTGGCGTGAAACAGGCCTATGCTTTTACACTACAGACAGTTATTACAGGAAAGAAATGTTCGGTTTGTTCCGACTCTTCTAGTTAATGAACGAGCAGCTGCTTTAAAACAGTAAAACCCTTTGGCGTAAGTTACTTTTGAATTTAATTACAATATTACCAAAAGCTTTTAGCATTCTTTGCAAAAACAAAAATCTGCATCACTCAGCAGATCCATCAAAGTAAAAGTATATAGCCACCCAATGCCATCATGCCTGCGTTTAAACCCGTCCTGCGAACACACGCTAAGCTCTCCGCACAAAAAACAGCTTGACTCAGCAAGATGCTGGCGCTTTCAAACACAGCTGATGAAGACAAATGTTTACAGGCACCTGCTCATTTCATTTTTTCATTTTTGGGTCAAGCTTAATGCAGCCCGATGTGATAAATTATTCGAGTGCCATGAAACAGAATCAAACCGAATCTCCTAAATAAGCTCGTGCGTGGCACTTCGGAAAACAGCTGGGGATTTATGGCATCGAACGGACGCTTACCAGAAGCTTTCTGTCTGGGCATAAAAGGGCAGTGGGGGAGCTCTCAAGCGGAAAGGGTAGGGAACAATGAAATGGAATTACATCAAATGACATTTGAGAGAAAGAATAAGCAGCTCTCCCATTCTGACGGCGAGCCAAAATCATTAACTGTTTTAACTAAGTAAAAGATAAACCCTGGGAATAATACCAAACTCTTATTTTCACCTACAGTATTATAATCAAATCTTCAACCACTTTGTTGTTTGGGTAAGCAGCTAAAGCATGCCTACATTGTGACATTCATCACGGCACATTTTGAGTGACTGGATGATGCCAGAATAAACAACAAGTACCGACTGTTATTTCACTTTAAGGATTAAAGCAGAATAAAACCAGAAACAGACCTTGGGATGCAATTATTCTGAGAGAATGACGTCCAAATCAATCATCGGCAATACCCCAGACAGGTGTCACGGAGGATGAGGACGCTCCAGTCACCTGAGAGTTTTGTCATAACAATCCCCCTCTCTCGAACCTCGGTACTAATTGTTCAATGATTAAAGAGCTCATGGGAGAAACGTCCTTGAGTATGCCAGAGAAAACGCATGACCGCATTAGTCCTCGAAGATACTTTGTCATAATATGGAAATTGTTGGGGCTTAATAGTGTGCAAACTAAACTAGAGACCATGAATGTAAAGGGATTTTTATATCACACGCTAAGTTTAAACCCTGGGAAATGACTAGATTTATACATGGAGTTAGGCAATAATTCAGTTGTAATTTTGAGTTAAAGTCCCCCTAAACTAAAAAATGTGTTTCTAGCAGAAAATGTCAGCAGAAACATCTATTCGTCTTTGGGTAATCTCCTTTAAACCACAACAGTTACACAAAACAGGCAGTTGGGGATCTCCTATCAATGTGATGTCACATTGATTATGCCCCACCCATATCCGCTCACAGACTCTGCCTTACGAGCGTGAAGTTCAACCTTATGAAAGAGACACCTGTTTTGATGTAGTCCAAAGCACATGTGTAAGCGCTCTACCCCCTACTTTGCATATAGGGAGGGGAACAGAAGCTTTCTTTGCATTTAACTCTTTCACTGCCATTGACGAGTTATCTCGTCAATTAAAGGTAGGGTAACACATTTTGAAAAATGCTAACGGTAGCCGCCTAGCAATGAAATCACGATCCCACCCTCCAGTCAAATCGCCATCCAAAGTCACGCCTCTTTCAAAACACATGAACACGCACAGATCAGACGGTCACATCTCATGTCTCATTCACCTCCAGTGAGAAAACTTTGCAGTACAAAGTGAATAACATTTCCAAAATAACCAACATAAACAACGTGTTTACATCAGAATTAGTTTAGGCACACTTTCGGTTGTGTAGACGTAATAACTATATCGTTACGCTAATCCGTAAACGAACACAATTTCATAAGCAACACAATGTTTCATCAAAGTAGAATCTGAATCCATCTCAATACAAACATATCACGTACCTACCTTACCAAAATAAACTGTGCAACGACCCTTTGCCTCCTGCAGCCATTCGCATCTCGTGGTAAAGCAGTAAAGTTACCGATGTTCATTTGGGTTTTTGCTCTTTGCTGATCCAGGCAGTTTTTGCTGTTGTTGTTATAAAAGATGTCTTTCGTTTTGTGCCTCCTGTACAGGTTGTCAATTCAGCAGAAAAGTTTGCCATTCTCGCTGTTTACAGACAGGAGGTGAGCGCACGTGAACGCGCCGATGACGTATGGTGTCTGCGTAGACTCGCTGCGTGGTAGGCATTCAAATTACGCTTACGTATGAGGGACAAAAAAGGAAACGTCCGTTCGGACCGAAATCTATGATTGGATGAAGATTTTTTTGGTCCTACGCCTTTCATAAATTTCTACAAATACATTTAAACAACTTAACAAAGTGATTGCTATCATGATGTGAGGAGACTTTTAACCAGTATAACTAAAAATGTTTCAGGATCAAATCTGTTACACTACCTTTAAGAAAAAACATTTGCAAAAAAATATTGTGTTTCTGAAATTTGTTTATGTTAATCTGCAATACCGCAATTATCCACTAGTTACGCAATTTATGAAAAACCTGAAGCCAAAACGTTATTTACTAATTTTAAACTCTATGTATGTTTTGATAAACGTTCTGAATCTGATCTCTAACAAAATTCCTTCACAAAAATGCAATTATTTCAGCTTTTTGCTAAAAAAAATATTTTTAAAGAAAAATATCCATATTTAAGAGTTTATAGGCAGAGAAAATTTATATATTTATAGGATTAAAGTTTTTTTTTTCCCCTGTTTTGTTTGTTTGTTTGAAAGCAGATGGTCTGTTCTTTCATTTGATATATTTGTATTGTAAAATTATCCACGTGAAAATCACAAAAATGCTGGCGGGCAACTTTTCAAAAAATGGTTGGCGGGGAATGAGTTAAAGAAACACACACAAAAACACATTTTTCACTGCAGTCACAATGGTAATGTTCAACATCGTATAATGAAAGATCTGTGGTGTATTTTGAGCTAAAACTTTACAGACACATTCTGGGTGATTATATATTTTTATATTGCTGAAAACACCTACTTTAGGGGCACTTAAATACTGAATTTACCCTTGGGTGGAGTGAAGTGTCAGCCAAATGCCTAATAGTAATGGTTATTCAGCAACAGACAACATAAGAGACCAATATCTGATTTTCCTGGCAACACTTTAAAACTGTAGATGCAAAAGCAGTCTGAAAACAGATTGTGTGCTGTACTTATGCAATCAATTTAATTAACCTCATAAATATGCAAATAACCAGGGATTAAAAATGTATTGTGTAAAATCTCAAAGCCTAACTAACCAGGATTAATTACTTAACCAGGATAACATAAGCACTGTAAAAAATATTTATTTCAACTTAAAAAAGTGTTCGTGCTGCCTTAAAATTTTGAGTTAATTCAACTTAAACATATTAGTTGACTTAACTATTTGTAACATTTTTAGGTAGAATAAGCTCAAAATTTTAAAAGGACACTTTTTTAAAAATAGGCTCATTTTCCAGCTCCACTAGAGTTAAATATTAGATTTGTAACATTTTGGAATCCATTCAGCTGATCTCCGGGTCTGGCAGTACCACTTTTAGCATAGTTTAGCATAATCCATTGAATCTGATTAGACCATTAGCACCATGCTCAAAAATAACTGGACACTACGTAAAATCATTGTTTTACACATGAAAATAGTTCCCTGCTATTGAAAGTAACCAAGAGGACTATTTTCGGCTGCTGCGTAATATCATTGCCTCCTGCAGCCATGTTACGGCAGCAAAGTCTTTGATTATTACGCCAGAATTATAGAAGTATAGTTCCTAGCTATATCTGCCTAGAAATCGCAACTTTTAATTTTCTTTCAGTCTTAGTACACAATGTAACTACAGAAGAGTCAAGTTTTAAATAGGAAAAATATCGAAACTCTGGTTATTTTTTTTAGCGTGATGCTAATGGTCTAATCAGATTCAATGGATTGTGCTAAGCTATGCTAAAAGTGGTACCGCCAGACTGAATGGTAGCATCAGCTGAATGGATTCCAAAATGGTAAAAATCAAATAGGGGAGCTGGAAAATAAGCATATTTTCAAAAAAAGTGGAGTGTCCCTTTAAACTATATTTTTGATATTGCATTTCATAAATTTGGTTTTTTGAAAGAAAATTGCATTATGAATTTTGTTTATCAAATTGTTTTGAACAAGAGATAATGAACAAGATATAATCTGCACATCTGAGTTACAAGATGGCATCTGTAAAACCATTTGCTGAATACAGTATATGTTATACTCTTTTAGGACCAGTAATACAGATAAAATATTCATGAGATACAGTACAAAAATAGAAAGGTCATGGATATAATCGTTTTTGTGACCTTCATTTACTAACTCTTAAATGTATATCTCGACTTCATGCCCCATAACTGCAGTTTATGGACCAGATGTTCCAGTTCTGATATAATCAGGGTGTGCTCACAGGTCTGTCTGATCTTATGAAGTGATTTTTTTTCAACAGACGTTAACATTATTACTTCAAATTATGGGATAATTTTCTTTATAAAATAAGGAAAATGCGCCATTATGCACAATCTATTCAAGCAAATTCTTTTGAAAGCTTAAAATTAGAAACTCCACTTTCATCCATGCATGCACATTGAGAGAGTTGGGGACACTACAGTAATTTAAAATTGTGGCCTGTCCAGCTTCAAGTTACTCATAGAATTCAACCAATCAAAACAACTTTAAAACTCCTGAAGCGTTTAAAATTTTATATGCCTTATGCATCAGACGTTGAGCAAACGGCCCGTGACGTCCGAGGCGGAGACTATGATAAACTGAGGACTATATCTGTGATATTGTGAGGAATGTCAAGAATAAATATTATTTTAAAGCCATATGGATGAGTGATTTTATAATAGATATTTACTAGAAAAAGGCTCCGGCCTTACATGGCCCTAACTCTCAATTTATGCATAATCCATAATGCCTCATAACTTTAAACAGCTATAATGGCTCTACCATCTTGTCGGTCTCTCTAGCTGTGTTTAGATTCATGGGGCGTTCACTGCACCCTACTCACTCAATAGGGGGTGTCTGCAATATCTTTAAACACAGACAACATTTGATTAGCTGGTTAGGGATTTGTATATAAAGTATTATAAGAACAATATACAGTACGTAATGTATCAACATAAAACTTACTTCAAATAAATGTAAATGTATTTTATTATCAAATAGGGCTTTGGATGGAATTTAGATGAAACGTCCGTTTCTGACATAAAAAGACTTCAATTTACCGTAATTCGTAAGTCCTTTAAACTGCAACAGTCACACAAAACAGTCTGTTGGGGATCTCCTATCAATGTGATGTCACATTGATTAGACCCCACCCATAATCGCTCAGAGACTCCGCCTTACGCCGCATTCAGACAGCCAGCGATATTATGTCGCCCTTCTCTTTCAATGAGGTGTTTCTAAATCTGCTTGTCATACACAAATGAGTACCATCCACGCCAATAACTGACGAGAGAAGGATGACGTGAACTCCACTGCTTCGTTCTCATTGGTACTCGCTAGGGATCGACCGATATGGATTTTTCAGTGCCGATGCCGATACCGATTTTTGTTTCACCAGCCTTAGCTGATGACCGATACAGGCTGCCGATTTTCTTGAGCCGATATTTGGAGCCGATACTGGTTTTGCTCACTCAATTTACATCATAAAAATTATGTAAAAAATGGCATGTTGTTAAAAAGAGATGTTATTAGTTTGCACAGTTCTTACATTTATTGTAGTCTAGGACTAGTCTAATCCCTGTCCAGGAAACCGCCCCATAGAGATGAAAAAACCCCACTTTGTTCAGCTATGATCAGCTGTTAAGCCGAGCTTTCAATGTTGTCGTGAAAAGGTTGGTTGTTTTTAGTCACATGACCTGCAATCGCTTGCGGGTTCCAGCACTCTTGTCTGTAAATTATGCCGGAAAAATCGGCAAACACGGCAGCCATGTATCGGCCGATGCCGATACGCATAAAACTCGCAAATATCGGCCCGATATATCGGCCGGCCGATATATCGGTCTATCACTAGTACTCGCTCCCGAAATTTGCTCGACATTTGCATGAAGTTAAACATTTCTTAACTTTCTCGCGTCGCTGGACACGCCCATACGGTCGCCAACGGTCACTTTCGCTCGTTCGTGTCATGACAGGGGCTTCTGCAACTCCACTGAGACTCTGCTCGCTTCCTGTAATCACTTTATTACTAAAGCAAGGTCCTGATTGGTTAACGCGGCACGGAAATCCGTCAAAGTTCCAATTTTTCAACTCGTGCGTTTTCCGCTGCAACGCTCAATTTGCGCGGAACGCGCCATCTGCGCCGCAGGATGCCTATTCGCGTCTTTGCATTGACTTAACATGTAAATCACTCACGCTTGCCGCCTCTACCGCGTCTGATGTGAACCCGGCATAAGAGTGTAGCTTAACTGGCAGATTAAATGCCATAAACCTCATCACAACCACCAAAAGTTTGTAATTATTTGCTGTGTTTGTTGAAATTAATCTGTTTGGAAGTTATGAATAAAGTTAGCTAAGTTCTTTGAGCTTGTGGAATTCAAAGCATTGAAATCGTTGAACACACATAAAACTTTTGAGTTGAATTAACTTTAATCACTGGTTTGAGAACAGTTTACTCATTTTAAATTACTACATTGTACTGTTCCGGTTTACAGAGTTGTTTTAACTGAATAAAAAAATGTGAAATGATAAAGCACACCAAAAACCAGACAAAAATCCCCTGAAGCAAGCTGCTGCAGTTACTGTATGAACAGGATTAATGCACAGGACTGAGATCTCAGTATCTCATCTTTATATAGGTCATACCCACACGAGACCCACAACCTTTACATTAGAGGCTATGATTTTAAACCACTAAGCTACAACCTGCAGCGTGTTCCTCTTACTGTACTGTAATTCATCACTGTTTAAACTGCCTTTGGGGAAAATGTTGTACTTAAAATGGCTCCTTAAAAAATCCCTAAGAGAAAACTCTCTCAGAGCAAGTCTACTTACCAAAAGGTTTTATTTACAATAAATACAAAACAAGTTTCAAGCATATGTTATCCCTCTGAGGGGAAAGTCATTGCAAACAGGCATCTACAAAATCCTACAACCCCAATTTATAGATTTTTGGGCTACTTGATCAATTATTAATGGTTACGAAACAGCCAGCTTAATGGGTTAATGGTAACAGAACTGGTTTATATCTTGCATGCTGCCAAAACTCTGAATAGTCTGCCAGTTGTTCAATACTGAACAAAAACACTCAGGTTCACCTTCCCAAGACCCAAGTTAAAATGAGCAGACTCGCTTTTCTTGTAAATATCACTCTGTCTGTGAACATTATGCACTTTAGTACAGACCAATCCATTAACACATCTGCACAAAACACACCTGCAATCTATAAAGCCTTGGAAAAGAACACATCTGAACATCTAAAAGCTCCAACCTAAAGGGGTTATACAAAAGGGTTATAAAGACCTGATCCAATAATAACGAGCAAAAAAGGTAGAGGAAAAACAAGCAGGTGAAAAGAATCAGTGAAAGTGAGTCTAAGGTCGGAGAGAAAACCAGCAAGCTTTTCAACATGTTCATATCTACAACATGCATCTGCTTGATGATAAGTTGGTAAAAGATAATCTTTATGTATTCTGTGTGACGTTGTGTGTTCATTTTACATGGATGAGTGTGTTTGTGTACAGAATGGTGAGATGCACAACAGGATCCAAAATTTACATTCGCCAAGTGCCAAATGCGGCTGAGAATTGGCTTTGGCGAGTAAATAAAACAGAGTTACTCGCCAGTTGGCTGGTAATATTATTTGGAACAGCTACATAATACACAGTTTAAAGGGACACTCCACTTTTTTTGAAAATATGCTAATTTTCTATCTCCCTCAAGTTAAACAATTGATTTTTACCGTTTTGGAATCCATTCAGCGGATTTCCGGGTCTGGCAGTACCCCTTTTAGCATAGCTTAGCATAATCCATTGAATCTGATTAGACCATTTAGCATCGCGCTCAAAAATAACCAAAAAGTGTTTCGATATTTTTACTATTTAAAACTTGACTCTCGTTTTTTCTACTAGAACCCGTCCCGTCAGGTAAAAAAATTTGTGTTGCATTTCTTCATAGGCATTTCACCTTGCGACGGTACAAAGATAGGCCAAGGTGAGGAGTGATTTAACTTAAACGGCAACAAAAGTCGCTGTCCATCAGTCTGCTGATCTTCTCAAATCATATAATACAAGATTCTTCTTCTTCTTCTTCATTTGTGGGTTTTCTGGCCAAGCTGCTGCTTCTTTGCTGTTGCACTGCTACTGTGGGTTACACACATGGATACTGCCTACTGCCGGTCAGCATGCGTAATTGTACGTCAACGCAAATACGACGCAAGTATATATGAAAATTGATGCCTAGCCTAAATCTTCAAAACTACACCGTATGACCTACGCACAACTATAAGGAGCCCTTTACAAAACTTTACATTCACCACTTTTTTCGCAATTAGACAGGATGGTTCTCTTCTATTCTCAGACTTTGGCTATCAAACAGAATGTCAAAGCATCCTCTACATTCACACACTAAAATCTGCACATTGTCTTTGATGTATTTTATTACAAGTGCAGAGACTCAATTGAGGAAAAAATAACTCAACTTCCTTTCTTTTTGCATCACCTAATGTTTAGCATTTCATGAGATCCCCTTTACTTTGCATCAGTACAAGCGGTGCAGTATTTCTCAAATCAAAAACATTTTCACATCCAAAAAAGAAAAAAATAATATTGAATATTTTTAATTAAAATAGCATAGAGACATTGAGAAAAATCTGGTAAAGCTCAGGCACTTACTGTAAGCTTCAATAATAACAATACAGTAACTTGAATATTTACTCTATTATAAATGACAACATCATTATAAATCAGATTGTAAAAAATAATAACCTCAAGTTAGCCATTAACTGAGAGTCAACTTAAATAATAATAATATTGATTTTGTGTAAATGAACAAATGACCAACTGAAACAAACAAACTAAAATTATAGAATTGATCAAATTCATTCCTACAGTAATACTCAGTGGCCGTTTCTCAATCCGAAGGCTGCGCCCTCCAGAGGTCGCATTTCTGGGCCGCATACGTCATCAAGACTTGTTTCAGAAAATTAACAATTATAAAGTTGACTATGAATCTTAGTTAATCGTAAATTGTTGTAATATGTTTATGACTTGCGATTGTAACACTCAGTTAACTTGATGACTTATGCAGCCTGTATATGGGATCTCCGCCGGATGTAGCCTTGTGATTGAGAAACGGCCAATAAATTTCGAGCTTTGGTTGTCTCCCCAAAATGATGTCACTTCCTGAAAGATAATGTCATGATTAAACAGGCTTTTGTTATTTTAAAAGATATTACTATCAGTAAAAAAAAATATATATATATATAGATAGATAGATAGATAAATTACACATTTTTATCGAGCCCCTAAGGTGACATTGGTGTAAAAAAAATCTTAAGTTCAGTTTCATGTGCTCACGTGAAACTTTCATGTGCAGAATTTTTTTAAAGTTTAGTTTCGCGTGTGCACGTGACACTTTTGCGCGCGTGCCATGAAACTATCGCATGCGCATGCGAAACTAAATGCGGTAGTTTCACGTGCGCACGCAAAAGTTTCACGTGAGCACGCGATAATTTTAAATGAGCACACAATAGTTTTAAGTGAGCACGCGATAGTTTTAAGTGAGCACGCGATAGTTTTAAGTGAGCACGCGATAGTTTTAAGTGAGCACGCGATAGTTTTAAGTGAGCACGCGATAGTTTTAAGTGAGCACGCGATAGTTTTAAGTGAGCACGCGATAGTTTTAAGTGAGCACGCGATAGTTTTAAGTGAGCACGCGGTAGTTTTAAGTGAGCACGCGATAGTTTTAAGTGAGCACGCGATAGTTTTAAGTGAGCACGCGATAGTTTTAAGTGAGCACGCAATAGTTTTAAGTGAGCACCCGGTAGTTTTAAGTGAGCACGCAAAAGTTTCACGTGCGACCGCAAAAGTTTCACGTGAGCATGCGATAGTTTTAAGTGAGCACGCGATAGTTTTAAGTGAGCAAGCGATAGTTTTAAGTGAGCACGCGATAGTTTTAAGTGAGCACGCGGTAGTTTCACGTGAACACGCGGTAGTTTCAAATGCGCACGCGGTAGTTTCACGTGCACACGCGATAGTTTCACGCGAGCATGCGGTAGTTTCACGCGAGCACTCGATAGTTTCACGCGAGCACTCGATAGTTTCACGCGAGCACGCGATAGTTTCATGCGAGCACGCGATAGTTTCACGCGACCACGCGATAGTTTCAGGTGAGCACGCTTTAGTTTCATGTGTGCACGCGGTATTTTCACGTGAGCACGCGGTAGTTTCACGTGAGCAGGCGTTAGTTTCACGTGAGCACGCGGTAGTTTCACGTGAGCACGCGATAGTTTCACGTGCCCACACAAAACTAAACGCGGTAATTTCACGTGCGCACGTAAAAGTTAATTTTTGCTCCATGTCCCCTTAGGGGCTCTGTACATTTTCTTAGTTTGAAGCATTTTGAATAAAAAAGAAGAAAATTAGAAACCGCTGCAACTTCTAGTTTTTAAAACCCAGAGACAAAAATGAAATGGCTACACCAATCGTATTGAATCTTACTTAAGACTCATACTAATAATTCACTGTAATACTGTGATAAAATTCATATATTTTTTCCAATATAGTGAGACATATGATGGAGACATGAAAATATAATGCATAAAAGGAAAAACTCAAATCTCTGATTATAAAGTCCAACTCTTTATATAGATTTTTCTCGTTTCTTATTCTTTCTTTTTGTTTGTCAACAATTAGACATTTTGTCCCACCTGAAAAACTTGAATAAAATGCTTTCTCATCATAAAGATCACAATAAAACAATAACAAAGGCACCAGTCAGAGAGCTAACATTGCATCAGTTCACGACAAAAGCTCATGTATACACAGATAAGGAAACAGGTGTTTAAAAGAAACCTGTCCATAACAAACTAAAAACCTCCAAAGGCCAAACATATGAGTCGCTGTTCAGTACAGAGTGACTGACACTTCATCTTTGTAATAACCTTGAGCCGAGACAACATCACAATGGAAAAGTGCCAGTTTTATTGGATTTTCTGATCTGCAAAGCCCCGCAGTGTGCACTGCCCAAATTGTGCAGGAACTTCTCATTTTTTTCTTCTCAGTTTTTCTTTCCTCTGGCCAAAAGCCCAATTTTCTTTCCTCATTCCATCTCCTCGCATTTATTCGACTCTGAAAACTAAAGATAGTTTCACCGTGTGGAGTGTTGAACAAGTATTTTGCAGTTGGTGTACGCAACACCTCCGGTTTGCATTTGGTCGAGTAACAACCCAAGAGTGGAACTTTAAAATAAATATGGGAACAACCGTTATGTTGCATTAGTGATTAATGGAAGGCTTATTTCGGTGCTATTACTGAGAAAAACACAAAGAAAAAATCATCAATGAACACTGTTGTAAATCACAGTGTCACGATTGAACTTTATAGGGAAAACGTATTGCTGCCTAGAACATCCATCGAGCATTTACCACATGAACAATCATTTATTATAGGGACCCATCTCTTGTTATTTCATTCCTCAACATTCACCACCGGATCCATACAAACTCTGGATCTGGAGAACAGCAGATTGTCTTTTGATGTGTCCACTCGGAGATATCTGAAACTCATTGAACCGTGTCCTCATACAACTCATCAATAATTACTCCATTCCTTTCTGCCTGCCATAATTATGTCTTTAGCTCACCGACAGGATGAGATTATATTTAACAATCCAATCAGCATGCAGTTTAGCTAATTCCAACCAACCAATGCTGACCAAACAAAGCGTGCTTTACATTCACATCACCAGAAGCATCTTATTATAAAACCTTAAAAACATTTAATTAATTAATAATCTAGTATGTGTTCATTTTTCTGTCATAGTTTATTCAAAATTAAGTTTTATTTGAGTGTTTTAATAAACATATTTACATTTTTACCATGACGTATACGCCCCGCCCCTTTGATTGCCCCGCCCCCAGTTAATCGAGTACTCGTTTTTCAGACTTATAGATTAATCGAAATTAAAAAATAACATAAATGCACATCCATATTATTTACAGTAAAGCTGTAAAAGCTGTCTCAATATGCAAAGACAACAACAGTATGACGTCCAAAGTATGGTCAATTTTTATGCGTACGCAAGGGTCCGCCGCGTACAATGCGCGTGACACAATTTTCATGATTAGAAAAGTGTGCACGTCCTGTACACGCACCGCCACATTTTTGAAACCCCGCATACATTGTACGCGAATGTAGTATAGACGGTTTCAGCAGTAACAACATAAACAAGCGGCTGTCGCGGTCCGCACGTAACTTCTGGTAAACTCCGCTAATAATAAATAACTACAAAGTACTTTAAAACTAGGTTATTTATATAACAAGCAAAAAAACAACAACACATAGATTAACCTAGGAAACCAAAACATTTGTTATTTTCGACGAGGCATTTTCTCAAGACATCAGTTTAGCAACTTGTCATACCATTTAAAAAACGAAACCGGAAGTAAAGTTCGGATCCAGATGTGTATCGCGTCTGCAAACGCGTATAAGTCAAATAAACTACGCTTAACAAGGCCATTTGTTTGACTGTGTGCGTCCTTTTGCGCAAAAAACGGACTATAATCTGGGCTTAAAGAGCAACAATGATCCGATTCATGATTTTACATTTCCTTTGGTGTGTAAGTGTGTACTAGTACATGTTAATGATATGCAAAAAGTACAAACCCTAAACGATGATGCGAGTTATCGTCTCCAACGTGAATCTCTTTTCTTGTACTACAACAAACACACAGATTGTAGGCAACAGTTTACTTCCTGGGATTGGTGATGTAGAGAATACCGACATTATCATAATTCCTCCCGCTTCGCAAATCTTTCAAACATGGTAAGGAGCGTCACGGTTGCTACATGCACACCGTAGGAATTGAACCAACGACCTTTGGGTTACAAGCTAAACTTTAACCAACAAATTGCCCCTCCATTTTTTTTACCAATGTCAGATGAGTGAAGTGTTTGGGAAAAGTTATTTTTTCAATTCGGTATGACTCACACAGACTTCACCTTTAAAACTTACAGACTTCAGTAAATATTCACAGAAACCACATTCATTAAGTTCCTAAAAAAAACTTTGGAAGGCAACATTTCTCTGTGAAAATTCTTTCGTTCAGGTGATTGCAACAACATGGTCACTTTCAGACAGTCTTAAAGGTCAGATCATAAATGAAAGACCATCTATTAAAAGCTATTCATAACACTTTTCGGCGGTACATATATAGCTGCGAAGAACGTCATGTTTATTTCAACAGCTGGTACTACTTTTAAGTATATTTTATTTTCTGTTTATTTTATAAAAACTACTATAACGCTTAGCAATGTACTCTACTACAACACAATAACACTATAAATAAATGATGAAATTTACACCTGATATGTGTATTTTTATTCTGTATAGCATTCTCAACCAGAACTTTGAGCCACTATCCGTGCAGACATCAAAGCTATTTTCTCAAGGCAAAAACACAGTTGTCTGAGGGTATTTTGATTTCAAAGGCACGAAACAAACCTTTTGAGGGAAGAACTGAAAACATGGCTTTGTTAATTCATGGATGGATGGATGGATGTGAACAAATACTGAACTATACATGAAGTTATAGTTACACATTTGCTCCTGCTAGGATGGTAACCTTTAAAAAAGTGCTACACAAAACATACATTTGGTGCCTGCAACATACTTATATGCACAAATGTGTACTTTTTAACTCATTCCCCGCCAGCTTTTTTGTGATTTTCACAAGTTTCATGAAATGCCTTTCAGAAAAATGTTATTTTAAAAATATATAAACATACAAATATATCAAAATGAAAGAACAGACCTTCTGCTTTCAAACAAACAAACAATAAACAAACAAACAAACAAAACGGGAAAAAAGTTTAATCTATATCTATATTTTTTCCTCTGCCTATAAACTATTAAATATGGGTATTTTTCTTAAAAAATACACATTTTTAGCAAAAAGCTGAAATAATTGCATTTTTGTAAAGGAATTTTGTTAGAGATTATATTCAGAACGATTATCAAAACATACAGAGAGTTTAAAATTTGTAAATAATGGTGTGGTATGTGTTGGGCATGTGTGTTTTTTTTTTTCAAAATATTAATATCATCACCATGCTTTTATATAATATTATAATATTTGTTGTTGTCAGTATTATTACTATTAGTAATAATCATTATTATTGTAATTTATTATTATTAAGTTATTATCATGGGCATTATATATTCCTGTAATCATAACAATCCCTAGAATTATTATTGCTATTACTACCATTATTGTACATGCTGTTATTACATAATATACATATTATAATTATTATTATTACATAAATATGTATTATTATCTGTTTAACTTATTATTATTATTATTATTTTGTTTTCTTCTTATTATTTATTATTATTTTGCTTATTATCATTGCTTCATAACAATATCATCATCCGTATTATTATCAGTTTAATTAATTAATTATTATTATTATTATTATGTACATTATTGTACATGCTGTTATTACATAATATACATATTATAATTATTATTATTACATAAATATGTATTATTATCTGTTTAACTTATTATTATTATTATTTTGTTTTATTATTATTATTTGTTATTATTTTGCTTATTATCATTGCTTCATAACAATATCATCATCCGTATTATTATCAGTTTAATTAATAATTAATTAATTATTATTATTATTATTATTATAATTATTATTATTATTATTATTATTATTATTATTATTATTATTGTTGTTATGTACATTATTGTACATGCTGTTATTACATAATGAACATATTATAATTATTATTATTACATAAATATGTATTATTATCTGTTTAACTTATTATTATTATTATTATTATTTTGTTTTATTATTATTATTTATTATTATTTTGCTTATTATCATTGCTTCATAACAATATCATCATCCGTATTATTATCAGTTTAATTAATTAATTATTAATATTATTATTATTATTGTTGTTGTTATTATTATTATGCTTATTATCATTGCTTTAGAACAACACCATCATCACAATTGCTGTTTTGTTTTTGTTGTCTGTTTTGTTTTGTTGTTTAGTGTTAACTGTTTGTTATATGTTTTGCACTTAGTAAATAGTAAGTAATGTTTTTTCTTCAGCTTTTTATAAATTCAGTTAGTGTGCCATCTAGTGGATAATCACGGTATTACAGATTAACATGAAAACTCATCAGGGACACGCTTTTTCATGCAAATGTTTTCTCTTAAAGGGACACAAGGCAGCCTTTTTATGTTAATAAATCATCTTCGTAAGTCGGTATATGGTTAAATGACTCATTACATGACGAATGAAGATCCTCTCGCCCGCCCCTGCCCTCTGTAGGAAGAATACCCCACTTGCAAGTTCGCTGTATCCGACCCGGTGTCCTTCAGTCTCGTTAAGTCTCAGATATAGAAAGCATTTACTCCCAGACACTAAGGGGAGCTAGTAGAGAAATAATACTCAGACTTGCCTGGTGTGCCTTTAATTGATAAGATAACTCATCAATGGCGGGGAAAGATTTAAAGGGTACTGCCCCAGTGACCGCTTTTGTACCATTTTTCTAAGACTAGTAGCCAATCATTTTTTGAAACACTGTTGGACCCCAGTATGTGACCCCAGGACTTCACTTATAGATGTCGCCTGCCTGAAACCCCCTTCTCTTTACGCCTCAGGGCCGCATTACTCTTCCTTAGGAGTAAAAATGAAAGCTAATGTCAAGATGAATGCTGGCAAAGATGTTCTCCTGAACCTAAACAGATTACACCTCTACAACGTACGGGTTCTTATTCATCTCAAGGTTGGAGTTTGCGTCTTCGGGCACTCAGTCTTAAGCTAAAGACGGATGAGGAAATAGGAGAGAGAAAAAGAGAGGAGAAAGTGTTGTTTTTAACAACGTCCCTCTCTGAAAAATGGCCATTTTGTGCAGTCACATTTATCAGCGTGTGTGGCCCTGCTGGATGGATCTTGATTAAAGTGAATGAGGAGATGGTGAAACATAATGCAGACCCTAAAATGAAAAGTATTGAATCAAATCTACTTTATATTTGAACTGTTTGTGCAAGCCATTATGTAAACTTTATATACACATGGCATAAAGGGTCTGTTCAGAGGTATGAATCCATTATTTGTTGAGATGAATCAATATTTGAGCCCCGGGAAAGAAAAAAATCAGGAGGAATTGAAATAGCTGCATCTCACAAGGATGTTCAACATAAAGAGACAATATTTTGCATTGCACAATTTACAGTTACCTGCTTTCAGGTTTTTAAGCACAAAAACATCATGAAAATGACACTTTTTTCTTTCTTTTCTTATGACACAAAAAACTTGTGCACTTTAATCCAGTAAATTTAAACAATAGATTCGTGACCAAATCTTCACCCTCCATTGAGCAGTGTCAGTAAAATTAACTCCTAAACTAGATTAGTAAGATTTATATCTTTTGTGTCAATTTGAAAGCTTGAATAGCTCAATCTCCATTCATTGTAAATGCATGAAACAGAGTAGTAGGTTGTGAGCAGCAAAACCTTTTAAAGGAATATTCCACTTTCATAAAAAAGACTGATAATTTACTCACCCCTATGGCATCCAAGATGTTGATGTCTTTTTTGTTCAGTCAAGAAGAAATTAAGTTTTTTTGAGGAAAAAATTTCAGGATTTTTCTTAATTAAATAGACTTTATTATTGGACCTCAACAGTTTACACTGCAAAAAAATGACTTTCTTAGTTAGTATTTTTGTTTTGTTTTAAGCACAAATATCAAAAAATTCTCAAGTCAAGATGCATTTTCTTAATGAGCAAAATAACCTAAAAATATCAAATTTAAGTGAATTTGTGGATTAAACAAGCAAAACAATCTGACAATGGCGTAAGCAAAAAATCTTGAACTATTTTCTTAAACACTTAATTCAAGAAAAATGTGCTTACCCCATTGGCAGATTTTTTGCTTGTTTATCCACAAATTCACTTAATTTTTTTTGTCACTTTGCTCATCAAGAAAAAAGGAACTTGATTTAAGAAATTTTTGATATTTGTACTGAAACAAGACAAAAATACTAAGTACACTGAAAAAAATTATTCATTCATTTTATTCAATTTTTTTAAGGTAAGTGGTTGCAATCAATTTATTTAAGCTACATTTAAACAAAAGTTTTTTATTTTATTTTACATTACTAATCTTTTTTTGTTTAAATGTAGTTTAAATAAATTGATTGCTTAAAAAAATTGAGTAAATTGAATGAATCATTTTTTTAAGTGTAAGAAAGTAATTTTTGCCGTGTACACGTGGCAAAAAATGATTTTCAAGAAAAAAAAATCTTAGTATTTTTGTCTTTAAATTCTTTTTTGTCTTTTTGTCTTTCATTGGCAGATTTTTTGCTTGTTTTATGCACAAAATCACTTAAATTTGATATTTTTGGTCTATAAACTAGACTTATTTTCTTGATCATTTTGCTCATCAAGAAAAAAAGCATCTTGATTTAAGAATTTTTTTAAGGTAAGTGGTTGCAATCAATTTATTTAAGCTACATTTAAACAAAAGTTTTTTTTTTATTTTATTTTACATTACTAATCTTTTTTGTTTAAATGTAGTTTATGTAGCTTGTTTTATGCACAAAATCACTTAAATTTGATTTTTTTTGTCTAAAAACTAGACTTATTTTTTTGGGTTGTTTTGCTCATCAAGAAAAAGTATCTTAATTTAAGAACTTTTAGATATTTTTTCTGAAAACAAGACAAAAATACAAAAAAAGAGCTCTAAACGATCCCAACCGAGGCATAGGGGTCTTATCTAGCAAAACGGTAGTCATTTTTGGCAAGAAAAATAAACAATATGCACTTTTAAACTACAAATTATCCTCTTGCTTTAGCCGTGTGAGGCGCCAACGCGACCTTAAGTATTGTGTAACACATCGAAAGGTCGTGTGTTGCATATGTAAAACATTTGCGAACCATTTAAACAATAAACTAACACAAAGACATTAATTAGTATCATTCCACATTCAACAACGTCAGACGGTCCTCTTTCTACACACTTGTAATCACTGGAGCGGTAGTTTCGCATACGTCATGCGTGACCTTTCGACGTGATTACACATTATTTAAGGTCGCGCTGACACATCACATGGCTAATGCAATTCGAGAAGTTGTTGTTTAAAAGTAAAAAAAAATATTTCTTGCTGAAAATGACAATCGTTTTGCTAAATAAGACTCTTTGTAGCTGCGTTGAAACTGCAATTTTAAACTCTGCATTGAAACCCAATAAAGTCTATTAAATTGAGTGCACATTTCCTTAAAAAAAAATCTTAATTTCTTATCGACTAAACAAAGAAAGACATCAACATGAGGTTGAGTAAATTATCAGTTTTTTTATGAAAGTGGAATATTTCTTTACATAGAAAGAAAGCCATACAGGTTTACAATGCCATATGTTTAAATAAATTATTAAAAGAAATGTTATTTTGGTCTATCACTTTCTATGCATAAAGACAAATATCCATTATATGGATGTACTTGGTAACGCAGAATTAATGTAAGAAAAATCTATTTTTTTTCTATCCTTTATATCTCTTTTTGAAACATGCACACATTCATCAAGGGTGAAGGTCATAAAGAAATAATAAAGTATTTGAAATACAAATTTAGTATCTGCGCGAGTCTATTCTGCACTGACACTGAAGTTCACTTTTACCTTCTTATTAAAAGTCTCACTGCTGTATTTGCTCTCGGGTAAGGACGTGATTTAAAAGCCAACAATACAATCTAAACAAAAAAGGCAGACATGTATCCTTGAAGTACATAAACGAGTTTTTACAGCTCAGGTGTTAGATTCAGGTGCTTGCTTTAGAAATGACTCTGATTTGAATTCCAGTCGAGTCTTAACTGAGGTCCAGAAGTATAACAATACTCGCTATCATACTTTAACTTAATTAAGTTCAGAAGAAGAGGTTACCGGGTATAAATGCAAATTTATTCTCACTCGGAGGGCACAGAAGCAAAGCGAATGAGACCTTTTTCATTTATTTAGTATATCTGAGTCTTAAATGAATGAAACCTTATTAAATCCTCACAAAGCTGCATTAATGCCGTTGATGCAATTATCAGTTTGTCCATTAAAGATGTCATGAACTCCATCATTTTTCATTTTATAATGTACACTGAGGTCTGATTATAATGTTAGCAAGATATTTATATCAGATCCCATTTTCTCTTCTCCAACACTACTGTTGTGACATTACTGTCAGTTCCAGTACAGTTGGCAATGTATCATCTTTTTTAGTCTATCTGTGTCGAGCGGTCTTTTGTAAAAATGAATTTGCAGTTAAAATGAAGCGAACAAACACAATTTTATAAAAAAGTACTATATTAAAAATACAGTTTATTCATGCTTTCCTAATGATGAGACACAAGCAAAGGATTACTTCAGCAACAAACTGATACCCGTCTGATGACATTGTGTAGTACTTTACATTGCCTTCTGTATTACCTCCTACTACATTCATGAAATGATGGGCGGGGCTAATGAGACAGTGATGTAGTAGTTGGCGTTGATCTTCTGAAGATCACACTATGACATCATACTGATACAAGATATGACGCATTTTGGTTGTTTGGTTTCAGCTTTTGAACAGCAAGGAAGTTATGATTACAATAGATTTATTATAGTATTATGTAAAAACTAGTGATGCACCAATGTATCGGCCACCGATATTTATCGGCCGATTTTTGATGAATTTGAAACCATCGGCATATCGGCAGTACGAGAAAGGCCGATACCGATTGATTATTAATTAACTGCATAAAGAAATCCATTATATGTAAAACATGAGTTAATGTTGTTAATAAAATAAATGCTGAATAGCAAAAACCACCTTTGAAGGTTGTCATGCTGTCTTATTATATTTGTTTTAGCTTAATTTGTGCCTCTCTTATTATGTTGGTCAGTTGAATGTTAATTAGATCCAATCCATGTTCAGTAAAAATAATTTGATGCAGAAATAAATTAGCTAATAGACCAACTGTATAGTATTGTATACAAGTGTTTAATATCGGTATCGGCCAGAAGTTGTCTGTTTAAATCGGAATCGGTATCGGCCCAAAAAAATCCTATCAGTGCATCCCTAGTAAAAACTGTATTTTTCAATTAACACCACCTTTAAACAACCATCAACTCTTCTAACAGGAAGCAGAAATCTTGAATTGTGTTACATTCGGAATGCACTTAAAAAAGTTCAGTGGTTAATACTGTAAATGAATCAATTAGTGCAGTTTGCAAAGAAAAAAGCAATTTATTTATTTAATTAACTTACTTCAAATGAATGTTTATTTCACAGGTTTAAAAGGCAATGGCAATAACTTCAACATTATTACCCTAATGGCAAAAACTTATTAAACATATTAAATAATCACTAAAGGAAAGGTCAACAGGAAATGTGTAGGAAAACAGCTAAGATTTTTTGCATGCAATAAAACATTTTCTTAATCAGCAGTTGTGTCTTGTTTTTAGGTCCAGTCATTTTAAGGTGCAATGTGTAATTTTTAGAATGATCTTTTGAAAAAAAGGCAAAATAATATACAAAACTATATTATCAGGGGTATATAAAGATCTTTCATAATGAACCGTTATGTGTTTATTACCTTAGAATGAGACGCTTTTATCTCCATACACCGAGGGTCCCCTTACATAGAAGTCGCCTTTTTGTGCCGCCATGTTTTTACAGAAGCTCTTAACGAAAAAACTTTTTACTAAGTTGTTTCTGGCGATGACATGTTTGTCCGGTGGTGGCTACCTTAGCTTCTCTATGTGTTTCTAAAGCAAGAGGTGAGCAGTGAACTGAGCCTTTGGTTGCAGTTCACAATTCCGCCACTAGATGCCGCTAAAATTTACACACTGCACCTTTAAACATCCTTAAAGCAAGGATTACATAAAATAATACTGTAAGAATTGTTTTAATAATAAATCTAACAAAATATATTTGATTTTAAACAAGAAAGTACTATTTGCCAATAAGATTAAAATGTAAACTTAATTTGAGATATATTTTCTAAAAACATTTTTTTTACACAAAATGTTTTTCGAGAAAATCTTGTAATAAAATTGTTTTAAAACAAAATGAAAAACAAAAATATTGATTATGTATTTTTAAATCGATTTTTCCTCAGTGTATAAAAAGAGTTCTCTGTGTACACAACTCTAACAATCACAAAGGATGATGGGACTGCCTGAGCAACAAATGCGACAACCTCACAAAACCAACATGCCCATGAGGGTTTAAGAGAGAACAACATTTACCCCTAGGTGAAATCTAAACCAGCAAACCTCTCATTCATGATTCAGGGTTCTTGCTCTCTAGACGACAGCTCTGGCGATGTCAGATGAGTCTTATTATCTCCCTGAGCTCTTCAGGCTGCCCTGAGAAGACGGGTGATGGATGGGGTTTTAGCCACACACAAAAATATAATCAATGGCTTTCCTTGTGTCATAAAAGAGTTGAAGGGTCCAAATCATAAAACAAATTGGCCAGCCCGGCAGGATCTTATATTTGGTTGCAAAGCAAAAATAAGAACGTCAAATAGCCGTATCAATTGGAGCATCTATGGTCAGATTCAGAGAAAGACTTTTCCCTCAAACAAGCCGTTTGATAAAAAAACAGATCATAAGGAAAATGGTAGATTGGAAAAAGGAAAGGTAGGAGACATTTATCATTTGAATCCTTTAAATTGCCTTATTGAAGAAAAACCGAATATTTTTACTAATTAGATATGAAGCGATAAAGCCGATTTAATTGGTCGCTTGGTTTTAATTTATGCAATGTCGTGCTGTGTAGCTCCTCCTATTATAAAATAGTTTTTAGTAACTCATGACACGGCTTGTTGAAATCAGGGTTCCCATGCTAAGTCAAATGTCAAATTCTCAGACTTTCACGGACTAAAAGCTGAATTTTCATGACCTATACTCAAGGCCGCCTTAATGCACGGGCTTACCTGGGCTGAAGCCCAGGGGCCTCCCAAGTTCAAGGGCCTCCCAAGTTTGCGTTCATGACGAGCTGAAAATGTCATATTGTTTTGTAACTTGTCGGGTTTTCTGTCAATCACTCTAATTGCACGTTACATGGCTGCTGGTTGGTCCGTTGTAACTTAACGTGAAATAAAATGTCAGACGTAACATATTTTTTATTTTGCGTAATGTAATTAAGTGCGCGTTGTCAACTTGACATTCCTGCACGTTAGACTGAGTGTGACAGAGAAACGGGAAATAATCCACCAACAAATGAAAGAGTCATTTCTGAAATTTCATAATGCACTAGTGAGGTGCAGCTCTCTCTCTCTCTCTTTCGTGCGCGCGCTCGCTCTTTCGCTCTCTCTGTGCTCGTTCAGCTCTCTGGCATGCAGAAGTCTCTGACCCTTGCACAAGAAACTGTGCCGCTAAATTAAGAAAGGAGTTCCCGCAAATAATGCTGTTAGTTGTTATAAAGTTTAAGTTTACTCGCGTTTATATCAGTGACGCGTGCGCAGCTGGAGCGATGTAGTTTGATGCGACGTCAGCTCACAGTACACACATCTGTTGGTAGAAAGACGAGAAAGAGACGTAACGGTAAAGGTGCAAGTCTAAGAAAGTAAAGAGCGACAAAACCATCTCAAATGATCATCCCCTGATAGCACCATTATAATCTCACTATCTAAAGATGTTATATACAGGTATGTTCCCTGTCTGTCTTGTGCATATTCATACTTGATCGGTTTACATGCTTATGCATAAATACTAAATACAATGCATACTATATCTTCAATAGCCTACAAAATAAATAAATGATTAAAAAACAAGATTCTGTCTATAAAGACTTATCTTTTGTTATCATTAATGCATTTTCACTTTAAAACTTACTTTAACTTATTATATTTTTAAAACTGTGGTGAGCATTTAGTTAGTGAGTGGCAATTTTCTGCAAATTATATTCCAAAAACTATATAAACATAAAGCTTATAAACATATAAACTTTCACACATTTTGGTTTTATTATCACCACAAGTTGCTGTGTGTGGTTGTTAAATAAAGTGTCTTGTGTTTATGCTCAAGTGGACTCAGTGATATGTTAATAACAATATTATGGTGTTTTCTGGCTCAAAGAGGGAAAACTCACTGTTGTATGTCTCGAAAGAAACTAATGCATTTTGTGATGTAGATTACCTAGATATTACACTTAAAAAAAGAGACTATAAATCGATGGAAAGGGGGGCCTACAAAACCTCTTAGCCCCGGGGCCTCACATTAGGTTAAGGCGGCCCTGCCTATACTGTAAAAATAATTCAGTAGAAATTGCAGCTGGGTTGCCGGTAACTTTCCGTAGATTTAAATTTATGTTTTTTACTGGCAACATTTTGTTCAAAGTTAAATGAACATTAAATATTTACAAGTCTTTGTCTTTACAGAGTAAAACTAAAAAAACAGCATCAAGCAAAACATTCTGGGAAACAAAATCTGAAGCAAAAAACAGAAAAAGGTTGCTGATTATTTCTGGTTCCCAGAATGCTTTGCATGAGGCTGTTATTGTATAGTTTTATTCTGTAAAGATTATGGGCCCTATTTTAACAATCTAAGCGCATTGTCTAAAGCGCACAGCACAACGTCTAAATGGGCGTGTCCGAATCCACTTTTGCTAATTTAACGACGGGAAAAATGATTTGTGTGCCGAGCGCATGGTCGAAAAGGGTTGGTCCAATTGTAATGGGAGTATTTTGGGCGTAACGTGCAGTAAACCAATGAGAGTCACAGCTCTCATTCCCTTTAAAAGCCTTTTGCGCTGGCGCTATGTCTAATCCCTATTTAGATGACGGACTTTGTAAACTGAAAAACTAAGCGGAGGAAGAAGATCCCCAGTTTAAGATTAATGTTAGATAATCGTGTTGTTTTTCACTTGTATTGAAATTGTTATTTTTTTATTGAAACCTTTAAAACCCGTTTTCTTTTAGTCATGGAAGTAAAAAAGCAGGCTTGTAATTGCTTTAAATGTATGGCTATCCAATATCATCAAAACATAATTTACAAGTATGTAAGATAAGGTTTGTACTCTAAAAATACTTTATTTGTAACAAACAGGAAATAAAGAATTTACAAACGGCTCTCTGTGCGTTTCAGCACTTTTGACAGCGTTTTTTAGCAAAGAGTTTTTTTAAGCATTACTTAAAAATGTTTCTCATCTCACCATATCCGCAGGTAGAGTCATCATATACAATAAATCCGTGAGGTAGCATTTAAAAAAAACATTTAAAAACAGATGCATTTGTTTAAAGCAAAGCATTTATTTACTTACCAGGCTACAGGTGAGGCAGCTCTTTGCGCCTTCTAACGTCTCATAATTACTCCTCATTTATGTCCAAGAGACTCAATAATAATATTTTACATTCAATCCTTTAATCTTTCATATTTAAAAGCATTTTTGTGCTGCTGCGCATTCATGTATGTGTTAAGCAAACCCGCGTTGTCCTCCCGTTTATAGGCGCATATTACTAATGCGCTCTTTAAATAACATACAGTAAAACACATTGCGCCATTGACTTCAGACTTTAGACCAGGTTTTTGTTGTTCAATGGCGTAGTCTATTTTAGTTGCCTCAAAATAGCAACGCGCCAACAATGCGCTTGAACACACCTCGTTTTCAGACCAGAACGCCCATGGGCGCAAAACGGGGCGCAAATGCATTTGCTATTTAAACAACGCGGCGCTAAATGTGAAAATTAGGGTGGAAACTAGCGAAAGAGACTTGCGTCGCGCATTGCGCTGCATTGCGCCGGGTGTAAGATAGAGCCCAAAGACTTGTTAATATTTAAAATGTATTTAACTTTGAACAAACTCTTGCCAGTAAATAACATAAATGTAAATCTACGGTAAATTACCGGCAACCCAGCTGCAATAACATTGTAATTTCTACTGATTTTTTTTTACAGTGTATGTATGAGATGCTGTGAGCCTGATAATAGTGTACACTGGAGTGTCTCACT
Source organism: Misgurnus anguillicaudatus (assembly GCF_027580225.2). Taxonomy (NCBI): domain Eukaryota; kingdom Metazoa; phylum Chordata; class Actinopteri; order Cypriniformes; family Cobitidae; genus Misgurnus; species Misgurnus anguillicaudatus. Next base: position 31,907,278 of record NC_073343.2, read on the forward strand.
TGAAATCAGTGGAGGGTAACAAGCGGATTACATTTTGATAAATGCAAACAAAAATTTAAAGCGACAAACAAAATCCCTAATATTCCACGACTTGGACAAAAAATATATACAATTCAATGACTTTCAATGTCTGGAAAAGATCTTTCAAAAACTAAAACTAAAAACACACAGTAACCCAGATGCTGTAAATCATTTTGACATGTACAGTTTATTTATATTACCCATAAATATTTCTTTTAACTCTTTCTCCGCCACTGACAAGTTATCTCGTCAATTAAGAGAAAACATTTGCATAAAAAGGTGTCCCTGATGAATTTTTATGTTAATCTGCAATACTGCGATTAACCACTAGATGGCAATTACCCAATTTATGAAAAAAACTGAAGCCAAAACGTTATTTAATCATTTTAAACTCTGTGTATGATTTGATAATCATTCTGAATCTCATCTCTAACAAAATTCCTTCACAAAAATGCAATTATTTCTTTTGCTAAAGAAAAATACACATATTTAAGAGTTTATAAGCAGAGAAAAAATATAGATAGGATGAAACGCTTTTTCCCCTTTTGTTTGTTTGTTTATTGTTTGTTTGAAAGCAGCGGTTCTGTTCTTTCATTTGATATATTTGTATGTTTATATATTTTTAGAAAAAAAATCCTGGAAGGCATTTTGTAAATTTTATGTGAAAATCGCAAAAAATGCAACTTTTCAAAAATGGCTGTCGGGGAATGAGTTAAAACATGACATTATATTTACAAATGATTAAACCAAAAACCAAATTGAACGTCTTTTCTCATCTTAAAACCAAAAGTAAATGGGTTTTCCCCACAGAAGGTCTGCATTGTTAAAAATTAGCAAATAAAATATTACAAAAAATCCATATTTAATGTTCCTTGCCTTACTTATAAGGAAATAGCCGTGTAATAAGCGGGATAATGTACAGGCAGCTTGTTGTTATTAATTTTTGAGAGATATTTAATTAATTATTAAAAATGGAGGTTTCCTTCATTTAACCCGTCGCCAGTGATGCCACATTAATTCCTCTGGTTTCTCATATTGCTCTTCAACAGCTCAATAAGTCTTAAACAATTAAGTGCTGACATACATTTAAGTGTGAAAGAGCTGTAACATCATTACAAAAGCTTTTTAAGCAGGTCAGTGCATGGAGAGAGCCAACAGATGTTTAGATGTCTAATTATGGAAGATCTACATGTAGTATGTACGGTTTGTATACATTATATAGACGTATTGTTCCTAAAGGCTCAGTATAATGTACAATGGTGTATTTTTTACTTAAACACTATGTACTATAAGACGATGTAAATCTTTGTTTATGACCTGCAGTACGCTATTGTAATGAACATTATCTTGTGCTGAATTGCCTGGTTTAATATCCACAGCACAGTGCTAATAGCTTGAGCTGTTGCACATCCTGCAGTATTTAATGCTGTGGGGATGTAATTAATGCTCACAAAACTGTGGCACAGATGTCAAGAAGTGAATCTGTTCTTAAGTTTGGGTAACAAACTTCTCATGCAACTTTTCATCTCAAAACTTTGTCTTCAATCTGTTCGGCTTTGGGGTGCGTTGTGTAACGGTACGTTCATTTACTTTGAATGGGTGAAGTCATGAATTGTGGATCTATCAGCGTCACTGGCGTTGCACTAAAGTTGAATATTTCTTAACTTTTCAAGCGCTAATGCTGGCGTCAGCCAATCAGATTGTCTTAAGACCTAGTGCAGAGCCAGCCAATTATGTTTATCTCTAATTGGCTGTTGGCCACGCTTCAAACACACCCTCCGTCAAAGGATTAGTACATTTTCTTAAAAAAAAAATCCTGATAATTTACTTACCACCATGTCATCCAAAATGTTGATGTCTTACTTTGTTCAGTCGAGATGAAATTATGTTTTTTGAGAAAAACATTCCAGGATTCTTTCTCATTTAAATGGACTTTAACTCTTTCGCCGCCATTGACGAGATATCGCGTCAATTAAGAGAAAACGCTTCCCCGCCAATGACGAGATTTTCCGTCTTTCCGCAATACTGCTATTATCCACAGATGGCGCACTTCCGCAACTTATACAACCCGGAAGTAGCGCCTCACGTGAAAGAGAAAGAACTCCGTGTATGTTTTAAAGATCGCTCTTCATCTGATCTCTATGAAAAGTCCTTCGCAAAAATGGAATTATCTCAGCTTTTTGCTCAAAATTGGGTGTTTTTGAAGAAACCTACCCATGTTTGAGAGGTGATTACAAGAGAACTAATGAAGGTAGGATGAAACATTTTTTTTTGTTTGAAAGCAGAGAGTCCGTTCTTTCATCTGATATATTGTTTGTTTATATATTTAAAGTCGAACATTTTCTGGAAGGCATTAAACTTTTGTGAAAATCATGAAAAATGCTGGTGCTGGCTGGCAACTTTTTTTTAAAAACGCTGGCGGGGAAAGAGTTAATGGACCCCAACACTTAACAGTTTTAATGCAGTTTTAATGCAGCTTCAAAGGACTCTAAATGATCCCAAATGGGTCTTATCTAGCGAAACGATTGTCATTTTTGGCAAGAAAAATAAAAAATATTCACTTTTAAACCACAACTTCTCGTCTTCCTCCAGCTGTGTGACGAGCCAGCGCAACCTCACGTAATTGCATATGCAGTGTAAAGGTCACGTGTTACATATTTGAAATGCACATTTGCGGACCATTTTAAACAATAAACTGACACAAAGACATTAATTAGTATCATTCCACATACAACAACGTCGGAACGGTCCTCTTTCTCAACACTTGTAAACACTGGGGCATAGTTTCGATACGTCATCCGTGACCTCTTGACGTAATGACGTTTTACGTGAGGTCGCGCTGGCGCGTCACAGGACCGGAGGAAAACGAGAAGTTGTGGTTTAAAAGTGCTTATTTTTATTTTTATTGCAAAAATGACAATAGTTTCGCTAGATAAGAATCTTATGCCTCGTTTGAGATCGTTTAGAGTCCTTTGAAACTGCTATTTTAAACTGCATTAAAACTGTTAAGTGTTGGGGTCCATTAAAGTCCATTAAAATGAGAAAAATCCTGGAATGTTTTCCTCAAAAATCATAATTTCTTCTCGACTGAACAAAGAAAGACATCAACATTTTGATTGACATGGTGGTGAGTAAATTATCTGGATTTTTAACGCTGAATGTACCGTAAAAAGACCCAGGATTATCATAAACTAAACTCCAACCCTTGATCTTTGCAGACTGCACACGGTAAAAGGGTTGATATCTGATACCTGAGGTATCAAAAAATGAATTGCATTAGGAATATTACTTTGATACCAGCCACTTCATTCGATGAATGTTAATATCATATGTGGCTGAGTTGCATTAAACATGTTCAACTTCCTCATGCATGTTTCATCAGACAGGGATGTGACAAGACATGAAGGTTCAATTCCTGGTCATCTGATAGGTGGGTCTGATGACTAACAGAAAGGTCTTGTTTGTCGCTTCTGTACCCTTAAGGAAGAGCATCACTTCACATCATATCAAGAGGATTTGCTACCTCGAAATCTTTTGAATTAAACAGTCCAGAAATTTCTATTTGTGATATGCACAATGCACAGCCTGGTATTCATAAACATTTACACAGCAAGTCACTGTTCCAAATTTCTAGTTTCAAACATGAGTCTGACCGAACCTGACCTAAGTCCCCATGAGAAAACAAGCTTATAAATCAAACAGAATGATGTTTCTTGAAAATATAAGGTAGTAGAATTGTAATAGTTGCTTGTGGGAGTTCTCGGGGCTTAAAACTAGATATAACTTTATGAATATATAAATAAAACCCTCGGACACGGACGAGTTCTTCTTTACCGCCTGTTTATTTTCTCTCCTTCTCCCCTTTTCGACTTCCCCTTTTCATAATAAAAGTCCTCACAACAACATCCACTTTAACACAAGTATATACTGCTAAATTAACATTGAGATATTCAAATATAACATCAGAATTAACATTCAGATATTCAAATATAACATCAGCATTAATCTTTTAATATAATGTGCTATACTTTGAACTTTTTCACTTTTAACTCTTATACTTTTAACTCTTACAGAATTTTTTTCTGTAAGGGGGTTGGAGTTAGGGTTAGGGCAGTGCTTCCCAATCCTGGTCTTCGAGTACTTCAAGTGTGTGTGTGTACGTGTGTGTTTTCCTGCCCTGGTTGGCTCAGGATTAAAGGTGAATTAATATAGTTTAGTAGCTCTAATCTGACTCAAACCCTCCTGTGACCATAACTAATGCATCCATTTGAATTTATGAAAACAATTATAAACCATATTTCACCTGCAGTAGTGTTGTAGTGAGACCGGTCTTAAGACCACTTTTTAAAGGTCTTGGTCTCGTCTTGGAATCGACCGCATTTTTACTCTGTCTCGTCTCGGTCCCAGACAAAGAGGACTCCGAATTTTATTTCAATTTATTTTTATCATTAATTTTATGCAGTTTATTCAGGTTTGCATTGTTGGCATTGTGTAAGTTTCTCCCAATGGCAATTTTTCTAATTTTATAACTAAAACCCCCTGCATTGTGTTAAGTGGATGGCAAGCCATGGAAAGTTGATTTCAGCTCTTTAGTGTTTGTTCACTTTTATTTGCTTATAGACAAAGATAAATTCCCACATATCTGCAATGCCTTTGATTATTTTATGAACTTTCCTGATGGCATACACGCACTCACACACGCAAGCATGCACGCATGCACGCACACGCACACACACACACACACACACACACACACACACACACACACACACACACACACACACACACTATGATTAGTGCCTAATCATATGCATATTCAACATTTTATCATAAGTGTTTTAATGCAGTGGTTCTCAAACTTTTTCAGCGTGCGGCCCCCCTTGTGTACGGCGCATTCCTTCGCGGCCCCCCCAAAGAAAATTTATGACAAGAAACTGTTTTAAAACTCAACTTTTGATTAAACAAAACATATGAAATGATATGAAGTAGTGCTGTTGGTTAGTAGTCTTATTTTTTAGGTTTAATTGCACAGAATTCATAATAAATTAATTTATTTTATAAAATGTCATAAAACTGGGGCCCCTCTGGCACCATCTCGCGGCCCCCAGTTTGAGAACCACTGTTTTAATGCAGTGACTTGCAATGGTCTTGACATGGCCTCGGCCTGTCTTGGTCTTGACTTGGTCTCGACCCTTTAAAGGGGCAATAAGTAGGATTTACCCCCATCTAGTGGTGAAATTGTATTTTGCATTCAAACGAACAGTGCTCTCTAGCGCCTCGCCTTTCCAAATGCGTGTTGCAACTACGGTAGCCGTTACGTAATCACTGATCTCCTTGTCCGTTTCAGCTGGTTCACGTGTTCTGAATGAAAACGTGTTGTGGAAACTCGTTGGTAGGCTAGTGCTTTTTGTACTTCTCTACTATTATAGTTTATCAATACGGCAGAACGATATGGAAGCCTCCTTGGACTTACCAGTTTAATGTAAGTAAAGAGGAGAAATTCTAAGCTTACAAAGAAAAGTCAGATCACTGGCAAAGGTTATTTGGATACCAACGAGGACACATTTATGAATAAAGACATTGACTTTGATTAATAAAACACTTAAAATCCTATTTACAGTCCCTTTAAAGTCTTGGTCTTGTCTCGGCCTGTCTTTGTCTTGGTCATGACTTGGTCTTGGTTTAGGTTGTCTTGACTATCACTAACCTGCAGTGTCCATTCCAAGACTTCTATACATTTTACACTTCAGTTTTAGCATCTACTGTATATACTCTTGAAATTGGCAGTGTTACTGCGAGCATTGTTAGCTGTTGTAGGATAAATTGCTTGCAATGTTCCTCATTTGTTGCTTTGGATAAAAACATCTAGTAAATGACAATGTAAATTAAGTTTTATATGGTATGCTGTAAAACTAGGCATGGACTACCACAGTGTGCCAGTTAGAGAACTCGTAAATTGTTTGAAATAAGTGCAGTGACTATTTGAAAGAAATGCATACCCTAAATCCTTACTAGGTCGGTAGTTTCATAGCATAACTTAGTGAAATCTTGGAAATCAATATCCAAGGATGCAATAGTAGCAATATAAAGGTAAACAATTCACAGATAAATAATTAGAAGGGTGACCAACCCATAGCCATACTTTTTTTTTGGGGGGGGGGCAAGGGGGCCATGCCCCCTCAGACCAGAGGCAATTATGATTTTGTCTGAGCTATTAAAGAAATAGAAATATGATAGTTTATGTTTTATTTGACTATTCTTAATATTTTAATGGAAAGACTAAATAACTTAAGGCTAAAATAGTTTTAATTCATTTAAACCATATTTAAAAACCATGAAACGCATTCTCTTATCCTAAAGTATTGCAGTACCCTTGTTTGCAGTACACCAAACTCTGCATATGAATGACAGATCGCAGAAAAAATAGATGTTCAAATTCTGCAAGTCAATCTTTCTCAAAGTCGACAATTTAATAATTTTTAAATGTACAACACCGCAAAAGTACACTGTAAAAAATGTCTGTAGAAATTACAGTATTAATGGGTATTACTGGCAACTAGCTGCCCATAACTTACTGTAGATTTTACATTTATGTTATTTACTGGCAACATTTTGTTCAAAGTTATGAACATGAAACATTTTCAGACAGTAAGTTACTGGCAACCAGCTGCAAAAATTTTTACAGTGTATAAGTATGAATTTACGGCACCTCAGCTAAACCACAGTAAACATAGCCAAACCGCAAAACAACACTGTAAATCTACTGTACAGCCCAAAGTACCTTGCAGCCATTAGAAAAACTTCATCAGACATATTTTTAAGAAATTTACATGAGTTTATATTGTGTGCAATAACAAACATCTGCTCTTAAGTCTTTTAATTGTCTACTGTATTTTAATTTACAGTCGGTTTGCATTTGCAAAAATTAAGCATACCACGTATGCTTGAAACCCAGGCAAGGCTTCTGTATTCCTCTTGGTCTTCTCGGTGGATCATCTTTGCTGGGTTTCAAATAGCGTTACTTATAGGGCTATTGCTTCAGATTCAGCCTGCATAATTAAACAGAGCCGGTCGGAATAGAGCCACGTGAGACTGAATGGTTCACAACCTCATAAAGCACAAAGGAAAATGAAACTGAGATTTCTTTTATTATTTTAAAGAGAGATCAGAAAAATTAGCATCTGCATGCAACCTTATTTCCCTTTGACAATTTCACCTTCATCTCTGCCTCTCGTCTTTCCATCTTCGAGTCCTAATTTCATCAGTAAGAAGATCCAGCGTACACAAAGGCTCAATTCACACCACACACCTCATCAAAATGCACGGCAGGAAGCTGACTGTTGACAGCCAATCGTCAAGCAGGATTCAATTAATCTTTCTCCACCCTTCAATTGTTTCTTTCTTGCCTCTTCTTTGTTTGTCTGTCGTTTCTAACGTTATTACACTCGTTCCTCCACCGGCTTCTGTTATCTTCTCTTTCTACTCTCATCCTGCTCTTTATTGAAGGTTTGTGATGCTGCGTTGCTCAGATTGTCTCCAAATAAGATACATTTGCCAATACTTTTTAAAAGTATTTAATCAGAGATTAAGCTTTAACCTTTAACAAAAAATACTAGACCAGACCAATGAGAACAAAACTATTTTAATGTGAAAAACAAACGCATTCAAAACAACGCAGAGCGTGCCGGAGTTATGTTTGGGACCATTTTACACCATCATGACTAAGTTTGCATATTAATTCGCAGCCGTTGGTTTTGTGCAATGTAAGTTATAATATTGTGTTTATCTCTATATCTGATTTATCTCATGATAGGATGCATTTGGTTAAAAATTAATGTAGTAAAGTGTAACCTGGGGATCTGCAGCCATAATAATAAGACTAATAATGACTATTGGGACTGTCATATTAAATAACATTATAAAGAGAACATTATTGTACGGAGCCCGTTTCATGACATGGTAAAACTTTTTTTTAAAATTGTGGCCACGAATTAGCAATTCGTTCCCACGAATTATTAAATCGTGGCCATGTTTAGTAATTCGTTCCCTCGTTTAAGCTAAATCGTGGCCATGTTTAGTAATTCGTTCCCTCGTTTAAGCTAAATCGTGGCCATGTTTAGTAATTCGTTCCCTCGTTTAAGCTAAATCGTGGCCATGTTTAGTAATTCGTTCCCTCGTTTAAGCTAAATCGTGGCCATGTTTAGTAATTCGTTCCCTCGTTTAAGCTAAATCGTGGCCATGTTTAGTAATTCGTTCCCTCGTTTAAGCTAAATCGTGGCCATGTTTAGTAATTCGTTCCCTCGTTTAAGCTAAATCGTGGCCATGTTTAGTAATTCGTTCCCTCGTTTAAGCTAAATCGTGGCCATGTTTAGTAATTCGTTCCCTCGTTTAAGCTAAATCGTGGCCATGTTTAGTAATTCGTTCCCTCGTTTAAGCTAAATCGTGGCCACGTTTTAGTAATTCGTTCCCCCGTTTAAGCTAAATCGTGGCCACGTTTTAGTAATTCGTTCCCTCGTTTAAGCTAAATCGTGGCCACGTTTTAGTAATTCGTTCCCTCGTTTAAGCTAAATCGTGGCCACGTTTTATTAATTCGTTCCCTCGATTAAGCTAAATCGTGGCCACGTTTTAGTAATTCGTTCCCTTGTTTAAGCTAAATCGTGGCCAAGTTTTAGTAATTCGTTCCCTCGTTTAAGCTAAATCGTGGCCACGTTTTAGTAATTCGTTCCCTCGTTTAAGCTAAATCGTGGCCACGTTTTAGTAATTCGTTCCCTCGTTTAAGCTAAATCGTGGCCACGTTTTAGTAATTCGTTCCCTCGTTTAAGCTAAATTGTGACCACGTTTTATTAATTTGTTTTCCTCGTTTAAGCTAAATCGTGACCACGTTTTATTAATTGGTTCTCTCGTTTAAGCTAAATCGTGACCACGTTTTATTAATTGTTTCCCTCGTTTAAGCTAAATCGTGACCACGTTTTATTAATTGGTTCCCTCGTTTAAGCTAAATCGTGGCCACGTTTTAGTAATTCGTTCCCTCGTCTAAGCTAAATCTTGGCCACGTTTTAGTAATTCGTTCCCTCGTTTAAGCTAAATCGTGGCCACGTTTTAGTAATTCGTTCCCTCGTTTAAGCTAAATCGTGGCCACGTTTTAGTAATTCGTTCCCTCGTTTAAGCTAAATCGTGGCCACGTTTTAGTAATTCGTTCCCTCGTTTAAGCTAAATCGTGGCCACGTTTTAGTAATTCGTTCCCTCGTTTAAGCTAAATCGTGGCTACGTTTTAGTAATTCGTTCCCTCGTTTAAGCTAAATCGTGGCCACGTTTTAGTAATTCGTTCCCTCGTTTAAGCTAAATCGTGGCCACGTTTTAGTAATTCGTTCCCTCGTTTAAGCTAAACCGTGGCCCCGTTTTAGTAATTCGTTCCCTCGTGTAGGTTAAATCGTGGCCACGTTTTAGTAATTCGTTCCCTCGTTTAAGCTTAATCGTGGCCACGTTTTAGTAATTTGTTCCCTCGTTTAAGCTAAATCGTGGCCACGTTTTAGTAATTCGTTCCCTTGTTTAAGCTAAATCGTGGCCATGTTTTAGTAATTCGTTCCCCTCGTTTAAGCTAAATCGTGGCCACGTTTTAGTAATTCCTTCCCTCGTTTAAGCTAAATCGTGGCCACGTTTTAGTAATTCGTTCCCTCGTTTAAGCTAAATCGTGGCGACGTTTTAGTAATTCGTTCCCTCGTTTAAGCTAAATCGTGGCCACGTTTTAGTAATTCATTCCCTCGTTTAAGCTAAATCGTGGCCACGTTTTAGTAATTCGTTCCCTCGTTTAAGCTAAATCGTGGCCACGTTTTAGTAATTCGTTCCCTTGTTTAAGCTAAATCGTGGCGACGTTTTAGTAATTCCTTCCCTCGTTTAAGCTAAATCGTGGCCACGTTTTAGTAATTCGTTCCCTCGTTTAAGCTAAATCGTGGCGACGTTTTAGTAATTCCTTCCCTCGTTTAAGCTAAATCGTGGCCACGTTTTAGTAATTCGTTCCCTCGTTTAAGCTAAATCGTGGCCACATTTTAGTAATTCGTTCCCTCGTGTAGGTTAAATCGTGGCCACGTTTTAGTAATTCGTTCCCTCGTTTAAGCTAAATCGTGGCCACGTTTTAGTAATTCGTTCCCTCGTGTAGGTTAAATCGTGGCCACGTTTTAGTAATTCGTTCCCTCGTTTAAGCTAAATCGTGGCCACGTTTTAGTAATTCGTTCCCTCGTTTAAGCTAAACCGTGGCCCCGTTTTAGTAATTCGTTCCCTCGTGTAGGTTAAATCGTGGCCACGTTTTAGTAATTCGTTCCCTCGTTTAAGCTTAATCGTGGCCACGTTTTAGTAATTCGTTCCCTCGTTTAAGCTAAATCGTGGCCACGTTTTAGTAATTCGTTCCCTTGTTTAAGCTAAATCGTGGCCATGTTTTAGTAATTCGTTCCCCTCGTTTAAGCTAAATCGTGGCCACGTTTTAGTAATTCCTTCCCTCGTTTAAGCTAAATCGTGGCCACGTTTTAGTAATTCGTTCCCTCGTTTAAGCTAAATCGTGGCGACGTTTTAGTAATTCGTTCCCTCGTTTAAGCTAAATCGTGGCCACATTTTAGTAATTCGTTCCCTCGTTTAAGCTAAATCGTGGCCATGTTTTATTAACTCGTTCCCTCGATTAAGTTAAATCGTGGCAACGTTTTAGTAATTCATTCCCTCGTTTAAGCTAAATCGTGGCCACGTTTTAGTAATTCGTTCCCTCGTTTAAGCTAAATCGTGGCCACGTTTTAGTAATTCGTTCCCTTGTTTAAGCTAAATCGTGGCCATGTTTTAGTAATTCCTTCCCTCGTTTAAGCTAAATCGTGGCCACGTTTTAGTAATTCGTTCCCTCGTTTAAGCTAAATCGTGGCCACGTTTTAGTAATTCGTTCCCTCGTTTAAGCTAAACCGTGGCGACGTTTTAGTAATTCGTTCCCTCGTTTAAGCTAAATCGTGGCCACATTTTAGTAATTCGTTCCCTCGTTTAAGCTAAATCGTGGCCATGTTTTATTAACTCGTTCCCTCGATTAAGTTAAATCGTGGCAACGTTTTAGTAATTCATTCCCTCGTTTAAGCTAAATCGTGGCCACGTTTTAGTAATTCGTTCCCTCGTTTAAGCTAAATCGTGGCCACGTTTTAGTAATTCGTTCCCTTGTTTAAGCTAAATCGTGGCCATGTTTTAGTAATTCCTTCCCTCGTTTAAGCTAAATCGTGGCCACGTTTTAGTAATTCGTTCCCTCGTTTAAGCTAAATCGTGGCCACGTTTTAGTAATTCGTTCCCTCGTGTAGGTTAAATCGTGGCCACGTTTTAGTAATTCGTTCCCTCGTTTAAGCTAAATCGTGGCCACGTTTTAGTAATTCGTTCCCTCGTGTAGGTTAAATCGTGGCCACGTTTTAGTAATTCGTTCCCTCGTTTAAGCTAAATCGTGGCCACGTTTTAGTAATTCGTTCCCTCGTTTAAGCTAAACCGTGGCCCCGTTTTAGTAATTCGTTCCCTCGTGTAGGTTAAATCGTGGCCACGTTTTAGTAATTCGTTCCCTCGTTTAAGCTTAATCGTGGCCACGTTTTAGTAATTCGTTCCCTCGTTTAAGCTAAATCGTGGCCACGTTTTAGTAATTCGTTCCCTTGTTTAAGCTAAATCGTGGCCATGTTTTAGTAATTCGTTCCCCTCGTTTAAGCTAAATCGTGGCCACGTTTTAGTAATTCGTTCCCTCGTTTAAGCTAAATCGTGGCGACGTTTTAGTAATTCGTTCCCTCGTTTAAGCTAAATCGTGGCCACGTTTTAGTAATTCGTTCCCTCGTTTAAGCTAAATCGTGGCCATGTTTTATTAACTCGTTCCCTCGATTAAGTTAAATCGTGGCAACGTTTTAGTAATTCATTCCCTTGTTTAAGCTAAATCGTGGCCACGTTTTAGTAATTCGTTCCCTCGTTTAAGCTAAATCGTGGCCACGTTTTAGTAATTCGTTCCCTTGTTTAAGCTAAATCGTGGCCATGTTTTAGTAATTCCTTCCCTCGTTTAAGCTAAATCGTGGCCACGTTTTAGTAATTCGTTCCCTCGTTTAAGCTAAATCGTGGCCACGTTTTAGTAATTCGTTCCCTCGTGTAGGTTAAATCGTGGCCACGTTTTAGTAATTCGTTCCCTCGTTTAAGCTAAATCGTGGCCACGTTTTAGTAATTCGTTCCCTCGTGTAGGTTAAATCGTGGCCACGTTTTAGTAATTCGTTCCCTCGTTTAAGCTAAATCGTGGCCACGTTTTAGTAATTCGTTCCCTCGTTTAAGCTAAACCGTGGCCCCGTTTTAGTAATTCGTTCCCTCGTGTAGGTTAAATCGTGGCCACGTTTTAGTAATTCGTTCCCTCGTTTAAGCTAAATCGTGGCCACGTTTTAGTAATTCGTTCCCTCGTTTAAGCTAAATCGTGGCCACGTTTTAGTAATTCGTTCCCTTGTTTAAGCTAAATCGTGGCCATGTTTTAGTAATTCGTTCCCCTCGTTTAAGCTAAATCGTGGCCACGTTTTAGTAATTCCTTCCCTCGTTTAAGCTAAATCGTGGCCACGTTTTAGTAATTCGTTCCCTCGTTTAAGCTAAATCGTGGCGACGTTTTAGTAATTCGTTCCCTCGTTTAAGCTAAATCGTGGCCACGTTTTAGTAATTCGTTCCCTCGTTTAAGCTAAATCGTGGCCATGTTTTATTAACTCGTTCCCTCGATTAAGTTAAATCGTGGCAACGTTTTAGTAATTCATTCCCTCGTTTAAGCTAAATCGTGGCCATGTTTTAGTAATTCGTTCCCTCGTTTAAGCTAAATCGTGGCCACGTTTTAGTAATTCGTTCCCTCGATTAAGCTAAACCGTGGCCCCGTTTTAGTAATTCGTTCCCTCGTGTAGGTTAAATCGTGGCCACGTTTTAGTAATTCGTTCCCTCGTTTAAGCTAAATCGTGGCCACGTTTTAGTAATTCGTTCCCTCGTTTAAGCTAAATCGTGGCCACGTTTTAGTAATTCGTTCCCTTGTTTAAGCTAAATCGTGGCCATGTTTTATTAACTCGTTCCCTCGATTAAGTTAAATCGTGGCAACGTTTTAGTAATTCGTTCCCTCGTTTAAGCTAAATCGTGGCCATGTTTTATTAACTCGTTCCCTCGATTAAGTTAAATCGTGGCAACGTTTTAGTAATTCATTCCCTCGTTTAAGCTAAATCGTGGCCACGTTTTAGTAATTCGTTCCCTCGTTTAAGCTAAATCGTGGCCACGTTTTAGTAATTCGTTCCCTCGTTTAAGCTAAACCGTGGCCCCGTTTTAGTAATTCGTTCCCTCGTGTAGGTTAAATCGTGGCCACGTTTTAGTAATTCGTTCCCTCGTTTAAGCTAAATCGTGGCCACGTTTTAGTAATTCGTTCCCTTGTTTAAGCTAAATCGTGGCCATGTTTTAGTAATTCGTTCCCCTCGTTTAAGCTAAATCATGGCCACGTTTTAGTAATTCCTTCCCTCGTTTAAGCTAAATCGTGGCCACGTTTTAGTAATTCGTTCCCTCGTTTAAGCTTAATTGTGGCGACGTTTTAGTAATTCGTTCCCTCGTTTAAGCTAAATCGTGGCCACGTTTTAGTAATTCGTTCCCTCGTTTAAGCTAAATCGTGGCCATGTTTTATTAACTCGTTCCCTCGATTAAGTTAAATCGTGGCAACGTTTTAGTAATTCATTCCCTCGTTTAAGCTAAATCGTGGCCACGTTTTAGTAATTCGTTCCCTCGTTTAAGCTAAATCGTGGCCACGTTTTAGTAATTCGTTCCCTCGTTTAAGCTAAATCGTGGCCACGTTTTAGTAATTCGTTCCCTCGTTTAAGCTAAACCGTGGCCCCGTTTTAGTAATTCGTTCCCTCGTGTAGGTTAAATCGTGGCCACGTTTTAGTAATTCGTTCCCTCGTTTAAGCTAAATCGTGGCCACGTTTTAGTAATTCGTTCCCTTGTTTAAGCTAAATCGTGGCCATGTTTTAGTAATTCGTTCCCCTCGTTTAAGCTAAATCATGGCCACGTTTTAGTAATTCCTTCCCTCGTTTAAGCTAAATCGTGGCCACGTTTTAGTAATTCGTTCCCTCGTTTAAGCTAAATCGTGGCCACGTTTTAGTAATTCGTTCCCTCGTTTAAGCTAAATCGTGGCCACGTTTTAGTAATTCGTTCCCTCGTTTAAGCTAAATCGTGGCCATGTTTTATTAACTCGTTCCCTCGATTAAGTTAAATCGTGGCCACGTTTTACGACCGGGGACCGGGGGTTGGGAATCACTGGGTTAAATGAAGTATGGGTTACCATACATTGTCAAATACATCACATTCACTTTCTTGAATATACTGTATGTGTAGTAGTGAAAGAAAGAAATGAATGAAAAAATTTATGAATTAGAAAAAAAAGAATGAATAAAATAATGATAAAGAGAAGAAGATGAATACAGAGAATAAACACTGATTGCCTGCTTGTTCAGATTTTTTGTTGTTGTTGCTAAATTCCTAATAATATAAATCAATTATGAACTTGAAAATAAAACAATTATGAATCCTTAGAATTAGCCACCTTGTAAAATAGTTCAACTTCACGTGAGATCAGGCGGTAGCAAACTGTAATAGCAATAGTTTTAAAAGTTTAAAAGCCTTTATTGATTATCGAGGGTTAAAACATTAAAACACCAACGCGTATCGGCCCACTGGCCTTCATCAGGGTGTTGGTCAACACCCTAATGTTTTACCCCTCGATAATTAATAAAGGCTTTTAAACTTTTGCATCCTACTGAGTGCCTGGACTTGGAATTTGTTTTTCCATTTTTTATGAACTATTTACCCTTCCAAGAGCACCAGAGGATACAAGGGATACCAGCAGCGCTCCAGCTCCCCTTTGTCTAGTCATAATAGCAATACTTTGAAAGTGCCACACTGTTTACACTTGCAAGAGAAACATCTTGGCACAATATAATGCAATACGAGCAACTATTTTAACTACAAGTACCCTAAAGGGTCATACTGTATATAATTACTAATATCTGGAATACCACAATAATGAGCAATGAGTTAATACAACTGCATCAAACTATTGAAAGACTGAAGGTCAGATAGAGAAAGAAGTCATTAACCTGCCACCATTAGATCTAAACTAACTCTGCATGTAGCACTCCAAGAAATAAAGTTCATGCTATCTGCACAGCGAGCGTGAAAATGTGTGTAATGTGCATGCAAAGGTCTGCTTTTACTGTACTAATGTGAAGATGTTCACCTCACTATTTGATCTACTTCTCATCTCAGCTCGATTTACCTCTGACCTGAAAGCAGTTCTTTACTAACCTTACTAAAGTGTTGCCACTTCAAAAAGAATGCAAACCAGAGGGCATTCATTTATCCTTAATCTTGCACTCCTTGTTTCCATTTCAGTTGAATGACGTGCCTGCAAAAGCCACAGAAAGCCCTTACGGGAAGCCTAAAGCTAGAGCAGATCAACGGGGTTTCTTGAATGGAGAGATCAGGAGATCAAGATTTGTTTACGCTCGGTGGTCGTCCTCAGAGAGAAACGTTTATGAATAAATCAATCACGTAAATTGTATGAGGCTTATTTACATCATTAATAGCCCTGGATATTTTTTCTCCATCCCTGAATATGATATTGTTACTCTCTCCTACACAGCATTGTTGATGAGGTTATTATAATGATCCTAGACCATAGCTGAAACACAGAGAGCATCTATGAATATGATGGAGAATTCAGCTGAGAATTCAGCAAAATAAAACAAAACTATCTTTGCTCAGATCGTTATTTTATAGGCTATGACAAAGCGATTTTTAAAGACTTTAGAGCGTAAAGCCTGTATATAGTCTGTTTTTTACATGTACGCGAACATACATGCACGGTCAAACATACAGCATTGAAAAGTGTAGTTTATTTGACTTGCACATGTACAGTACACAGACATTCGACGCATGCACATTGCGATAAATGCAATGCATGTCATGGTATACATACTCCTGTATGCGCGACCTACGTGTACAATGTACGCGGGTTTTCACAAATCTGCCGGTGTGCATGCATTACGCGCAAACTCTTTTGATGGCGAAAATTGTGTCACATGCACCGTAGACACTGTAAATAATTAGCTGCAGTTATGCAGTTGTTTCACAGTAACTTACTGTAAATTTAAATGTATGTTATTTACTGGCAGTTTGTTCAAAGTTAAAGGGACAGTTCACCCAAAAATGAAAATAATATCAGTAATGACTCACCCTCATGTCGTTCCAAACTCATAAGACCTCCGTTCATCTTCGTAACACAGTTTAAGATGTTTTAGATTTAGTCCAAGAGCTTGATGACAATTCATTAAAAATCTATGTACGGTATACTGTCCATGTCAAGAAAGGTAATAAAAACATAATCAAAGTAGTAATGTGACATCAGTGGGTCAGTTAGAATGTGTTGAAGCATTGAAAATACATTTTGGTCCAAAAAAGTCACGTGACTTTAGTTGCACGCATGCGCTTCACAACAGACACGGAAGAGAAGACAATGCTGAATAAAGTCGTAATTTTTGTTACGACCTTTTTCTTTCACATTTTTGTTCCCAGAATGCTTTGCATGAGGGTGTTATTTTAGTTTTATTCTGTAAAGATAAGACTTGTTAATGTTTAATGTTCATTTAACTTTGAACAAACTGTTGCCAGTAAATAACACACTGTAAAAAATTGGCTGTAATTTTGCAGCTGGTTGCCAGTAATTTACTGTAGAAGATAAAGTCTGAAAACGTTTCATGTTAATTTAACTTTGAACAAAATGTTGCCAGTAAATAACATAAATGTAAAATCTACAGTAAGTTACTGGCAGCTAGTTGCCAGTAATACCCAGTAATACTGTAATTTCTACAGAAAAATGTTACAGTGTACATTTAAATCTACAGTAAGTTACTGGCAAACAATTGCCAGAAATACTGTAATTTCTAAAGACCATATTTTTGCCTTAAGAGTCATTTTCCATTTTGTTGCATGGAAAAAAGCTTACGGGGTTTGACAGAAATTTGAGATAGAAATTTCTATGTGTTGGACATCTAATCTAGAACAACTGAGCTTGAAACATAACCAGACCACTTTCCATGTGATCAAAATAATTTTATAACATGAAAATAACTTTATAAGTGTCTTCTACTGTTGAAGTCAGAAGCTGCTAAAAATCCATACATAAAATTGCAACTATTTTACCCCCTTTTCTCTACAGCTATTCAGAAGATCTGCATTGTTGCTAGGTGACCATTCCCTGCCATTTCCACAATGTTCAAATGCTGTAGAGGTGTAAACTTGGGATACACTGCTGGGACACAGCCCACGTCCTTCCTAAAAAACCTACACTGATGAAACATTTTTGATCCGGCTTAAATGTTGGAGGACCAAATTGCATTATCCGTTTTATTTCTTCAACTAAGGACAGTGAAGTAATGCGTTTTTCTGCTTTGAAAGTGCTGGTGACCTTTCGAGAACCTAACAAGTTCCGCCAATGGAAATTACAGCATATGCTTGCTGAGAAACCCAACACAAGTTACTGTAGCGCAGGACACAATGCATCAAAATGAGAGCAGAAAGTAAGCACACCATGTTATCAAGCACTGGCATTGGTGCGTGGAAATTTAATCCTGGGAGAACCGAGGTTTTGGAAACATTCCCATGCTGCCAGACAGTGCTGATGTGCTAACAGGTTTATCCATCACTCATGCAGCGAGTAAAGACACTACTGTGGATAACTGACACTGAAACCAACTCAAGGGAAACCATTTTTTTTAGATTTGAGATTTGACCAATGTAGATACACATTTATGTCTTAAATTTGTCCTATGGTGTACTCCAAAATATGCAAATATTATCCTGCATACACACCACACGTGAACCATCGCGTTTCTTGCTCTTGATTACTAGGGGGATTTAATTTCGAGTCATGCAAATTTTTGCAAAGACAAGTTTAAGGCGAAATAGCGCGTTTTTGCGGCAATCACGCAACCCAATTCTCATGCCCCCCCGTGAGGTTTGTCTATTCACGTCTCTACATTGACTTTGTATGTAATCTACTCGAGCAAATCGTTGAATTAGCATTTGGTGTGTATGCCATAGTGAATGGATAGATAGACAGATAAATCACAGGCGCAATTTCTGCCAGGAAAAAGTGCTTTAAAGTTACATCTTTAAAGTATAAATATATGAAAAAAATTCTACTTGTACACATGCAAAGAATTAAATGCGTCTTTATTTGACACATAAGCCAAACAACAAAAAATACCCAGCATGCAAAAAAAAAGATTTTCATCTTTCTTAACGTTGACATCAGTTTGGCTCATTTAACATGTTCATGTTTTGTTAATCACACAAGTGTCTCTTTCCGTAAGCTTTTTCAAAATATACAGAAATAAATGTATCTAATACTTCATCACTCCAGATAATATTCATATACATATCGAAAATATCTGCTTTGGAAGCAGTGAAACTTTACTTGCTAAGTTTGATTTGTTTGCTCCATTAACTTGTTTTGTACTAGCAAAATATCATTAGTCATAGAAAGCTTCTTCCTGAGAAGAACTGGTTTCACACTCCTTAACCCCTTTCGAAAGTCACTTTAACAGCAAAAACAACTGCACTAGAATAAACAACCAAAGATTAGATTCATTCATTCACAACATGACACAACAAATGAATACAGGGTTCCCACACCTTAGTTAACTTTAAATTCAAGGAACTTCAAGGAATTTCCAGGTCCGATACCCTCAAATTCAAGGACTAAATGTGGGGCACATTTCAAGTGAGAGCAAGGTTACATCGTGTTACCTTTTAAGATACATTGTTACAGTTCCCTTTTTATGGAACTCGCGCTGCGTCACTGCTGTGACACTTTGGAGACGCCTGTAAGTGCGTCTGAATGTGTATATCAAATTCAACCAATGGTGAGGCTTAATGACAAAGACAGGGTGATGCGAGAGCCAGGAAGTATATCACTATCTGAAATATTGCCAAAGACGACGTTACAAGGATGCAGGAAGTATGGCAAGGGAGACCTAGTGTCTCGTTCCCTTCTTAGGGAACAACAGTTACATACGTAACCCGAGAAATTTTCATGTGTCAAATACAACTATGCAAAAAGGCATTTTGGTATGAATCAACAGATATAAGCATTTAAAGCAAACAGTTCAGCACGTGTGCTTGAAAGGCTAGAAATTTTATGATATTATCCTACACTACACAGGGAATAATATGGATTTTTTTTCCATTCCATTTTTTTTCTTGCATTAAATAGATTCAACACTTTCAATGACCTGTATCTATGTATGTATATTTTTAAAAACTTCCCAGGGCCTTGAATTTCCCCCAGATTTACAAACTTTCAAGGATTTCAAGGGAACCCTGTGAAGAGTTCAGATGCAAAACCCTCTAAGGGTCCGATCACACCAAACAAGTTTTAAACTCTTGGAAATGCAAGCCGCACCGCACTGACACGTGGCAGGCGGACAAAACCCAAGACATTTGGCGAGGAAACATCGTGTACATAATGCTCACTGCCCATAGAAAATCATTCAAAAAAGGCGCCTGCAACTGCCATAAACGCGTTTGGTGTGATCGGTTCATTAGTGTGTCTGACATGTTTTCTTGTAAATGAGCAGTTTTAATCATGCTTTTATGTTTAGTTTCATTAATTTCACTTTAATGGCAATGAAAACGTTTTATCTTATTTTCACAAATGTTACTTTTGTCATTTCATTGTAATTTAACAAAATTCAAAAGTCTTCAGCTGCAAAACCTTCTTAGTGCATGCAAGCTTTTCTGGCTACTTCTTTTGACAAGACATAGTAGGGGAGAGCAGGGGTTAAAGTACCATTTTTCAGAAAAACTTAATAAAAAAAAATGTTTAGACAAAGATATATTTTGTTGTGGTCAATATAACTCTCAAGTGTGGTCTATCAATACCATGTGGAATTTTGAACAAATTATACGACTTCAGTATAATTTCACTTTGAACATAAGGACTGCATTTTTGCCCCTTTCAGCTAGGACAAAAGTAACACAACAAAGCAAGATAGATTTTTGCGTTACACTTGCTTTTAGTAAATATACATGACTATGACCTCGTTAATATTTACATGCAAACATATTTTGTCATTTATTTTTGTAAAAAAAAATTCATTTTAAATTTCAGTTTCATCAAATGTTCCAAAAGCAACCCGACAGTACAAACTTGAATTGTTGAGAAAAAAAATTATGAATGTTATTAAAATTTAATTAAATCAAATATTACTTTTGTCCAGACAGGAACTCCCGACATTTACTTTTATTTTGAAAAACTCTTGTAGTCAAACTTCATGATGTGTTAGAGCACTAAATAACCTGTAGATTGATCAGTACTGTAAATCATCAATCGAGAAACACAACACGTTATAAGAAAAAAATAACCGCTTTAGGAATTTCCTTTTTATGGTCGAAAACAGCTTTCTGTTCGTACACGAGCGAAACGATGAAGAAATAACACAATATTTGTCAGCTCTGTTAAGCGTTGCGTGCTAAAGACGACATTATAGTTCGAAAAGCAAATGTAGTCATGGCTCTGAAAACATTGCTTTGTTACTTTTGGCCCGGTTCTCCCCTAAACAATTGCAAACTCACTAAAGATGCAACTAAAAACATTGCAAATGATGAAAGTCAAAGTTTAAAAATGAATTAACTGAACCACATATTAGGTGGCGCTGTCGTCCATGTGACTGCCAAATTTGGGTTGTATTCAAGTCCAAGCCACAGGAGACACAAGTTTGAATGTGATCCATGGTCGTTTGGCACGCCTTCATTCATCTAATTCATCTTTCATGCACTTTGAGGACAAGTGCACAAGTCAATGTGATGTTTTGCGGATACTGCAACAAATTGATGTGGGTTTAGCAGATTCTGATAACAAAGCAGTATTTCTAAATGGCGCGAGGCAGGGATTAAGGACATTTTAAGCGAAGGTCTTTAATTAAAATATAAAACGTGACAAGAGCATTTGATCAATATCATTATCTACTTTTTGACAGAGGTGACATCTAGTGGCTTTTGAATCTGAGCTCTGCAAATGTCATCTGTGGTCTGATATAACTAATGTGGCACTTCCATTTAACCAACTTATGCCAACATTATTACGGGTTGTGGAAATACAAATTTGTGATTACTACCAGATTGTCACAGTCTTGCCTCTTTGTCATCACCTGTTCATCATCTGTTTAATTCATCATCCTCACCTGTTTCTAGTTTAGTTGTCATCAATCCTTGTGTATATATTCCCCTACCTTTGTTCCAGTCTTGGTCTGTCAGCTTTACGAGAAAAGAGACCTATAAGTGTCCTCTTGTCTAAACGACAGCCATTCTATTTAATCTTTCCGTCTCACAAGGGAATTTCTGTACCGCCGATAAATTCAATTCATGGTCTGACAGGAGAACAATGACACGGTCATCCGGTCCTCGACAGATACAGCACCTTTTGTAGTTTAAAATGTATGAAACTACTCTGTTCGAAGTCACGTTCAGAGCATCCGAAGAACAAGATGTCCTTTAAAGAACAAAAGATGTGGCTTGGTTTCAAATCCGAGCGCTTATATTTTTCAGTCATGAAAGTCATGAGACAAATCCTGAATAATTCATTAAATAACATGTTCTGTGGGGAAATATCGACTGCATACTATTTAAACATTTTGTGAATGTGTGTGTGTGTGAAACCAATCAGTCTGAACTCCATCTGACTCTCAGCACCTAAAAGTGCCTTAATAGTTAATATAGGATGTCCACTGAAGTGAAACAAGACATCATTTAAAGGCTTATGGGCACCAAATCACCTGCAGATGATGACGGGACAGTTTTCTCAAAGATCGGATGTGAGATTAATGTGCATATGAAACTATTCAATTTTCCCGGAGATTAAAATCGAAATATATAAAGTTGGGAACAATCCAGCATTGATCAATGTCGAGAGAAGAAAATCATTTCACCTCAAGATTAATTTTGAACTAATTTCCCGAAAAGAAAAAAAAGAAAAGAAAAAATAGCTTTGGTGGCATATTAAGGCACTTTTCCATTGCATAGTACCCCACGGTTTGGTTTAGGTCAGGTCGGGTCAGCTCACCTCACTTTGGCTTGGTCAGCTTTTCTATCGAGTTTAGTAACACTTCAGAGTGGGAGGGATTATAGGCGTGTCATTATTTTTGCGCTGCCTTCTCCTGTGACATCATACAAGTGAGAGCGTCATTGTACATTCCCATTCATTTATTTCTCAGTCCGCCACAAAATAAAAATTGACCACCACAAATAGATGTTTGCATATCGCGTTTATCACTACCTCTGTCTAGGGATGGGTATTGTTTGGTTTTTTTTCGATACCGGTGCCAAATTGATACTTTTAAAACGGTTCCGGTGCCTAAAGCGATACTTTGAAAAAAGAGTCACAAAAAGACGGGGGATGAAAGTACAGCATAAAACACAATGAAAATTCTTCTCTGTTTGTCATAATTTGTTTATTAATGATTTGCCTAAAGCACCATCATCTTTTAAGACCTGCATTCTTGATTTCTTCTTTATGAGATTTTTGATTTGTGAATTAAATAAAATCTTCTCAACACTCCACTTTAAGCTCAGAAAAATGTTCTATGATTGGTTGTTAATAATCTGTTCAATGATTGGTTAAAGCCTACGCGGCTGCTGCTCACAAAAAGATAAAGGGCGAGTTCTAATCGAAAGTGATCCTCCCTATGCCTATTCCCTTCGAAGATCAGATCTCTTGATGTATAAGTCTCACAGTGTGGCTAATTAAACACACTTTTAACACACTAAAACACAAAAGAGAAATAAAAATTTCAGATAAATTGCGGCATTCACGCGCTCCCCTGAGGATCTCATTTTCCTTATTGTTCTTTTAAGTCAGAATATAAAAATAACCTGGACATATGTTCTTACAAAAATTGGTTTGATTTGTATTATTAGGGATGTGCAGATGAGGATTTTTTTCACATTTTAAACTTATTAAACACCGCGCATATTTTAAATGAAAATATATTTGGCAAAGAAGTTTAAAAGTTGGCTATATTTCATCTTTAACATTAGATTATTTAATATTTCCATTTATTAATAAAATTATTTTTTAAATGTTTGTTCATTACTACTCTTAACCAAAAACTCCACTCCAATAAAATAGTAGCTCCAATGACAAACTTGCTTATATTAAACAGCTTGTGTATTAATAAAACGAATTTGGTGGATGGTATCTGTGTTAAAAACACAAATAAATGAAAGACATAATTTTTTATTACTACGAATGCTTATTTGTTCATTATTATTTTTTATTAAAACAGAACAACAATAAATGAGTAAAATGACTCGCTTATATTAAACAGAACGTTTAACAAAAACGAATAGACGGAAAACATTTTACCCGCCCTATGACATAAATAAATCTAAAGATCCTTAGATTTTTCAAAACAAATGATTGGTTTCCGGTTTTTTTAATCAATATAAAACTACAACAATGTAAAATATGTACAAACTCACCTAAGTTAAGCGAAGAAATCAAACTTGAATCCTATATATTATCAAAGCTTTCCGACTTTCACATTCACGTGACTTTTGTAAGTCAGGAAATTATTTACACGATATAAGTAAAGTATAATTTAACTAACGATTGTGCTGTGCTGGTGTGGTTATGCTTTTTGCGCTTAAGAGAACATAATACTTCAGTCGACCGAAATCTGTGTTCTGATTCCGTCCGGTAGGTACCGGCCATATAGGCATCGGGGGTTTCAGTGCCCAACCCTACCTCTGTCCAGACCCGTCGCCAGACCTCAGTCTTAAGGGGGGCATATGAAATGCATGGGAGGGCACACTTATTATTAGCCTACAGTATACTTATAATAATATATACTCTATTCGCGCAGCACGTAATCATCACGTTAAACAACCGTCAGCAATATGACCAGATAGCCTATAGCCTACACACCACATTACATATAGAAACAATTTTATGAATATCCATAAATCTATACAACATATTACACGTAACACCAGAGACATCTCTCAAACATTGCATTTGAAAGCAGTCAACAGAGGGATATGCATTGCCATGAGACACGTGCGCGCACACACACACACAATCTCACACACACGCACGCAGACTTTAAACCTACGGTACTTGAGTGGAGGCAGCGCTGTCGTCTCTCCCTTCCCTCTTGTCAGTACAGCGGCAGGGGCGTTTCTCCGAGCAGAAGCTCCTCATTAATAAAGTGTCCATATCTTCTGAATGTAGTAGTCTGTTAGGCCCGGGGTCGGGCTCCACGGTAGAGGTCTTCACGGGTCCACTTAGATCCGAAAACCCGAGGTCCGGCCCGGCCCGAGACCCGATCGGGTCTAAAAGTTTCACATGTGCCTCGGACACGGGTCGGGTACAACAAAAGCGTCATCGGGTCTCGGGTAATTTAAAAATGAATGTTTTTTCTGAACGGACCCGAGAAGACCCGAACGCTCTCGCCTGTGTGCCTCAACGTCCTTTTCAAACCTCTCATCTGTTTGCCAAGAGCGCTTGCGACATTGTGTGGTTGTCGGAAGGTTCATTTTCGTTGAGACAAACATGTCAGTCAATTATAAATGTACATTTTAGCGGTTACGTTGGTGTCGTCGTCAGATAACAAAGTAAAACCAATGGAGCAGCTCGCCAAATTGGTTGCAAGGCCACCGGAGTTTCTTTCTGTATGACTGCTGCGTGTCTTTTGGAGACTGTTGTTGGGCTTTTAACCATTTGCGGATAATATCCATCTTAAAGCAGTATAGCTAAGCGAAAACTCATCCAGTTTAAAAAAAGTGCGGTAACTGTTGAGCGGCTACACTGACGTAGGCTACGTCACGTACGTGTCGTACGTAGCCTCGTGATAGGCTGTTGCAGTGTAGCTAGATTCCCATCAATCAAACAAAATCACACCATTGTTTTTTATATTTTTAATGTTTTAATTATAAAGAATACAACATTAATGCAACACAAAAATAGCAACATTAATAATTTAAAATGACAGTATTTTTTTAAATACTGGGGGGGGCACAAGGGTCCTTGAGGGCGGGCCCGGCCCCCTAAGGCCCGCCCATAGCGACGGGTGTGCCTCTGTCTCACATGACAGTTTTTGTACAAAAACACGTGGCGTCAGTCGATGCGTTCCGCTGAGTCTCATTTAAGTTGCATTTAAGCATATATGCGGATGTGCGCGTCACGAGTGTGCCGCCACAAACTGCAGGTCAGGAAAAATATTGGTATGGTGTTCCTGATTCTAAACCTGTGGATGTTTTTCATCACTAAAAGGGAGTTTGGAAACTTACAACGGAGCACAGATGACAACATGTTTGCTCGAGACATGAAGGTAAAGCTAATCTTACATTATAGTGATGACGCTGTTAGTGACGATTCTCTCAGACCAATCAGTGATCTACAGGGTTTTCATGTCACGTTTTGGTATCAGCTCGGGTCGCTTGGACCCCCGACCGAGGTGGTACTAAAAAAATTATCGGGAACTACGTTATGCACCCAGTGGAAAAGCTCACAAAAGTAAGCTGACCCAAACCAAACCAAGGGGTACTATGCAATAGAAAATCTCCATTACAAAAATCTTTCTAGCACCAATATGGTTACTGTATTTCTTTAGATAATCCCTGCAGGTTGGCAGGACATAGCGTTGTTTTTTATTTAAAGTAAAGCCTATTTTTCACCTGACTCAGTGTTGCACGGAGCAGAGTTCACAAAGAGATTCGGATGGCTCTTCTCAAGGACAACAAAATCAATCATCACAAAAATCAAGCATGACAGAGCCAGAGAGAGAGAGAGAGAGAAAGAGTGAAAAATAGAGATGATGGAAGACGAAGGTTAGGGTGAGGGCTAGGGGGCGCAAAACTGACATGCCAGTAGAGAATGGGACTCCTTAAGGTCACAGCACAGGTGAAAACAATCAATCTGTTTCGATCATAGACAAATGGCCTTTGAGTAGCTTGTGGTCTGCTGATGTGCCACCGTTTCTATTGATGTGTTGTGCTAATGGCCAAATGGCTTGTGGCTCTACACCAGGAATAAAAGGATTTCTGGTTCAAGTCCCAAACAGGACTCCCTCCCTCTGACTTTTGCTGTCATGCCCTAAAGCGAGCCACTTTTTGCCGTAGGGGGTCCTGTGCTTTCCCAGAACTGTAATGTTATATATGAAACGACCAAGAGTTCATACTGTAGATTGGCTGCCTTGCATGGTCTAGTTAGCACCTGCTGGTAGATGTCGTAACTATACCATCTGGACCCAAAAAGGTTTTTTCTTCAATGACATTCATTCAAGTCTTTTTAGTCTTTGCTACATATAAACTTACATTATAGTAGATGTTTTCCAGGTGCAAAACTGATTTTTATTACAAGTTGGGTGTGTCCAAAATCACCCACATACCATCATTCACTGTTCCCTACGTTAATACAGCATTTCACCGTAGAAACATTAATCTTTATTGAAAGTGTGTCATATTTGTAGTCGAAATGTAACATTCATTTTGAATTTGGTGCCTATTTGACCGAGAAAAAGGGTGTTTGTAGTCTCACCCCCTTAACAAGGATATTGGACTTCCTGCTTTCAATGATGCAAAATGATGGTTTTTACATCATTGAAAGAAAGAAGTGCACTGGACACCGAAATCTGTATTTCTCCTGTCTCAGCGGCAACTGAGGAAATGATGCATGACCGTTCAAAAACATGACTGGGGTTCTAACTATACAAAGCTTAATGCAAATGGGTGAAGTGTCCCTTTAAGTAAGGAATAATTAACAATAAAGTTTCACAAATTGCCTTATATATCAATCCTTCCAGAAAAACGCAGTTTTTTTGTGATTGTTGCGGGCAAAAATCCTTGATCTTGCGGCATGTTTTCTTAAAAGTGCAGTGTGTAAATTTTAGCGGCATCTAGTGGTGAGGTTGTGAATTGCAACCAATGGCTCAGTTCACTGATCACCCCTTGCTTTTGAAACGCATAGAGAAGCTACGGTAGCCGCCACCGGACAAACATGTCACTGTAAGAGACAACTTAGTAAACAAGTTTGTCCGTTAAGGGATCTGTAGAAACATGACGGCACAAAATGGCGACTTCCATGTAAGGGGACCCTCGGTATGTAGATAAAAATGTCTCCTTCTAAAGTAATAAAAACATAACAGTTCATTATGAAAGGTCTTTATACACCCCTGACAATAGAGTTTTGTATATTATTTAGCATTTCTGTCAAGAGATTCTTTTAAAAATTACACACTGCACCTTTAAAAAATAATCATAGAATATTTATGCAATTTTATGCAATGAAATTGCGGGAACTTACAAAAACTGTTTGCAGCTTTTCATTGATGTTCATGTCGCATAATTACGTCACTTCCTAACATTCCTATGGCAACAGGGGACATGGCTGTGCATGTGTAAAGTAAATGCAAAATTTTTCAACTTTCTGCTAAGATACATATTACTTTTTGCTATGAAAATGCGTGGATTATGAAATCATGCAAGCCCCGCATATTTTGCGAGCAGAAATATGCAATTTATGCAGCAAAACCGGCGTATTTAAAAAATGCGGCCCGCACATAAATACGCAGACTTTGGCTGATTGTACATTATTTCGTGCGATCGCATAATTGCGTTTTTCTGGAGGGACTGATATATATAAACATACAAATATATAAAATGAAAAAATAGACCCTATTCTTTCAAACAAACAATAAACAAACAAACAAAACGGGAAAAAATAAATTTCATCCTAACTATATTTTTTCTCTGCTTATAAACTTTTAAATATGGGTATTTTTCTTAAAAAAAAAAAATTGTCAGCAAAAAGCTGAAATAATTGCATTTATGTGAAGGAATTTAGTTAGAGATCAGATTCAGAACAATTATCAAAACATACACAGTTTAAAATTAGTAAATCTTTTTTTTTGCTTCAGTTTTTTATTAATTCGGTATGTGCGCCATCTAGTGGATAATCGCAGTGTAACAGATTAACATAAAAACTCATCAGGGACACATTTTTTTCATGCAAATGTTTTCTCTTATTTGACGAGATAACTTGTCAATGGCGCGAAAAGAGTTGAGTGACGGGTGAACTGCCGCTGCTGTCACTACAGTTAAGCTAGGTGGGCGTGGTTTCAGCAACCAGGCACCTCAGGTCCACCCACGTTCCAACTCTTTGCCCTTTTCCGGTTATCCGCAAGTGATGCGTTGTGACACACCGACAAGATGGTGACGGCAGAAAATGCTCTTCACAAACCTACGGGTGAAGTCACGGACACTACATACATATTTTTTACAATCTAGGGCAGACACAAACATGAACACCTTGAGCCGCCCTCTTGCTGTCGCATGACTGATAAATCTGGTTGTTTTGATTAGCTCATCTCACAGATGAATTACTGATGAATGGAAGAAGACTGTGAGAAATGCTGTCGCTGTTTGCGGAGGAGAAAGGAAACGTGGGTGGTAAAGGATGAAAAATAAACTAACTTAATATTCGCTCACATTAATGGTTTGCATAGAGATCTTCAAATCAAGGCAAATTAAAGATAACTGTTTGACCAGAACCGTACTGAAAACGCAGGTAAGTGATAATAAAACATTAATGGCTGAATGATCGCCTTGATTGTGCATATTAATTGCACAGCTATTAAAAATAATAACCATATGACCATAAAATCCCCCATTTTTATTTCAATATGGCAGACAACTCATTTATATGTAAGTAGTGTTTCTGTCCTCTACCAAACACTGAATAAAAACCGTCTAAGCAATAAATAGCAGCTATTGTGTAGCGTTTGTTTATTGGACACAGGATGAAAATGAATGCATTTTTAATGCGCATTTAAATGCACTTCGATGTCATAAAAAGATTTTGAATGCAAAATGCAGATGTAAACTTTGCTTAAGGGCAATTTAGAGATGCTTCATACACAGTCTAGTATACAGCCTACGTACCATATAGTATATGAAAGGTTGACAGTATACGTGGGAAGTGCATATTATCCGCAATGGTGCTTGTTGTTTCGGAGTAAAGATAATGTATAGAGTAATAAGATCTAATGTGTCAAAGATAAACAAGGTTAACTCGCACACAATCATATAATCGACAGTACCCTTGATAACTGCTTATCGGATACATAAGTACCTCATTATTCGAATGAAATATACTACACTACTAAAATTACATTTAGTCAACTATCAATCACTAGAAATGTTGGTATAGGATTGTTCACAAGATAGCCCAACAAATTTAAACAATTGTAATGATCAGATTTGCTAAGACATCACAGTCTGCAATCAAATGGTAAAGATTGTAATATGAACTCATTCAATTCTCCAAGGTGCTATCCAATCCATTTTACAGCCCTATTACCGTTTCATCATTTGTCTCATTCATTGTTTTAAATAAATTATACATTTCTATGTAAAGGGAAGCATATGAGACATAGTTAACAGTTCAGTTAAACATAACACATGACTCAAGTCTCCTGAGCAATAAAATGTTCCTCTTTGCATCCGTATGCAAATCTACGCCCATGCCTGCAGCTAATCTACAATCTGTTTAAATGACTAGAGGCAGTATTTGCTGGCGAGTGATGCGTGCCAAGATTTGTTTTAGAGCGAATAAAGTAACAATATGTAAAATCTCTGTATCAGTTTGATTAAACAATCTGTGATGGTGCAACTTCTGACCCTATTTCTCTTATGCCTATGTCTATAACAATAAAGTTACTGTAACTGAAGTGGGATATCGTTAAAGTTAATTGTGTGTCTCCTAATTCCCTCTCGCTAATTTTTAATTGTCCGTGTTTTGTTTATAAGCATGAACAGATGCTTTGGTTTTTCACAGCCCATTTTTCCCAAAATGGATAGTAGCATCACTTTTTCTAATCACTACATTGCCATAAGAATCACTATTACCCCTAAAAGATCACAGGATGAGACCCTCCGACTCATCGCTTAACCTTTAAAGGGCCAATATTATGATCATTTTTACAAGTAATGTAATATAAGTCTCAGGTGTGCAAAGAATGTGTCGATGTTTCAGCTTAAAATATCCACAGATAATTTATTATATCTTGTCCAAAATGCCCCTATTTGGGCGGGAGCACAAAGGTAATATTTTCATTAAAAATGTATCTGATTCCTATACAGTCTGGGGAAATAGTACTGTATCTTTAGCAGCAATAGTGCTACAATGTGTTAACAAACACATTGAGAAAAGCTTTGTAGTAAAGTTAACCAATCAGTCAGTGGCCGTGGGCGGGGCTTTGTTAGTGTGACATCACATTAAAAAATAATCAAAACAGCATGTCTGATGAAACTGCTTTTGTTTAATGGGGTAAAAAATTAGGTGTGGGTGGATTTTTTTATTGTAGGGTGGTTGTTTTAAAAGTTGGATTAAGTTAATAAAAAGTTTGAAAAATGTAAGTTGAGAAAACTAAAAATGTTTAATTTTATAAGTTGATCCAACTATTTTCATTTTTTACAATGCATTGCCAACACACATTTATGTCCAAAGACCTTATTAAAGTGAATTTGGCATAATATGGGCCCTTTAACATCTTTAAAAGGTTTCTTGACATTGAAGATCATCTCAGATCTCTAATCCCAAGATACATCTGCTCTAAACATTTACTCTGAATGTCTGATAAATCTGACCTTTGAGAGTTATGACATGTTCACAAATCATTTTCACTGAGCTCTTAAAAGACTTCAACTAGAAGAAATACTAAAAATAAACCTCCAATAAATCCAAAGATTGACTGCATAGGTTAAATTACAAGCCAGTGGGATGGGTTTGTCCCTTTTTGACCCAATGCTGGGTTGAAAACAGCCCCGCATTTTTTAGAGTTTATGCAACCGTAGAGAAGTGACAGAGACATTTGTATTGTGCTCAGTGTGACTGAGCGAAATAAATATGGTCATAATACATGTTCAAAGCATCCAATCTATAATGCTGTTTTCATAAGAGGACAGCAGTTTATCATCTCTCTATCCCCACCGGCGGCATGAAGTCACGGCCTGATGAAATAATCCACGTGCAATTAATATCTTTATGACAGCTGTCTCTAATTAATTAAAATCATCTAGATTAACTTACGCCTTTTAGGGTTAGTTTCCTCTTTAATCTGTGGAACCAAGCCGTTAACCCAACAGCCATGTTGTCAGATCTACAGCGCTAGTGTGACTGAACCCAGGCCTGACAAGTGGCGGCTGGTCAATAGATGAGATGCAG
The DNA here is from genome assembly GCF_027580225.2 of Misgurnus anguillicaudatus. Classification (NCBI taxonomy): domain Eukaryota; kingdom Metazoa; phylum Chordata; class Actinopteri; order Cypriniformes; family Cobitidae; genus Misgurnus; species Misgurnus anguillicaudatus. The sequence continues at coordinate 31,938,620 of NC_073343.2, forward strand.
GGGTGCCGCCCCCCAAATTATCCAGAGAAGAAGATGGTTTAAACAAGTTAATGATATGTTGCAAAGTAATTTTGACATCAAAAGATGTATTTGCACTATTCACATGGTAGTTAGTATTTATTTTTAAGTATAATACATATTCGTACCAAAGAGTGCATATAATTTGTACCAAAGAGTGCATATTAGTACCTCATAAGTACATACTGGTACCACAAATTGCATATTAGTGCCTCAGAGGCACATATTTGTACCAAAGAGTGCATATTAGTACCTCAGAGGTACATACTGGTCTCAAAGAGGGCATATTGGTACCAAAGAGCAAATTTTGGTACCTCAGACGTACAAATTGGTTCAAAAGAGTACATATTGGGACCAAAGAGTGCATATTAGTACCTTAGAGGACCCAAAGAGTGCATATTGGTACTCCAAAAGGTTCCAAAGAGTGCATATTAGTACCTCAGAGGTTCCAAAGAGTGCATATTAGTACCTTAGAGGTCCCAAAGAGTGCATATTGGTACCTCAGATGCAGTGGCGGTTCTAGACAAATTTCACTAGGGGGGCCAAGGAGGGGCCAGTGTTTTACCAGAGGGGCACATAAAAAAATGACAAGTTATATTTAAAGATTATAGGGGTGGTTACAGGAATTAGTTTAAAACAGGACTAGGCCTTAGTTTAATTAGGAAATAACTAGTTTTAACATACATGCCTCACTAAAAACATTACTTGTGTGCATTTTGAAGCAAAACAAAGGGCACTGGTGAATTTTAAGATATGGCATGCAAGTTGTTTTCAGTTTGGACAGCTCTTACATTTATTTGAGTCTAGGACTAGTCTAATCCCTTTCCGGGAAACTGCCACGTAAACTTTAATTTACTTTACAATCATATAAATATTTATATAATACAAGAGTGAGTGCAGGTGCAAAAGGGGAGCTTGGCTCTTTTCTAAAGCCCCCCAACCGAAAATCATGTGAGCCTACTCAATAAACTTTATGAAATGCAAACTTTTATAAAGACAAACGTTTGTTTTAGTTTACATATAAACACACATTGCTAGACAGTTTGGGACCACAATGTAATCAGTATTTAAAAAAATATTTATTTTAAATTGTAAACATTTTTATATGTAACATTTAATTATATTCCTCCAATTTTATGCACGTATATGTTAGAGCATAATTGCAGCGCTTTTTACAATGTGTAAACTTTAAAAAGTTAGCGAGATGTTGGTTTTGCCGGTTGTTGATGAGTAACAGCTGTGAATGATCAGAACGCGCTTAAGCAGCCACGTCACAGGAGAACAAGTGAACAGTGTCCCAATGTCAATTGAGCTAGAGTCCTTACCAGTGCCCAAACCTGCATACACATTCACAACATCGGGAGATTGGGAACGAATTGAGACACACACCGAGCAGCACCCGCAGCTACAGTGTTGGGTGCGCCGCTCTAATTTGCAATTTGCCCGTGAAGATCGTTGCGTCGCATTATTTAAGCTTTTCTCGCTCGCGTGTAAATTCAAAATAAATGAATACTTTTTTATTTTGTCAGCACGGGGTGGCAACAGGGGTGGCAAGGAACATGTCTACAGAGGCACGGGCCACCCTTGGCCTCCGTGTAGAACCGCCACTGCTCAGATGTCCCAAAGAGTGCATATTAGTACCTCAGAGTTCCCAAAGAGTGTATATTAGTACCTAAGAGGTCCCAAAGAGTTCAAATTTGTACCCCAAAAGGTTCTAAAGAGTGCCTATTAGTACCTCAGAGTTCCCAAAGATTGCATATTAGTACCTCAGATGTCCCAAAGAGTGCATATTGGTACCCCAAAAGGTTCCAACGAGTGCATATTAGTACCACAGAGGTCCCAAAGAGTGCATATTAGTACCTCAGAGTTCCCAAAGAGTGCATATTAGTACCTCAGAGGTTCCAAAGAGTGCATATTAGTACCATAGAGGTTCCAAAGAGTTCATATTAGTACCTCAGAGGTTCCAAAGAGTGCATATTGGTACCTCAGAGGTTCCAAAGAGTGCAAATTAGTACCTCAGAGGTCCCAAAGAGTGCATATTGGTACCTCAGAGGTCCCAAAGAGTGCATATTGGTACCTCAGAGTTCCAAAAGAGTGATTTTATTACTTCAGAGGTCCCAAATAGTTCATATTGGTACTCCAAAAGGTTCCAAAGGGTGCATATTAGTACCTCAGAGGTCCTAAAGAGTGCATATTGGTACCTCAGAGGTTCCAAAGAGTGCATATTGGTACCTCAGATGTTCCAAAGAGTGCATATTGGTACCTCGGAGGTCCCAAAGAGTGCATATTGGTACCTCAGAGGTTCCAAATAGTGCATATTATTATCTCAGAGGTCCCAAAGAGTGCATATTGGTACCTCAGAGGTTCCAAATAGTGCATATTATTATCTCAGAGGTCCCAAAGAGTGCATATTAGTAGCTCAGAGGTCCCAAAGAGTGAATATTAGTACCCCAAAAGGTTCCAAAGAGTGCATATTAGTACCTCAGAGGTTCCAAAGAGTGCATATTAGTACCTCAGAGGTTCCAAAGAGTGAATATTAGTACCCCAAAAGGTTCCAAAGAGTGCATATTAGTACCTCAGAGGTTCCAAAGAGTGCATATTAGTACCTCAGAGGTTCCAAAGAGTGCATAGTAGTACCCCAAAAGGTTCCAAAGAGTGCATATTAGTACCTCAGAGGTTCCAAAGAGTGCATATTGGTACCCCAAAAGGTTCCAAAGAGTGCATATTAGTACCACAGAGGTCCCAAAGAGTGCATATTGGTACCCCAAAAGGTTCCAAAGAGTGCATATTAGTACCACAGAGGTCCTAAAGAGTGCATATTGGTACCTCAGAGGTTCCAAAGAGTGCATATTGGTACCTCAGAGGTCCCAAAGACTGCATATTGGTACCTCAGAGTTCCAAAAGAATGATTTTATTACTTCAGAGGTCCCAAATAGTTCATATTGGTACTCCAAAAGGTTCCAAAGGGTGCATATTAGTACCTCAGAGGTCCTAAAGAGTGCATATTGGTACCTCAGACGTCCCTAAGAGTGCACATTGGTACATCAGAGGTTCCAAATAGTGCATATTATTAGCTCAGAGGTCCCAAAGAGTGCATATTAGTAGCTCAGAGGTCCCAAAGGCCCCAAAGAGTGCATATTAGTACCTCAGAGGTTGCAAGGAGTGCATAGTAGTACCTCAGAGGTCCCAAAGAGTGCATATTAGTACCTCAGAGGTTCCAAAGAGTGCATATTAGTACCTCAGAGGTTCCAAAGAGTGCATAGTAGTACCCCAAAAGGTTCCAAAGAGTGCATATTAGTACCTCAGAGGTTCCAAAGAGTGCACATTAGTACCCCAAAAGGTTTCAAAGAGTGCATAATTAGTAACTCAGAGGTCCCAAAGAGTGCATATTGGACAAAAAATGCATAATGGTACCAACGAGTGCATATTAGTACCTTAGAGGTACATACTGGTCTCAAAGAGTGCATATTAGTACCTCAGAGGTACATATTTGTACCAAATGCTTACTGTACATACAGTATCTGTACCTAAAAGGGTACTGGCCCAGTTACTGCTAAGGACCATTATTCCTAACAGGTAATTATGCAGAACAGCTAAAAATGACTAACTGAGACCGAATAGTTACACTTCTTGACTCTTGGTTAAACATGCGGTGATTCACCCATGAATTCTCAAATAAATATTTGACGGCATGATATGTTGAGACAGGTTCTTGTAAAGTGTTACGTTGTGTTCTTCTGGATGCTGAAATCTTGGGAAATGTATGGATATTGTCTGAGTAAACACAAACAGATAATACACACAATCCAGAGAAACACAGACAGGCTGGCCGCCTCTGCAGTGCCGTAGTGTCACTCTTTACTAATGGAATGCACAGCAGGCAAATGAGATCACGACTTTCTGCAAATGAGGTGTGCAGTACAGAACAGCAGTATGCTTTAAAGAGCACCCAACAAACAAATGAAACACACACACACACAAACACACTATTGATATATATACAGTACACACACACACACACATTTTTTTTCCGAAGTAGACAGGGCTGTAGGGTCTTGAGCAAAAGTAAACAATGCTTTTAATTAAACTTTCAGCACGAGTGACCCCACTAGTCTTGCCTGACCATCACACCTCATGCTTTCATCACTGTCTGCATTCTGTCTGTTCGCTTCAGCTCAGATATTTGTTTGTTTATCTTTACAGATAAAAGGCACAGTTCAATGCGGCCATTGAAATGCAATATTTGCTGCTGTACGCAAGCCACGGATTTGACTTGTGACCAGACAGACCAAACCGAGGATACACACAGTAATGAAAAACCTCAATAGGTCCTCCTAGACATTAAATTATAAGGACACTTATACACTCTCACGTACAAAGGCGAAGCAGCACTATCCAAAAGTATACATTTGGACCTGAAGGGTGCATATTAGTAGGTAGAATAAAAAATGCTGAGTTATTTTTAACCCAGTGTTGGGTCAAAAAGTAACAGACCCCAAGGTGGGTTAAATTAAATATTCCAGGGTTCCCACACCTTAGTTAACTTCAAATTCAGGGACTTTTCAAGGACTTTCCAGGTCCAATACCCTCAAATTCAAGGACTAAATGTGGGGACACATCTCAAGTGAGAGCAAGGTTACATCGTGTTACCTTTTAAGATACATTGTTACAGTTTCCTTTTGAGGGAACTCGTGCTGCGTCACTGAGATGACACTTTGGGGACGCCTCCAGCGGTAAGTGCGTCTGAATGTGTATATCAAATTCAACCAATGGTGAGGCTTAACGACAAAGACAGGGTGATGCTGGAGCCAGGAAGTATATCGCTATCTGAAATATTGCCAAAGACGGCATTACAGGGACGCAGGAAGTATGTCAAGGGTGACGCAGCGTCACGTTCCCTTCTCAGGGAACAACAGTTACATACGTAACCGGAGACGTTTTCATGTGTCAAATACAACTATGCAAAAAAGCATTTTGGTATGAATCAACATTCGCATACAGAAGATATAAGCATTTAAAGCGAACAGTTTAGTGCTTAAAAAGTCTAGAATTTTTATGATATTATCCTAAACTACACAGGGAATAATATGGATTTTTTTTTTCCAGAAAACTTCTTGCATAAAATATATTCAAGCACTTTCAATGGCCTGTATCTATGTATGTATATTTTCAAAAACTTCCCAGGGTCTTGAATTTTCACCCCAGATTCACAAACTTTTAAGGATTTTAAGAACCCGTGGGAACCCTAGTATTCATATTTGACCCAACAATGGGTTAAAACAACCCAGCATTTTGGAATTGAAAGCAATGTGAAATCAATCAGCTTGGATTTTACAGACAGGGTCAAAAATAACCATCATGTGATAACAAGCACACAGAAAAGCAATGAGCCTATTGTTTATCTGTTCAGATTTTGTGTGCTCGTGTATTTATGGCTTAGTCATGGCCAATTTAAAAATGCACAAATGAAATGCAATTTACCTGAGAAAAGTACAGCAATCTATCACCTAAGGAATCAAAGCCATTCCTCTAAACAAATGCTAGCAGATGCTAATGATTTGTTTTTTTTATTAATGCAAAAAAGAAACGTCAGCTACATCTATAAACATCATTAGCTCAACAGTACTGTTAATGCAATTAATTTGTTATATAACTTTAAAGTAAAACCAATTTCTCAGCAGCAAAAAAGTCACAGTCGAATCTAACAAAGCACAAATGCTCCGAAGGTCGGAAGAGTTTTCAAAGCAGCTGAATGAATAAATGGCAGATGGGAAAAGGGCACTCGCTCGAGTCTGTAATGCACATTTACACCAGCAGCTACACATGGGAATAGAAAGTGAAGTGAACAGAGTTTGAAAGAATAAATATATGGCAGAAGATAAATCTGAAGACGGCGAGCGAGAGAGCGAAGATGAGTAGCTGAGCGAGTCGTGGTCAATTACACGCTCAACTTGCTAAAACAAAATGGTTCCATCATTGTTACGGCAGAAAGGGCTCGGATGGGCTCGGGATCTTTAATGAGCGACTAGTGGTGCGCAGAAGTGCCGAAGAAATCACTATAAGAGACAGTATGGAGAGTATAGTAAGAGTATTGACTGTAAGAGTATCTAAAGAGACAAGGCCGTACAGTAGGTTGCCTAATGATCCATTTTAAAAAATCATTTACCTGCCGTAATGCTGCAACGTTGGTGTTATGAGAAGTTATTCACCTTTGAAATATTCAAAAGTCTGCATTTTTTTTGGTTATACGTATGTAAGAAAAGCCTAACAACATAATAAGTCAAGTAAAATTACAGCAATGTCCATCAGTTACCCTGCACACATTATAGACTTCAGCCTTCAAATGAAGCCAATCATTAAAATGACTGGATATTATTACAAAATACTGTCTTACAGTAAACACTGAGATGTTTTAATGGGTTATGAGGACAACAATATGATTGGTACATGAGGCTTTTATTGAAATGTTATTAAAATGTCATGCTTTTACAATGTAGATTTCAACCCTTTTATGATGTGACATTTTCCTTCAAAACAAAATTATCTGATCTTTTCATATTAATTTCAAGTTAGTGACTCAAAGTCTTCAGTCACTTTTCCAGTGCCTAACTTTTCATTGGTTAACTGTTCCGTTCAGGGCCGGATTATCCATACAAGACGAGTGCCCTGGGGCACCAGCCAATAGGGGAGCATCAAGGAGCAACCAAATTTTTTTCCCAAGTACTCGGAATGCGCGATCGGGTTGTAACTGCTCAATTGCATGACACGTCAATTGTTTCAACTGAGCCCATGGTGACATTAATCTACCGAGGGGTCTACGCAGCCCAACCCGGGTAAAGCCAACACATCTTACTCAGAACCGCGAGGAGACACGCACACGCAAGAGCGGGAGAACTTTTAGCCTACATTAACACCAAAAACATTTTAGATGAAAATAAAGGTCTACATCAGTGCCCAGTTAAGGAAAACTGGATAAAAGATGAGAAACGTGTGAAGGATACAAGTATGTATATTGCCATACCACTCATCCCATTACAATGCTATCTGGATATAACTTATTGTTATGTATAATTAGTTAAGAGGATTGTATAATTCTTCGGTTCATAACGTTCTATTCGGAAAGTTTCATCAATTGTGCATAATGACAGCAACTGCATATGGTCTATTAGTATTTTTCTGTAATTTTGGGAAAATGTGAATAATTGCATTGCAGACTGATTCAATATGTGCCCTAAATTTTCTGCGGGTGCTCCTAAAATTTACAGTCAGGGGCTACAGTACTAATAACAAAAAAGTTAGTCTGGAGCTCTGAATGAATGGGTGATTCTCACGAAACCATTGAAACACCACGGCACTAATGATTTTAGCTTTAAAATGTGTAATATAGTAACATTAAAAAGCATCAGAATTAACACAATACTGTGTTCTACCTTGCACAATGTGTGATTTCAACATAATAATTTATAATTGTAAATTGTATCTCATTTTCTGCTGAAATTCTCATTACCGCAATGTGTCCGGCTGTGTTTGAACATGCGTTATGTTGTAATTTAATCAAATTGACACAACAATATTATGAAAAAAAATAAATGGATGTTTTGCTAGACTACTTTAGATGACAGAAAAAATATTTACTGACTATTCATGTATAATAATAATGAAGAGAAATTAGGAAAATGATGTGTCCATGCCTGATGTTCTCATCCTCCGCAACACTTTTTGAGAACAGTTTAAGCACACATACAGAATTTTAATAAAGTTTGATTTTGAGTGACCAAGCACATGGACCAGTTACTTCAAGATGGCTACCAGGTAAGATCATTTTTTTAAGTTAATTTGAAATATTGTCTTGTCAGAATGCTTACACAACATTTTGATTATCATTACTGCAACAGATGCTTATTAAATGTTAATTTAATTAATAGAAGCATAATACTTTGATTTTAAATGCATGTGCAGAATCTCCAAATTATGTTCTTTCAGGTTTGTCATGTCATTTTGAAACTATGTCAGTGTTGATGTTTTCTGACTGTTGCGGTAATGAGATTTTTTAGGACTAATTTTTTAAATTATGTTACAAAAAGTGTTAAATGATAAGTAAAAGTTTTTAAATTAATGTTCCCATTTACTCCAGACTTTGTTTTCAATGTCTGGTGGGAAAAAAAGTAAATTTAAGCATTTTTTACATTTTTGATGCTTGACATTTTTAAAACCAAGTTTTCGTGAGAATCACCCGAATAGAGTTTTAAATATATATATATTTTTTTGGGGGGGGACTTCAAATGTGGTCACCCTAGGGCACTACACTGTTAATCCAGGCCTGGTTCCGTTCCGTGCCAATTCGACAAAGCCGGTACGATTACAAACCGGTCAGTTGCAAGGCCATAACCACATCTTAAACATTGGAGGGGACAAAGACATTCATGTATCATAAATGTACATTAAAAATGTCTATTGTGGTTATGGCACTGGTCAGTCATTGCCTTGGTAACGCAAACGTTTACAGACGGTACACGATAAATACATGGGATATAACAAGATTAAGCACTCTATGGGGCTCTATAGAGAGTTGTTTGGTGCTTGTCAACCGGTGCACATGCGCAGTCGCTGAAACAACCTTGAAAAAAATTATATTTTTGTGCAATTTGAGCTTAAAGGGACACCCTCATATCATTCCAAGCTAGTAAGACCTCCGTTCATCTTCAGAACACAGTTCAAGATGTTTTAGATTTAGTCAGAGAGCTTGTTGACACTTTATTGAAAATCTACGTACGGTATACTGTCCATGTCAAGAATGGTAATAAAAACATCCTCAACGTAGTCCATGTGACATCAGTGGGTCAGTTAGAATGTGTTGAAGCATCAAAAATACATTTTGGTCCAAAAATAAAAAAAATTACGACTTTATTCAGCATTGTCTTCTCCTCCACGTCTGTTGTGAAGCACATGTGCGAGACTAAAGTCCCGTAACTGCAGTAACACGGATGACATGTTATCCTCAGTTTGCAAAGTTTTTTTTCCCAAACTAACAGCGTGCCTCTCCCTCAGACTGTATACGAAGCCTGTGCGCATAAAAAACACAGCTGGGGTGCACCAGATAACACGTCAGCCACGTCACTGCAGTCACGTGACTTTAGTTTTGCGCATGCGCTTCACAACAGACACGGAAGAGAAGACAATGCTGAATAAAGTCGTAATTTTGGTTATTTTCGGACCAAAATGTATTTTCGATGCTTCAGCACATTTTAACTGACCTAACTTATAAAACCCGGAGGTATTGCCCGAGGATTTTTTGAGAAGTTTTGAGGATCGCTCTGCATCTGATTTCTATCAAAAGTCCTTCACAAACATTTAATTATCTCAGCTTTTTGCTCAAAATTTGGTGTTTTCGAAGAAACCTACACTGAAAAAATTATTCATTCAATTTACTCAATTTTTTTCAATCAATTTAATTAAGCTACATTTACACACACACAAAAAATAGGAATACAACACACAACAAAAAAAACTTTAGTTTAAATATAGCTTAAATAAATTGATTTCAACCACTTACCTTAAAAATAATGAGTAAATTGAATGAATCATTTTTTTTCAGTGTACCCATATTTGAGTGGTGATAAAAAGAGAACTAATGAAGGTAGGATGTTCTTTCATTTAATATATTGTATATTTATACATTTAAAGAATAGCATTTTCTGGGAAGCATTAAACTTTTGTGAAAATCATGCTGGCAAGAAAGAGTTAAAATTCTAAAACGAACATTAAAATAAATTCCTGAAACTCCTGTGCATGTGTGGCAGAGAAAGAAATCCAAAAGTGGTTTTCACTTTGACATCGTTTTCACATGAAACAGCCCTGCATCTGGTGTAATGTCAACTTTAGTGCTGTAGTCTCAGAGTCTCTGTGGCCATTCTGACCCACAGCGTTGTGCTGCCGGCGGTTTTCTGACACACTAGACAGCTTCTCTGGCTTCAGTCCTTTGTTAGGTCACAAAACATCTCTGAGATTGCATTTTTATTTTTAGGGATGGAGAGGGTCCTGCTCGACACGCACACTAACACCTTCATGGCTGCGGTTAAGAGAGATGAGATGCAGGTGGAACTGTGGCAAGTGGGGAGGACAAATAAGAGCTGTATAAGGAATAAAGGTTCAAATACACTCGTCTTTCACTTTCCCTTCATTTTCCGGAAACGGTAATCAACACAACAAAAATGTCTATAAATATAGAAGAGAAAAAGGAAAAGTATTTATCTCCCATAAACATTGCCCATTAGAGTGTGTTTTGCTTTATTGTTATTAAGTAACAAACTTAAGTTGATTTGTCAAATTTGTGGCACAATGCCAGTAGTTAGATGCTCCATTTAAATCATGAAGCGTGCAGATGATCATTCTTACCATTCATTATATACAATGATCTAGCTTATAAATACTGTACGTTTTTTTTATTTAATTTACTTGCTAAAGCCAAGTAAATAGTACTGTCACTTTAATTACTTTCCAATGTTATTCTAGTTATGTTTTGGTATAAACATATATATTAAAGTAAATTTTTTTCACATTTTTTTTTTCTAAAATTTCAAATCTAATGAGATGTGTGCTCATAACAGCATGAACTAAAGCTAAACATATAAATATTATACAATAACAATACAATAAGTGTTTCTCCTTTTATCTAATAAGCTGTTTTTTAGCTCCGGAGAGGTGCTAGGATGTTATCCATCACAGTATTTATAGATTTTACATACTGTAGACTGTAACAACATCCATCTGTCTCTATTACACGCATACTGCAAACAACAGCAACTCAAAGTGACAGATCGACACCCATACATGCATCCTTTCACAAACACAGCTGATTCTGCCGCAGGCATCAACACGGGCCTGAAGGTACGCAGATATGTAGAGCATATGTAGAGCACAGTTTCTTTAATCGATGACACTATTAAAGTAAAAAATAGCACGTCGCAAACAATACATTGCTCAATGTTCTGTTCACATAAGCATAACGTAATGCTTGTTCAAGGTAAACATTTTTATATGATCATACATATATGGGTGATTCTCACAAAATCCAGAAGGTGTCCAGCATCAGATTTTTTAAAAGCCCTTGAAGCCTTTTTTTGCACATTTAAGATTAAGGTTTGAACTTACTATAACCATTATTTTGGAGGATTTAAAACATATTTCATATAGAATTATTTAAATTTTTTAAATTATCATTATTAAAAATTATCATTACCGCAACATGATATTACATTAAATATATGCATTTACAAACTCATGTTTCGGTAATGAGAACTAAAAGGTTGTCTAGGTACTATGACAAACAAAATTTTTACTTTTATCTGGAAATACAAAATAAGAACTGCTTATCCGGTAGCCATCTTGAGTGTCACAGTCAATTATGTCCCTTCCAACCATTTTTTTTGAAAATGTTAGTTCCTTGATGGCTAAAAAAATTATTGAAAATTGTTGCGGCGGATGAGAAAATTGGTCTAGAACACATTTATATTGCTTTTTATTGTCTCTACATTTACCAATGATCACCAAATACCACATGTTTCTTAACTGTAAATGTTTATAGTATAACATGCACTGAAGCTTTTTATTTTTTTTATTATAAATATTTCCATGTCAAAGAGCCCAAATCCAGTCATGGACACGTTGCGGTAATGAATTTTTTTCCCTTAAATATGGAAAAAACACAAAATTGGTTTGTATGATGTTATTTGAAATCATGTGCAAAATAGTACATTAAGAGATGTTTGTAACTGTATGCTTCTTATTTTGATACTCTTACTTTGCATTTACTTTTTTTATCAAAATGTTTCATGACACCTCATAAGTCTAATTTCGCGAAAATCACCCATATGGGAAAGAGGGAGGGAGAACGGAAACAAAAACAGAAGGAAAATATGTAAAATAATGCGTATATGAGAGGAAAGAAGGATGGAAGGAATTAAGATCATTTTATATGGAAGAACGGAAGAAAAAAGGAAATAATAGCCTTACACATCTCACTGGAATTTATACATTTTATACATATTGGCTAATTTGTATGAATTCGTATGAAAATGTATGATAATCTAAAAAAAACTATAATAAAAACCCACCCCTAACACCAACGGCACACGGGCAAAATTAAGGAAGGAAGGAAGAAAGGAAGGAAGGAAGGAAAGAAAGAAAGCCTAACATATGGATGAATGAGTTTAAAGACTTGATCCTATCAAATAATTAAGTTTGGATGTGTTTGGTGCTTTAACAGCTTTTTAATATCATGATTGTATCAAAGAGGTGAGCTGTAGTACATTTCAGCATAATAAACTATTTGTCATAACACACATCAGGGTAAAACAACAACAAAGTAAAAAAAAAATCGCAAAAGTGATACATTTGAATTAAAACAGCATATCTTTTGTCTTATAATTGTGAGAAGTCATGAAAGAAAGCAGTAGTTTGATTGACAGATTATTCTGTCAATGCAATAAAGCCCACCCGCCATGTTCACAACCTGTCTGCATGGCGCATACTATATACATAGGAAGTGTAGGTATTGTAGTGTTTCATATATATATATATAACCTAAAAACTGTGTAAAAATAGATTGAATCGCAAAAAAATAGATACTATTGCTTATTCCTATAAGTCAGATACACATACAAACACACAAACATTGTGGCTTCTGTGGGATTTGATTTTATTTTATTAGTCGTGCTGTTTATAATCTTAATTCATGTGTATTATTAAAACAATGATTTCTGTGCTGAGTACAAGAGAGCTGTCTGTGTGTGGAGGGTTATTGGGGGGAGGTAGCTTGAGTGAAGGAATTTCCAGCTGGTATTGGGCGAGATAAGAGCAAAGCTTTAAGGAGAAAACACACAGACAAAGAAGTGCATGCTTTTGATATTAGTTCACTGGCAATCATTCATTTCCAGATTGTTACATGTAGAGGTGTTTGGATTTATAAAATTACATGTTGTTATGAATATTAATGTGTTAAAATATATAAATGATTATGCCTTTGTGCCCATGAATAATGTAGAAGATTGCCCTGTAATAAGACATTGACATGTAGGGATGAAATGCTCGAGGGCACAAAGTGGCTGGTGTGTGTGTGTGTGTGTGTGTGTGTGTGTGTGTGTGTGTGTGTGTGTGTGTGTGTGTGTGTGTGTGTGTGTGTGTGTGTGTGTGTGTGTGTGTGTGGGAGCCGGGGGGCTGTAAAAAGCCCTGGAGGGAAAACACCCAGAACAGATGGTTTCAATAAACAAGTTGCTTGCTTTATAACTGTGTTACATTTAGAGAAAGTGAAAATTAGTGTGTTTAACTAATGAATGCATTTAACCAATTTATGAACAATGGAGTATTGTTGTGTTGTTGAATAATTATGTTTTACGAAGTTACAAAGATGTCCAAATAAGGACATAATGCCCCAGGGAACAGAATGGTCTGTGTATGTCTTTCTGTCTGTTTGCTATGCAACCCCCCACAGGTATGTGGTGATGGAATCTGATAAGGAAAACAGCCATCTGGGGGAGGAGAATGTTGAAGAAAGAACGACGATAAATACCCATGTTTTTGTCCTGAGCTGGTTGTTGGTCGAATCTTGCTGTTAAGACTTGAGACAACCCGGCGCTGTAAACTTTTTCATATCTGATCAATAAATATTCAATTTAGATATTTGTGTCTTTCCTCCAATTATGAACATGCAGATGGACGCCTTAAAGTCCAACACTTCACAACCATCACAACCTTCTGTCAGATGTATTATGCTATGAACCCGTATTGGTTTTAATAAGTTTATTTAGTGTGAAATGCTTTGGGAATGTTTTTGCATGCTGCATGTTGTGGCTCCTGCGGTGAAGTAGACTATATTGGAAAAATACTTTAACTGAAATGATCTTACACCTAAATTTTGTCTAAATATCTCAGCTGGGATACATAAAAAATGGAAACGACCTGTTCTCTTTTCACATCGATACTGCCAAACCAAATTTAGCCCACACTGAGAATGAAGATCTCCCTACACCTAGTTTGGATATGAGCATTAAAGAAACGAAATGATCTTCATATTAAAGCTCTGCATAAAATAGCATTTAGCAAAATAGACCATTAAGGTTTAGGAACTGTTCTGGTTTTGTCACAGAAATGGAGGAGCACCTGACCAGCATGAATTAACCAATCACAGTTTGTTTCAAAGATGTGCCTCTAAGAGACAGGGTTGTCAGTACCGCATACCACAATAACAGACTAATAAAGTTAATAGCGCAGGACTTTACAAATCATTGTACAAAAAAGGGGTGGTTCACATTTTGCGTCTTTTGCGCGAACAAATATGTTATTAAGTGTGCTTGCAAAAGAGACCCCGTTCAAACTTTAAAATGTTTGGGCAGTGCCGGTCTAAGTTGCTTGAAAACATGATGTCACAAATCCATGTCATTCTTCCGCCATATTGGATTGAACAGAAAACCTTCAAAAAGATTCACAGGTCACATATTTTGTCAGAACTTCACAAAACTGTACGTACTTGGACAAAGCCCCACAAAAGTTACTAGAAGGATTTTTGATTTTCGGAAGTGTTTGCCCATCACAGCCCAACAGATACCCATGGCGTAGTCGCCAAACAGAAAGTAGTTCATATCTCAGGAACTCTTTCACATATTGAAACCAAACTTTGGGACTCCAATGTGAGGATGCACAAGATAAAAAACAATGTAAAATTTTACATTTCACAAATTACGTTAGTGACCGCACCAGAGCAAGCACACTTTTGCAGTTCCTCCGGAAATGCATTTTCTAGTTTTTAATAGAGAGCATCCCAATCGCTCTTTTTTCCAGGCACGTCGGTGCCTCAGGAGTTCAAAATATTTTTTAGCTCAATGTTGCTTAGCAATGGCACATGCTACCGGAAGAAAGCAGTGCGGTGGTGTTTTAGACGTGAAATGTGAACCGCCCCTAAAAAAGCATCCAATACACCTGTATACAGTAATAGGCTATTAAAAGTCAGCAATTCAGACACAGAGCGCTCAATAACTCTCAAAGAGTTCAAAAACGCTTCACTGTTTCCTTAGCAAATGAATGAGCCACCTGCACCACAGCGAGTAAATGATAGGAATGTTAAAAATGTTGTCTTACCTGAACGCCAGGTGTTGTCCGTGGAAAAGACATGAAAAAGACAAGGAAAAGAAAAGCAATTGTAAGTAGGAATCTTATTTTTTATGCATTTTTAACAAATAGAGCTTTGTGTAAATACCATCAGTAGTCTCCGTAAATACTCAAGGTTTGTCAAAATAAATTTTGTTCTTGTGCATCATTACAGTTTTTGACTCATTTGTGAATCACACGTGAACCCAGGCAGTGAAAACAAACATTAAATTTAACACAAGTCAGACAGGATCATTTCTCTGTCATTTATGCATGCACTTCAGATTTAAAGTCTTCACAGGTTCGCTTAGATCCTGATGTCCGACCCAGGTTCACGTGTGCCTCGGACACAAGTGGGGTATAATAACAGCAGCAACAGGTCTCGGGTTTTTAAAAAAAAGTGTTTTGCCTCGCATGGGACATTGTGTGGCTGGCAGAAGGTTAATTTTCGTTAAGCCAGACCTATCTGGCTGATTCTCGCGAAATTAGACTAGAGGTGTCATGAAACATTTTGATAAAAAAGTAAATGCAAAGTAAGAGTATCAAAATAAGAAGCATACAGTTACAAACATCTCTTCATGTACTATTTTGCATATGATTTCAAATGACATTATACAAACCAGTTTCCCCACACACATTTTAGGGGAACATTTTCATTACCGCAACGTGTCCATGACTGGATTTGGGTTCTTTGTCATGGAAATATTTATAATTAAAAAATCAAAAAAATCAAAACCTTCAGTGCATGTTATACTATAAACATTTACACTAAAGTAACATGTGGTATTTGGTGATCATTGTAGAGAAAATAATAAGGAATATAAATGTGTCCAAGACCAATTTTCTCATCCTCCGCAACAATTATCAATCGTTGTTTAAGCCCTCAAGGAACTAACATTTAAAAAAAATAGTTGGAAG
The DNA here is from genome assembly GCF_027580225.2 of Misgurnus anguillicaudatus. Classification (NCBI taxonomy): domain Eukaryota; kingdom Metazoa; phylum Chordata; class Actinopteri; order Cypriniformes; family Cobitidae; genus Misgurnus; species Misgurnus anguillicaudatus. Next base: position 31,954,697 of record NC_073343.2, read on the forward strand.
GGACATAATTGACTGTGACACTCAAAATGGCTACCGGATAAGCAGTTCTTATTTTTTCTCTCCAGATAAAAGTTGAAATTTTGTTTGTCATAGTACCTAGACAACTTTTTAGTTCTCATTACCGAAACATGAGTTTGTAAAGGCATATATTTAATGTAATATCATGTTGCGGTAATGATCATTTTTGATAATGATAATCTAAAAAAAGTAAATGATTCTATAGGAATTTTTTTTAATCAGTTAAAAATAATGGTAATAGTAAGTTCACACCTTAATCTTATATGTGCAAAAAAAATGCTTCAAGGGATTTTTAAAAACTATGATGATGCTGGACACCTTCTAAATCTGGATTTCATGAGAATCACCCATCTGCCAACAGGGATTCTTTCTGTCTGACTGGTGCATGCGGGGATGCAGACTGCACACACGTCGGTGCAGTTTACATTCAGGTTCGGTCGCATAAAAAAAATGCCACTGGTTCGGGTTGGATTTAGGTCTAATTTTTTTACGTTTGTCTCGGGTCGGGTCTTTCTATAAAAAAAATTATTTATGCACGTCAGGTTCGAGGGCATTTCAGGTCAGGTACATTTCTTTGGACCCGAAAACAAGGGCCATTACATCTGAAGAAACTTCCAGTGACTGCCAAACCTATTTCAGGTTAAAACACGATATTGTGCAACATTGTAAAATGCTGTGAAAGTAAGATGTTGTCTATATTGTTTTGCACTCGAATTACCAAAGGAATGATGCAAATCAGGTGCAAAAGGTATACATTCCCAAAAATGTTTTATTGAATGTGATTTGCATGGTGCAACTGCAGATCTCGCGGGTTGGTTTTTGGTCTTTCAGTAGATTACTGCAGTCATGCATACTGGGACTGTACAACATCCATTCAACTGAATTCAATTTAGTGGTATAGTGCTTTTTACAGTAGCTTAAATTAAATTTATCTTTGATAATGCATGGCTGACATAACAAATAGAAAATTTAAACAAATATTGTACACAAAATTTAGTGTACCGCTTTATTTCCATTGCTGGAATTATTTGCCCGAATTAAAATGTGACCCTTATTGTGAAATCCAGGTTAAAGTCTCAAAATCTAATGATGAGATTTGGAGCATCAAAGTTTTATTTTAATCATAGACGTGACCTTACTCATCAATATTAAAAGATATTAAGGTCACAGAATTGAGATTTTGTATGCAGCTCAATGTGTCTACAGCATGTGTTAACCGCTAGGCCATGACATGGACTCTCTCTTTGTAAGTCTTTTTCTTCTGTTTTGAGACTGTTATAAGAATGGCCAGGCTATTACATTTATCTTTCTCTTTCTTTGGCGTTATCACTCTATTCTATCAGACATCTTTAGAGACGTTTCCGCACTCCCTTTATTCTCCAGACTCTTTCTCTCGTCGCTGTCAGTCTAATCTCAACAGCTCCAGCTAATGACAGACAGGAACACACACACACAGAGGGGCTCAAACACTCCATCCAAGACTATAGCTGCAGGTTTTAAGTCTCTACGATATCATCTGGTCTGCCAGGATACTGTTGAGATCTTTCTCTTCATTTTTTTCTCAACCTCTCTCGTTCCTCTTCACAAACACACTCCTGCAGTCAGTGCCTCTAATAGGGTACTCACAAGAGCCCCAAAACAGACTTTTAGGTCTACAAATTCCCCTAGCCGGATTTCAGTACTAAAATAACACTGTGAAATTATGGGACGGGGTCATGAACCGCATCCCGCTGGGATGTGGGCGAAACGGTCATATTAGGCGGTCTGTGACTGGCGTCACTCTATCAAATACCAGCATGGTCCTCAGCAGGCGGTGAGAGAGGGGGGTAACAAAGGGCATATCTGGCGTAAGGGATTATGTAGGGGTGGGACAGCTGGTACTGTAGAATGGACAGGTTTGGACCTTGAGTTGCCAAGCAGGGCCGCTCAGATACACTCAGACACCCACAGACACAACGTGGACCATCTTACAACAGCCAAAGCCTGGCATTGCCAGGACAGACCGACCAAGGATCCAACACAATCCTTTCAAACCAACTTGGGATAATTTGTGCAGTGGATGAAAAAGTGGATATGAAACAGATCGAGGGACAATGTGTGTGAACTGTTCTGTGATGTAGTGTAGATGACAAATAGACAGACCGACAGACATAATGATGGATGGATGGACAGACTGATAGAAAGACAAATAGATAGAAGCATGGATGGATTGTTGGATGGATGGATGGATGGATGAACAGACAGACTAACAGAAAGAGAGATGGATGGACGGACAGACAGGTATAAAGAGAAACAGAAAGGCAAACAGACACACAGAAGGGCGGATGGATTGATGGATGGACAGACAGAAAGAGAGACAAACAGGCAAATATATTGTCAGATGGACAGAAGGAAGGAAGGATAGATGGATGGACAGACAAACAAAAAGAGAGACATGCTGACTGACAGAAAGACAGATAGACAGAAGGATGGATGGATATACAAATGGACAGACAGACAGACAGGAGGATGGATGGACAGACGGATGGAGAGACAGACAGATACACAGAAGGATGAATGATTGATTGACAGAAGGACAAACAGACAGATGGATGGATGGAAAGATAGGCAAACAAACAGATAGACAGATTGAAAGAAAGACTGATAGACAGAAGGTTGGATGGATGGAAATACAGACAGACAGACAGACAGATAGGGTGATAGATGGATGGATGATAGATGAACAGACAGACAGGCAAACAGACAGAGGGATGGGCGGATGGATGGATAGATATACAGACAGACATACAGACCAAGAGATAGACAGGAGGATGGATAGATGGATGGACAAGTGGAGAGACAGACAGATGGATGGAGGGACAGATAGGCAAACAGGCAGACAGATAGAACGATGCATGGATGGATGGACATACAAGCAGAAAGAGAGACAGACAGACAGACAGAGAGAAGGTTGGATAGACGGACGGACGGACGGACGGACGGATGGATGGATGGATGGATGGACGAACGAACAGATAGACAGACAGATACACAGAATAATGGATGGCGGAATGGACAGACAGGCAAACAGACAAACGGATGGATGGATAGATATACAGACAGACAGAGAGATAGACAGGAGGATGGATAGAAGGATGGATGGATGGATGGATGGATGGATGGATGGATGGATGGATGGACAAGTGAAGAGACAGACAAATGGATAGACAGATAGGGAAACAGGCAGACAGTTAGAAGGATGGACAGATGGGCAAACAGACAGACAGATAGAAAGAATGATGGATGGATGGATGGATGGATGGATGGATGGACAGACAAACAAACAAACAAACAAACAAACAGAAAGAGAGACAGCCAGACAGACAGCCAGACAGAGGTTTGGATAGATAGATAGATGGATTGATGGACGAACAGATAGACAGACAGATACACAGAATGATGGATGGCCAAATGGACAGACAGGCAAACAGACAAACGGATGGATGGATGGATGGACAGATAGGCAGACAGGCAGAAAGATAGACAGAAGGACAGACAAACAGAGAGAGAGAGAGAGAGAGTCTGAAAGAAAGATTGATAGACAGAAGGTTTGATGGACGGGTGGTTGGAATGATGGACAGAGAGATAGACAAAAGAATGGACGGAAGGACAGACAGGCAAACAGATAGACAGACAGACAGAACAATGGATGGATGGAGAGACAAACAGAAAGAGAGACAGACAGACTAAAAGAAAGATTTATAGACAAAATTGGATGGATGAAAATACAAACAGACAGATGGATGAATAGATGGATAGACGAACAGAGAGACAGACAGATACACAGAAAAATGGATGACGGATGGACGAATGGACAAACGGACAGACAGGAAAACGGATGGATGGAAATACAAACAGACAGACAGACAGTGATGGATGGATAGATGGATGGATTGACTGACAGACAGATAGACAGAAGGAAGGATGGATGGACAGACAGGCAAACAGACAGACAGGCAGTCAGAAGAAAACACATAGATCAAAACATATTAAGATGGATTGATAGATTAAAATATATTAAGATGAATTGATAGATTATTATCTAGCAGTTTACTGAATAACTTTTAGCAGTAGTCATAAATGAAGTTGTCCTTGTTTATTTCCCAGAAGTGAAGTTTTAAACAGGAGTGTCATTCTGCAGTATAGCTGTCTCTGGTGTCATTCAGAGAAGCTGCATGACTGTCATACTGTCGACTTTTAAATTTAGTTCCTGCTGCGAAAAAATGTTCACAGACGTGTCCCTGTTTCCAGCCACTCAGAGGACAACTATGGGACTTCAATCTCACTTACAGCAGAAAAGAACGACAAGATATTAGTCCTGTCCACCGAATGATGTATGAGAAATCCTGTACACGACAGATAAACGAAACAAGTCGTGATAAGGCGCTCATCTCTTGCCTTCATTTCAAAATTCTCTTTATTCTGTTTGTCTCTTCATTTCTGCTATTCACCGGCTTGTTCCATAGATGCGGGCTTTCAGTGACCCACATGGACGAACAGTTTAGTTTACTGCCATACCTCGAGGGAGGATGTAATGAGTTTTAAGAAGAAAAAAGACAAGAAGAATGACCTGGGAGTGTAGCGTGGTGCAATATTCAACATCGCTTGGCAACAGTTGTCTAAATGCTAATTCAATATCAGGTAGACTGCGGCTCATAGACCTGCGGCTCCAAAACGACTATCAGTGTGTGCCATGAAATTACAACAGCTTAATTTAATTAAGGCATTGTAGCCACATCATGGTGTTGACGCAGAGGCAGTGCTTGCATCGTGAAGTGAAGACCATGACCTTTCAGTGCGACTTGCCAGTTAAAAGTAAAAAAACAGACGCATGAACTTCAAACAAAGAGTTTTAACCTACAGCATGAAAACTTTTCCAGAATGTTTAAGATGTCTCCTTATTTAAAACACCTGATTTAAAACACCACTCCACTTTTTTGAAAATATGCAAATTTTCCAGCTCTCCTAGAGTTAAACATTTGATTTTTACCATTTTGGAATCCATTCAGCTGATCTCCGGGTCTGGTGCTAGCACTTTTAGCATAGCTTAGCATAATCCATTGAATCTGATTAGACCTTTAGCATCGCGCTTAAAAATGACCAAAGAGTTTTGATATTTTTCCTATTTAAAACTTTACTCTTCTGTAGTTACATCATGTACTAAGACCGACAAAAATTTAATTTGCGATTTTCTAGGCCGATATGGCTAGGAACTATACTCTCATTCTGGGGTAATAAAAAAGGACTTTGCTGCCGTAACATGGCTGCAGCAGGTGTAGTGATATTACGCAGCACCCGAAAAATAGTTCCCTGCTATTGAAAGTAACCAATCCGTGAGCAGTCCCCCCGAGCTACATGACACAAGTTCTTATTTCTATAGAGACAGGAATAAAAAGGACCTCGCTTAGAAGAGTGTCAGTGAGGACATTGGGCAACCTGGTAAGTTATAAATACACATTTCACTTTTGAGTCACGTGACGTTTACCGACCCGCGCCGTTTATTTTTCCCCTATAGTAAGGTGACTAAATACAAACCGGTAACTTTCTCGATAAATGCACAATCAACATCAGCCATCCTGCAAACAGACAACCGCATAGCACTTGACCCTCCCACAAGAAGCGGATTTTGCCTCTGACGCGCGTCAAATGCTTGCGTTTTCCGCGCATCTACTTCGCTCTAGACGCGCAAATGCATTCAAACTGTTTAAGCGGCAAACTAGGCGCGGTAGATGCGATTTTGACGCCTGAGACGTGGTTGGTGTAAACGCAGCATAAAAGGTAAAAATCAAATGTTTAACTCTAGGGGAGATGGAAAATAAGCATATTTTCAAAAAAAGTTGAGTGACCCTTTAACAAGACATCTAAAACTTTCTGGAAGGGGGTACTCAAGGACAAGGATTGGAAAGCACTGGAATAGACTGTATGGAGTTTTCAATCGTAAATATAGCTTTCATTCTGGATGATGATGATGTTTGTTTGTTTGTTTGTCTATTTATTTCCTAAACTCTTAAAATCCATTCAGTTTATAGCAGTATTTGAAAGTTTTGAAAAAGATGACAGCTTCCCTGCGAGTGGGCGTGCTTTTAGCGCCGACAGCGCTTGAGAGCAGAAAATCCTGCATGTTTTCCACAATTTTGATAACTTATTTTATTTGGTGTTTTTTTTAATCATTCAAATTTGGTTGGGTGGTTAATATCACATTTTCTGTGGTGTCACAAACTGAGAACGCATTTAATATTGGACTTTAAAGGGACATTCCACTTTTTTTGAAAATATGCTCATTTTCCAGCTCCCCTAGAGTTAAACATTTGATTCTTACTGTTTTGGAATCCATTCAGCTGATCTCCGGTCTGGTGCTAGCACTTTTAGCATAGCTTAGCATAATCCATTGAATCTCGTTAGACCGTTAGCATCACACTAAAAAATAACCAAAGAGTACGCACTGCCTGAAAATAGTCCCCTTGGTTACTTTCAATAGCAGGCCATAGCAATATTTTCTGGCAGTGCGTAATATAGCTAAACCTGCTTCAGCCATGTTACAGCAGCAAAGTCCTTGATTATTACACCAGAATGAGAGTATAGTTCCTAGACATATCTGCATAGAAAATCGCAACTTTTAATTTTCCACCAGTCTTAGTACACAAAGTAACTACAGAAAAGTCAAGTTTTAAATAGGAAAAATATCAAACTCTTTGGTTATTTTTTAGCATGATGCTAATGGTCTAATCAGATTCAATGAATTATGCTAAACTATGCTAAAAATGGTAGCGCCAGACCCGGAGATCAGCCGAATGGACTCCAAAACGGCAAGAACCAAATGTTCAACTCCAGGGGAGCTGGAAAATGAGCATATTTTCCAAAAAAGTGGAGTGTCCCTTTAACACCATTCTAGCATATGGCTATATGCATGTTTTTTATACACACAAGTTGTGGAGGGTAAATTTGGCATCTCCAATTCACCTGTATGTCTATGGATAGTGGGAGGAAACAAGAATACCCGGAGTAAAGCCACGCTAACACATACAAACTCCACACAGAAAGACCTTTCGACCACCCAGGCTCAAACTGGGGACCATCTTGCTGTAAGGCAACAGTGCTACCCACCGAGTCACTGTGCCGCCCTATTCAGACTGATAGAAAAAACATGCAGACACACAACAAATTTTATGCTCCTTTCTATTGGTTCAAGTTTGAAGCATGTACCATGTCAGAAACCCTGCACAACAAACCCGAAGAGTTTATTTCCCCACGGCTAATTTGAGATGCTGGAATTAAACGACCTATTCAATAGCATCTTCAACTTCTCTTTAAAAGAAATTCAATACAGCAAGACATTGCAATGGATTTCCGTACAGCATCTGTGCACATTTAACAGCAGCGAACAGTACCTTCTAATGCAAGCAACATGCAGGTAAATAATTGTATAATCGCTTGATGTGCTAGCAAACACCATACGAAAAAGCAAACAACCACTTACATTCCATTATAGTGATGGTACTCGCATTATATACCACGGTAAGCATCTTTGGTGACATTAGGTGAAAAATGGTTGGGGTAAATGGGTACTCCAACTAAAAATTCAACTACTCAAAGGTGAGGAGAAATCTGCAGGTCTACAACAAGCCTCTTAAAAACAGAAAACAGCAGAAAAGTGGGCCTAAACACTGATGTTGTGGTATTTTTCTATTCTGTGTGTTTGTATTGGCAGATGCTAGTCATGTAATCTCAGGTACACAGTTGCCCAACACTGAACAAACTGCTGTATTTATTTAGGAAAACGCATTATTTATTCACCACCACACCAAGGATACGGCTACCCACTATCTCTCTATTTCTCTCTGTTTTCTCTTGGGTATATGACAACAAACTAGTTTGTATCTCAGTATTTTATGGAAGATTGTGGCAGTGATGCTGAGAAAACCTGATACTAATAGCTACTATTCTCCTATATAAAAAAAAAGGACTCCTACCAAATCATATTTCACACCTGTATATGTGATAATAACTAATTTTGCGTGAAAGGTCTGACTCGACTCGACCTAATTTAAATGTGTGAAGGAGGGATTTCTTCCAAAGATTTTACTTAACAGTTTTGTTAGCTGGATTTCATAATGGTTCTTTTATAGCATCACTGTGAACCTTTTAAGCACATTTATTTTTAAAGAGTTCATAATAGTACTTTATAGATACTACCAAAGAGTGCATATTAAAGGGATAGTTCACCAAAAAATGAAAATTCTGTTATCGTTTACTTGTTCTCAAGTTGTTGCAATTCTGTAAATATTTATTAGTTCAGATGAACACGAAGAATCAGATCAGATTCAGAACGTTTATCAAACATACACAGAGTTCAAAATTACTAAATAACGTTTTGCCGAAGTGGATAGTCATGGTATTGCAGATAAAAAATGTATCAGGAACACTTTTTTTAAATGCAAATGGTTTCTCTTAAAGGTGCAGTGTGCAATCTTTAGAAGGATCTCTTGAAAGAAATGCAAAATATTATACAAAACTATATTATCAGGGGTGTATAAAGAACTTTTAAAATGAACCATTATGTTTTTATAACCTTAGAATGAGACGTTTTTATCTACATACACAGAGGGTCCCCTTACATGGAAGTCGCCATTTTGTGCCGCCATGTTTCTACAGAAGCCCTTAATGGACAAACTTTTTACTAAGTTGTCTCCGATGATGAAATGTTTGTCCGGTGGTGGCTATTGTAGCTTCTTTATGCATTTCAAAAGTGAGGGTTGGGCAGTGGACTGAGCCGCTGGTTGCAATTCGCAAACTCACCACTAGATGCCACTAAAATTTACACACTGCACCTTTAATTGACAAGATAACTCGTGAATGGTGGGAAAAGAGTTAAAATAAATGGGGGGTCAAAAATAGTATCTATAATTGTTTTTAATGGGACATTTGTTTGGCCCTAGGATCACATGTGTCGGTTTTTGCGTAGCTTAGCCATATTAAGCTAATTTATAAAACTGAAACCAAAATTTTAAAATTGATCAAAAAAGATTAACCTCTGGCCATTTTGGGCAATATGAATTCAACACAGTCAAGATGGTTTAAAAATAAATATCAGAATGGCACAAAATGTCACTAGGATCTTCTAAGGGTTAATCATTCAAATTTGGTTGGGTGGTTAATATCACATTTTTCTGTGGTGTCACAAAATGAAAATTCTGTCATCATTTACTTATTTTCAAGTTGTTGCAAAATCTGTATATATTTCTTTGTTCAGATGAACACGAAGGAAGATCATTTGAGGAATGTTTTTTACCAAAAGGATGGTCCGATTGACTTAATAGGAAAAAAGAATACTATGAAAGTTAATGGGGCAATAATCAAACCTCCTTTAATACCTCATATTGGTACCAAACGTATACATAGCCGTACCTAAATGGTACATATTAGGAGCTTTTAAAAAGATACTGCCCCAGTGACAGCTAGGGACCATTTTTGACAATTTTTCCTAACAGCGTAGAGATGTCACGTGATGAAGAGGAATGATAATTCTCATGCAGCACATACATTTTTAAGTTAAAATCTTCCTGGCAAACGTCTTCTGCGTCAGGACAGTTATTTTGAAGTTCATCTGTGTGCGTTCACATTTTGCCCAACCTTCTCCCTCGCGAATGTGAAGGCACCGAGGGAGAAGCTGCATGCTTTTTGAAGTATGACGGCTCTGAGCCTGAAGAGAAATGTTTGAGGTCTCCTGTGATTTCTAGAGGAATTGTGAATACTCATCTGAATAATTATAATCATTCCCTTCTTTCTTCTGTCAGCCCAAATACTTCCCGTACGTACATTCCCAGCAGCTCCACACAAACCTGCCCTAGTTATTAGCTCTGTCTATAAAAATACGTGTAAAGATGCTGAAATGTAAAAAAGTCACTGTCAATATCATTGTAATCATTTAAACTGACACATTTATACACTGGGTGTTTCTACGACTACAGCACTTTGATTCACCCCAGGGTTTTTACAATAAGAAACTTCATTTACTGTGCAAACGTCTTAAGCCCGGGATACACTGCAGGATTTTTGCACTCCTATAAGATTCGACAAGCATGTAGACGGTACGATGATGAAACCTATTGAATTGGAGGCTTCGATGGCTACGTCGCACATTAGCACAACGTCACCAGCAAGCGCAAGTGGAAAACAAATACCGTACACAAGTCGTAACAGCAAACACACAGTGCGTTGATCATGCTGAATTTCAGACATTATCAAAAACTATCGTAGGCTATCTTTAGACGCAAGACCAGGAAAAAGTCAATTTTTGAACCTGTCTCACTGTACAACATAGGACCGATAAAGAGCCACGATCACAGAAAGCGCGACAATTGATTCACGATTGCAGAATCGTGCAAAAAATCATGCAGTGTATCCCAGCTTAAGGCGCGATTCACATTTTGTGCCTTTTGCGAGCATAAATACGTTATTTTATATGTAGCCGCGTTGCAAGCGGGCTAAAATAGAAAGCAACACATTTTTTTCAGAATGAAAATAATACAACTCTTCAAAATGCCTAATCAAAAGCGCATTGGAAAGAAGAAGGTGAAGCACGGTTTTAGATGCAAAATGTAAACCAGCTTTGTTGTTTAACCAACACTCTAAAAATAACTGGGTTATTTTTGACCCATAATGGGTAAATATTGGACCGAACACATGCTGGTTTAAAAATTATCCAATGTTGGGTTGTTGTAATGTAACCATGGGGTATAATAACCCAACAGTTGGGTTAAAACAACCCAGCATTGGGTCAATTATGGGTTAAAAAAAACAGCCATTTTTTCATCCATATTTTTGCTCTCTTTATTAGGATACCAAAAAATAAAGAAAAATATCTACACAAAAATTAAAAGTACTGAGTCCCTAAGGTGACATTGGAGAAAAAAAATCTAAAGTTTAGTTTCATGTGCTCACGTGAAACTTTTGCATGCTCACGTGAAACTTTCATGTGCAGAATTTTTTATTAAAGTTTAGTTTCGGCGCGCACATGAAACTTTCGATTTCACGTGCCCACACGAAACTATAGTTTCATTATAGTTTCGCAATAGTTTCACGTGCGCACGCGAAACTAAACTTTATTTAATTTTCTTCATGTCCCCTTAGGGGCTCTGTATAAAAGAGCTCACAGTTTGATCAAACTAATCATATTTGAGTCTATGAGCGCAACTGCTATGGTGCAGTTGGGTAGATATTGTAGAGGAGTAGTTATACTCAATTTCTAAGCTTTATCTAATGTAAATTTGAGCAAATTAAGGTGATGATGATATAATTCAAAATGCAGAATGAAAGAAGAATAAGAAAGAGGGAGAGAAAAATAGAGAGAGCACTTTGTCCTATTTTGGATTCGTTCCAGAGCCTATGTGCTAATGTTTATCCAAATGTTCATGTATAGGTGTGTGTGTGTGTGCGTGCGTGCGTGCGTGCGTGCGTGCGTGCGTGCGTGTGTGTGTGTGTGTGTGTGTGTGTGTGTTTCTCTCTCCAGCTGTAATGGTTCTGCTTTACACCGGTAGTCGCATGAATGGCTGCATCACACCATTACTACTGTATGACTAAGACTAGAACATTGGCAGAAAAATCTGAGTGCCTGCTGAAAGAGTGCTTGTGTTAATGAGTGATTATTATGTGTGAGCAGTTACACTAGCAGAGATAATTAACACTGTTCAATGTGAAGGGTGCTACTGTAACTTTAAAAAAATACTGTATAAAAATGACCTTTCTAACTTAAAGTGTTTTGTTTCAAGTCAACTCGACAAGCAAATACCGAAACCGAAACACCGAAAGAAATTATTATGCCAATTATTAGTACAATTGCATTTATGGCTATCACTGTGTACTAACTAGGGGTGTGTGACGGATCAAAAAACTCACAGTTCGGATCACATTACAGTTTTTGAGGCACAGATCAGATTATTTTTCCGATCAGCAAAAAGCAGGTGTGAAAAATCTAATAAACAATAAAGAAATTGCAAACATTTTTAAAAAAAGAACAAAGTTGTAAATTAATAAGGTCTGAAATTAGCATTACAGAAATCAAATTAAATGAATCATAACACTGTTTTTATTGCATAAATTAAATATATTATTATTTTTAGAGCTATTTGTCTCTTTGTCATGGGTTGTTTGATTAACATTAATGACAGAGACTTAAGTAATCTATACATACACTTAAGACATAAACAAATGTTTTTATTAGAAAAAGAATACTGTGGAGATCATTTTGTTTATATGTGCCCTGTCAATAACAGAGAGATTTTATGTTTGCTTGTTTTTTTTTAAACACGTCTCTCTAGTATGTGCACTAAGGGCACTATAACGCGCATGCACAAACAGAGAAGGAGGGTGAATCTCAAACAGCGCAACAGTCGCTCCACATAAAAACGTTACGTTGTGTTTCATTGCTTTATTTGCCAAATGTACGTTAATGGATTACAGTATGAGACACATTAGCGCGACTCTCTCTAAAGTTTACACATCAAGAAATGCTTAATCTTTGCAGACGCGTGCAAACGGCTCGACCGTGAGTGAAACCTGCTTGAGCACGGATTGGAGGGGCGCGGTTGACATTCATTTTCGGTTGACATTTTTCAGCTGGATTTTTTATTTCGGCCGAAACCGATAATGCCATTTTCGGCCGAAATGTTCGGCGACCGAAATTTCGGTGCACCCCTAATACATATACATATACACTGTACAAGTGAATTTTCAGTGTTTGCTAAGTGCATCTATAATTATACTTACATTTTTTTGGCTGTCGTGAATATCACAGTAAATTTTGGAATTTTATTTGTTTTTCACCCAGAGCTATCCATATGTTTTAGAATTTATGGCTCTTTTATTAAGATTTTTATATGCCACTAATCTTTTTGACATCATATTAAAAGCATAAATTTGATTTATGCTCAATAAAAAACATGTAAAAATGATTGCTGTAACAGGCCCTTCATTAAAGAGCTCTTTGACAAGACCAAATTCATTATGAAAAGGGACTGTGTATAATGAATAGACTGTATTCACAGGTGGCTCAATGGTACATTTTACATGCATGTGGAATGTGATATCACTTTACATGTAGACTTACATCATGAATTTTAGTGTATTTTTAGTAATTTGTTAAGGTATATTTAAGTATTTTATATAATTGTATGCATTTTAAAAAAATTTATAACTTATTTTAAATCATCGTAGAAGTTTGATGAAACCATACCGTAGCCAGCTATGAAGTCACATGAGACACCCTTTTCATTAAAAAAAATAATAAAATGTGAAGTTCTCTGATTGATTAATTGGTTTTTTAAAATGACTTGTATTGTCATCTGCGTGTACTGTATAGGTTAGTGTAAAATGACGGAGATTGACTCAAGTCCTGAGAGCGCGGGTTCAGCAATTGCAGTGTTGCCAGATCCCATTATTAAAAATCCTCTTGAAACGTAGTGTTTTAGCAATTCATGTGACACACTTTGGGATATTTACAAAGCGATGATTATGGTAGGTTAGTTTTATTTTTGTACAAGATTTGAACTTACATTGTTCTTTATGACCTATTATTTTTGTTTGTTTTTCGTACTAATATCTGGCAACACTGGGTGACCAGCAGTAGGTTGAACTGAGAGTTATCAAATAAGGCGCATCATTTAGCGCGGGCAGGTTATTGCTGACAGGATACTACATTCGTTAGCAGAGTTATTTTCAGTTTTCTTGATAGTGTTAATACTCTTAGTTATCAAGAAAACTGAAAATAACTCTGGTACAAAGATGTAGAGCAATTAGGTTTAAATGAAATATGCCAATTATGTTAACACCACAAGCGTAAAAAAGTTGTAAAGCTAATCTCAACAGAACATAAAGTTCTTGGTTACAATAATAAACTTATTAAAACTAAAGTTCTAATTCAGTGTACCTGAGAAAGTAAATACCAGACTTAAATATAGTGTATTTAAAAGAATGGTGTCTCAAAATACAAAGATGTACACTTAGATGTTCTTTTGTACATTGGTATATTAGCTACAAAATTTGTGCACAAAAATAGTACATACTAAGTGCACTTTTTTCACCTGGGATAGTTCTTGTTAACTCTTAACACCCCACCCTGGACCTCATACATTTTTAAACCCTGGCTACAGCCATGGATGAAACCTCTACCTTTGAAAAATAAAGGTGCTTGAAAGGTTCTTTACAGCGATGCCATATAGAAGAACCTTTTTGGGTTCCTCAAAGAACCATTTTTTATACATTTCTACATGTATATTTCCCAATGGGAAAATGCCATAAAGGAACCTTTATTCACCTTAAAGAACATTTTGTCAAACAGAAAGGTGATTCAGATGTTAAAGGTACTTTAAATAACCATTTAGACAGAAAATCTATAGCATGGTAAAGCACCTTTATTTTTAGTGTAGTGTACCCCAAACCCTGGTTAAAGACCACTGATCTAAACTGTTTGTGTAGTTTTACATATTTACTATTGTATATAAGAGATAGACCATAGGAAATAGGACAAGCTAATATGTCTTTTTGCATAACTTTTGCAAAAAAAAAAAAAATGATGCAAATTTACACGTATGCCGGTCATATAAGCACCACAGCTTTACGTCAAAGAATGTGACAGAGCTTCAATAGAGACATGCATTTCTCTTTACCATAATGGCTGTGAAATAATGACATACAGACCAACGTTTGCCATTCAAGTTAAATGCAATTCAGAGAACAAATTACATGTGTTTGAAAAAAGAGGGAAAAAGAGGGAATGAAAAGAAACTGCCACACAGACACACATGCACGCACATACATACATACATACATACATACATACACACACATCTTGTAAAACTTCGTCACAGATCAACTGCATGAAACTTACCAAGCGGATCACATGTTTTTACTCAAGGGCAAGAAGAGGATTACTGAGCAAAATCTCTGCCATTCAAGGGTCACCACTACTTGGGACTGATCCTAAAACCTTTACAAGGCTCAGATCCTGAAGCATTAATCTCTCACCAATCTATTGAGCCATAAAGGACATTGATGATAAGAACATGTCTCAAATTGTCAGCTGCTTACACAGCAATATATCTGAGGTTTGAAAGCCAGTAACTAAAGTATAATTCATCGAAAGATCCCGAGAGCAGTGGAACTAAAAAAAAACAAATCTGTGCTTCTCCAAAAGGTAACCCATGGAGAATAAGACTGTTTAAGACTGTTTAATAAGACAAAAGAAGACGAAACAGCATGAGTATGACCACACAGACAGAACGACGGGCAGGCAGATAGTTAATAGGTTAAGATATTATTTGTCAGCTTAATTCATGAGCTTTTATAATCATCCTTAAAAAATGCCAGTTAATGTTCAATTAATGAGCCAAGTTTCAATTCATTCTTATGCCGACTGAATTGGAAATTCCACTGACCCGGTCTTAATTGATTTATACAAAGCCATTAGACTCTGGATTAGAAGAGCTTTAATAAGAGCAGCTCTGGATTTTTGGTGTTACCATAACACCACACCTAAGCGAGCAATTTTGCGTTTAAAAGACGTCTAATAGACATCCAAACACAGCCCAGAAATTTATGCTAAAACCAGGCAAAATTTGGCCCAAAAATAAACATCACTGTTGACTGATTACTTAATGGAGTATTATAAATCTCACAAGTTATTTTGGCAAAAACGACATGTAACCAAATTCAAGATTATTTTGGCCTGAAGTAAGTTACTCATGGCCAGACAATATCGGGTTTATAGTTAACCTAGACAGTGAAATGACGGCTATTGCCATAACTGTCAGCCCTCCCATAATATATCATATCATAAACAATGGATCCGACATTTGTGTGTGAGATGTGCGTACGGATGTTTTCATGAACAAATTGTGATTCAACAAAAACTTTCGTATTAAAATTTCATATACGAAATAATCCAAGAAAACTTAAGACCACTCGTACGCTATAATCAAAAACTATATAATGTGAATAATAATGTTGATATATAAATTTTATATTATAATATTTTCAGCCAGTCACACAAAATTACGTACCTATAGTCACGTAATTTTTTATTATTTTTCGTGATACTGTCACGAATTTCCGCGTTTTTCGTGATCGTATCACAAATTTCTGTTTATGTGTCATTGTCACGTATTGGTTACTCAACTGTTATGTCCTATTTTCTTACCATTTTCTCTTCGGTTTAGGGTTAAATTTACATAAAATGACATCCTTACCCAATCCGAACTCTAACCCTAACGGCAGGTGACATGTTTTAAAATTTTGAAAATATAAAAAAAATTAGAAAAAATGGTATAAACCAATACTTAAAGGTGCAGTGTGTAAATTTTAGCGGCATCTAGTAGCGAGGTTGCGAATTACAACCAAAGGCTCAGTCCACTGCTCACCTCTTGCTTTAGAAACACATAGAGAAGCTACGATAGCCACCACAGGACAAACATGTCATCGCCAGAGACAACTTTGCAAAAAAGTTTGTCCGTTAAGAGCTTCTGTAGAAACATGGCAGCACAAAATGGCGACTTCCATGTAAGGGGACCCTCGGTGTATGTAGATAAAAACGTTTCATTCTAAGGTAATAAACACATAACGGTTTATTATGAAAGGTCTTTATACACCCCTGATCATATAGTTTTGAATATTATTTTGCATTTCGGTCAAGAGATCCTTCTAAAAATTACACACTGCACCTTTAAACTGACATCCTAATGCAAACACCAAATCTAACCCTAAACCGAAGCAAAAATGGTTTGAAAATAGGAAAAAGCAGTTGAGTAACCAATACGTGACAATGGCACAAAAACAGAAATTCGTGATACGATCACGAAAAACCGCGCTGCGGAAAAACCTTATATGGAGCTGGTTTGGGCGTGTTTTATGCAAATTACCAACATCATGCACGCGTCCGCTCATGTAGAACACTCCGAATTCACTAACATTAAAACAACTATAAGCGGAAAGTTATCGTGCGAAGTTCAAGTGTGCGTATAAATACGTAAAACATACGCAAAAAATTATAATGAGAACCAATGTTCCAAACTGTTGATGTTTTGATGTTTTTGGCAATACTTTGTGATTGTAATAGCAAATATGAGACTTTTTCAGTTTCAAACATTGATTTTAGTTTAATTAAACTAAATGCTTTTGAAAAAGTGGCACAGCTTGTTTTGACTATTCCAGGATGATTAATAAAGTACTGCGAAAACACATCTACTGTACTGTAAGGAGATTTCTTAGTACCCCTGGGTAAAAATTTACAATGTTTCTGATTCATAATTAGCATAATTTTGCTTAATTTACATAATGTGTATTATAATACAGTAATAGCATAATCGGAAAACATTGTGGTACAATAACTTTGTAAGTCTTTACATACTCATTCAATCAATCTCTCTGTCGTCCTTTTTCACATTTGGTCAAAGTGTGTTACACATAAATTAGGCTGATAAAGACTTCTCCAAATGACTGGCCCAGATTTCAAAGTGAACTGCCCCGAATTTTCAAAAGTACATAAAAAAGTGTCAAAAATGTCCAGTAGGAACATAACACACATCTTGACATGGCAAAAAATCAGTCAAATACAATAATTTTGAGTGCCAAGAATATCCAAGATCATTATAACTCTAAGTTCGTCCAGCTACCAAAAGTATAAAGCTGCACAATTCCAGACAATTAAAATGAACGATGAGGTTTGTTTTGACTGCTTTCAAGAGCTCAGTTTCCATTTAGTTTTAAAAAACATCCAATTTTAAACCTTATTGCATTTGGGCAGACATAGTGTTCAATTCGTTAACAAAAAAAGAAACTTTTCTGTGCCTAAGGCGATGACAAGACGACACCCATCATTAAACACTAAAGATGACTAGCAAGCAACGTCGCTGATGATAAAGATGAGACTACTTGTCATATACTTTGCAAAATATACTTGGCATGAGCATCAGTTCAGAGCCCGGCATATCAGGGCTGTGTTGCATGAGCGGTTATAAATAAATATCACAAGCCGTGTAAGAAGTGTCTTTCATTAAAAGATAACTTTTCTTTATGACACTTTTCATTAGACTGTGTAGAACTGGAACAACGCTTGACATTTGTAAGATGGGAAAGGCAACACTTTTAACCCATGCTAAAGGAGCAAGGCACCAGTCTCTAGTCGGTTATGTGATGTCATGCGCTGATTGGTCTGCGTTAAGTCACACGTCATACACAGACACACACACCATAAAATCTGCTGTGTACACTGACTGTAATGTTATTAATAATAATAATCGTCATTTGTATCATCGACTAAAATTTAGTTGACTAATGAAAGGTTGGATAAGCTTGACTGAATTTAAAGAGACATTTGACACAGAACTAAGACTACAATTTGAAATTGCTGTCAAAATGAACACTAGGCAGACCCGATCTCTTTCACAAATCCCAATAAACCACCCAGTATGTCCCAGTGCCCATAGCTTTCTGATGAATTTTATCCCATTACCTTGGAGAAGAAAGAGGGACTACAAATAAAGTAAGACACCATTTATGTTCATTAGCAAGCGTTGAGTCTCCGTGTTATATTAATAAAGTCGACACAGCTGATTTAGTGAGATGAACTTCAGTCGTCCAAGTGTTAATGCTTCATACTTTCTCCTTTTCATTTCAAGCTCGGAGGAGTCGCAACAATAATTGAATTTTTCACCGTATACTCACAGGAGGGAGATTTGTGATGCCTCTCCACATATCGAGACGTGGTTTGGTAAAAACATTTAATTATAAATTCATCGATATTTCTGCATCTCAATGCGGTACCCGTAACCGAATTTTGCAGACATTCCTGTATATTTTGTTTTTAATAAAGCGCACATCTCCCGTAGGCTTCGTACCTTGACAGACAGCGGGAGAAACAAACAAGATTTCAGGTCGGTAAATATTTTATAAAGTCGCCCGTGCAATATAGCACCCGAGCTCATCTGTTCCGGGAGTAACGTTTATGCATGCATGAGATTTTCGCTACATGTCTACCGTCCTACAGATCATCCGTCTTTGCTAATGAGGGCCGGGAATTCTCCGAGCACATAATGCAATAAGCATAGAGTATAAAACCCCAAGACTTCAGGCTAAAGGCGAAACATGGAACACAAAGACAAATTTAGTAGCGTAGTATGTGACGTGCATTAGGATTGGATTTGTCGCAGAAGAAATTTGAAGTGCATGATGGCACGGTTGTGTTTGCATTATCTGATAGTCACCTAAAACTCTTTGAATACTGTACAAGTGAAGACCTATCTGATAACAAATTAACAACAACCATTACTTTGAAATGGATGCATGCACATGATGTTGCTGATAATGTATATAACCTAAAAAGAAAATGCATCTTGACTGATATATCTTCTTGCATCTGTTTTCATAGCAACAGGTTCTCCGACTTTGGCCAACCAGCTTTGGGTCAAAAAGGGACCAGCCCAGCCCGCTGGGTTGTAATTTAACACATGATGTGTTGTTTAACCCATTGTTGGGTCAAATATATAAAAAAAATTGATTTCAAACAATGTTTTAATTTCTGACTCAACACTGGGTTGAAAATAACCCAGCATTTTTTAGTATAAATGTGTTTCCTGGGAATTAAACCGACAACCTATTGCGCTGCTAGTTTAATGCTCTACCAACTGAGCTATATGAAGCATTACAAATGTATTTTCCATCTTCTGCATATCTGCAGTCTCCAAAGAGAATGTCTACATTACTAAGAATACATCTCAAGAGAAACATACGGTACAAAGACTTCTTGGACATTTATTTTGAGAGATGTGTTTGTGTAAAAATAAGCAGTATGTCCTTTTCTTTGTACAGGGGTAACTGTCTGTTTTTGTCAGTTCAGTATGTTCTTTTGATGAAAATGTCACAAAGACATGGCCTTCTAGACAGGGAGAAAATAGAACTGGTGCATTGTAACAAACAGTGTTCAAGTCTATGCCATACAGGCCACATATTATGCAAAATAATGTCTGGACATAAATGCGAACAAAACAACCATACAATAAAAAAATCCACCCTTTACTTTTTTTTAGTTCCCCATTAAACCAAACACTCGTCTCGTTAGACATGCTATAACAATGATCTGTGGGGCATTTTGAATTAAAACTTCACAGACACATTCTAGGCACACCTGAGACTTATTTTACATATTGTAGAAATGGGCAATGTGCCCTTTAAGAGATTAAACACTTAGAACAGTCAAGCCTTTCAACCATATTATCTAGAACAGTGATTTTCAACCAGTGGGCCATGGCCCACCAGTGGTCCCTAGACTACTGACAAATGATTTTTATAAATCTTGCATGATCTAAAAGCCGATTTATGTTTGAATATCGCAACAGCAATTACGTCAGATAGAACGTATGTTTAGAACAATATGAAGGGGGTCGAAAAACTGCACATCCGCGTTTTCAAACACACTAGCGGCATCTACAATAGCTGTCCGCAGCGCCCCGCGTAAAGTCACCACCAACTTCCAGAAGTCAACAGACATTGGACTGAAATTATAAGAATATGGCTACATGTACATGATTATAATTGGATTATTATTGGTCTATTCATTTTTTCGGCATCTGTATTAAAAAAAAAAAAATTGGTACACATGCCGTGAATTAAAATGTGGCTTTATTTGATGCATAAGCCAAACAACTCAAAGAAATCTTGCATGTCAAAAAATTATGAATGCACGTCAAAAAGTGGCGCTAAAGTAGGGAATACCCTAAGTGCGTTTAAAGTGCCCATATTATGAAAAACTCACTTTTTCTGGGTTTTGGGGTGTTATTTTGTGTCTCTGATGCTTCCACGTGCATACAAACTTGGAAAAAAATCCATCCATGCTGTTTTGAGTGAGATACACGTTTCTGAATGTCCTCTGCCTTGAGTCTCAGATTGCACAAGTTCAAACTCAGCTCCGAAATGACGTAACTAGCCGTTTCGTCACATTCCGTTTAACACCCACCAGGTAGCTAGAGAGCAGTCACTTCGCTGATACCGTATCTTCTATACTGTTATTATGTCTCACTGAAATAACAGCGCTATTTGGATATTATGGATTATACTCCCACCTACTTTTAAAAACAAAGTTTTAACGCGTGTTTATTTGAACCTAAAGTGCAATCTCATATAGAGTTTGTTACGACGTCCTCAGATTGTAGGCGATAAGACGTTCATGCGAAATCTGATGTAAACAACAGACTAACGTTATATATCTATATTTCACGGATTATACGCATTTGTGGACAAAAATGGTCATTGGATGTATTTTATTGGACTCATACACACATCTGAAACAGACTGGATTTGATTCGCGATTGTTATATCAACACAAAAGGTAAGAAGTTACGTTATATTTTGCATGTTGTCGTCTTCTGTCACAAAATACTACATTTATGATGCTAGAGCATCTGTATCTCAAAACAGAGATCATACATTGATGCTAATCCCGTAAATTATACCTTTTAAATGTATAATAATGTTAATATTATTGTTTGTAGACCGTAGGCTATATAGATATTTTTTGCAGGCTAGATAGTTTGCAGCGTGGTTTCGAAAGTTAAAAAAAATATCTAACGGCTTTATTTTACAATTCTAAATGAACTAAGTAATAGTGCTTCGCCAAACTAAAAGTGTTTTGCCAAACTATCCGATCCCGAGCCTTACCAACCCGGCTTTTCTGATGAGGCTAACGTACCCCAGAGTCTCAAGATTTCCCAAGATACGGTCCGGACCTCCCGCTAGCTTCTAGCAATTAGCACGCAGTCCACAAGCAGTATACATCCCTCGCCGGGTCTTAAATAATGCGTTTGAAAATGTGTTATAACGGGAATATGTTAGCGTTGTCCAGGGCAAAACGAGTGTATTGTTGAGACTGCTACATCACAATTTACTCTTGAATCATTGTGTGTCATGAGTTTCTTCTCCTGGAGTGTGCTTATTAGTGATACTTTTCTGCTTGATTTGTCTGTTGGCAACATAAACTGTTAATAATAATAATATATAAAATAATAACACAGTATGGTCTGTACTGCTCACGATATCACTATGCACACGCACATGACGTTAGTAGTGGGGCGTGATCAAAGGAGCAGCAGCTCATAAATATGTAATGACCACCTCAAAACGGCACAATCTGAAATGCACTGAAACAGAGGCTACTAGAGATGGGTAACAATCTTTTCCTACAAGCTAGTTCGAGCAAACAACCTTTGAAACATGCTTTATGGAACTCATACACCTATTTAACTTGTGGAAAAGCAGTCATAAGATGGGCACTTTAAAACTAACCTGGGGTGAGGATTTTGCTTCCTTTTAGGGTATCGCACACCAGAGCGCCACAGACAGCTCCCTAGTGCGCCATCTGGTGGGCCGCGTAGGCAGTGGTAGACTACTGACAAATAATTTTTATAAATCTTGCATAATCTAAAAACCCATTTATGTTTGAATACCGCAACCTTTCGGGTTATTGCACACACCAGATGTGGTTTTCGCAACCCCCTTCGCGTACAGTAGTATTACTGCATCTAAATGAACATACATGCTATTCGACATGACGCGACTGCTGTTGCGATATTCAAACATAAATGGGCTTTAAGATCACGCATCTTAAATTAGCGTTTTTAAATCATTTCAAAATTAATGAGAAAAAAACTGATACGTATATAACTTTTGTAAAGATTTTTATATAAGATTTTTAGAAATCATTTCACAGTAGTCTACCACTGCCTATGCGGCCCTCCAGATGGTGCCGTGGGGACCACTGGTGGTCCGCGGCCCACTGCTTGAGAGTTACTGGTCTAAGCAGTCATTGGTGGTTTGTAAATTGCAAAAGGTTGAGAACCCCTGATCTAGACATTACTAAAAGAAATAGCACATAATACAAAATAGCAACCTTTGCTCATGGTTCAAGCGAACGATAGCACACACAAACCAATTGTTATAACACCAGCTTTTTCAGTATCAAGATTCAATACAGAAGAGATAAAAGAGTTTAAACCAGGTGCAATTCCACTGACTTCAGTCTTAAGGAGCTCAGCCCTCTTATAAGATTGTGATATGTGCTGATCCAGAGATTCAAAGCTTTTACTTGCCGAATAAACTTTGATAGTATACAGCTAATATATCAGCAGATGAAATCGTAAAACAGCTTGAATGCAAGTCGATTTGGATAAAAGCATCTCCCAAATGCATATCAATGTGGATAAGCAATATTTGGTGAACAATAGGAGAGATAGGAAGATGGAGAGCATACATCTTTAGTGAATGAGATACTGGTCTGTAAATTCAATCACACTACTTATACTAAGTATAAACTTAAAGAGCACCAATGGTCCGATTCACGATTTTACATTTATTTTGTTGTGTAAGTGTGTGTTAGTACATGTTAACAATATGCAAAATGTACAAACCCCAAAGTAAATGATGATGCGAGTTATCGTCTCCAATGAAAATCTCTTTTCTTGGACTACAACAAACGGCTCTCTGGAATGCTTGATTCTGATTGGTCAGTTGAGACATTTGCAGGTTCGTTCTTTTCAAATAATAACCGCTCCAAAGTAATAACGCATAGCCGGTACTACTTGTATGTTTTAAATCCCTCCGCGCCGACAAAGATTACTGTTTGGCGCCATCTTGTGACAAACACTGGACAACCACAATTAAGAATGGAAAAAGTTTGACATTCATTTTAACATGTACGGAAAAAACAAAACATTTAAACAGTGGATAGAAGAACGAACAACGACAAGACACAGAGAGCTTACTGAGACTGAACTTGACAAAAAAGAGCATGACAGCTACGAAGCCAACATTAAAAAAAAATACAGAATGGGCATTACAACTTCTCAAAGACTGTCGGGGCTTATTTCCCGATAACTACCGGCTGCCTCTACATTATCCCTTACTTAGCATAGGAATCTTTCAAACATGGTAAGGAGTGTCACATTTCCTGCTGATGTCAGAGCTATTCAGACCAATCACAACGTACAGATTAGCTGGCCAATCAGGGACACAGAGCCTTTTTTTAAATCCGTGCGTGTCATGAAAAGAGTAAAATCTGGAGCTACAAAAATGTACGATGTGGAAAATAATGTGTTTTTAACCATAAACCACATGAACACATTGTATTATACCAAATATACAAAATAATGTTGTTTTTTTACTAGACAACACAGCACTGTATTTTGGCCATTTATGTGCATCAACATGTGTAGAGTGATTCACAATGGTCCCAAGTTTTCTTATTTCATGTGTTTACTGTTTTTTGTGGCAAGACATGCTGAGATAAAATAGGAGATTTTTGAATAGGATCTCACAGACACCTGCTGCGGATTTAAATGAAACTGTCTGAATGCTCAGCTCGTTCAGTCGTATCAAACGCCCAAGGAAAGATGACATTTATTTCGACTGACCCATACATTTACAGTATTCGATCAATATTCAATTTTTTGTGCCTTAAATGCAAACCTTAGAAATCTCTCAGAATTTCAAAATCCTCTTCTATAGTTGATAGTTGAGTTTGGAAGAGAAATGCTGAGTTGGCTGTATTCAAAAGTAATGCCTGTGGACACTTATGTACATGCAAACCCATACTTAAACTTTCTCTACCTGCGCAGCTCTGTAAAGCTTTTTTCACTTTCATTCTGTGTATCCTGCAATGAATAAATGGCATGCATCTTCTCACCCATTCCTCCTTTCACCTAAATCCCCTTTCAGCTTATTTTCCATTTATCATTCTGCATGAATTTCTAAGGGCCTTTTTACACCTGGCCACGTCATGAATATTCATAAATACTTTGCACAGGAATAGAAAATCGGATTAATATCCATTAAGCCAAGATGCATTTATAACAAATCAGATAGCTATCCAATCAGAGAAAACACATGAAGTGACCAGGTGTAAATAGGCCCTCAGAGACTCGAGTACTTCTTCTCACCAGATTCATTGAGGTGGGCTCAGTCTCCAGATGTGAAGGATGCACAGTTTCATTTTTCATCCCCATTTCGCTCTTCGGTGATTCTCAGCCAACACAAAACAAAAAACACTCTCAGAGAAATTGGAAGAACTTGCTCTGTAAAGGGTCCATGTGTTGTCACCCGAGACAGTGAGCATGCACAGACCTTTCAAAAACAACTTAACCTACAAGGTGCAGTCCTGAACCGATAAAGCCAGTCATATCAGAAAAAAGCCACGTGTACCTTGAATCCTAAACATGGTCTGAGGTTGTTCACGTAAAACAGAAGCAACACAGTTATCTCTACCTATATTATGCCTCAGGTCACGTACAGGTATATGCATAAGGGCCTCGTTTCATCTAGGCAATGTGGACTTCACAGGTTTGGCAGGTAGTGTATATGCAGGTGAAGACATGAACAGCGGGTGTCTGTTTTGCAGGCCAGATGGCAATGCTTGCTTAACCCTCCTCTGCTCGGCAACCCTTGGCAACGTGAAAGAAAGCGCGGAGGAAAGAGAAAATTCTGGTGTCGGGGCTTCATTAAGGGCCATCCAGGCGACTCGAAGGGCTGCAGATGTTTTAACATGAAGGCTGAAACTGTTGTGGTACTAATTTCTCCCACAGATCAGGGTGCATTCAGGGACAGCGGGGTTTATGAGTGATCTGAATCAGATACGGGTGATTTCCGTATGCATCACAGCATCCTACTCATGCTGAAGGGCTGTGTGCTTGAAATGAGCCCTAAAAAAAGAGTGCTGGCTTTACTGTGTTGTATGTGGTCATTTGGAGCCCCCAACACACAAACGGCTGGGTTATTTTTAACCCATAATGGGTAAATATTGGACAGAGCACATGCTGGGTTAAAAATGACCCAATATTGGGTTGTTGTTGTTGTGAAACCATGGGTTATAATAACCAAGGAGTTGGGTTAAAACAACCCAGCATTGGGTCAATTTTAACCCAGCTGTGTGATCTGTCCAATATTTATCTAACATGGCTTAAAAAAGAACCCAGCCAGGTATATAGCTGCTATTTTATTTGGATCAGAATGTTACAACATACAAGGGTCATTTAAAGGAACAGTATGAAATTGATATCAATTAATCATAAAATGTCCTTGATATGTCAGACATTAAGAAATCATTTTTATTTCAAATACTTATATCACTGACAACAGTGGTCTGGCCAGGATATTGTCATTTAAAAAGTGGAATTGCAGCCCTTAACTGATGTTTATGTTGTCATGTTGTGTATTGGCCACCAGTTGTGTAATTGCAGTACCAGTTTTAGCCACAAGTTTTGTGATTGCAATACCAGTTTTGACCACAATCCTACATACTGTTCCTTTAAGTCACATTGGGACAAAAACTATTCTTGGAGAATTAGCCAAAATGTCTATTTTGTCATAAATGCTTAATGTTATTAAAGTGCACCTATTTAATTGCTAAAAAAGACGTTATTTTGTGCATTTGGTATAATACAATGTGTTCACGTAGTTTATTGTTCAAAAAACACATTATTTTCCACATGCCGTACATTTTTGTAGCTCCAGATTTCACTCTTTACCTGAACTGTACATTGGTTCTGTACGTTGTGATTGGCCTGAATACCTCTGACGTCAGCCGGAAATGTGACGCTCCTTTCCATGTTTGAAAGATTCGCTCATAATGCAATGCTAACAGGAGTTTACTTACACGCTGTGAGTCTGAAGCGGGAGGATTTATGATAATGTCGGTCTTGTCTACATCACCAATCCCAGGAAGTAAACTGTTGCCTACAATCCGTGTGTTTGTTGTAGTCCAAGAAAAGAGATTTACGTTGGAGACGATAACTCGCGTCATTGTTTATTATGGGGTTTGTACCTTTTACATGTACTAATACACCAAAAGAAATGTAAAACGTGAACGTGGCCATATGTGTCCTTTAAGATCCATGGTAATTTAAACTTATATAACCTATAGATCAGGGTTTTCCAAACTGGGGTTCACGAAATTGAACCTTAACCTTAAAGTGGACATATCATGAAAATCTGACTTTTTCCATGTTTAAGTGCTATAATTGGGTCCCCAGTGCTTCTATCAACTAGAAAATGTGTAAAAGATCAACCCAGTATATTAGTTTTGGTAAACCATTCTATACAAGCATGTGAAAAAATAGCTCATTGAAATTTGGCTCCCCTTGTGATGTCAGAAGGGGATAATACTGCCCCTTAATCTGCACTAAACAACCACGGCCATGTAGTGCAGAGATCAGCTCATTTGTATTTTAAAGGACACACCAAAAACAGCACATTTTTGCTCACACCAACAAAGTGGCAATTTTAACATGCTAGGGGAGAGCGGGGTATGTTGTCACACTTTTCACACTGTCTAACATTTACTGAGCACCATACATCAAAATGGTATAAATCTCATACCAAATGAAAGAAGGAAGTCTTGGGCACATATGTTGTATTCATAACATCTTTATATCTTATCTCATTACACACTGAAAAAAAAAATCCTTTCAATTTACGTAATTTTAATGTGTACATCGGTCCCACATAATCCGATTGTGTAAAACCAACATGATTTTCCTCATTTAATTTTTATGTGTCAGACCAAAACATTTTAATTGTTTTAAGTAGTTTAATATAAATATGTTGACTCAAAGTGCTATTTCTCTTTACTATAACACATTTATTTTGTAATGTTTAAGTAATTTTATTACGTAAGGGGACTAGATTTTCATCTCTAATTCCAACATGCTTTTTTAATGCTTATATTATGGGATTATGTAACTCTAAAGCAATTTCATTATGTCTCTGACACCAGAATAATCACCCATAATTATCCAAATGTTATTTATTTTTTTAAATACAAAATACATTTGCATTGGCATAAAAAGCAAAGAGTTTTTAACAAATGTTTAGTGATATTGAGGCAAACCACTGTTTTCAGATCATCAATTCATTTAAATCACTACACATTAATTCATTAACAGTCAATAACTATTACAACAATCAGCACATGCAGTACATACAAAGGGGCAATTTCCCAGACAGGTTGTAGATTAAGCCATGACTAGGCCCTAGTTATATTAGAATATTTTTTACAAAAAAAGTTTACAAACAAACCTACCTTACAAAAACAACACTGGAGTACATCTTGAGACAAAACAATGGCACTGATATATGTCAAGATATGTCAGTGCAATATGTTTTCAAATTAAGGCATTGCAAAAGTCTGGTACTAGGAAAAGCCCCATCTGTAAAACTGACCCAAATGTTTAAAATAGTTACTATCACAGTAGATTTAGAAGTGCTAAAACACAAACACTGCATTCCAAAGAGACATGCAAAACAATAAGTACTATTATTTTTTAAATGGATTTACAAACTGGAAAATATCAATCCTTCAGAAAGTCAGAGCTACAGCATTTGTATAAACTGATAATCAAAGATTCAACAAAAACAAAATACAACAACCATTTCCAAAATCAACTCTGAGCAGCAAACTGTTAATGTTTTAATAAGAGAAAACACTTAAAACAGATAAATAAAAAGAACATAAATGAGCAGCACAGTCTTTCTGATCCTTTCACTGAAAGAAACTGTTCGTTAAAGTTACGCTCAATGCAGTTCCATTAAAATCTTTTGGATTTCCTCAAAAATAAAGCGGAGATCAGGATAGCTCAGGTTTAAGGCATACATCAGCTCAAACAACATGGCACGATGTTGCAACACCTTCATGCCTTCCAGGACTATACAAAGATCCTCTTCTTCATCACAAGAAGCATGTTGTTTGAGAGCACAAATCCCAACATTGGTGTCTTCAAATGACCACACTGATGCTGACTTCATCCATGCCCTGTACAAAACAGACCAATTTAGTTAAAGAAACAGAAAAAAAGTTACTGTTACAATAAAAGTGTCATTGGAAATTAGTACAATGCAAACAAATATAAATGTAAGTATACAGACCCATGTGCATTGCCACAGCATGTTACAATTGGTTACACATACATGGGTTACAAAGCAAGGCAGCTGCACTGTCCACTGCTCTGGGTGTGTGTGTGTGTGTGTGTGTGTGTGTGTGTGTGTGTGTGTGTGTGTGTGTGTTCACTACACTGGGATGAGTTAAATAAAGAGGCCACATGTCAAGTGTGTGCTACCATACCTGACAATCATAGCAAAAGTGAATTATCTCATTTTCTCACTCTCATGTTGTTACAGACCTGTATAAATGTCTTTGTTCTGATGAACACGAAGGAAGACATTTATTTTGAGGAATGTTTGCAACCAAACTGTTCATGAGCCCCATTCACTTCCATAGTATTATATTTCCCCACTATGGAAGTGAATGGGGCTTATGATTGGTTTGGGTACAAACATTCCTCAAAATATCTTCCTTAGTGTTCATCAGAACAAAGACATTTATAAAGGTTTGTAACAACATGATAGGGAGTAAGTGATGAGAATTTTTATTTTTGGGTGAACTACCCCTTTAAATCTTCCCAGGTGTTTTAATGACCCTTGTGCCAAAAGATGTAACTAAAACATACTACATTTTCTGTACTTCCAACAAGGTTTACACATTTTTATGTCTATGAATCTATATTACTTACTTCTGTCATTTGATCATTGATTGTTCCAAGTCTTTTTGCTAGCTGTCCTCCTTTCTGATAGAAGAGTTTCATCAGGTTTTTGGATTGGAGGTCCAGGTGACACAGGAACATTAGACAGTAGTGATTCTTTAAATTCAGCATTTATCTGAAAACAGATTAACCAACCATTGTATATTTGAGTACTGCGAGTCAAAGAATAATACATGTATATTAGTTACAAAAATAAGATTTAGCTCCTAACAGCAGTAAAACAGTGATAGGAATTACTTACCAATGCTTTTGAGTGTGTGCAAGGATGATGGACCTATAAGAGGAAATATTCAGAGGTGAAATCAACACATAACCTCAAATGATGAAGGTCACACATACACAGAGCAATAATGAAATAAGTATTATATCTGTCATAGGACGCAATTTTGGACAAAATTAGATCTTAAAACAACAAGGTTCTCTTCTGAAAACGTCAGCTTTAAGGTGTGGCACTTCAAAGCGATTTTTTTCAGTTAATATACCAGAAGTCACGCGAGACATTGAAAAAAGCTTTTTCTAATTGAATCAAGTGTTGCTCGTGGCGTAGCGAAGTCACGAATAACTAACGCGGGTCTGATAATCTGATTAAGCAGACAGTTTGTTTAATACGCAATGTCATTATTAATGTAGTCAATTGATATCATCTGGTAAATTACTTACATGGATAACGTTAACGTACTCTGGACAGAATAACGTTTGGTTAGCGTTTTATTTGTCCTGAAACGTTTCCATAGAACAGCTGAGTAAAAAGTGCCTCAAAAAGTCAACTCAAAGCTGACAGTTTTCAACTCGGATAAAACTACCAAACGTGAAATAACGTTATACAGCTGACATTTTTAAAACGCTGTTTTTCTTTATGAGCCTTACACTTACTGACTGACTGACTGACTGACTGACTGACTGACTGTAACGTTAACTTACTCCACCAACCTCCTCCAAACTAATTTTTACTACAAGTCATTGCAATGACTACATATTGTAAAAAAACTGTCTATCTAGTGAAGATGTATCACGTATAAAGTGAACATAAATAAATAATAGAACTTACTTTAATAACGCGGTGTCCGTCTAAGAGAGTTCTTCTGACTGACTGCAGCTGAGTCTTCATTTTGGCGCCCAAAACAAACGATCTTTATTCTTCTTTTATGGCAGCCTTTTCATTGAGCGTTACTGCCACCTTCTGCTCAGGAGGTGCCGTTTTGTGTCCAAACTCAATTTTATTGCTTTAACTATTCAATTCAATCAATTTTAATCAATGTGAGAATAATGTGTTCATTTTACATTCAAACAAAACATTTTCATCCTAATCAATTAAATTATGTTTACACAAGGAATATAAATATTTTGTGTTGCATATACATGTTTATTTTATTTAAATTCAAAGACCCACCAAGTCCATTTTTTTCAGTGCAGAGTTGTAGACTGTTGAATAGTGACTGTGCACTTGTGACAATTTGCCCCATCGGAGGGTAAGTTGTCACACTAGATTATCTAAAAATAAGAACACAACTACTTAATTGTGAATATTGATTTTAATTTTTAAACTCAAACCAAACTGGAAATATAAACATCCGTGCCTGGAGAATCTGGAAAAACAATTATTTCAATCCAAATAATGCACATTTCAATTAAGTGGCAAGACCACTTTACTTTGAACTTTGGTTCAAATGTTCTATGGCTTTCACATAAAACCAGATAACTGAATGGAACGCTGCAGATAACTTGCTTAACTTAACATGTTGAACCTCTGAACAAAACAGATGCCCTGTATGACTAATAGGACTCATCTCCAGAATCACAATTCTGACACACATAAATTGCCTGGCCTGAGGTGCAAGCATCATGGGCCCAATTTTTGCATTTTACACATTTTACCCAGGTCTCCTTTGGACGACTCTTTGAAAATGGCTCTACACAGACGAGGCAGAAGCACTCTTCATCATCTGATGATGACTCTTGCATGATTTTTCTACTTTTAGCTGCCTTGTTTTTCATAGGTCCAGATTTCTGCTTCCCTTTCTTTTGAAACAGCTTTTTGCTAGATTGAGGCTTATTCTTTTCTATATCATGTTTTCTGAGCATGTTCGATGTGTTTGTTTGTACAGGGGCAAGTTGTCAGATGTGACGACTTGCCCCAAAGTCATTGAGACAACTTGCCCCAGACTTTCTGGTGTGCTACTGTTGTCTAAATCTCAAGTTTAGCTCATCATATCACTTTAGCTAAAGTATCAAAAGACACTTTACGGTCTCCTCTATTTTGTGCAAAATAATCATTTTAAACATTCACACAATGTAAAGTGATTTTTTTTACTTTTTAAGCAGAAAAATAAGAAAATTGTGCTAACCTCAGATTACAGTGATCTTGACCACATGTGAACAGGAAGTTCACTATAGAAGAAGAAGTCACATAAAGTGGCTATTTGATTTTTGAGATAGAGCCTCTAGTGTTGGAGTTATTAACAGTGTGACAACTTACCCATGTGACAACTTACCCCGCTCTCCCCTATAATAAATTATCTGTATAATATTTTGAGCTAAAACTTCACATATCACTGAAAAAAATGAATCATTGAATGCAATCAATTTATTTAAGCTACATTTAAACAAAAGTTTTATATTTTATTTTACTTTACTAACCTTTTTTGTTTAAATGTAGCTTAACTAAATTGATTGCAACCACTTACCTTAAAAAATTGATTAAATTCTGGGACACCAAAGATTTATTTGACATCTTAAAAAAAGTCTTGTGAAATGTCCCCTTTAAGAAATCTCAAAGTCAAGGAGGTTCAGCTGACAAAAAAGTTTGCAGCCCCTGCTGTAGATAACTTAATCTATGATAACTGCTGTATGTATATTTTGCTCACAAATATTTTGTGACAGGATCACTTGCTCACTTTTGTTTACAAAAGACCCTTTGAATAGCAATCCCTCCCTGCAGTGCCCCTCCATCGTTCCGAATTTGCCCATACACATATGCCATGCAATGCCATCTAGTGATATGGCTTTAATATGGTTTCTGTGTGAGGTGGAGAGAGAGAGGTTACAGTAGGTTTGTTTATGAGTAACAGAGTGGCCCGCTATACTGTATGATGTCAGGTCAGTAACTGATGCAATTTGGCTTTAAGGATAAATGACTGGTTAGTAGTAGCTAAATGAAAAGAGAGAGAGAGAGAGAGAGAGAGAGAGAGAGAGCCTGAAGGGCTTTATAATTGCAATGGTTTGCAATGAATAAAGCCATTACTGTTAATGTCTTTAGGGTCTGTACGTACCATTTGTCACAACTCTTATCCAGTCAAGCGACGGCGAACCTTTAACACACTGTGCGTTCATAATCTAAACCGCTTCTATACAGAAAATCAAGCGTGCGTTCGGTCTATCCGTCATCTTGACGTGGCTCTGACAGCTGTTACATAAATCACTGCCAGTATGAATAATCAATAGTCTCTCGGTCAAAACAGACAGATGCTTATTGTTTAATGTAATGTTTGACTTCATGGGGTCAGCGTTGAATCAGACGCAGAGCCTTATTTAAACAAACAAAATGGAAACGGGTTTATTCCATTGCAAAAAAACTATTGTGACAAATAATGTACATTGTAATATGTCAATCATTCTAGCAGTTGTAGATATAAATATCTTGCATACTATACTATAATATAAAAAATTTAAACATTGAAAAATTGTCAAAAAGTGAAGAGCTGCTAAACTCTGTCAAAATTAGATAATGATATTAAACGAATGCTTTCGGCTTGTATTATACACATATATTATATTATAATCCACTTAATCCTGGCCTCAGGCCATTAGGAAATACCGGTTTGATGACAGAATCCACTAAATTGGTGTCCCTTGTGAGTACTTGGATCTGAATACAACCTAAATGTGGCTGTCACATGCATCACAGCGCCCCCTAGTGTGTGGTTCTGTTTTAATTTTACCTTCTGAATTCTGACTTTCATCATTTGCAATTTTACTAATTGCATATTTTGTGATTTTGCAACTCTTTACTATGTCTTATCCAAAGAAGTGGATGTTTTTGCCAAAACAAAGCTTGCATGCACATAGAGGGTTTTGCAGCGATAGATGGTCAAAATTGTTAAATACCAATGAAATGACTATAATGTGGCATTTGTAAAAATATAGCATTTCAATTACTGACTAATAACCTATTTATTGCCATTAAAGTGAAATTACTGAACCTAAACATAAGATAAAATGCTGATTTACAAGAAGACATGCCAAATTTATAACTTACATTTATATAGCGCTTTTCTCAGTACTCAAAGCGCTTTACATATGAACGGGGGAATCTCCTCAACCACCACCAATGTGCAGCATCCACCTGGATGATGCGACGGCAGCCATATTGCGCCAGACCGCTCACCACACACCAGCTTATTAGTGGAGAGGAGACCGAGTGATATAACCAATTAGTATGAGGGAGGATTAGTAGGCCAATGGGCAAGTTTGGCCCGGATGCCGGGGCACACCCCTACTCTTTTCGAAGGACATCCTGGGATTTTTAATGACCACAGAGAGTCAGGACCTCGGTTTAACGTCTCATCCGAAGGACGGTGCTTTTTTGACAGTATAGTGTCCCCATCACTATACTGGGGTGTTAGGACCCACACAGACCACAGGGTGAGCACCCCCTGCTGGTCTCACTAACACCACTACCAGCAGCAACCTGGTTTTCCCAGGTGGTCTCCCATCCAAGTACTGACCAGCCTCAGCCCTGCTTAGCTTCAGTGGGCAAGCTGTCTTGGGCTACAGGGTGATATGGCTGCTGATCAAATGTACTTAGAGGGTTTTGCATTCTGCAAAATTTTATAATTACTAATGCTAAATAATCCAAGGTGCTTCCAAAAATACCACAGTAATACCACAATTCTACATTTAAAAAAAAACTATTGTATGCTAATACCATTGTACTTCTTTTAGTCAACCAATAAAATATAACCCTCAAGCAAAACGTTTCATCATATTCAAAACGTTTTGATTTTTCAGAAAAGACTGGTACATTTACATTCATGTGCTTTAAAATCTATACATTCGAACTCATGACCTTTGTGCTGCTT
Source organism: Misgurnus anguillicaudatus (assembly GCF_027580225.2). Lineage (NCBI taxonomy): Eukaryota > Metazoa > Chordata > Actinopteri > Cypriniformes > Cobitidae > Misgurnus > Misgurnus anguillicaudatus. The sequence goes on from NC_073343.2 coordinate 31,989,459, forward strand.
ATGCAATGCTCCACCAACCAAACTACAGGAAGACCAGGATTGTTTTGACCTGACTTGGTTTATCTATTAATTTTCACCTTTCTTCAGATCTGGCCAGTGACCTGAACCTCAGATGGTCACGCAGCTCTTTTGTGGCCTAACACCCAGTTTCTGATTTGGCTGGAGGACAAGGCTCGAGAGTCTTCCGAGCCATATGTCCAGTGACAGACCTCTCAGCATTGGGAGGTAAACACCATGTCCTGCCATGACTCTCAGATGAATGTTGAGCTGAGGGCAATGCCACAGTCACAAGAGTATTGCTTTCACATGCTTTCAGATCTGGTCGGAAAAGCCAGAAAGATGTCAAAAATGACATTGGTTATAGTAAAAATTCATGAGCTTTTGAGCACTGATGCAGGGGTGTCAAACACACAGCCGGAGGGCCCAATATGGCTATGAGTATAAAAAAAACATTTATTATAGCAATATGATTTATTCAAAAAATCTTTCAGTATGCTATTCTGACTTGTAAACATAGCTTTGTACATGTTTATTGTTTGCTCTTTTGCTGGCTTATTTGGGTAAAAGCATCTGCTAAATGATTCAATGTAATGTAAAATATAGCTGCAAGCAGCAATTACGGGGTCAGTCCCAACAAGAACACAAATTGACAAAACAATTAGTTAGGGAAAGCAGTTTAAAACAAAGAAAAAACACATGATTTTGAACTGACGTTTTTCAAAGATATAAGCAAAAATAGCCTTTTTCATATCTCAGGACCACTGTGGCGCTGTAATAAAACTATTCATGAACCAAGTGACATGTCAATTCACGCGAGTTCGGCGAAAATATAACAATGGATTGGCCAATCAACACGACTTCCATAACTTTTGCACTGAGCCCCTCTAAATGCCACATACCAATTTTCGTGCTAATCAGACAAAAACTGGAGGAGAAATTCAAAAAAGTACCCTCAGGTCATGACTATGATTACACAAACCAAGTGACATGTCAATACACGTGAGTTCGGCGAAGATACAGCCTTAAATCAGTTTTTGACGTAAAATTTGTTAATACGGTATATGACAATGGATTGGCCCATCAACACGACCTCCATATCTTTTTGCTCTGAGTGCCTTTAGATGCTACATACCAATTTTCGTGCTAATCAGACAAAAACTGGAGGAGAAATTCAAAAAAGTACCCTCAGGTCAAAGTACCCTTTAATTACACAAACCAAGTGACGTGTCAATACATTTGAGTTTGGCGAAGTTACAGCCTTAAATCAGTTTTTGCGTGCTCTACGTCAAATTCGTTGATGTGGTATATGACAATGGCTTGTCCAATCAACACGACTTCCATAACTTTTTGCCCTGGGTGCCTCTAAATGCTACATACCAATTTTCATGCTAATTAGACAAAAACTGTAAAAGTTGTTCAAAAAAGTACCATCAGGTCATGACTGTAATTACATAAACCAAGTGGCATGTCAATACACGTGAGTTCGGCGAAGATACAGCCTTAAATCAGTTTTCTATGTAAAATTCGTTGATACGGTATATGACAATGGCTTGTCCAATCAACACGACTTCCATAACTTTTTGCCCTGGGTGCCTCTAAATGCTACATACCAATTTTCATGCTAATTAGACAAAAACTGTAAAAGTTGTTCAAAAAAGTACCATCAGGTCATGACTATGATTACACAAACCAAGTGACGTGTCAATACACGTGAGTTCGGCGAAGATACAGCCTTAAATCAGTTTTCTATGTAAAATTCGTTGATACGGTATATGACAATGGCTTGTCCAATCAACACGACTTCCATAACTTTTTGCCCTGGGTGCCATAAATGCTACATACCAATTTTCATGCGAAATTAGACAAAAACTGTAAAAGTTGTTCAAAAAAGTACCATCAGGTCATGACTGTAATTACACAAACCAAGTGACGTGTCAATACACGTGAGTTCGGCGAAGATACAGCCTTAAATCAGTTTTCTACGTAAAATTTGTTAATACGGTATATGACACTGGATTGGCCCATCAACACGACCTCCATATCTTTTTGCTCTGAGTGCCTTTAGATGCTACATACCAATTTTCGTGCTAATCAGACAAAAACTGGAGGAGAAATTCAAAAAAGTACCCTCAGGTCATGACCTTTAATTACACAAACCAAGTGACATGTCAATACACGTGAGTTCGGCGAAAATACAGCCTTAAATCAGTTTTCTACGTAAAATTTGTTGATACGGTATATGACAATGGATTGGCCCATCAACACGACTTCCATAACTTTTTGCCCTGGGTGCCATAAATGCTACATACCAATTTTCATGCGAAATTAGACAAAAACTGTAAAAGTTGTTCAAAAAAGTACCATCAGGTCATGACTGTAATTACATAAACCAAGTGACATGTCAATACACATGAGTTCGGTGACGATACAGCCTTAAATCAGTTTTTGCGTGCTCTACGTCAAATCCGTTGATACGTAATACATGACAATGGACTGGCCAATCAACACAACTTCCATAACATTTTGCCCTAAGTGCCTCTAAATGCTTCATACCATTTTTCGTGCTTATCAGACAAAAATTGTAAGAGAAGTTTGAAAAAGTACCCTCAAGTCATGATTATGATTACACATACCAAATGTTGTGTCAATGCACGCAAGTCCATCAAAGATACAACCTTTAAAATGTTTTTGCGAGCTCTACGTCTAATTTGTTGACGTGGTATAGGCCAATCCACATTAATTAAATCGGACAAAAGCTCTAGAAGGAGTTCGAAATGGCGGAAAAATCTTCATGGTGAAAATTATGTCATAGGGAATCATCAATCAAATCACCATGAGCCAAGGATTCAGAGAAAATAAAGAATTTCGTTTCTACGACTTGCGTGTCAGAAGTTATAAGCAAAAATGTATGTGAAAATTTGGACTGTTGGTGGCGCTAGAGGGTTTGACATACAGACTCCAAATTTGAATTGGTAACATTTCAGACAGTCCTCCATCTGTGTGCCAAATTTCATACATTTCCTACATACCCTTCTATGGGCTGCCATAGACGCAATGGCAGAAAAAGAAAAAGCAGCAGAATTGACCCCTATTAAAATGCAATTGTTTAGTCACAGCCAGATAAAGTACACTCACAAAATTCACAACATATATGTTTATCTTAGTATCCTAGAAAGCCTATGCACTCATCAAAGCTTAACCAGTAATAAAAACGTTTGTCACCGTATCCTCTAAAGAAGCATTTTGTCCAATTTGGCCCCATGACCTAAAATGAGTTTGACACCCATGACCTGAAGGACACATCACATTAGACGAATTCATTCAAGCATCTGTCTTCTTGGCAGTCGTTTCCATTCGCCTTCATAGTATTCAGTCTTCAATAAAACACTAGAGAGAGAATCTGTCAGCTCATATGAATAAAGGCGATTATGGCGCTTTCATAACCTGCGTTGTGTTTGATAAGAGAGGCGGCCTTAATGTTCACGCTGAACCGCAGATTAGTTTCTCGACAGCCCTCAAAAGTGAGTGCGAAACACAAACCGAACACTAAACGGTCCCCGCACTTCATACTCCTTTGATGATCCACAACCACCCTGCAGCAGATTGCATATGCACCATGGGAAATTTAAGTGGGTGTTAAACTCTTTCCAGAGCGAGTGAGAGAGCTAACAACACACCCAAACTCCCCACTCCTCTCCTGATTCAAAGCTACGCCTTCGTGTAATTGTGCTGCTCTTTTGGCGAAAATAAAGCATGTCATTTCCCAACATAAGAGCGTCCCATCCTGCTGTTCTGGTTGGAGCTGAACCCTAGATAATCATTTCTCCTTTGTGCTGCATTCGAGGTGTTTTTCACCTTGAAATAAATGGCCTCCATCCCGCCAACTCCTGTTTTCCAAAACACTTCTCTATCCTCTCAATTTCTGGTCCTTCTTCCCATTCTGTTTCTCACCCCGATGCTCACGTTCGTGCCCACCCCGTTTAGTTTTTCCCTCCTTCTCCACGTGCTTCTCTCATCCGTTCGCCTTCCACCTCAATCCTTTATTTGCGCCGGACAGAGCGGCCGGCCCTCCCGGCTTTGTGTTGTTCCCCAAGCCAAGAGGAGCCGTTCTGATCAATGGCGGCCTGTTATTTCACAGCGGAAACCGCAGCCCTTCCTCTCAGCTCTCATTAGTCATTATGAGAACACAGACAGGCCCGCAAGATCATGATGAAGAGATGCTCCAATACACAACAAAAGAGATCTGGAAACTGCAGATATAAGCCATGGCAAAGTCAAGAGCAAACCCAGCAAGCAATAGCCGTCATTTCACCATCTAGGTTAACTATAGACTCAATGTAGTCCAGGTATGATCACCCCACTGTTAGCCAAAATAAACTTAAATTTGATGTCTTTTCATTTATTTATTTTGGGCTATAATTAGACATATTTTAAATTTTCACTGACAGATTTAGCTTTTTTAGCCTAGATGTTTGGACCAACCCAGTCTCACCCCATGGCGTCAATATTTGACGACACTTGACCATGCGTCAATAGTTGACGCGGAGGGTATACCTTTCGCGTCATTTTTTGACGAACTGGGGACTTCAATACTATTGAGTCCGTTGCATTCTCTTTCCTATTTTCTTACCATTTTCGCGTCGGTTTAGGGTTAGATTTACATAATGACATCCCTACCCAAACCTGGCCCTAACCCCAACGCCAGGTGACAACTGTTTAATTTCGCGTACCTAATAGTATTGAAGTCCCCAGTTCGTCAAAAAATGACGTGAAAGGTATACCCTCCGCGTCAACTATTGACGCATGGTCACGTGTCGTCAAATATTGACGCCATGGGATGAGGATGTGTTGGTTTGGACATCTATTAGATGCATCTTTTAAATGCAAAATTGCTTGCTGGGCAGCCATAACTTTAAGAAATACATACAAAGTAATTCACTTTCCTGGCATCTTGCGAAAGATTACCGCACAATGCGATCTGGCGCACTTACTGTGGATCTCTACGGGGAGAAATTGATGTTTGGATGGAGAACAATCAAAATGTTGTTTATTGGCTTTGGCCTGATTTTAATTACTGCCTCTTATCTGCCTGACACATGGGTACAAGTGGTGCTATAGACATTATTTATTACCCCTAATCTACCACGTGCATGTAATGAACTTTTAAATAATAATGAATGCGTTTGAACAGGCTTTATTTCTTCGATCAAACACGAGAGGACTTGTTAACATGCCATTAGGATGCTACGAAGCAGGTGCTGGTTATCAGCTTTGATCAATAGCGCACCAGAAAATCAGATTGATTACTAAACCTTCAGTGAAGCCACGAAACGAGAATCATTGAACATCAGATTTAATCTGTCCATCATACATACTTGATTTTCATGCAGCCTGACAGGAAAATGACCTCAGTGTTAAACGCCATCAGAAAATAATCTTGGGAAATCAAGATTCGAGGGAGGAAGGAGACTAAAGTCATTCAGAAAGAGTTTGTTAAGAGAGATTGTGGCCAATGCCTCAGGTGGTCGGTGCAGAGGTCACTCGTGATGCGTTACATATAAGAATGATCTAAAGGTAACAATAAGTATTAAATATTTGTACAATGTATCCCAGCAAGCAATTTTGCATATAAAATACGTCTAATAGACATACAAACAGTGACGGCTGGTGACTTCTCTTCCGAGGGGCACAAACTTAAAATATGTGCCCTGAGTGTCGTGTGTCGCTCATCGTGTCAAAAAATGTGTTTGTTGCGTCATGTGAACCATGTGCATTGTGCGTCATTTTAAAATACGTGCCTGCTGCGCACGCGGCGAAAGGATTTATGACAAAAGAGATGATTATGTTCACAAAATACTCGAAAATACAAAATTACTAATGCGATTAAGCGAGTATCTGGCAAACGTCTCTTTTATGATAAACCTCTTTGAAGCATCTGCAGCAGAACACCTATTTTCATATGATAATTCAACACATGACAACTAAATACATGTTGTGACAAGCTTCACATTGTGCACCCACGAAAAAGAAGTCACTGGCCGCCAGTGCGTACAAACACAGCTCAGACGTCTAGGCTAAAACAATGCAAAAATGGAGATGTCAGTAATAAAATAAAATAAAATAAAATAAAATAAAATAAAATAAAATAAAATAAAATAAAATAAAATAAAATAAAATAAAATAAAATAAAATAAAATAAAATAAAATAAAATAAAATATCATTTCACAAATTATTTTGCCAAAACTGACAAGTAACCAAATTCAAGTTTATTTTGGCTAGAAGTGGGTAACTCATAGCTGGACTATATCGGTGAATTATATAAGGGATATAGTTAACCTTTACCCAGGGTTTCACAAACGAGGTCACATATTATTATTTTATATTGATATTTAACTTTGCGTATAAAATAGTGTGTTGTTTAATTAGCATGATTTTGTGTTTTGCTTTACACTGCAACAAATGACTTTCTTACTTAGTATTTGTCTTTTTTCAGGAAAAATATCTAAAAAATTTTAAATTAAGATGTATTTTCTTGATTAGCAAAATGACCTTGTCTAGTTTTTAGACAAAAAATATACAATTTAAGCGAATTTGTGCTTAAAACAAGCATAAAAAAATCTGCCAATGGAATAAGAAGAAAATCTTGAATTAAGTGTTTATGGAAAAAGTAAACTTATTTCAAGATAATTTTTCTTATTCCTTTGGCAGATTATTATTTTTTTTTTGCTTGTTGCTTGTGAAATTCAAGATTTTTTTTTCTTACCCCATTAGCAGATTTTATTGCTTGTTTTATGCACAAAATCACTTAAATTTGTAGACTTTTTCTTGGGTCGTTTTGCTCATCAGGAAAAAGCATCTTAATTTAAGAATTTTTAAATATTTTTACTGAAAACAAGGCAAAAATACGAAGATATTTTTTTTCTTGAAAATAATTTTTTTGCAGTGTAGCCTGGCCAAGATAATTTTCAGGTGGTCTTTCAATGCTATCTTATGGCAATTCGTAAGTATTTTACGAGGTGGCTAATTCGTATTAATTTGTACGACCACATTCGTACATTTTTGTACGATTTGCCTCTACCCCTGTGCTGTAGGTTTAGGGGTGGGGTTTCATTATTGTTTTTTTTATGATAATCGTCCAATTAGCCAATTCGTAAAACGTACAAATTCTCGTGAGATCAGGCTGGGTCTTTCAAAGCCCTTCGAAAACCAGCCGAAAACCACTGTAGCTTAGTGGCTACATGCTAAGACCTAAATATAATAATTAACTCCAGTTCAAGTCTCTGTGGCGCTTTGAGTAAAGACCGCTATTTGTTTGGCGAATGGACCCGCTGCTTACAAATACGCATTAGTCACTTATAAGGTTGCATTACAGTTAGGTCGCTGCCTTACAAGGAGACATTAGACAGCAAGCCAGCTCACTCGCTTCTGGAACAAAGCAACTGTGTCGGATGTAGCGGAAAATTCTGAAGTGACATTCAAATGCCGAGCCGCTAAAAGTGAGAGAGAAATAGATAAGAGAGAAAGAGCGAGAAGTCATTTCTGGATTATAAACGACTACATGCTGCTCAGAGAGAGGCGGTCGACGTGATGCGCCCCAAAATACCACAATAACAATGACAGAGTAAATGCATTAGATGGGTTTGGGGGAAACATGAAATGAATGCTGATTTAAAGAGCCATGGCAGGAGGGAGACCAACATCAAAGACGCTCACAAACAACTTCTCTCAAAGCCTCTCTCTCGCTCTTTCTCACTCACACACACCCAATTACACTATTTGTGAACAAGAATCAGCGAAGCAAAAGATAACAAAATCTGTAACCAGTAAAACAGAAAAGGACCATCTGGGAACAGAGGTCAAATATTCCAGCAAAGGACAGTCATAAATCCATTATTATTAGGCGGAGGCCAGGGACAGGCAGGGACAGGGCAATTCCCTCTGTGCAAATTCAAAGGAAACCTTTTAAAAATGCAGCACCCGCAGATGTTTGACCATGGATGTGCAGAAGGCACGTTCGCAAACACGCAGGTGAGATAGGAGACATCCTTCAAAGCCCCTGTGTCACATCAATTAGCTTTGTTGGGAGCGCATATGTTTAAAGATGCATTGAGCGAAGGACTGTACTCTTTTAACTTCCCTCAAAATGAAAACCAAATAACGTGAAAGAGATAAAACAATGGAGGAGAAAGAGAGAGAGCAAATAAAAGAGAAAATGAGAGCAGCCTATTAGAGAAATTAATTATTTTGACAGGTTTTATTTCCCTGAACAAATATTTTATTCATTATAAAGGCTACAGTATGTCTATCAAAGGGTTCAGGTGCATGTATGCATACTTGGTTATCCTATTGGGAGAAATTTGTCCTTAGTAGGGAGCTAAATCCCTACTTGGGGGATTTTTACAATTATATAAATAAATGTTTTTTTTTACTACAAAAATGAATAAAGAGTTATCCAGAGAGAGTGGGATAATGGGTCTCATTCACTAAGGGGGAGTGCACACCAAAGCTTTTATGCTCGCGGCCGGTGCATGTTTTCAATTGTTTCCAATGGAAGCTCGGCATTTTTTTAAAAAGCCAGCAGCTAGCGGTTTTCTTCCACGTTAAAAACCGGCGGTCCACGGGTTTTCCGCGCTCAGCGCGGCGCGCCGAGAGTTAAAAAATATTCAACTTTCAGTGAAAAGCTCCGCTCATCAATGTCAGTGCTCAGACGGCCGTCCAATCACAGTGGAGGAGGGGTGGTACATTACCACAGCAACCAACCGGCTCAGAGCTGAAGTTTCAAAGCTACCAAAGCGCTCAGCTGAAAAACAGCTGCCATTCGGTGTCCTCAAGACGTTTTCAGTCGTGTTTAAAACAAATCGTGATTCACCCAAAAAAATTTTTGTCAAAAAGTCTTCTAAATGTACTGCTTTTTTATAAGTAAAACTTACCTACTAAAATCAAATAAAATTTACTTAAAATTGCATGATAAAACATATGTTAAATAATTAATTAAATGTTACTTAATTATTTAATTTAGAAGTTAGATTTATTTTAATCGTCTAGGTAAAGTCTATTAGGTTTTTTTGAAAATTGAAGTATTGCTGTCCTAATAATATTAAATAAATCGTATTTTCTGTTTGTTATTTTCTTTAACATATGTCTATGGACCCAGTTATTTTTAGTGTTATAAATGGCACTATAACACAAAATTCTTGACTGACAACAAGTCAGTCATTGAATAAACTTGATTCGGAACAGAAACGCACACAAACTGTGTTTCTGACATGCTTTATCAGCACTGTGGAGAGAATTGCAATAAAACGTTCTGAACATGCTTCATGTAAAGAAACACTGATCACATAAACGGTGACTTCACAAAATTATTATTTACAACAAAACAACATCAATATATAAGAGCTTAAACTAGGGCTGGGCGGTATGACGGTATATTCCGTTACCGCGGAATAAAATGTCAGACGTAACAGATTTTTCTATTCCGTCTATTCCGCGGAATGCAAATAAGTGGGCGTGGCTAACGCTGCCCTCACACTTGTTAGACTTAATGTGACGGAGAAACAAGTAAAAAAATTCACTCATAAAAAATAAACGAGTTATTCCTGTAATTTTTTGCAGCGAGACTCTCGCTCGCTCTTTCTCTCTCTCCCTCTCTCTCTCTCTCTCTCTCTCTCTCTCTCTCTCTCTCTCTCTCTCTCTCTCTCTTTTTCTCTCTCTCTCACTCTTGCTCTCCCTCCCTCTCTCTGTCTGTGCTCGTGCAGCAGCCAGCCGGTCTCTCGAGTGCAGAGGTCTTTAGGCACACGCAAGGAGCTGCGACGCCTAATAAAAGGTTCTTCTCAAACATAATGCTAATAGTTGTAATGTTTTAACTTTAAGCAAGCTAAGACAAAACTCGCGTTTATATCAGTGACACGTGCGCTGCTGGAGCGATGTAGTTTGACGCGCCATTTGCTTATACAAACATATTTGATCGGAAAGACGAGAAAGAGACGCAAATGTTAAGGTCTAATAGTAAGTAAAGGGCGTCAAGACCTTAAAACAGACTTCATGATCATCACATCATAGCACCTGTCATATTTATAATATCAAGCTTCGTCTCTCATATAAGCTAGGTATTCATCCTGTCTGTAGGTTTTTGCATATATTTATACCTGTTCATTTTACATATTGCCTATTTTTAATGTAATGTATGCATCTGCTAAAGTTTTTGATTAAAATTTACTTAATTATTTTAGGATTATGTGCAGTTACTATAAAACAGTTAAATAATACAAGAAAATATCTAATAAGACTTACTATTCCGACAGTTAATTTTTTTATATGAATTAATTGTGTATTTATCATCATTTTACTTAGGAAAATCTAGTTCTCAATAAATGTTAATATTATTATGTAGAAATTATGAGAGTTAATCTAATAAATATTACTACACTAAAAAGTTCGTTTTTTCAGTGCAGTAATATTATTTTTATACAGAGATGGTACATAGCCAATTCAATACTGTGAGTTAAACAATCCAAAATAAATCAAAACAGAAAATGTTTGGTGGCAAAAATGTTGGCTAATAGTTCATAAATGTATTCAGGAATTGAATTTGTTAGTTTAGTGCAAGGTTTAAGTAGAAAAAGTTTAAGAGAAGGTTAAGAAAAGAGTTACTACTGTTATAAAATAATGTAAAAAAGAACTTTGCAGTAGTATTTTATTTATTATTTTTTCATTTTATATATATTTTATATATTATATTTTAATAAAAAGTGTTTAAAAAGTGCAAACAAATTGTAAAAAAGTTTATAGTAAACAACCTGCAGTTTAATGTTTGCATTTTTCCCTTACTGTACCGAAAATGAACCGAACCGTGGCCTCAAAACCGGGGTACGCACCGAACCGTGATTTTTGCGTACTGTTACACCCCTAATTATTATACATGATCTATATTATTATTATATACATTATATTATACATTATTATAGCCTACTTACATATAAAGAAGATGCACGTAATGATAAATCTTCACGCTTTCCTTTCTAACTTGTTAAATTTCTATATGAAAGCGTCTGCTTAATGCCTAATGTCAACGTCATGTAAATGTAATGAGAAGTCCAAACGTCAATCATTTGATCTCCTGTCACTTTTATTTTAGAGACAGATGCACGTCTCTGTCATATTAATTTAATGTCATATTTGTTAATGCATCCAATACTTCTTTAATGTTACTCCGGTCGGTGGACAGCACTGGCTTCCTCCAGCGACAGCAAAACCTCCCAAATAACTTTACCGATAATAATTATGATCATGGATTTCTTTTCGAGCTCTTTTTCTTCTATGACAAACTGATCTAAAATTTTCTGTGGACTAGCGCTGCCCAAAACCTTTATATGGAGCTGGTTTGGTACACTGTAAAAAATACTTTGCTGCCTTAAAATGTTTTGTTAAATCAACTCAGATTTACAAGTCATGTCAACAGAGATGAGTTGTCACAACTTATAAAATATAGTTGAGAAAGGTCAACTTAATTTTATAAGTTATAACAACTCACCTGTAGTTATAACAACTCCTCTCTAGTCAAGATAAATAATAGTAAGTTGAAATGACTAGTTGAAATCCTAGTTGATTCAACAAAAAATTTTAAGGCAGCAAAGTATTTTTTACAGTGTAGTGTTTTGTGCAAATTGCCAACCTTGTGCACGCGGTCGCTCCTGTAGAATGCTCCAAATTCAATAAGAACAAACCGGGTGTGCCTCATAAGCCTTAAAAAGTGAAGCCTCTGGCTCTTTGATCGCCCCCTGGTGGCTGGCTGCAGTACAAGTCATAACCCCGCCCTCTCGATTCAAATGAATGGGACTATGCTCTAAATAAAAAAAATATTTACACTTCCAATAAAAGTTTTCGAAAGATGGTTTTGGTCCTTTCAAGTAGTTGTCATCACACTGATATATGTTCAAGTGTTCATTTTTGTGATAAGTTTCATTTTAGCTTGTAATTTGATGCTATAGAAACAGGGCGTGTCGTTATGATTGGAGTGGTTGAATTGGCCGTGCGAGCGTTTGGGCGGAAGTTTGATACCGCGGCTCCGCCTCTGGCTCCACGGACGATTCCTTCTGCGCATGCCTTGGCTCCAAATTGACGTTTTTACCTAACATGGCGGCGACCGTGGTCGGACATTTTTGGCTTCAATTCATTACAATGGTGGGAGGCGACGTCGCGTCCTCCATCTTTTTTTACAGTCTATGGAACAAAGTCATGTGCGTACGCACGTGTTGTGAAATTTTTTTCGTGAGAAGTTAAAGTGTGTGTATAAATACGAAAAACGTACGCAATTATTAGTGAATGAGACCCACGTTTTTTTGTGTGTTGCTTGCTCGTGACTCACTTCTACTGCTGGATGCCTCTGGGATTTCGTGCTTGTCCAGAAACAATCGCTAGAGTCTAAATCTTATAAAAATAAAGACTGTTCAGAGTAAGGGTGTCACGATTTCGATTTTAAATCGAAATCGATCGAAATTAAGTCACAGCTTCGAACTTAGAATTAAAAAATGGGATCGTCGATGCTGCCACGCCCCCATTTCACGTCCAGTCGGCTTGCCAAGCGAGGAAAAAACTCTCAGAGATGCCTTTAAAAACATCTGTCCAGCGGAACGCGATCATATTTTAAACACGAGGGATGCTACAACTTCTTGAAATGCATATCATAAACAGGATTACCAGTGATCTGACTTTGGACAGAGTGCAGCTCTCTGCACGTGCGCGATAGTGAGGGAGGCGCAAAGATGCAGCGGGTTATATTTTAAACAAAAGGATAGTTTGCCTCAGCTTGCATGAAACACATAAAACTGAACAAATACATAAGGATTACTACTTTAGTTTCTTGTTCAGAGTTCGGACAGATGCGAGCACGTGAGACAGAGAGAAGCGCAGCTGCTTATTATGCTGGATTTATTTCAGATGCTATGAGTCCAAGACACGCGCATTAAGTCCATGTGCATTAAGTCCATGTTAGAGATGCGCGGATGGACTATTATTTCATCCGCAACCGCATAACAAAACTCATCATCCGTCCACCATCCATGCGCACCAACGTTTCTGACCAGTTTTCAAAACTGCACCCGCCCGCCATCCGCTGACTGGGCAATGCAAGGCGCTGCTGATGACAGCCGCGAGACTAGAAAGCTCTAGAATATCAGCAGTGAACTCCGTCTCCGATTTACGCACAGGGACAAAAATAAATAAATAAATAGCCTAAATTAAACGCACGAATTACATAGCCTGCACTGGTGTCATCCTGATTTACCACGTTGTAAAACTTATTCCAGGCAACCCTTTTCTGACATTCTATTTCCTTTGTTTTTAATTCTCATTTTTTGAGTTTGCCACGTTCCTCCTTGGCCAGCGTTGATAAGAGCTGTGTCAAAATGCGTCCTCATTTCTCCGCGCTGTTAATGATAGAACGAATGTATCCTTAACAGCCGAGGATATCCCAAACAATTAAAAGCTTTATTAAATAAAAGTGTGTATTTATTAGAAAACTTTTTCTTGTCACTGTTTTAGTATTATAAGTTATGTTTTGTGTTAATATTATTCTGTTTATGTTGCGTATATTTCTAGATTGATTATTTGATATGCTGTTGAATAGATTAATCTACATCAATGTGTCATATGTTCTAAAATAAATTAATATTTTTCTGATTACATATTTATTTTAATAAGTCAGAAATGTCTCTGCTGTTTTCTGCTGACAGGCGCGGTGGGCGCTACTGGGGGCGTGTGCCGCAGGTGACGCAAATTTTGGTTCCTCAGAAGGCTAGATCGTCTCATTTCAGTGCTTCTATACTCTTTGTTTCAGTTCTCTTCTTGAACTTCTGAGGCTGCCACTATGAAAGACAGATGTCGCATGCTTAGAAGGACAGAGCTAATAACAAGCAGTCGATCCGGCACCCGCCCGAATTTAATTAAAATATTATTTTTCGTCACGTCATCCGCCCGATCCATGTAACTGCCAACCGCGCATAGTCCATGTGCGTACAAGAAGGAATCCTCTCTCTACAAGCTCTCGCGTTAAGTGAAGCCCACAAACCCCCATGCGAGTTGTGCAATGTGCATGTTAATGTTAAAGTATTATAATAATAATAATAATAAATAATGGCATATCATTTTTGTCTAAATTATATGCCATATAAAAAATATGTAAAAATCGAGAATCGGATCGAATCGTGACCTTAGAATCGAAAATGTAATCGAATCGAGGATTTGGAGAATCGTGACACCCCTAGTTCAGAGATATGAAGGATGCAATACTACTCTATAGATACTTAAGATTAAAGCTGCAGTGTGTAATTTTTAAAAGGATCTCTTGACAGAAATGCAAAATAATATACAAAACTATATTATCAGGGGTGTATAAAGACCTTTTTATAATGAACCGTTATGTTTTTATTATCTTAGAATGACACGTTTTTATCTATATACAGCGAGGGTCCCCCAACGTGGAAGTCGCCATTTTGTGCCATCATGTTTCTACAGAAGCCCTTAACGGACAAACTTTTTTTACTTAGTTGTCTCCGTTGATGACATTTTTTTGGTGGTGGCTACTGTAGCTTCTCTATGCGTTTGAAAAGCGAGGGAAGAGCAGTGGACTGAGCCATTGGTTGCAATTCACAACCTCACCACTAGATGTCGCTAAAATTTACACACTGCACCTTTAAAGAACAGCATGTGTTATGTAAGCTTTCAAAAAAATGAAGAAAAAAAATGACACTGGTTCAAAATGCCATGCGGTACAACGCAATGTGGGACGGGTGGCAATGCGACATTAGTAATTTTCCTCACACATCCTGCTCCAAAGCTGAGAAAAGCACAAAAAAGAAACTCTCCAACATGGACTTACAGCAATTGGATTTAGCGTCCTTGAACACCACCGAGCAATAAGAAAAGTAGTGATGCATAAACAAGGCAACCGAGAGGAAATGCAGAGACCTTTTGACATATTCAGGCTGCATCCCATCCTGCCTGCAGTCGACTCCGTCCATGTTAAACCTGTGTATTATATTTGATAAGAAGTCAAGGTCCACAATTACACCTACATGTGTGTGCGGATGGGGGCAATGTGTTTGTATGATCAGGTGTCTACATCTATTGTCATCAGCAACGTTGTGTTCTAAAACATCACACCCACAGATATCAAGTTGCTTGAGCTGCTTGCCACGGCCATATGACAGTTCCCTGTGATGCCAGCCTTTATGCCAGATCTCCAAATATGCACGCACACGCGCAGCGAGGTGCCCGAGCGCTGCGGGCAGCAGAAAATCATTTGTGAGACCTCAGCGGGGGCAGCTCAGGTCCCTGAGATTATGTAGACAAAAACTACTTGAATCAAGGGTGTGCGAGCTCAGGATGGGTGTTAATGAAATTCAAGTTTGCATATATTTTGCAATCCGGATTAACTCAACATCTTTAGCTTTGTTAAACGAGAGCTCTTATGATGGATCAACAGTTGTTATGGTAATATTGGTTTGCATGCAAAGATAATAAAGATAACAGCGATGTAAAAGGCCTCGATCCGCTTATGTGTGTGGCATTAAACTCCCAGCTCTCTGCATTACCTCAATCAATTTTCTGGTTTTCCAGAAACGGATTAAAAATCAAATGGAGATGAAACGTCCTTATCGCAGACAAATATAATGTGGAAAATCCTTTCGAATGCAGAACTGGGCTTAATAGCAAAATTCGTCTATGTGAGTAATTGCTCTTTTTGCCTTTTCAATCTCTTCGAAATATTTCCTCTGTTCCCTTTTAAATTATATAATTTCTCCAAGGAATTTTCAGGTGAGATGCTTGTGAAACACGGTTGCGTCTGTCTTTCAACTATCGTGTTGTAAGAATCCTGTTCGGGGATCAATTTCTAACCCTGCTTTACTACTAATCTCAATTAACATGAACATAAAACAGAATCCGAAATGGGTTATTCTCCTCCCTCTTTGAGATATAGCTGTGACAATTCCTGGTGCAAAGCACCGTATGCCGAGCGTATAAATCTTACAGACACTGCGAGTAGTAAAGGTAATGACCGTAACGTGGGACTCCTCTCTAATGAATCGTCCACAGGAGGGTAGTTAGTGTGTTTAAAAGTCTCATGTCCACGAAACAGTGCTGACAAGAAAATACAGTCAGAGACAGAAGGTCAAACGTCCGGTCCTTCGTCATTATTCTTTATATAGTAGGTGCAGTCTCACCGTACGTTTAACATATTGCAAAATATAAAAGGAAAATTAGGCATTATAGGGATACCCCAGGGTATAATGAAAATTCCCCCCATTATTTACTCACCCTCAAGCTATCCTTGATGTACATGATTATCCTTTTTTTTTTTCATGAACACAACTAGAGATGTAAAAAATATAATGTACCATCTGAAAGCTGGTTATGACAATATTTGGCCGAGCTAAAACTATTTGAAAATCTGGAATCTGAGGATGCAAAAATGTGAACTCATTGTCATGTTCAAGAAACCGATTTAAAATGATTTGAGCTTTGTGACATGGTGGTGCATTATCCTGCTGGAAGTAGCCATCAGAGGATGGGTACATGGTGGTGATAAAGGAATGGACATGGTCAGAAACAATGCTCAGGTAGGCCGTAGTATTTAAATGATGCCCAACTGGCACTAAGGGGCCTAAAGTGTGCCAAGAAAACATCCCCCACACCATTACACCACCACCAGCCTGCACAGTGGTAACAAGGCATGATAGATCCATGTTCTCATTCTGTTTACGCCAAATTCTGACTCTACCATCTGAACGTCTCAACAGAAATCGAGACACATCAGACCAGGCAACATTTTTCCAGTCTTCAACTGTCCAATTTTGGTAAGCTCATGCAAACTGTAGCCTATTTTCCTATTTGTTGTGGAGATGAGTGGTACCCGGTGGGGTCTTCTGCTGTTGTAGCCCATCCACCTCAAGGTTGTGCGTGTTGTGGCTTCAGTAATGCTTTGCTGCATACCTCGGTTGTAACGAGTGGTTATTTCAGTCAAAGTTGCTCTTCTATCAGCTTGAATCAGTCGGCCCATTCTCCTCTGACTTTTAGCATCAATAAGGCATTTTTTTCCCACAGGACTGCCGCATACAGTACTGGATGTTTTTCCCTTTTCACACCTTTCTTTGTAAACCCTAGAAATGGTTGTGCGTGAAAATCCCAGTAACTGAGCAGATTGTGAAATACCGGCCCGTCTGGTACAAACAACCATGCCATGCTCATAATTGCTTAAATTACCTTTCTTTCCCATTCTGACATTCAGTTTGAAGTTCATGAGATTGTCTTGACCAGGAACACACCCCTAAATGCATTGAAGCAACTGCCATGTGATTGGTTGATTAGATAATTGCATTAATGAGAAATTGAACAAGTGTTCCTAATAATTCTTTAGGTAAGTGTATATAAAAGTGCT
This sequence comes from Misgurnus anguillicaudatus, assembly GCF_027580225.2. Classification (NCBI taxonomy): domain Eukaryota; kingdom Metazoa; phylum Chordata; class Actinopteri; order Cypriniformes; family Cobitidae; genus Misgurnus; species Misgurnus anguillicaudatus. The sequence goes on from NC_073343.2 coordinate 32,006,897, forward strand.
TAGATTTTCACACAATTGTCACAATAGCTGCGTGTCGACAAAAGTCTTTTGCAAAATTATTGTGTTTCCATTAATCAATGATAGGCATTCGTTTTTAACCGAAGGAGACGTAAGCGTGTTATCCAAACATTATTGGCAAGGAAAGCCTCTTAATCTTGGGAGCAGACACGTATTGAGGTGTTTCAAGGAAGTTTTAGTACATACCGCTTCATCTTCTAATAATAATTATGTGACTTACTTGTGACATGAAAATGCTAATAAACTTTCCATTGCAGTTTTGCAAAATACACCATTTTCAGAGTAGCCTGAAAAACCACCTCATGCAAGCCTAAAAATGTTTTGTATACGCGATATATGCGAGTTATTAACCAAAAATGTTACGTGTTTCCATTGGCCCTATTTTCAATTTGCAATGTCAATTTGCGCAATTTAACTCATTCATCGCCAGCCTTTTTGAGAAAAGTTGCCCACCTGCATTTTTGTGATTTTAACAAAATTTTCACAAAATTCCTTGCAGGAAAAATTATTTTCTATAAATATATAAACATACAAATTATATCAAATTAATGAACACACCCTCTGCTTTCAAACAAACAATAAACAAACAAACAAACAAACAAAATGGGGAAAAAACGTTTCATTATATATTTACTTTTTCTACTTAATTTACCACTGAAATATGGATATTTCTCTTCAAAAATACAACATTTTGAGCAAAAAGCTTAAAAAATTTCGTTTTTGTAAAGAAATTTATGTTAGAGATCAGACCCAGAATGACTATCAAACATAAACGCAGTTAAAATAAATCATTAACTCTTTTTAACTTCCGTTTTTGATAAATTCGTTTTGCCGCCATCTGGTGGATAAAAGCGATATTACACTTTCACTTTGAAATTCGTCCAGAAAGGCACATTTATTAGTTAAATATGAACTCATAAATGACGAGATAACTCGTCAATGGCGGTGAATGAGTTAAATGGTAATGAAAACGCAGCTAATGACTATTTAATTTTGGTTTCTGTATCAAATGATTGGTGCAGACACGTCATTCTGAAAAGTAGAAATTTTGTCAATTTATAATTAATTTAAAACAAAATAAAAGATTGTTTCACTCCGTATGCACATTGTGACCGCGCCACTCTATTTGATTGCACTTGCTGAGAATTTACATTTATTATAACAAACTTAAAAAAAAAAAACACAGAACGTAAACTACACAGTTCCTTAGTGTATCGGACACAAGACCGGGAAAACGGACGTCTTTGAACCTCCCTCATTGTACGACATAGGACCACCGAGGTTTGTTTCACGATGCCAATCTTTCATCTGGTACAGACAATAATCGTGCAGTGTATCCCGGCCTTTAGGAGGTTAAATTACTGTGCCACTTCTGCCTGTGAACGATCAAAATTTAGATATCAATCTTAAAATACCAAGCATGTCGAAAGCACTGAATTCAGCATAGGTTAATGAGGAGTATTTGACGTCATAGAGACAAAACAGATGTACGAAAGACCAGCAGTGCACAACATGAGATAATTAGACAGAAAAAAGCGTCAAAAAGACGCCTCTGTTTTTACATTTCTCCTTTTGCCCTTTGCGCATAATTACGCTCTGGATTTGATGTGAAAGGTCATAAATGAGAGCTAACAAGCGGATTTCCGCACCTGTCACGCACCTGACACCAGAATCCGGACGCGTTTTACATCTCGAACCCACCGTTTCACCAATTGATGCCCTTTGTGTGGCTTCGTGTATGATTTATTCTCTATATCTGACTGCACTCGTGATTCTCCAACTTTATGGAATATGATTGTCCTCATCTAAATGCAGGAGAACGTCTCCTCGGCAGGAAGGCAGGACACCAGGAGAGCCTGAGAAAATTAAAGATGCATGAAGCTCCACGCATTCCCCGGAAGACGATCAGCACGCTTCCATATTCTCCACCAAACAATGCTTTGCTGCGTGAACTGAACAGCAAGCATATGCAGACCTTCTTCATACACCCTACAGATGAACAGCAAAAAGGAGCTGCTTAACCAGATCCAGACAGCGAATGCCCATCAGGCAACGGGGCTTTTGTTTTCCAAAGCAGCTTTGAGGATAGCACACCTGTTTTTTGAAAGCTAAACGCTAATTGCCTGTTTGGTACGGCTTGAACGTTCTCTCCCTTAGGTCTGCGCACAACCGAATATAGCAAATATGAAAACAATGTACTAAAAGACGAAGAAAATCTTCTTGGAGATAATGAAGTCAGACCCTTGAATTATTCAGTTCTCTGTAATGTGAATCTCTGAACGCATAAGGATAGACATACTAATTTAGTCGATGTCTCTTAGTAGTCTGAATTTGCACAGCACACAAATTAGACAGAAAATCTCTAATTAAAAAGCTACCTGGAGCCGAATATGGTTTTGCTGACCTTAGATGGTCTACCAGACTCCCAAGACCAGCTAAGCCAGCTGAATCCAGCTTTTAAATGCTGAGAAACCAGCAAGACCAGCTAAACCTATACCAGGTTAGGACTCTGATCTAGCTCTCTCTCTCTCTCTCTCTCTCTCTGGCTCGCTCTCTCACATTAAGTTTTATCAATTACTTTAAATATATTTAGGACAGAGTCATAGTGGCGCACATGCTCTGAGAACAGTGCTGTTGTGCTCCTTCAGGTAATGCAGGTTCGAATCTGGCTTGCAACATTTCCCAATTATGTAGTCTTTTTGTTGGTGCAATTGTACCTCAAAGGTACATAATGGTACCAAATGTATACATAACCAGTGTTGGGGAAAGTTACTTTTAAAAGAAATACTTACATTACTTTTGCACATTGTTTTTTCTTACTTGGCTTAGGCTTGATCTCTTTTACGCTTTGTAGGTGTTTTTTATGACTGAGAAGTTCTGCATCCAGAAATAGCATTTTTCTATTGCAAAAATGTCAAGCTCTTGCCTGCCATCTCCGTTTCTGACTCAAACTGTTCCCGTTCAGGCACGCAAGCAATTAATTAACATGAAAAGTAACTCCCATTACTTAAAAAAGTAACTTAAATATTAATGTGTACATTTATAAAGTAATTAGTTACTTTACTCGTTACTTTAGAAAAGTACTATTATTACGTAATGCACATTACTTGTAATGCATTACCCCAACACTGTACATAACTGTACTTAAATATTACATATTAACTCTTTCGCCGCCATTGACGAGATAACTCGTCAATTAAGAGAAAACGCTTCCCTGGCAATGACGAGAATTTCCGGCTTTCCGCAATACCGCTATTATCCACCAGGCGGCAACTTAAACAACCCGGAAGTAGCGCCTCACGTGAAAGAGAAAGAACTCTGTGTATGTTTTAAAGATCGCTCTGCATCTGATCTCAATAAGGGGCAATAAGTAGGATTTACCCCCATCTAGTGGTGAAATTGTATTTTGCATTCAAACGAATAGTGCTCTCTAGCGCCTCGCTTTTCCAAAAGCGTGTTGCAACTACGGTAGCCGTTATGTAATCGCTGATCTCCTTGTCCGTTTCAGCTAGTTCACGTATTCTGAATGAAAACGCGTTGTGGAAACACGTTGGTAGGCTAGTGCTTTTTGTCCCTCTCTGCTATTATATTTTATCAATATGGCGGAACGAGATGGAAGCCTCCTTGGACTTACACGTTCAATGTAAGTAAAGAGAAGAAATTCGGGGCTTACAAAGAAAAGTCAGATCACTGGCAGAGGTCATTTGACACCAACAAGGACATATTTATGAATAAAGACATTGATTTTGATTAATAAAACACTTAAAATCCTATTTACTGTTCTTTTAAGAAAATTAACCATGTTTTTTTGTTTTACTATCAGAACCATGGTTTAACTATGGCTATTGAAAACCATGGTTATTTATGGTAACCATAGTTTTACTACAGTAACCATGGTATTTTGGTTTTAACTGTAGTAAAACCATGGTTAATTTCCATAAAGGCAGGGCTTAAAAACAAAGGACTCATATCTAAAGATGATAGAGGGATGGATGTCTTTGTAATGGCTGAGACTGAAAGTTTGAAGGTATGAGAACAGACAGGAAGCGTCTATGATGTGATGTCTCAAAAGGAATCCAATCTGGAGGTAAACTACAGGCAAAGCGGCAGATTGGAATGGAAATCCATAATCGCAATTGACAGGAGACAAATTCAATGCCCAGAACAAAAAAAGCCATGATTACTGCGGCTGGAGAAGAGAAATGACTACGAAGTGAAGTATCAGGAGAGATACACCAACCCGCATGCACGCAAACAATGAATTTATCACTACTGCACCGTGCTCAATGATGCAAACACGCTGCGTGTTATCGCCGTTCACCAGAAAAACACGAGAATACAATAAAAACCCTCTCAGACAGAACACAACAAAATACAACAAAACCTTTAATGCACCAAGTCATAACTTAAACAGCATTGCTCCTCTAATTAAAGAGCCACATACAGTAATGTGCAAACGTCTTAACCATGCTGTTTTTTCAATGGTATAGTGACAATATTTTATTATTTCTCCATATCTTTATTAGAATACAACCAGAAATACAGGATATTTTGTATGCAGTATTAAAAAATAAATAAAATGATCAGCTAAAGTGTGAATTTTTATTTAGTGTGAGCTCTTACACTTGAGCAGTAGTAGGAACCTGCAGGATCTCCTAAACCTCATTTATAATTTTAACCGAATGACTTTAGGACTTCAGTCTCCTCAAAAAAAAAGCTCAAGATGTGTTTAGTGCCAAGAGAGGTCAACAATAAATACTGACATTAGCCAAACGATGCCATTTTGCTCTGAAAATTTTTACAAATGTGTACGTATTTCCTGTATTTAGTTTGTATCTTAAAGCGATACTCCAGCCAAATATCAAAAATACTCCATGACGTACTCACCCTCAAGCAATCAGAGATACATATGCCCATCATCTTTTAGACAAACACATTTGGAGTTATTTTGGTAAATGTTAGTGGTGTGATGGATCGCAGTTGATCCGTGATGTGTACGGATCATGACCCACTGTTTGGTTAGCATGCGATTCGCGGATTAATAAGCAAATTTAAATAGGAAAAGTTTATCATTTACACGTTTCAAAGGCTTGCAAATGTTAACATTCAATTGATTTTAAACAATTTAACTGCAAAAAGGCACTAAAGTGAGCAGTCCTGTCCAACTTTAATCAGACGTGATCATCCCTACTGTATGCCTTTCAAAGATCTGAACTCTTGATGTGTAAACTTAAGGGAGAGTTGCGCTACTGTGTTTCATACTGTAGTGCATTAAAATACATTTGGCGAATAGAGCACTGAAAAACAGCATAACATTTTCAAATGAGGAGATTGTTTATGCTGCACCGTTTGAAAACCGTCCTCCGTCTGTGTGTGTGCTCGCGTTTAAGTGCACACATGGAGAGACGCGTTTCAAAAAGCAAGCGAACATAAAATCTTTCTGTTCAGGGCGCATACAAACAAAATGATCTCCACAGTATTCTTTTTCTAATAAAAACATTTGTTTGGTCTTAAGTTTATGTATAGCTTAGAGTTAGAAACCAGTCTGGGCTTATTTGGTCTTAAAGAGACAGTAACCTCAATTAACCTACTTAAGTTATTAATGTTAATCAAACAAACCCAAGACAAAGAGAAAATCACTTCTGTAGCTCTAAAAAATGATAACTAGATTTAATTCATACAATAAAGACTGTTATGATTTATTTGATTTGATTTCGGTACCTAATGCTAATTTTAGACCTTACTTAATGTGCAACTTTCTTATTTTTTATAAATGTTTGTAATTTCTTTATTTCTTATTATATTTTTCCCACCTCTTTTTTTCTGATCCGTGCCTCAAAAACCGTAATGTGATCCAAACCGTGAGTTTTGTCATCCGTCACACCCCTAGTAAATGTCCTTGCTTTTCAAGAGCAAGGAAATGTTTGTCATAATGATGTGATATTGTAAGAAAAATATCCATATTTTAAACTATAGCTTCCGGAATCAATGCCATCTTGATTCCAAGATGGCGCCATTACCGGTAACTAGTTATTACAGTTTATAAAGTTTGAAATCTGGATATTTTTCTTACAAATCCAGAGGATTTTGTGGGACCCTTTGGAGCCATGTGGATTACCTCCGTACTTTTTTGGGCTTTAAAGGCGGAGTGCACAATGTTTGAAAGCCATTGTTGATATTTGATAAATCACCTAAACAAACACGCCCCTACCCAAATAGAATCTGGACCTTCTTTTAAAAGACCCGCACCACACATACGCAACCCGGCAAGGATGTCGGTTAGTAGACACGCTCCTTACTGCTGATTGGCTATAAGTGTGTTTTGTTAGTCACCCCGTCTCCTTTTCCAAAGCGTTTTTCAAACATTGTGCACTCCGCCTTTAAAGTCAGAAGTTGTTCCCTGATCCCTGTTTTCTACCATTATAAAGCTTGGAAGACTCCAAATGTGCTCGTCTGATAGATGATGGACATATGTATTTCAGATTGCAACCCTTTAGCAACCCAAAGTTTGTGTTCAACTCCTATAATGATCAAATGTATGCACTGTAAGGCGCATTTGATAAAGTATACACCAAATGCGCAAGTGCCTAAATGAAATTGCCACCTCGTAAAATAGTTAGTTTTCCCCTGAGATCAAGTTGGCTCAAAAGAATGGGAATTGGATAGAGTATTGTACAAAATTACAAGAAACGTTTACAGTAAACCAAGGACAAACAAGCACTCGTAAGTACAGCGTGCCGAACAACTGTTAGCTTCCTAGCAGAGGACTTCTAATATCCATAATTAAATTGGTTTCGGCCAAATTCTTAATCTATTCAGATCATGTTTCTAGGTCCAGATATCAAGGACTGTATCCCATCAAATCACTTCTGTGAGAAGTGTAAGACATACTTCACACTCCACTGAGAGTGTTCATGACAAATCTTGTTAACCTCTTCCCCTCTCATCTTCCGTCTCTCTCTCTCTGTGCGTCGAGTGTAAGGGCCGTTGGGCTTGTGGAGCCCTGATTCGGTTTAATTAATGATGGAGGAGCTTTGTGCATCTGGACAAATTGGACAACATCTGGATGTGCGCGGTGTTTTTGTGTGTTTCGTTGCAGATGTATCCTAATCCCCTAACGTGAGGACATCTGGTCACTTCCGTTTATAGAGAGTCCTGGTGTCGTTGCCAGGCACTATTCATATCGGTCTCATATGTTAGCAAATATAAAGTATTGGTTTTCTTGGTAGGGGTCCATCTGCTAAATTAGTTTCTGTGTAGATCTTTCACTGGAATTAATGTAGTGCTGAGTAACTGGTTTGTTGGATGGCCATTAGTAGCAGTAGATCCAAGCTGAGCTTTTGATTCATTTTCTGTGTTTATTTTAGGAGCAGGTCTGTGAAATAGATTTAAAAGTGTTACAATGAGTTAAACAGAACTGGCGGTATTATCCATGTAATTAAAGGGGACATTTTACAATACTTTTTTAAAATGTCAAATAAATCGTTGGTGTCCCCAGAGTGCGTATGTGAAGTTCTAGCTCAAAATATCATATAGATCATTTATTGTAGCATGTTAAAATTGCCACTTTGTAGGTGTGAGCAATAAATGTGCCATTTTGGGTGTGTCCTTTAAAATGCAAATGAGCTGATATCTGCATTAAATGGCAGTGTTGTGGTTGGATAGTGCAGATTAAGGGGCGGTATTATTCCCTTCTGACATCACAAGAGGAGCCAAATTTCGATGACCTAATTCTCCACATGCTTGCAAAGAATGGTTTACTAAAACTAAGTTACTGGGTTTATCTTTTTAACATTTTCTAGGTTGATAGAAGCACTGGGGACCCGTGGTGTATGTAAATAAAAACGCCTTATTCTAAGATAATAAAAAAACAATACAGTTCATTTTGTAAGGTTTTTATACAACACTGATAATATAGTTGTGTATATTGTATCTCTGTCAAGTACTGACCCCCTAAGGTGACATTTGAGTAAAAAAAATCTAAAGTTTACTTTCATGTGCTCAGACAAAACCTTCAAGTGCAGAATTAAGTTTTAAAGTTTATAAACTTTTGCGTGCGCACGCGATAAAAAAGTGTTAGTTTCACGTGCGCACGCAATACTAAACGCAATAATTTCACGTGCGCATGAGAAACTACACTTTATTTAATTTTATGTAAGCAAAAAAAAAGTGGATTGACCCAATCCAGCCCCAAACAGTCTCTTAGCCAATCAGCAATAGGAACAGTTTTTAGTTTGGCGACTAACATCGTCATGCTTATATATACACGAGTCCCACCAGGATATTGTGACTTTTTTGGTGATTTTTGCAATCAAAATCACTTATCACTGACCATAAATGCTTAATATTAAATTAGTAAGTAAACCATCAAGTAAACAATCAATCAAGTAAACAGTCAACAAACTGGTCGGTTCCGAAATTAATAAAATAAAAAAATAATAAATTAAAAAATAATAATAATAAATAAATAAATAAATAAATAAAACAGTCCCTTAATCTACACTTTCCAACCACGGCACTGCCATTCAGTGCAGAGATCAGCTCATTTGCATTTAAAATGACACACCCAAAATGGCAAATTTTTGCTAACACCTACAAAGTGGCAATTTTAACATGCAATTGAGGCAAAACTTCACATATGTACTCTGGGGGGACTAAAGATTTATTTGACATCTTAAAAAAGTCTTGTGAAATTTCCCCTTTAATTCTGCTGTCTGGTAACAGGGTGTTCTGTTAAATATGGGTTTGTCCCGTGAGATTAATATGGGGTTGCTAGTCTATATAGCGTTGTGCGTGCTAGAAGGAGATGTGCGTTAGTAAAAAAGCCAAAAATGTTTACACTGTTGTTTACCCCGTATCATGACAAAATATAAGATCACTTTATTTTTTTATGAGATATTTTTAATTTTGCAATTATTTTGCGATTGAATTATGCAGGATTTTGTTGATTTTGCGCTGGGTTCCACAATCACGGAATTGCGAAAAACTGGAGGGACTGATATACGGTTCTGTAATCTTGTTTTCTTGGCCTCAGCTATACTAAAGATACACCCATCTGCATGCCTTATAAGTTCAGTATGTCTAAACTTAAATGAGCTCTGGTGTTCAATATTTTTAGAGGTGGAGCAATGAAGCGAGGGGTGTTTTTCTTTCGGTGTCGATTTAAAATATCATCAGTTTCCCCAAAATTGCTTATGGCTAACGTGATAGCTCAACCAAAAATAAATGTTTTGTCATTTATTCACCCTCATATCATTTAAAACCTGTATATGACCTTTTTTTCTTAAAACACTAAAAAAAATTTTAAGAAAAGTCTGTGCAGTGCAAGTTAACAATAGTTTTGTGTCCATACAAAAGAAGTCAATAGGAACCGGTGTTGTTTGGTTACCAGCGTTCTTTAAAGTATACTTCTTTTGTGGTCTGAAGAAGAAAGAAAGTCATGCAGGTTTGTAATTTTCATTTTTGCCTAAACTATCTCTATGCCGCGGTGTTAAAGATTCTGTGTGGGCCTGCCAATAAGTAATGTGCTCATATAGAGCAACACCGAGCAGATAATAACTGCATTTCTCAACTGTTTATTTATTCACATCGTTGATTCCCTGTCAAGGGCAGGTCAACAGATTTTACGTACGCATAAATATGCCTCTCCTTATGACAAATTATCACTTTGCATGTAGATATTCATGACTTCAGACTTCTCATTTCTAGGCAGAATATTGTGCAATTTTTTTCCATGAGAGGGCCAATCATTTTGAAGAGAGACGGAATGGTCACTCCGCTTGATATATTCAGTTATGACAGCCCACAGCCTGGCTTCACAATCTGATGATATATGTATATATTCAGTGCTGACGATCACAATAAAGCATGGCTCGATTTTTGACATCTATATAAACACGATGTGAGATTCTTCACAGTCCCCGGAGTGAAAGAGAGAGAGACCTTGAGACAGCTGATGCTCAGCTACAGTAAAAGCGATTTGACATCAAACACGTCTTACCCACGGGCACCCCAATGCACATTTTAATTTAAGCGCCGACGTTTGCCATTTCCACAATTCCTCGGCCATTTCGAAGATAAGCCTTGGATGACATCACGGGTGTGAGATGAAGGTTTAATTTCCCATTAGAGTGGCATTTACACACGCGTCCGCTGGGAGACTGGGGTCATCTAATAACCTGGCCATACGCACAATGGGGCTTGGACTGCTTTGACAAAACCAACTGTAGCCATCATAACTAAAGCAAAAAATGCTGAATGCTTGGTTGTTAATATTTATGTATTCTGTGCACAGGAAATATTCCCATGCAAAATTTGTATTTGTTATACATGATTGGTTCTTTCAACCAGAAGGCGGGACTTCTGTTGCCATATTGAGCATTCAATTGTCCACTATTCGTAGCAACAGCAGTGCCAAATTTTGTTATAAACAATATTTTTATTATACTAAATGGTAGTTTGCAAATAAAGAACTAATTCTGCATCAAACTGCTTAGCCAACTGGGTCTAAAGTATTGCTTAATAATCAATAAAGCGAGCACCAACTGAGGAATAGTAGATTTGCTACACTGCTCGCACATAATACAACCTTGATGAAAGAAATGTGCATCATGTCTAATAAATCCATCATCATCACTCGTCACCCCTCCATCTCCATCTGTAGAGGTCTGATTTACAATACTCCCATTGACAGCACTTACAGCATACGTTTATGCATACATGTACGTGTATACAGCAGCACAAAATCCATTGTATCCAGTTCTCAGGCTTTCTGAAACATTTTATTTCTCTCGCTCGTGCTTAATGTTGCAGTGTGCCAATGGGGATGTGGGACTCACAGTCAAGTGCCTGTGGTACAGCTCAGAGCTGATGCTAAGCACTGAAATCCTGAGGATTTGGCCCATGATTTATACCTTTCATGCCAATCCTGTTCTCGACGTTACAGACCTTTGAGCTCCTTCAGGTGATGGAACCCAGACCAGGTTAATTAAGCCACAAATCCTGTTCTGATGAGATCCACTGGACTTTGAGATATATCTGATCATGACTGAGACTAATAGAGCTCTTTCATTTTATTTCAAAGGCGTGGAAAGGAAAATATAGACATGCTAGTCTATACTGTTCGGTGATATGACACATGTTGACATTATTTGCACTATTACACCATATATATAATTTTTAAACTGCAAAAAATGTATGTCCTACGAATGGCGCTTTTACATTGCATAGTCAACTCACTTTTGGGGGCTTTCCACTGGGTGCATAACGTAATACCCAAAACTTTTTTTAGTACCACCTCGGATGAGGTTCCACGCGAGCTGAGCTGAAAACGTGACGTGAAAACACTGTAGATCACTGATTGGTCTGAGAGAATCATCGCTAAATGCTAGATTAGCTTTACCTTCATGCGTACTCTGTCTCGAGCAAACCTGTTGTCATCTGTGCTTTGTTGTAAGTTCCCAAACTCCCTTTTGGCGGTGAAAACATCTAAAGGCTGAGAATCGGGAACACCATACCAGTGTTTTCCTTGCAGTTTGTGGCGGCACATCCACAGCGCGCATGTCCGCATGTATGCACACCATTTTTGCCGTGCGCAATGACTGACAAGGGTGTTTGTACAGAAACTGTCATGTGAGACAGTGGTAGCGATAAACGCAATGTACAAACATCAATTTTAATTTTGTGGTGGACTGATAACGATGCTCCCTTTGCTCGCTCCCACTTTTTGTATGATGTCACAGCAGTAGGCAGGTCAAATATAATGACACACCTATAATCCCTCCCACTATGAAGTATTACTAAACTGAATGGAAAAGCTAACCGAGCCAAGGTTTAAGTGAGCTGACACAACCCAACCCATGGGGTACTATGCAGTGGAAAAGTGCCGCTTGTTTATTTTGTCTTGATTTCTAGCTTAAGTATCTATAAATTCTTAAATCAAGATACATTTACTTTATAAGCTAAATGACCCAAGATATTAAACCTTGTTTGGGAAAAATAATGAAACTCGAATGAGTTTAAGATTAAAGCAAGTAAAAATATCTACCAGTTTATTGAGTTTATCGAATTAAGCTGAAACTCAACTTATTTTTCTTACCCCCCTAGCAAATATTTTATCTCTTGATAAGGTCATGTTGTTTATCAAGTAAATGTATCTCTATTTAAGAATTTTTAGATAATAATAATTTCATTTAATAATATTTAAAATGTAGTAATAATAATTTTAAGAACTCACTTGATATATATATATTTGAAATGAAAAACTGTAATTTGTTTTTGGACTATTGTGGTATTTTTTTACAAATTACTTAAGCTTCATTTTTTTTTTATGTAGCTTTATAATCTTTCATTTTAGTTTTAATCTCCTTCCCTCCTCAAAACAATCTTTCTTTACTTCCGGTCATATGGTATGGCAGGTGGGCGGGGTCTGGGAAAATATTGCAGCAATTAGCAGTTAGCAACACGACCCAAAGTCAAACAATCAAATCACTTATTGATGGACAATTTAATGTCAAGCCCTACCTTACCACAGGGAAAATAAGACAATGCGAAAAATGATTTTCAAGAAAAAAAATTCTTAGTATTTTTGCCTTGTTGAGCAAAACAACCCAAAAAAATAAGTCTAGTTTTTAGACCAAAAATATCAAATTTAAGTGATTCGTGCATAAAACAAACAAAAAAATCTGGCAAAATTTTTTTTCTTTAATTTAGTGTTTAAGAAAAATGTTCAAGATTTTTTGCTTACCCCATTGGCAATTTTTTGGCTTGTTTTATGCACAAAATCACTTACATTTAATATTTTTGTTCTAAAAACTAGACTTATTTTCTTGGGTCATTTTGCTCATCAAGAAAAAGCATCTTCATTTAAGAATTTGTAGATATTTTTACTGAAAACAAGACAAAAATACTAAGAATTTTTTTTTCTTTGGTGTACTTCCATTTCATGGTAACTTTAAGTAAATATATCTTCATTTAAGACTTTATGATATTATAATGAAAAACATTGCAAAAAAAAAATGAATGTATTCTGTAGTTTTTGTTTTGTATATAAACATGTGGCCTAAGCACTTAAAGGGCATAACTCCTTTGATGGGAATCTCGATTTACATTTATGCATTTGGCAGATGCTTTAATCTAAAGCAACTTACAGTGCATTCAAGCTATATATTTATATCAGTACCTTTGGCACTGCTATCCCAACGCTTTATCAGCTGAACTACACAAACATAGATGGGATAAAAATGCAATCCCAGATAAAGGAAATCTGAAATTTCAAACAGATCAAATAAATAAAGGAAGGCCTTTTTTCTATAGATTTTAAAGCTATGGAGAGGCCATCAATTTGCCCTATTTCTGCAACAGGAGTCACGCACAGTAGAAAAGCAATGGGAAATAATGTTCATCAGACTGGAGGAGAACTGAAGGATTCATTTTTGAATGGCATCGATTACAAAAACAGACCTAGGATATATAATGATGGAAAACACCAGCATCTGTGGAGGAACCCACATTACAGTATATCCAAACTAATGCTGGAGACAATTACTAGTGATACTGTTGAGGTTCAATACAGCCTTACGGTACATTCACACGGGGCGAAAGCATTAACACTTCTCATTTACTTTTTAGGAGTGACGTCATGCATTGACAAACTGACCTGTGGATCCGTCAACGTCGCGTCATTGCCGTTGCTCGCAGCAGAAGTTGAACAAATTTTCAAGCGCCAACGCGTGCTTCAGCCAATCAGATTGCCTTATGCAAATAAACTAGTGCGAGCCAGCCAATTATGTTTATGCAAGACCGGAGCATATGGTACGGCCACTGTGATTGGCTGTTGGCCACAATACAGACAACCCTTCCATCGAGCATTAACGGTTTTGCCACGTGTGAATGTACCGTTACTGTGATTGAATTAATAAAATTATAAATTTTCTGCCTATCCGTACTCAAATAAATTTAGATTATAGATGATGACGCTCCGTGTGATTTACGCAAACCACCTCTACACATTCATCGAATTGTATAATGATGTACAGGATCGTGCAAAATTGTTGACCTCTTTTACTAAACACATCTTGAGGAGACTGAAGTCAATTTGATTAGATTTAGAAATTAGGATTTCATTTCATTCAGGTTTAAGAGATCCTGCAGGTTCCTGCTATTAATCAAGAGGAGTTCACACTAAACACTTGGCACTTCAGCTTATCATTTTATTCAGTTTTTTATACTGCTGCAAAAACAATAAATCTAACGTTGGCATGGTGGCCTACGACTTTTGCACAGTACTGTATTTTGGCTGTAAAATGACTGCATCACTAGAGATGGTCTTTATTTTATCGACTACATCGAGGACCTTTGGCATCATGATGGCCGGATCAGTGGCCTGTAAAAGAGATGGGTCAATGAGAGCGTACATTGCGTGGGCTAGCCATGCACGCTCAATCATGTTCGTCCCCCACACACTCAAAACCCATCATTACGCTGGCTATTCAGCAATCCTTGAATCAGGGAGGGAGGATTCTGGATCCCACGGACAATTTATCACACAGAAAGTGGGACAAATGCGAAACAGAATTAAACTCCATCCTGGCTCCTTGTTTCTGCATAACCAGATACCAACCACACACATTCGTTTTTGCTCAAAGCAGCTTTGAATGATATGGGATTAGCATTCAGTTAATGCGAGGCTCTAGTGGATTTTCTGTTTTTTTTTGGGAGAGCTATGTTTTGCATACATTGTTATGTAATATCTTGCAGCTGCTAAAGCTGAAACAGAGGCAAAAATCTTCTTGATTTATTGATTCGGGTGAGGACGGATCAGACATTAAAATAGCAGGAGACGGCGGGGTCGAGGACTGCGGGCTGTCATATATATTTACATCCAAACCAGGAGTACTGCATGGCATCTAGGGCTGCAACTAACGATTATTTTCCTAAGAGATTAATATGATGATATTTTCAAATATATTTCCATATATTATATCCAAATAAAACCCTAAATTAGGGGAGATGTGTACTTGAAAAGTGCAAAAAACAGCTTGCGCTGTATGAAGCAGACAGATGATTCTCACGAAATCCAAATTTAGAAGGTGTCCAGCATCAGAATTTTTAAAAACAATTTTCTTTTTGCACATATAAGATTAAGGTCTGAACTTATAACAATTATTTTTAAAGGATTCATTTACATTTTTTAGATTAGAATCATTATCAAAAATTATCATTACCGCAACATGATATTACATGAAATATATGCATTTACAAACTCATGTTTCGGTAATGAGAACTAAAAAGTTGTCTAGGTCCTATGATAAACAAAATTTCAACTTTTATCTGGAGAGAAAAAATAAGAACTGCTTACCTGGTAGCCATCTTGAGTGTAAAGGTCAATTATGTCCCTTCAAACTTTTTTTTATTGTTGCGGAGGATGAGAAAATTGGTCTTGGACACATTTATATTCCTTATTATTGTCTCTACATTTAACAATGATCACCAAATACTTTCTTTACTATAAATGTTTATAGTATGCACTGAAGCTTTTTATTTTTTAGATTTTTTTATTATAAATATTTCCATGTCAAAGAACCCAAATCATGGACATGTTGCGGTAATCAAAATTAGTTTGTTTGTAAGATGTCATTTGTACAAAATAGTACATGAAGAGATGTTTGTAACCGTATGCTTCTTATTTTGATAGCATTTACTTTTTTTATCAAAATGTTTCATGACACCTCATAAGTCCAATTTCGCGAGAATCACCCACACGTGTGTCAACTATCCAAAATGACGTTGGTGCAGGAGCATGTGATGCCACAGACTAACTCTAGAAATTTGTGTCAACTATTTTCATATTCGATTATTATTGATTATTTGTTGGAGCCCTATAGGCAGCTTCCCAAAATCGAATTCGTCTGGAGTAAAGGTCAAAAGGTCACGTTAAAATA
Source organism: Misgurnus anguillicaudatus (assembly GCF_027580225.2). Lineage (NCBI taxonomy): Eukaryota > Metazoa > Chordata > Actinopteri > Cypriniformes > Cobitidae > Misgurnus > Misgurnus anguillicaudatus. Next base: position 32,022,856 of record NC_073343.2, read on the forward strand.
TCATGCCATGCTGAAAGCAAACGGCTGGAAACGCCATTATTGTTTGTTTGCTCCCGTGTTTCCTCTCGGTCATCGCTGTAATAAAACGAAAAATCCATGAGGTGTTTGAGTTCTAAATTCACTGCCTGGAAGATAAAATTACATTCACACCACTAGAGTGAAAGGTCATGATCAATACTTGAAAAATGCACAGTAAACCTGCTGACAATCAGGACATGTTGCTGTCTCAGCATGCATTTCTCAACGCACGAATCGGATGGAGAGAATGTCCAAGGTCGTTTCGGATAGCTCTATTAGCGCTTCATTCTGATATTTCAACGTACCACCATGACAGAGCATAAATAGATCCGCACGCATTCATTTTGCACAGCCTTTGAACTTCAGACAGGAGGTGAAAATGAGATACAGTGAGAGAGCGAGACGGCGGTAGATCTTCATCACATTCTGTCATCTCGTGAGGTCCTAATGTACCCAGAAAGAAAGAAGAGCGGCGTGTCACAGTTCGGCAAAGGAAAAAATGGACCGGGAAATAAATGACTTTACTGGCTCTTTATTTGAAGATTTTTCTGTGCTTAATAATAAAAGTAGCAGCATGTGTTTCTGGAACATTATGAAGGTGAGTAAATAATGACTAAATTCATCTTTGGGTGAATTTTTCCTTTAAAGGATATTCAGTTTACTTTTCAGCTTTATAATGTCATTGGATAGTGCCACATTTTGGATGCTTCAAAAAGCCTATCCATCCATCAAAAACTGATCCATAATGTCATTAAATGTCTCCTGAGATGAAGTGATGGGTTTTTATAACGTTGGGTCAGAGGTCAGCCTTCCACCTGACCTCAATTCTTAGTTAAACATGCGTACGGCCATAAGTCTGAAATATAAACATTTCCTCACAAAAACCACTTCACCTAAAAAGACATTTATTAACTGTATTGATTAGTTTTAGATGGATGGATGAGCTTTTTGGAGATTTAAAAATGAGGCACTATTCAATGGCATTATAAAGGTGAAAAGAGCCTGGATATTATTTAATATAACTCTGACACTGTTAGGCTATAACAGGGTTTCCCGCAGCACTTTGCAGTTCGGGCGGCCCGCCTAAGCTGGGAAACCCTTTTGCATTAACTAGGTCGTCCAAAATAAAATAATAATCTCGCTGCAGAAAAGGCCGTCAAGTGCCTCTCGGAGAATAGCGCAGACGCGCTTCACACCGCGAGCATGCACGCGCACCACACGGCTGGATGAGATAAAGACGTGGTCTGTCATGTCTGGAGGATAGCCAGTTGATAAAACGCGAGATCTGTAAGTGGACTTATGTTTTGGGTTTATTTAAGCCTGTTATTGTATTAGTCTATAGTTCTTGCAAATTTAAAGTAAGTTAGCTGGTGATTTTGTTGTTTGAGCAACCTGCTAGCTAGGTTTCACGTGCCTGTTGATTAGATATAATTTTGAGCGCTCTTGCTTACGTTATTTATGTGCATTATTTACATGCTACAGTAGTTACACTCCTTTAAGATAATGTAATTAATAGTGGGAAATAATCAGTTTTTACCATTTTTGCGCCATCTATCATCGTTCGCCAGACAACATCTGCCTCTGTTTGTGTTTATTAACCCTTTAGTTTCACTTCATCACGCAGCTATTCCCGTTAGAGGTAAAAACATTTCATTCATTAATAATCTAGTATGTGTTCATTTTCTGTCATAGTTTCTTCAAAATGAAGTTTTATTTGAGTGTTTTAAATAAAAATATTTTCATTTTCATCATGATGCGTACGCCTCGCCCATTTGATTGCCACGCCCCCGGACCCGCTCACCTGCCTAACAAATTTTCTGCGGGAAACCCTGGGATGGCTTGGAGATGAGTAAAATATGGGCTGATTTCATTTTTTGGATGAATAATTCCTTTAATAACCTCTGTTTGCTTCTTTAGCTCGAAGCTGCTCTTTTTTCTTAACCTTTATTATCTCAGTGATGTCTTTTTCTTTGCAGAATAAACCTGTATCTATCACATTTGTGTCTCTACAAAAGCTGATATTATCTGACTGGATGCCTCACAATTAGTTATGTATTAACATTGCCATCACTGTAATGACCATATTCATTTCTAACTATTTCAATTTACTGACCCGTCAGGTCTCTCTCTCTCTCTCTCTCTCTCATTAACAAAGTGTCAGTTTCTCTGAGATCCACTGATAATTAGGGTTGCTCTCTCAGAGCAGCGATCATAATAATCTTTCTACACAATGGGTTTTTTTACACAATGGGCGTTTACATCCATGCATGTTTGTGTATTTCAATGAAACCTGTAAGAATTTACCTGTGCGTGTGTTTGTGTATGATGGAGGGCTGGGCCTTTAGGAGCTCATTGTTTTGTGATGCACTGCAGTATATCATTCTGTACCTTATTAAGTTAAGACGCAGTCACGTCCCACAGGGACCGGGAACGCCTCCAACTATGTCTAATCGATGTCACACCATTCCCAAGACTTTAAGCATGCAGTCAATATTCTTTCATAATGACCAACCTGTAGTGTTAATACAACCCACTGTGATTCAGATATAGATTTACCCCCAAATCCAATGAATACAGGATCTCTAAACAGGGTGAAGGGTGCAAACCTGGAGACATGCTATCAGTTATTTATGTATTAAAACAAGATTCTTAAGAAATATAAACACTACAAATGCATGATATATCATGTTTGATTTTTTATGGATTGTAAATGAATGCATTACACAGACTGGCAGGGAACTGAAACGAGAGCAATCTACACATCACAGATTACATACAGTACATTAAACACTGCTTGTCTAACTACTGCCAACCTGCTGTAACAAATCAGGTGCGTGATTGTAAGACAGAGGCTACAGTCAACCTTTAAAAGCAACCGTGGCAGAAAAAACATCTGTTCTCCATCAGCTTCGATGTGATCTGCTTTACCAGAGTAAAATGAGAGGAATTTGGTGTCGACTCTACCCACAGAACAGAAAAATCACAAATGAGCTCTTTAACATAATTGTTTCTCTTGGATACCACTGGCATTAAATGTAGAGCAAATTGAGACTTTTGCTTAAGTCTCTGGATTCTCCTGAGACTCCGGTTATCTTACAAGTGTCCCTGTTTGAGCTTCCAATCTTAACAACATCTCAAACTGTGCTCAAATATGCCAAAACCAAGATCTGCAAATAAAATTCTGAGATTTTAGTATGACCTTGTTCGGGCGAATCAAATCCTACTGCTGTTATGTATGTCAATAGTTGCATTGATTTATGATCTATTTAATAGACCTATTTTTATTATTATTATTAGACATTTTTTTTACTTTATTTTATTTTAGGAGAAACATATAAAATTAAGATGAAATAGGCCTTGAAGGATAACTGAAATCTATGAATTTCAAAAAGAAAAATTATCTCATGTTGTTACAAATCTGTATACATTTCTTGGTTCTTATGACCACAAAGGAAGATATTTTGAGGAATGTTTTAAACCGACGTTATCATGAGCCCCATTTACTTGCATAGTAGGAAAAAATACTATGGAAGTTAATGGAGCTCATGATCGGTTTGGTTTCAAACATTCCTCAACATATCTTCCTTTGTGGTCGGTCATCAGAACAAAGACATTTAAAAGAAGATATTTTTATAAGAAAAAAATACTAGTCTATGGAAGTCAATAGGTACCATCATTTATCAAAATATCTTCTGTGTTTGACAGAATAAAAAAACTCAAACAGGTTTATAAAAACATGACGGTGAGTAAATGATGACAGAATTTTAATTTATGGGTAAACTAGTTTATCGGCCGGATTTACTTAAAAATATAATGTATCATTTTTGCATTATTAACGCATTTTTAAAGTAGAGTATTACATGAAACTTTAAACAATTTATGCTTAAAATTTTAAGTAAAAATTACTTACAAAAGTAGATGCAAAAAGGATGCACTATATTTTTAAGTAAATCCAGCGTATTCAGTCAATTCAACATACAATTTTATGTTTTGACTAGTGATGAGTTTACATAAACTTATATTGTTTAGTTTAATGTGTTAAGTTAAATGGAAAAAAACATAAATTGATGAGTGTTTGATAAAGAAAAATGCATTGCTGTGTTTTGAAACATTTTGTGTAATTCTTCAGTAAAAACATCCAAGCATCCTTAACACATCCTTAAAATATAAAATAGTTTGCAACTTGTAATCAACTTGGATATAGAAGTAATTTTAAATAAAAACAATTTTCTTGACTAGTTGCTGTATATAAAACTCATAAAATAAAGCTAAAATAACTTACGTTTATTCAACTTTATTTTATAATTTACAGCAACTTATCACTAGTCAAGATTAAAAAAATCCATGACTTGTAAATCCAAGTTGATTATACTTAAAAATTTAAGTGCAAAAAAAGTGCAAGACAAATTTTCTTGAAAAGAGAAACTCTTTTAAGATAATTTAGACGTTTTTAGCGAAATATCTTCATATTTAAATATCCTTGTCTTCCGAGCCCCTAAGGTGACATTGGAGTAAAACAAATCTAAAGTTTAGTTTCATGTGTTCACGAGAAACTTTCATGTGCTCACGCGAAATCTTCATGTGCAGAATTTTTTTTTGTAAAGTTTAGTTTCGTGTGCGCACGTGAAACTATCGCGTGCGCACGTGAAACCGAAAGTTTTACGTGCACACACGATAGATTCAAGTCCGCACGCAAAACTCAACTTTATTTAATTTTTGCTCCATGTCCCCTTAGGGGCTCCGTACTTGTCACACTATTGCTTAAAGGTGCAGTGTGTAAATTTTAGTGGCATCTAGTGGCGAGGTTGCGAATTGCAACCAAAGGCTCAGTCCACTGCTTCCTCTTGCTTTAGAAACACATAGAGAAGCTACGGTAGCCGCCAGCGGACAAACATGTCATCGCCAGAGACAACTTAGTAAAAAAGTTTGTCTATTAAGAGCTTCTGTAAAAACATGATGGCACAAAATGGCAACTTCCATGTAAGGGGACCCTCGGTGTAGGTAGATAAAAACGTCTCATTCTAAGGTAATAAACACATAACGGTTCATTATGAAAGGTCTTTATACCCCAGATAATATAGTTTTGTATATTATTTTCCCTTTTTGTCAAGAGATCCTTCTAAAAATTACACATTGCACCTTTAATAAAAAAATTAAAAATTATCACATCAAATATATACTGTGATATGAATCTGTAAAATCACTGCATCTTTATTTTATATGCAAACATATTTTGCTTTGAAAATAAAACTTTTAAAATGTACTGATCAGCTAATTTATCTATATAAAGTATATAATTTAACATCAGAGGGTTCTAGCTATAGTATCGGAGCGACTGAAAGATGCGAGGAAGCTGGTTTTCAACCAACAGTACAGGTGCCAGTAAATAATTACTCTTCAAAGTGTCTCAAGCATAATTATGAGTTTGTTCAAGATTCCCGAACGGGCGCTCGATTACCCCTCTAAACAAACCAACCCAGAGGATGAGATCGATACGAGGGCAACATCAGATCCAGACCTCATCATGCAGATTTTCAGCCTTTAGGCCACTTAAAGATTGGGGGATGTGTTATAAAAATCAATAGGGGGTCTCTCTTTCACCTACAGGGTCAGGAATAGCTGCTCTCGGGCTGGGCAAAGCCTGCTGGGTAATTACAATGAAAAGGTCAAACTATGAGCTAATGGGCGTCACAGGGTGCTAATAGGGCAATGGACATAAACGCACACACATACTGTACTTATGAACACATATTTGTGTAATACTGCAAGAGCAGTTCTTTTAAGCAGCTTATACCTGCAGGCTATGTGCAAAAACACTGAGCTGTCAATAAATCTGCCTAGAAACGCAAGCACAACCGAGTGTCAATATCCTTGCGCTCTGCTAGTGCATGTCAATTTTTAAGCTGATCAGCCGTGCTGTACGAGGAGAGGAAGAGAGAGAGACAGAGAGATGTCAGGGATGATTTAGAGTCAGATAAACAGAATTAGTGGTGCTCACAATGCCAACAAATATCAATTTCTATATGAAACCATTTCTTAATTATGGGAAATTATAAGAGCTATTGTAGGGTGACCTGGGGCTTTGAAAGCAACTGCTATATACAAATACATCTACACTACCACACATACATACATATGCAGAGGAATGATTGTGTACAGGATCATCATGCATTATATGAATAACAAGAGATTAATTAGGAGAAAACCTTTTAAGACTTCCCTCTGTGTTTAGTGCAAAAGCAGTTAGTATGCTAATCATTCTCAGACAAATTTGTCTTTTCTACAAGCATCCTTGACACCATTTACAGGAAACATTACAAGAATATACATCCAATATTAGTCATTTTATACAGACTTGTCAAAAGTAAAAAAATATGTACCTTTGAGGTACTAATATAAATTATTTGGTACCAAGCATGTGTAGAAAATTATGTGTTTTCATTCATTCCTATGGAAGGTGGGCCTAATGCTCCAATTATATATGGGTGATTCTCACAAAACCATTGAAACACCACGGCACTAATGATTTTAGCTTTAAAATGTGTAATATAGTAACATTAAAAAGCATCAGAATTAACACAATACTGTGTTCTACCTTGCACAATGTGTGATTTCAACATAAGAATTTATAATTGTAAATTTTATCTCATTTTCTGCTGAAATTCTCATTACCGCAATGTGTCCGGCTGTGTTTGAACATGCGTTATGTTGTAATTTAATCAAATTAACACAAAAATATTAAGAAAAAAAATAAATGGATGTTTTGCTAGACTACTTTAGATGACAGAAAAAATATTTACTGAATATTCATGTATAATAATAATGAAGAAAAATTAGGAAAATGATGTGTCCATGCCTGATGTTCTCATCCTCCGCAACACTTTTTGAGAACAGTTTAAGCACACATACTACCAGGTAAGATCATTTTTTTAAGTTAATTTGAAATATTGTCTTGTCAGAATGCTTACACGACATTTTGATTATCATTACCGCAACAGATGCTTATTAAATGTTAATTTAATTAATAGAAGCATAATACTTTGATTTTTAATGCATGTGCAGAATCTGCAAATTATGTTCTTTCAGGTTTGTCATGTCATTTTGAAAATATGTCAGTGTTGATGTTTTCTGACTGTTGCGGTAATGAGATTTTTTAGGACAAATTTTTTTAATTATGTTACAAAAAGTGTCAAATGATAAGTAAAAGTTTTTAAATTAATGTTCCCATTTACTCCAGACTTTGTTTTTCAATGTCTGGTGGGAAAAAAAGTAAATTTAAGCAATTTTTACATTTTCATGCTTGACATTTTTAAAACCAAGTTTTCGTGAGAATCACCCATATAGTTTAATACAATAATAATTACCAGCAACAAATTGATTACAACCCAACTATAGTCAGGGGTTAAATTTGGATTTATAGCAATCTGACTATAGTAAGTATTTAGTATTTATCTCACTGTATTTATACACTCACCTAAAGGATTATTAGGAACACCATACTAATACTGTGTTTGACCCCCTTTCGCCTTCAGAACTGCCTTTATGTGGCATTGATTTAACAAGGTGCTGAAAGCATTCTTTAGAAATGTTGGCCCATATTGATAGGATAGCATCTTGCAGTTGATGGAGATTTGTGGGATGCACATCCAGGGCACGAAGCTCCCGTTCCACCACATCCCAAAGATGCTTCATTAGGTTGAGATCTGGTGACTGTGGGGACCATTTTAGTACAGTGAACTCATTGTCATGTTCAAGAAACCAATTTGAAATGATTTGAGCTTTGTGACATGGTGCATTATCCTGCTGGAAGTTGCCATCAGAGGATGAGAACATGGTGGTCATAAAGGGATGGACATGGTCAGAAACAATGCTCAGGTAGGCCGTGGCATTTAAACGATGCCTAATTGGCACTAAGGGGCCTAAAGTGTGCAAAGAAAACATCCCCCACACCATTACACCACCACCAACAGCCTGAACAGTGGTATCAAGGCATGATGGATCCATGCTCTCATCAGACCAGACAACATTATTCCAACCTTCAACTGTTCGATTTTGGTGAGCTTGTGGAAATTGTAATCTCTTTTTTCTATTTGTAGTGGAGATGAATGGTACCCGGTGGGGTCTTCTGCTGTTGTAGCCCATCCGCCTCAAGGTGTGTGTGTTGTGGCTTCACAAATGCTTTGCTGCATACCTCGGTTGTAACGAGTGGTTATTTCAGTCAAAGTTGCTCTTCTATCAGCTTGAATCAGTCGTCCCATTCTCCTCTGACCTCTAGCATCAACAAGCCATTTTCTCCCAAAAGGACTGCCGCATACTGGATGTTTTTCCCTTTTCACACCATTCTTTGTAAACCCTAGAAATGGTTGAGCGTGAAACTCCCAGTAACTGAGCAGATGTGAAATACTCAGACCGGCCCGTCTGGCACCAACAACCATGCCACGCTTAAAATTGCTTAAATCACCTTTATTTCCCATTCTGACATTCAGTTTGGAGTTCAGAAGATTGTCTTGACCACGACCACACCCCTAAATGCATTAAAGCAACTACCATGTGATTGGTTGATTAGATAATTGCATTAATGAGATATTGAACAAATCCACCAGAGGTCCATCATGTCACTGATTTGCTGTCATCAGTATTAAGCATGTTACCCTTCAACCCCCGCCTCCCCCTTTCAAAAGAGTACCTAATTGGGAAATGTTGCAATCTGGATTCAAACCTGCACCACAGCACTTTATCTCAGAGCATGTGCACCACTATGACGCTGTTCTAAAGATTTTGCAAAGGAATGGATAAAACATAATGCTAGACAAACAGAGCAAGAGAGATAGAGGGAGAGTATTCTGTAAAAGGCTGTATAACACGGAAACAAACTTTTCTGATAAACAAGAATGAAATGCATTAGTTGCTAAAAAGAATGAAAAAACAAGCATCTATTTACTGAGAAAAGCATTACCTCAAAGCATAAAAACACTTCACAGCACACGTGCTTGGGAAAGAATTTAAAGTCCTACCGCAGAGACACACAGACCGCAGAGATAAAGCAAAACCACAACAGCACCACAGCGTGGGAGACCGGAGAGAAAACCAGAAATAAAAAGATAAGAGCGCAAGAGAGAAAGAAGGAAAGAAATCACAAAGAACACTCTCTCATTAAAGAGACAGTTCACCCCAAAATACAATTTACATCACAATTAGCTCAACCTTAACCCCTTCAGACCTGATTTTTCTGGTGTTTAATCATGATTGGTTGATTAGTATTTTTATTGCTTTGAACCACAAAACGTGTGATGCCCGTTCCAGTGGACGGCCGCAGGGTCTGAAGAGGTTAAAGTACTTTGTTTCAAAAGGAACGTTTTTTCTTTAAAATTAACACTTTTTTTTACTTTTATTGTATGAGAAGAGCAAATAAAATATTCTGCTAGATAACAATGGGCTTGGACAGACATAAGTATGAGATAAAGTACATATGTCACGTAAAAAAACTTAAGGATCAAGTTTTTGAAATTGAGATTTATAGCTGAATAAATAAGCTTCCATTTATATGTTTTTTTAGGATAGGACAATATTTGGCCGAGATCCGTAATATCCTAATGATTTATGACATAAATTATGAAAAATGAGGACTGGTTTTGTGGTCCAGGATGACAGGTCGAAGCAGACGGGTCTTGTATCAACCTATAGGGATGTACATTATATAACTACTTATAACTACTTTATACGCAGGTAAATATATAGACATGAATTTTTTATTATAAGCTTACGTCTAAGAAATGCAAACCTTCCATGAGAAAAATGCATTACCTAGTGGCTTTAACTCAACAAAACAAGTTTAAATTAGAAGAGCATGCATTCGTTTTTTCTGGGAATAACAAACCTTGGAATGTCGTCACTGGCCAATCATAACAGTGTTCTGAAATAATGCAAAATAAACCCAAAAAAATTGGTCAAAATACATGGCCTGGATGTACATAATCCTGCTTATCACATGCATATTTGGTACATGACTAAATGCCACAAATCATTAAAGGATTAGTCATTTTTCTTTAAAAGAAAATCCAGATAATTTACTCACCACCATGTCAATCAAAATGTTGATGTCTTTCTTTGTTCAGTCGAGAAGAAATTATGTTTTTTGAGGAAAACATTCCAGGATTTTTCTCATTTTAATGGACTTCAATGGATCCCAACACTTAACAGTTTTAATGCAGTTTAGAATTGAGTTACAAAGGACTCTAAACCATCACAAACGAGGCATAAGGGTCTTATCTAGAAAATATGCACTTTTAATCACAACTTCTCATCTTCCTCCCGTCCTTTGACACGCCAGAGCGACCTCACGTAATATGTCATCACGTCAAGAGGTCACGGATGACGTATCGAAACTACGCCCCAGTGTTAACAAGTGTGAAAAAAGAGGACCGTTCCGACATTGTTGTTTGTCGAATGATACTAATTAATGTCTTATTGTTTAAAATGGTCCCCAAATGTTAAATATATGTGACATGTGACCTTTCGACGTCATTGCGCAATTGCGTGAGGTCACGCTGGCTCGTCACACAGCCGGAGGAGGAGGAGAGGTTGTGGTTTAAAAGTGCATATTTTTTTATTTTTCTTGTCAAAAATGACATTCGTTTCGCTAGATAAGACCCGCATGCCTTTAGAGTCCTTTGAACCTGCGTTGAAACTGCATTAAAACTGTTAAGTGTTGGGGTCCATTAAAGTCCATTAAAATTTTCCTCAAAAAACACAACCTCCTCTCGGCTGAACAAAGAAAGACATCAACAGTCTGGATGACATGGTGGTAAGCAAACCATCTGGATTTTTAAAAAAAAATGGACTAATCCTTTAATTTGAAATACTTCATCTGTAACAAACACAAACCTTGCATGACAAAAGAGACAGTGGAGTGATATATTAAACACATAAGTGGTAAATTAAATAACTTGAAGTATCCGGATGACAGTTTTAGTGGTGGATGTTGAAGAATAGCAGACCTGGGACCTCGCAAACTTGACCAATCAGAATCAAGTATATCAGAGAGCTATATAATAAGGATAAATACATAACAGCATTTTGATTGTTGGGTAACTATCCCTTTAAGAATGTGAAAGCAAAACCATCATCAGAAGGTTTTGTGGACTAAGCATATTTCAAAACAAGGAATAATTAAGCAAATAGGGAATAACGTCCGAGTTCAGACCTTCAAGTGTCTGTGCGCTCCCGCAGCATAATCTGCAGAAATGCACAAAAGCAGAGAACGTTCGTGCCTGGCATTGTGAAAGTTTAGAGAAAAGTCAATCAGACTGCGTCTTTCACAATGAAAACAGTGACTTGCAAACGCTGCCTTCTGTGGTCACAGCCTGTGATGTAACCCATTTTAATTAAACCAGCACGACCACTTTGAGTGTAATGAGTGCCAGGGCTGGTCTCAGGACGATCACTTTAAACTGTAGGGCATTGACATCTGTCCATCCATCAGCCAGCTATTTCCGTGTGCATCTAATGCAGTTTGTATCGACTCGCTTCGTGCGGGCCACTTCAGAACTTGTGGTTTTGTCTGTATGGTACTGCTCACATAGACACACGGTTTGTTGTCCTCAATCAGACAAGTGCAATAGCTTTTTATCTCGCACAGATTGTATGTTATCGTGGGTGCAGGGCATTGCAGTGCATTCTGGGATGTCAAGTTATGAGATCTTCGGAGGTACATATATATGGCTTCCAAGGCCGCATAACATTTTGTTTAATGATCTAAAAATATTCAATGCATTATGCATTCTTTCCACAAACTATCGAACCACACGCACGGGATTGTGGAATATCATAAATGTGAAACAGATCTACGCTGCTATCAAAATATGACCAGATAAGGTGACAAGATGTGATCCGCACATTGAATTCGGGCATGCTTTTTATTCTTTCTGGCCACGAAGGCAGCATTTTCAGCTTTCGCCCACAGCAGTAATTGTGCATCCAATCACATCACCCCAACACATCTCGTTCAATCACCTTTTAGAGCTATCTCATCCAATCACATCACCCCAAACATCTCATCCAATCACTTTCACCAGTGAATTCCAATCCTATTCTTCAATCAATGAAATCAACCAGACAGAAATATAGAGAAAGCTGTAGAATAGAGAGAGAGAGAAAGAGAGAGGTATTTTCTCAAAGGACCAAGGAAAGTCCAGGCAGGAAGATGAATTGTTGATTGACATGTTCTCATGTGTCTGTGTCAGTGAATGGGAAATGAGAACAGCGACATCGGGCAGCATTGACAAAACTTTGATCAATACTGCTCAGCCCCATCTCGAGAAGATGACATTAATGATAATGAAGCGAGAGATGAGAAAGAGAGAGAGCTAAAGAAAAATGTATGTAATCATTTCTGAGTTGTAGATATTGTAGGTCTACATACTTACTTACTACTTTCAATTCAGCACAGTTTTATTTGTATGAAACTTAGCACAATTATCAAGGTTCCCACATCATAGTTAACTTTAAATTCAAGGACCTTTCAAGGACTTTCCAGGTTCAATACCCTCAAATTCAAGGACTAAATGTGGGGACACATTTCAAGCGAGAGCAAGGTTACATCGTGTTACCTTTTAAGATACATTGTTACAGTTCTCTTTCGAGGGAACTCGCACTGCGTCACTGCGGTGACACTTTGGTGATGCCTCCAGGGTTAAATGTGTCTGAATGTGTACATCAAATTCAACCAATGGTGAAGCTTAACGACAAAGACAGGGTGACACGGGAGCCAGGAAGTTTATCGCTATCTGAAATATTGGCAAAAACAACGTTATAGGGATGCAGGAAGTATGGCAAGGGAGACGCAGCGTCTCGTTCCCTTTTCAGGGAACAACCGTTACATACGTAACCCGAGACGTTTTCATGTGTCAAACTTAACTATGCAAAAAAGCATTTTGGTATGAATCAACATTCGCATACAGAAGATATAAGAATTTAAAGTGAACAGTTTAGCACGTGTGCTTAAAAAGTCTAGAATTTTTATGATATTATCCTACACTACACATGGAATAATATAGATTTTTTTTCAGAAAAGTTCTTGCATAAAATAGATTCAATGAAATGTATCTATGTATGTATATTTTCAAAAACTTCCCAGGGGCTTGAATTTTTCCCCCAGATTCACAAACTTTCAAGGATTTAAAGGACCCGTGGGAACCCTGAATTATAAACAAAATAATCGTCAAAAGCGCTTAACAATAAAGAAAATGTAACACTTTAGTTCGGTAGTTCACTTTAGACATTTTAATAACAATAAGTAACTGCGACTTCTTGATAACTACCAGTTGTAAGTAGCCTGTGTAATATCTACTAACGCTTTATTTTGATTACCGAACAAAACTAAACAACTATGGGGCCAGTTTACACGACCATGTTCAATTGAAACCGTTAAAGTTTTCGTGCGGTTTGGCTGTTCGTTTACATGAAAAAAGCGTTTTGAGGCGTTTTTACTTTGACAATGTTCAGCCTCTGGTTCGTAAAACCCTGCAGAGATTTATATTACCAAATATATTTATATTCCCGAATAACCTTTTACAGGTAAGAATGTGTTGTTTTTATTTATGCATTAACTTAATATTAGAGGTTTTGAAATATATAGTAACTTTTAATGTCGTGTTAGCAAACACTTTCGTCCTGGTGTTTTGTGTTAGTTTAACAACTATAATGTTTGGGTCTACAACATTTAATCAAAGATGGGTATGGATGTGGATGCCAAAACACAGTCAGCTTGCTCTGGAGTGTTAATGGACCGTTGTGACAGGGTTGCCAGATTTGCAAAACAAAACCAATCCCATGGCTAATTAAATGTAGCCCAATAACCTTAGCCCAAACACCAACACTCTATTTACATAAATAAAATAATCGTACCTTAAAGGGGACATATAATGAAAATCGGACTTTTCCATGTTTAAATGCTATAATTGGGTCCCTAGTGCTTCTATCAACCTAGAAAATGTAAAAAAAAAAAAGATCAACCCAGTAACTTAGTTTTGGTAAACCATTTTCTGCAAGCATGTGAAAAAATAGGTCTTTGAAATTTTACCTTAAAGGGGAGATATCATAAAAATCTGACTTTTTCCATGTTTAAGTGCTATAATTGGGTCCCTAGTGCTTTTATCAACCTAGAAAATGTGAAAAGGTCAACCCAGTAACTTAGTTTTGGTAAACCATTCTCTGCAATCATGTAAAAAAATAGGTCTTTGACATTTGGCTCCCATTGTGATGTCAGAAGGGGATAATACCGCCCCTTAATCTGCACTATCCAACCACAGCACTGCCATTTAGTGCAGCGATCAGCTCATTTGCATTTTAAAGGACACACCCAAAAACGGCACATTTTTGCTTACACCTACAAAGTGGCAATCTTAACAGGTTATAATAAATTATCTAGATGATATTTTGAGCTAGAACTTTACATAGATGCTCTGGGGACATCAAAGATTTATTTTACATCTTAAAAAAGTTTTATGTGAAATGCCCCCTTTAATATTGACAGCTGATAAACAAAACCATGTCTTTAACACATTAAACCGACAGAAAAGAGCAATTCGTGTCACCAGTTTTAAAGTGATCACCGCAGAATTAGCAACACTGGTTAATGTACCGTATTATGCTGATCCAATATGGCGACGGCTTGGTTATAGTGGCCCATAGACACAGCTGCTAATGACGTACGTATGTTAAATCAATAAGGGTTGGTTGACAAGTAGATGCAAAGTTTGTAGAATTCCAGAAGAGGACTTTCAAAATAAAACTATATATGATGTAAATACACATAGAAATTCTACATAGACATTTACTGCATTCATTTTGTAAACATTAGCACTGTTGTACTGCACCAATCTAGTCATTAAATGGATGTGACGAAAGCAGGCAGAACTGCTTTAACTCAATGGAAAGTGTTTTCAATGCAAAAAAATTGAGTTTGACGTCCATGGAACAAGCATACTGAAAGAAATATGTAGTTTGAATGCACTGCAAGTTGTTTTGCATAAAAGCATCTGCCATAAATGTTTTGTATAAATGTAATAATAATAATGCGGCAGAAGAAAATCAGACTATAGCAAATCTTTAAGCTGCAACTGTGGATCCTTCAGCACCACACAGCTGTCGTGCAAATGAAGAGCTTTACGAAAGATGTCACAACCTACAGAGCTCCATCAAGAAGATCCATTGGGTTTTTAAATGAGACATGGGACTTTATTACAAATTACACCACAGGTTTCGATCATGCCTTGTCAAAAACATGACTTGACATTTTAAGCTAATTAAAAGGCTGTGATAGGAGGCAATTTCGTCACATGGCAGATGTTTGGTATCCTTGGGAGACAGAAGGAGAACCAGAACATTTTCACACTTATGAACACGCCAGGGTCATGGAGACCGAGCAGCCGTGAAATACAGAAGAAAACCGAGCGTTTTATGATTTTCCTTGGCCAGTTAAACATGGCCAACAAACAGTGACATGCATGAAGAATAAATACTTCACGGCCTGCGAACTATTAATGAGGCATGTCATATGCTTATGAAAACTTTACTGCCCGTGATTGGATGAAATGTGTGGCCATATGTGTAGTGTGTGCATCCCGGGCAGACGCAGAATGTTCACTAGTATTCACGAATCGATACAAGATCAAACGCAGCCAAAACAACCAGGATACACAATCTGCCGAGTCACAAGCAACAACACAGATCAAATATATGGTAATGTGGCCACATGCACATTTAGTCATTAAAGCAATAGATAAAAGCTAGAAAAACAGTACAAACAAACCATTTTTCTCTGGCTAACTCTTTATAATAACTTGAGAAAAAAAGTCTTTCTATATACATTTATGTTAATAAACAGCTGATTTATTACGATCACAGATCCATAGAAATAAGCAGAATTTGAGTTCTAGTCACAGGTTCAGGACGTGCACCACCCTTTTTGTGCATTTTTTTTTTTTTGTGACATGCAGGTACAGTAGCAACAAAAACTCATGTCCAACACTGAACATTGACATCTTTGTGCATTATTTAAATATTTTATTAAAGATGCATTAAAAATGTTGTATGCATGTTGCATTGTGTTTGGAGTATAAACTGAAGCTCAGCTTTGAGAAGAATTGGCACAACAAAGAGACTTTGCAAAAATGTGCAAGTTTATTAAGACGTATAGCGCTGGACATTGAAATAAAATATCACCACTTAAGAGGATTAACAAATATTAATAAAACTGTAATTAATGTATGCTTTATTACCAATGAGTTTTTTTCTATGCATTTTTTTGTATATTCACATAAAACCTACATTTCTTAATATGCAGTTATTTTGTCCAATAAATACCTTAAAAGTTTAGTGTTTAACCATTTTGTACTATACACCTCATATTTTAATGGTGGAATCTGAACTGATGGGGCTTAACTCCTCCGAGACCATGCCTGTCAACATTGGGATTTGAATTGCATTCCTTGTAACTTATTTAAATGGGATTATGGCGCATCCCGGTGAAAACGGGAGGGTTGAGAGGTATTTCCCAGACATCATTTTTGACCAGTACTGTCTTTTGTACAATTTAAAATTACTGTATTACACAACCAATAAGAGTATGTAGTATTTGCTGACATTATTTTACTATGTTTAAATCTATTACACGGCTGTGCATTTCATTGTTTTTGAGTTTCAATTAAAATTTTTGATTAAAACAATTACAAAAACATGATAATCGAGGTAAAACAATGATTGTGTGATTAAAATATAAATTGCGTGCTGCCGGATTGATGTGTTTGTAAGACGAAGGCACCACTGCTTTGACACGTGCAGCCTATTACAACACTTAATAAAAAGGTTAAATAAATCCATGGTTTCAAAATTAGGGAGTGATCGGGTTAAATAATCATACATATGATTTTTACTAAAATAATCATGATTTTGCCCATAACCGAGCAGCCCTATAAATACAAGCACACTTTTTTACTCAAAAAATCTATGCAAAAAAAGATCTAAGATTGATCATGATTAATAAAAAAATTATATGTGACCCTTGACCACAAAACCAGTCATAAGTCGCAATAGCCAACAATACATTCAAAATGGTAGATTTTTTTTAATGCCAAAAATCAAGTAAAGAAAAAAAACATGTTCAATTAAGATATTTTGTAAATTTCTTACAGTAATATGTGTTGCTAAGGACTTAATTTGGACAACTTAAAAGGCAATGTTTTCAATATTTAGGGGCGCTTTCCCACAGGGATTAGACTAGTCCTAGACTAAAAATAAATGTAAGAGCTTTCCAAAGTAAAAACAACTGACAACTTGACACTGACATATCTTAAAATACATCAGTGTCTTTTGTGTTGCCTCAAAATGTGCACAAGTAATGTTTTTAGTAGGGCATGTTTTTCCTAATTAAACTAAGATCTAGTCCTGGCTTAAACTAATCCCTGTCTGGGAAACCACCCCTCAGATTTGTTGCACCCTAAGATTTCAGATTTTTAAATAGTTGCATCTTAAAATACATCAGTGCCCAACATGATCTCACAAAAGTCTTGTTATAGTCACAAAAAATGTGATTAATTTATTTGTGTCTATGGCACAAAATTCAGTTTTTTATCTTGCCTTGAGCACAAATGTCATTTCCATGTCACTCGCACAATTTTCAATAAATAGGGTTTTTTTGTCCGTGGCACAACTTTCTTTTCTGTGTTATTTTATGTTGTTTATTTATATTTATTTATATTGTTTTCTCATTTTTTCCTATTTTTAAATCATTGTCGCTTGGGGTTAGATTTGGGGTTTGGGTTAGGATGTACTTTTATGTATTGGTTTATAGGTTTTTCTTCTGCTTTTAAAACTATTCTCGCCTGGAGTAAGGATTTGGGTTAGGATGTCTAAAAATTTAACAGAAAGTGATTCTAAACCCAACCCCAAGCAACAATGGTAAAAAATAGGGGAAAAAACAATACATAAAAAGAAACGAAAAAGAAAGTCATGCAACCGACACGAAAAACTACTCAAAGAAATTCGTGTGAGTGACACGAAAAAGACATTTGTCCTCAAGGCAAGAAAAAAGCTGAATTTCGTGCGATGGACACAAATATATTAATCACATTTTTCGTGACTATAACACGACTTTCCGTGAGATCAGTCTGCAGTGCCCTTTGTTTTTGCCTCAAAATGCACACAAGTAATGTTTTATTAAATCATATTTAAGCTAATCCGTGTCTGGGAAACCGACCCTATGTGTTGATTTTGTATTCAAATAAATAACAAGATGTGTTAAAGCAACACTATGTAGTTTTTTTATCTTTAAATAATGTCTCTAAAATTATTTCAGTGATAGAACAACTTTTAACTGGACAAATTGTACTGTTGCTGCAACCTGAGCAACCTCCTAGCTGCTACAAGCACACTCTGAAAGTGGCGGTGGAGGGTAGGAAACACAGCCCCGCCCCTCCCCCTGCCTGCAGAAGAGTGTCTGATACCAGGCACTGTTGCGCTTTTCAACCACATGGGGGAGCTGTAAGTCATTTTTACATGGAAACTACATAGTGTTGCTTTAAAACAACACAAAATGTGTTGTTCCAATACCAACACTGATATGTGTCTAGTCTAGACACAAAATGTGTTGTTCTAACACAACCATTTCAAGAGTGAAATGTTGTCCTATAACAAGTCATACATCAATTGAAAGCTTATATATTCAACTTTTAGATAATCTCAATAAAAAAATTACCCTTATGACTGGTTTTGTGGTCCAGGGTCACATAATGATCAGGCCCAGATTAATGAAAGCTTACTGTAAGGTGTATTGTATTGCATCCCTCTATTCATCTGTCATAAAGTGTATTTCTAGTCATCTTAGATTTCACAATAATCTGGATTTGTGTGTCACCGTAAAAATCTAAACCAGGAAAATTAATCCCTACTGGAAGTGTGCAGACTGTCCAACTAATGCATGTCAAACACACACGGAAATTGTAGGATTATGTTCAACTAATAGTCACTTAACTGATCAGAGTAAAGAAAAAGACGATGCTGATTATCAGCTTTGGGTCAGTAAAAAATAAATAAATCGCCCTGTGAAACAGACTTGGGATTTTCATTAATCTGATACGGGATGACCTTACCAACCTTATCCTCCACTAAACAACAAGCTTTAGATTCACATGGTCAGTCTGTTCACAAATCAGCCCCGTGCGCAAACACATTTGCTATTATCTCCTTTAGTATAAATCCTGCGCACAAAAGCCAGCGGTTTCATTTATCCGTTTACTTCGAGAGCTTCTCAATTCTCAAAGCAATCAGCATGTAATCCGAAAAACTAGACACAGGCATTTACTGCCCACTGGTTTTCTAACACACCATCCGTGACATAAATCCTACAACCAACCCGACCCCGTAGCGCCCTCCTTCCCACTTTTACGGGGAACTTCCTTAGATGTGCTTCTGCACTAATGAGATTACAAAAGTCTGTATTAGAAACTCTTTAAAGAAGAGGGCAGGACAGGGCATTAAGAAAGCGTGCTATAGCTGGGGTTTGTGGGTAGACATTTACAGATACAGGGCAGACACCGGGCCACAAAATTACATTGAGATGGAGACAGAAGGGAATCATTTACCTGCAAGAGGAGGACTAACAACACGGATATAATACGCCGATATGAACAGATAAATGATGTTGAAGAACTGATGAGGGCACCCTGGGGAATCAGCGAGCCAGTGGGTCTATAAAGATCTGCAGACCTGATCTATGGGTCTATAAAAGGAGAACACACACACCGCGCTGGCTCCTGATATTTCACCGATCGAGATCCAAATAAATCCAATCCCAGCTCTTAGTTATTGGAGCATTCAAATCGCCTATGCAATTATGAAGGAAATCGACCACATATTTAACACGAACCCGGTCAGACTATCGCAAAGGTGAGCTCGGGTTCATGTGAAACTTGACAACGGTTTGCACAAATCAAGCGTGAAATCCCATTACACTAAATGTCAAAACAAACACACGATGAGTTCTGTGAAATCATTACAAAGCACTTAAGACGAGGGAGAGATTCAGAGAACATGGAAAGTAAGAGATGTTTTCCTCTGGGACATGACATTTAATTTGCGATTGACCGGCGTTTTACGTGCTATCGGTGTCTGTGGTGTTAAAAAGGAGTTGGATGATGTAATATTCACTCTGTGGAGGTGTAATGGCCTCTATAGTGCGTGGGCATAAAGACTTTTTGCCTTGGAAATTAAAATACTTAATGCTTATCAATTCAAATTCTAGCTATTATGTAGGAGATCTAAACCTGTATCATGCTAGTCAGAAAACAACAACATATGAACTTTGAGGATAACCAACTGGTTGCATGGTCATTTTAAAGGATAAGTCAATTTTCTTAAAAAAATAATCCAGATAATTTACTCACAACCATGTCATCCAAAATGTTGATGTCTTTCTTTGTTCAGTCGAGAAGAAATTATGTTTTTTGAGGAAACATTCCAGGATTTTTCTCATTTTAATGGACTTTAATGGACCCCAAACACTTAACAGTTTTAATGCAGTTTAAAATTGCAGTTTCAAAGGACTCTAAATGATCCCAAATGAGGCATAAGGGTCTTATCTAGCGAATCAAAAAAGATGAATTTTTAAACCACAACTTACAATTGCAACCTCACGCAATATGTCATCACATCAAGACATCACGGATGACGTATCAAAACTCCGCCCCAGTGATTACAAGTGTGGAGAAAGAAGACCGTTCCGACGTTGTTGTATATCGAATGATAGTAATTAATGTCTTTGTGTCAGTTTATTGTTTAAAATGGTCCGCAAATGTGCGTTTTTACATATGTAACACGTGACCTTTCCACGTCATTACGCAATTATGTGAGGTCGTGCTGGCTTGTCACAGGACCGGAGATAGACCAGAAGTTGTGATTTAAAAGTGCATATTTTTTATTTTTCTTGTCAAAAAGGACAATCGTGTCGCTAGATAAGACACTTATGCCTCGTTTGGGATCGTCTAGAGTCCCTTGAAACTGCAATTATAAACTGCATTAAAACTGTTAAGTGTTGGGGTCCATTAAAGTCCATCAAAATGAGAAAAATCCTGGAATGTTTTCCTCAAAAAACTAAATTTCTAAGAAAGACATCAACATATAGGATGACATTGTGGTAAGTAAATTATCTGGATTTTTTTAGAAAATGGACTAATACTTTAACGGTTGAGGAAAAATATCTAATGTGTAACATTATATTAAATCCTTGCATTACAGTAGATCTTAAAGCTGTCTGCCTTAATGTCAATCAAACAATAAAAGAAAGAAAAAACTTTAACATATATTTCTCCTATAGATATTGTTATTGACTTTATGTGTGCCAAATCTATTAGTTTTACCGGTGATTTAAAGGTATGGGTGCTGTGATTCTGTTTTTGAACCTTTAAAAATCTATAACTCGATTTTTCTCAAAATTAACATGTAATTTTTTTTAAGTTTTGTTAATAATGTCAAAATAGAAATGACTTATTTTTGAAAATTTGCTCATTCCTACTCAATTTGCCAGAATGGGTCACATATGCATGTCATCTCATTCAGTGTTGGGTGTAACTAGTTACTAAGTAATTAGTTACTGTAATTTAATTACTTTTCCCTTGAAAAAGTAAAGTAAGGGATTACTCTTATTTTTCTTGTAATCTAATTACAGTTACTTCTGATGTAACTAAATACTGTGTATGGACTCTAAAACAATTATATATACTATAATACAATAGTGGATTTAACATGGTTTAAGTTTAAAATTCTCACTATTAACTGGTTGATTATTAGCATTAATATTAATGAGATGCTGGCTGTTTATTAATACTTAATAGCACATATTAATGCCTAATTCTGCAAAACCTTATTCTACGTCCTTAACCCTCCCCATTTCTACCAATACTTAAAATTAACAACTTCTTTACTATTAATAAGCAGTAGTTGGAGTATATTGAGCTTCAAAAGTAGTTAATAGTTAGTTAATAGAGAGAATTGGACCCTAAAGTGGGACCAGAATAATTGATGAACTTTTATAAAGTTTTCTTCAAGCCATTTCAAGCCTATCCTTGTATCATGTACCAAATAGGATTTAGAAAGTAATTAGTAATAAGTAATTAAATACTTTTTGGAGAGAGTCATTTGTAAAGTAATCTAATTACATGATTGAAGATGTAATTAGTAACTAGTAATTAATTACTTTTTTTGAGTAACTTACCCAACGCTGATCTCATTAACATAAACTTAAATGATACTTGGTTACATATTTTGTTTAATTTATGCAAGATTGCAAAGAACTAAATTTTGTAAATTCAGTTTCTAAATACGTTTAAGGGTTGCGATCAATGAACAGGGCAATGAAAACAGATTGTAAAATTGAATTTACATTTTTGATTAGTCTCTTTATTAAAGAAGTATAATACAGTTCTAACTTTGGTTAAATGTGACTATAGTTCTTTCTGATTTTAAAGAAGCAAATATTAACAAATGAATATTCTCTCAAGATACTCGCCCTAATAGCAGAAGTGAAATTGATCCATGACAAGATCTAAGAAAAACAAAAATGGAAATTGCCAAGCACCAATTTCTCCACTTCTTTTTTGGTCATTTGACACACACACACAGACACACACACACACACACACACACACAAACACAGTAATCTGTGCAATCTGAACCCTTCTTCTATCCAAGAACACACCTCAATCGATTTACTTGTCAGATGCTGAAGAAAGCATTCATGATGCTATCAGGACACTGCAACTTATTATTGATTTTAAAAATTCAAAAATGACAAGGCCCTTGTAAGTACATGTGAAGATTACCATTACTAATAAATCCATACTAGAACTTGTGCTCCTGTATTGTTCAGTGGTAAAACATTGCATTAATATCGCAAAAGGTCATGGGTTTGAAATCAGGGAACAAGCATACAGATAAAATGTAAGTCGCTTGGGACAAGTGCATTAATGTAAATGTAAGTTCATTCAAAATATTAAAGTCTACGTTTATTTATTTACTCTGAATGAAAATAACACAACAGAAACTGTGTTTAAAATGTCAGCAGTCTGACTTTGTGTGTGAAGACTCAAATTCAATGTTTGTCTTTAATGTCAGAATGAGTAATGGGGTGGACGTTCATTCAGATGTATTGATTGAGTAAACGTCACCATAACAACCACCTATAGATCAGTGCCAGCAGAACCCAGCATTACACAAAGCCATGAGACTAATGGGCAAAAGACGCCGTGTAACCCAAAGAGGAAAATAAAGAGGAAGGAGAGCTTATTCTGTGTTCCTCTGCTCAATGAAAGGTTTAAGCAAAGCAAAGGTTCAGGCGGTTTAATTCTTCCTTTTACTAGGGTAACACACAGGGACACAAAGGAACAGGTATTATATTATTTTAATAAAACCAAGCTTATAAAGACACGAACAACACAGCAGAGCTGAAATCTCTTCAGCTATAAAATTCTCCCTCTTTCTCTACTACAACTATAAAGTACTTTATTGGCAAGACTGTTTTACATATTACATTGCCAATGCAAACCCACACTTTTCAGTAATTATTTTTTATGTTTTCAGACTTTAGTCTCTGTGGACATTCTCTCCCAACAGATCGCTTTAGCGGTGAACTAAACAAACACAGAAGCAGTAAATAAAAATCTATTACAGTAACCATCCACACTTAGTTGCCTTTAAGCAACGGATACAAGACGAACAGTAGAGCGCTTAAACAATATTTATATTCTAATAAATGCTGGGCTATTTTCAACCCAGCGTTGGGTTGTATTTTACCCTATGCTGGGTTGTTTAAGTCCCAAATGCTGGTTTGTTTTAATCCACTGTTGGGTCAAATATAAACATTTTCTGAGTTATTTTAGCCCAAATAAGGTGAATCCCTTTTTTGACCCAACACTGGGTAAAAAATAACCCAGTAGTATTTTAACCCCAAAAAGGATGAACTCAACCATTGTGTTGTAATTTAACCTATTGTTCGGGTTGTTTCAACTTAAAATGCTGGGTTGTTTGGACCCATTGTTGGGTCAAATATAAACATTTTCTGGGTTTATTTAACCTAATGGCTGGGTTCATCCTTTTTTGACCCAACACTGGGTTGAAAATAGCCTCGTAAAACCAGTATAAGGTTATTTTAACCCCAAAAGGGATTAACCCCTCCCATTGTTTTGTAATTTAACCTATTGTTTGGGTTGTTTCAACTTAAAATGCTGGGTTGTTTGAACCCATTATTGGGTAAAATATAAACATTTTCTGGGTTTATTTAACCTAATTGCTGGGTTCATCCCTTTCTGACCCAACACTGCGTTGAAAATAACCCAATTTAACCAGTATAAGGTTATTTTTAACCCCAGAAGGGTATCAACCCAAGCCATTGGGTTGTAATTTAACCTATTGTTTGGGTTGTTTCAACTTAAAATGCTGGGTTGTTTGAACCCATTATATAAATGGCTGGGTTCATCCCTTTTTGACCCAACACTGGGTTGAAAATAACCCAGTATAACCAGTATAGGGTTATTTTTAACCCCAAAAGGGATTAACCCAACCCATTGTTTTTTAATTTAATCTATTGTTTGGGTTGTTTTAGCTCGAAATGCTGGGTTGTTTTAATCCATTGTTGGGTCAAATATAAACAATTTCTGGGTTCATTTAACCCAATGGGTGAGTTTGTCCCTTTTTGACCCAAGATTGGGTTAAAAATAACCAAGCATTTTTTTAAGTATACCCTCTTGAGGCCATAGTCAATTTTTTGCGAATGTAAGGGTTTGTGTACAGTACCCATTACGCAATTTTTGTCATTATAAATAAGAGTGTATGCGTACTGTACAGAGGGCTTTACATGTAGTACAAGCATATCTTGCTTGTTTTTCTATAGTTACTGTTAAGATATTATATTCCTGTTACTATTCATAGGATTGTGCACATAAGCTTTCTTAAACATCAAACAGATGGGAAAGGTTGTATTTATTCGGTTTGGATCCTCAGATTTAATATCTAGTATAATACTGACACCACAGACACAGCGCATACTTTCTCTTTTAATGTGTGTGCACTGAATTTGAAGTGTCTATTTCTGAACGGTTTCCAAGATCATTATTAATTCAAAGGGCATGTTGTTTAAAGACAACGTGTATTTTTATGTCAGTGAGGGGTACGCTATAATTGCTCTGGTGTATTTAGCACTATTGTTATGTATGTGTGTCAGGCACATCTTGCAGATACAAGGTACTCAACAAATTTTGAACCAGAGGCTGCATGGCCCTCATCATGGGTGGGTATGGACATTTCTGCGAAAAGCCTCTTTAATTTGTTTAGCGTATTTAACATTACAATTTTAAAATTATTGAGTTTTTTTTATTAAAAACACATCCAGGGCCAAAGATCAGAAATGACCCGTGTACGACCTTTCATCTGAAGTAATATTGAGAGACCTGTTAAAGATTTTCACATATATTGTAATTGATTAATTCCAGTATTTCATATTGATGGATGCACGCGAGGACACGCATCCCCAGACTGTGACGGTACCTGTTAAAAAGGCCATAATATGTACTATTGAAGTACAAATGTGTACTTTATGAAAGGGTATACTGCCACAGTGACAGGTTAAAAGGTTTAAGACCCTAATATTCACTGACCTAAGAACAGCCTTACAGGTTGTTTTATTCATGTATTTATGCATAATGCAGTAATGTGCATTAGACACACTCTCGCTCTGTTATTTGTGTGCAGTTATGTTCATTTAATTTTTCAACTAATGCAACATTAGGGAAATGGTAAGGGCAATGCTTGGCGTAGTCAAAGATTTAGGGCAAAATTGCCACTAAGTGACAACATAATAGATATTTAAAATCTCATTGCATGTAATCTAAAATTAATAATAATTCAATTAATTTTGTAATTTGATTTCCTACATAAACACTGTTTTGTGCTTATATACAGTAAAATGTTCAGCGATGAGAATGTGTCAGCCATCTCCCTGATGCCTGTCTGGGCTTTATACTACTTCCTTAATCGACGCCCTCCTCTTCAAATGCCTCAGGAGGAGGGCCAAGCAAGTAATAACATTATGCAATACTTATCTTTTCATCTTTACTCTATGTTTAGGAATTAATAGCCCGATTTGGGTTTTTATTAGTTTTGTTTTAGAGTTATGGCCTCGTTTAGTGGACTGTTTTTTTTTACTGAAAAGGGAGAAGAGTAGTGCTGCCTCACGATTAATCGCGACTAATCGTTTGCAGAATAAACGTTTTTGTTTACATAATATATGTGGGTGTACTGTGTATAATAATTATGTATAAATACACACATACACACGCATGTATATAATTAAGAAACATTTGCATGTGTATGTACACGTTTATATTTATATATAATCTATATTACATATAAATATAAATATTAATTATATAAATATTTTTTTTCTTAAAATTATTCATGTATGCGTGTGTATTTATATAAACATAATTATTATACGCAGTACACACACATATATTATGTAAACAAAAACTTTTATTCTGCAAATGATTAGTCACGACTAATCGTGAGGCAGCACTAGAGAAGAGAAATGTTGTCAATATCTATGTCAAGTATTTCTGGAAGAGATGGGTTTTTAAAGCGCCCATAACACAAGCTGTTTCTGCGTATCTGATGTTAATCTGGAGTACCTATAGATTAGTATTACATCCTTCATAACTCCGAAGAGTCTTTAGATTTATAAAGACAGATTAGCTTTACCAATTCTTTCCAATAACGTACGAACAAATTTGAAAGGATGAGTTACGAGCTGCGGGAGGAGCGAGTCACGACTTTATACAACACTGACTGGATAACTTATAATTCACTACATATTTGTGTCGTTTATATAATATGCACTTATTTCCAACATAACACAGAAGTCATTTGCTACGTTCACAACAAACGCGGGGCATCGCGTTACTCGCTCTAGATTACTCGCAGGATTTAACTTGTTTTTTGCTCAAGTTGAATATTTTAAACTTGGACGAAGACGCGTTTGAGGTGGATTGCAAGTATTTTTTCGGTAAATGCGCCGCCCATGCGAGGACGCGTCTGAACACATCTTTGCATTGACTTTGTATGTAATCTACTCGCGCAAATCGTTGAACTCGCGTCTGGTAAGCCTACAGTTACTTACCTCATGCAAGCCGGTTGGGACTTTTCAATGAAATCCAGTGGTAAACAAACACACACACAAAACTCCGCTTCTACCACAGAAAACATATTATTTTCATCGTTTTCATAATGCTGGCTTTCTTCTCCTTATATCCAAAAACAAATTTTTTCTTTCGTGCAATTGTTGAGTCTTGATATAAAACAAAGCTGTCGCGTGAAGTGATGCCTGTAATTTGGCATCGTCGGTTCTTGCTCTCCCACTGATTTACATGTGAGCGTTTTTTAAGGGGAAGTGCCCATAAAAGAAGTGATACTGTACGTTAGGGATGCGTGATAATTTGCATGCGATTGTCATTGCGCACTTACTGCACAAAGCCGTAGTTCACTTATAATAGGCCCTGCGATAATCTATGCTCAGCTTGTCAGTAAACTACGACTTTGTGTAGTAAATACGGCTCCATCTGAAAGCAGGTGATGGCAATTTACTAATAATCAAGGAACCGGCTTCACTGACGAGATGCGCAATGACTATCACATGCAAATTATCGCGCATCCCTACTGTACGTATAGCTTAGCTGGATCTGTAATCGGAAAAAACTTTCCCAAATTTGTACGAACCCTGGAGAAGTGTATTCTGTAACATGTCAAAATGCTTTTTTGACACTTTGCATTTGTTTAGCATGAGGAAACCAACTCTTAAACTGTGTTAATAAGTCAGAATGCATGAAATACCGTTGAACCACCCCTTTAATTGTTTTTTGCATGTTTCATGAGATGTGGTGGGCCGGCTTGCAATAGGAAGGTCATTCCACCAGCAAAAAAACTACAGCATGTACTTTGTTCTACTCCATTTGCAAATACATAATATTGTTTGTGCATCATTTTGTTTCTGAAGTAAATGTAATGTGTAGATATTTGTACTAAAATGCAAGATAAAAATACTGAAGTAATATACTGTCAGAAAAAGATAAAAAAAGATGTAACTGGGACCATAATTTAGGTACAGTAATGATATGAAGAGTTTGGTTTCAAAACGCGATAAATGCCATTTTTTTTAAAAATGAGTTACTGCCAAAATCAGTATTATATCAGGTCAGTAGTTAAAAGTAAATTCTTAATTGTACGCAAAAACCAATATCCGCCGTGTTATTCTGTCATCTTTTCTCCCTTTTTTCCCAAAATGCGATAAACGCCACTCCTCCTTTTTTACAGAACGCAATAAATCCATTCCTGAAATTACAGCCCACCAGTCACGCAATGTAAGCAAACAATGGCGGAGCGCTGAGTACACGGAGTCCTAGTTTTCCTCATCTACTTTACTTCGTGATCAACAAACCAAACAAAATTATACTTTAATTGCATCGCTAAACCTGTGATGGTTTTCTGTGACGGGAAAGAAACGTAAGCCATCAACATCTAATAATTTCCGTGAGAGGCACTCGGGTGCTTGTTCTCCCGACAGCATCTCATGCTAAAACATTGACCCCAGAGGATCTTATGAAAACTTTACATTATTTTACTCAAAGTCAACGAAAATCGAGCAGGACCAAAACATTTTACGGCTGATCACTGTGAAAATGTAAAGAGACAACGTCAAGTATAACCGCAGCAATGACAGTGTTCTTAATATAACAAAGTAAGTGTTTTGGTTAATGCCATTAATGTTTATTTTTTAATCATTGTATAGCACTAGTCAACTAAATAAATATAAAATGGTAAAGATGAATGCACATTTATACATTGATTTAATAGATTTATAGCATTTTGAAATAAAAAACTGTCATGGATTTATTGCATTTTGTGGAAAAAAGAATTCGTTTTTATAATAAATCTTTGAAAATCAAGTTATGGATTTGAATTTTTTATGTTTTTATAACCTAAAGATGCTATGTGAAAGTTTGTAACAGAAAATACTGGTTTTCATCTTGTCACTTTCTTGGTATTGAAAACACGTTTTTACCGAAATTTGTCAAAATGGATTTATTGCGTTTTGGAACAAAACTCTTCATATGTTCCTCTGAGGTACTAATATGTATCTGTGAAGGACATATGGATCCTTTTTGTAAATTTTTATTGAGGTAGTACTAGGATTGTGGTGAAACTTACATATATCATTTGATTTCATTTGTAGTAGTAAGAAGGAAACTCTAGCATTCTGCATTGAATAAAACACAGCTGGAGCCCTGTTCAAACAAATATATTGTGCCTATCTTGTCCTTGTATTCATTCTCACTTAGGTGAGTCACGCTATGATTGAAGTGTTAAACATGCAATTCAGGGTTTCAAAACAATTTCAAATCTTAAGACCTCAAACAGGCCACTTCATGCATACAGGGATTTATTTGTCAAACTCCAGACTCTCAAACTACTGCGTTACATCAGCAGACCTGCGACGGAAAAGAGCAAAAAATGCTGTTATGACATTTTTTATCATTTACACAGACTCATAAAAAGACAAGGAGCTCTTTAGATTTAGATGACGCCAAATCTCTCTCACACACACTTAGATTCTCCTTAGCTATTAACGCTCCTATAAATCTTTCTCTTTGTTAAGGAAAATCTTTGTCACCATCATGCATCCTCTGTTGTTTTCTAAGAACCATAAGAATGTTAGTAGTACAAAAACATGCTTAACAAAACTGCCAGGCATGAATCTTTTATCTGAACTTGCTCTCAAACAGTGCAAACACTAACAGCTTGTGACAGCCAAGAGGTGCACGCAGACGGCACATTGTTTTAATGAGCACATCTGGCGTGACCATCATCCCGTATGCGAGCGTGCACATTAAGTATGGAGCTGGATCTGACGGGATCAAAGCTCCTGGTGAGGTTACGTTACCAAATCAGATTTTTAAATCAAAATGTGTACTTTTCACCAGGCTAATGACTAATTATAGAGCTGAATGAAACTCTGATGTGACTGTACGTGCATTTATTACAAAGACAATCCCCCCGAAGCGACCCAAGTTTAAAGAGCCGTTGTATTTCTGCTTCGAATTGACGCCGCAGGCTCTACGCGGTGGTCTTCACGGCTGTTTGTATTTATAACTCTACACTGAGCGTCTGTGACATTCTGCAATATACAACTAAATAACTAGACGACTGTGTCCAATGGACATTTGGGTATCTCTGGTTACCTCATTATATGATACATGTGTCAATTAGATCCATATAAATAAATTGTGATTATAAACAAACCAAATGCATGAGAACCACCACTTTAAAGGGGTCATATGATGTTGCTAAAAATAACAATATTTTGTGTATTTGGTGTAATGCAATGTGTTTACGCGGTTTAACCTCTCAAGACCTTTTTTGTTGTTTGCACCATAATACTTAATTATGTGAAACTGGAACCTGTTGAACACAAACATGGACAGTTACACTGCTTCAAAGAAAAATATTTGGTTATTATATTTGTTTGTTCTTCCTAACCCCAAAATAGCTGGAAAAAAATCTAAAATCCAGGCCAAGCCAAAGTTTGGGTCTTGAAGGTTAATGTTAAAAAACACATTATTTTCCACATGTCGTACATTATTGTCAAGTCAAATTTTATTTCTATAGCACATTTAAAAGGAACAGAGTTGCACCAAAGCGCTATACAATAAGAAAGCATAAAAAGTCAAGGCAGATACAAAATATAAACACATTAAACCCAATACAATCCGAATAATACATAAATGATTGTTGCTCCTCCATGCCCCGCCTCTCTGAAACGCGTTGATTTTTACAAAGCTCATTGTTTTGAAAAGTGCGGTGTGCTCTGATTGGCCAGCTATCCAGTGTTTTGTGATTGGCCAAATAAATTGGCCCTCAAGCGTGCAATGGAAATGATACGCCCTTTACCATATTTCGAATAAGCACAGCGTCTCCACGGCACGTTGGCGGCCACAATACTACAGCGTAAATAAAAGTTATGATTTCTTTCTTTGCGTATATATTTGAGCGTTGTTGTGCAAAACTTTATTGTATAGCACTATGTGAAGCGACCTTAAGCTATGGAAAGGCGCTATATAAATAAAACAACTTCTTCAAATCTTGCCACACAGTCACGTAGATATGTGGAGGTGTGTTTGAAGGAGGCGTTTTAGGATAGCATGGATGAGAAAGAATCTCTCTTTGGGTCTTACAATTTAAAAAGAAAATGTAATTTCATTATTTTTCACAAAGCAAATAACAAAATATGTTTGCAGTTACATATTATCAAGGTCATAGTCATGTATATTTAATACAAACATGTGTAACACAAAAATCTATCTTGTTTTGTTGTGTTACTTTCGTCCCTGCAGGTGCGGTTGAAAGTAACAATTCACTACTTACGTTTAAAGTGAAATTATACTTTAGTCGTTTTACATTTTTACAAAATTCCACCTGGTATTGATAGACCACACTTGTGAGGTATTGACCACAGCAAGAATATATATCTGTCTATAACATAATCTTTTAAAATAATTTTTTTTCTGAAAAATTGTACTTTCGCCCCCGCTTTCCCCTATGTACAAACTTTTCGTCAGCTGAAGTTTTAAGTAAATATTTCAATGATTTAATAGCACATTTGCATGTTTAACTTCAAAAACATTTGTTTTAAATTTATTTATCAATAGTATTTTACATTGTTATTGTTATTAATACCTGGTATTGGAACTTTTTACTAGTACATAATTTACATTTTTAAAGTCATTTATTTTATTTTATTTTATTTTATTTTATTTTATTAATTTAATTAATTGATTTGCATCAATTTACAAACTCCCTGCAATTCCAAGACAGCAGACGACTCCAGGCCAGATCTGCACCGCATCCGCGCCAAAGTCCAGTGCGGATCCGGTGCAGATCTATCCCGGGGTCATCTGCTGCCTGCTTTCCAACATGAACCACCAGGGGTTGGTGAACCCCGGTTTGGAAAACCCTTGTCAAGATGGATGGTACCATTTCTTGCTATCATGAACCTGAATATCTTTAGTTTTTGCAAGCATGAGCTTTACTATTAAAAATTACCACCCTGTACATTTACATAAAAGGCATTTTGACAGATCTGCACTAAATGTCACGCCCAAACACATTCAAATCCTTCACAGCCCAAACACATTCAAATTCTTCACAGCCATCATTCAAATTAACTACCACGAGATGAAGGAACTCAATAAAAGGGGCTGGAGGAGTTTTAATGCTACATGACAGAAAAGCTGATATACGGCACAGAGGTCGAGATGAAGAGGATTTTCATAATAAACATGCAGATGAAGCTAACACAAGAAAGAGAGCAGATGGCAACCGCAAGAGGTGTTATGAACAAAAGTGACATCGCCAAAAACCGTCTAGTGTCATGTTGACTGATTGGCAGGTTTTGCCTCTTACTGACTCTCATTCATCTGGTTCAATTTTCCATCAATCGGTGCAATATGTTAACCATCGTTTGCAGTTATGACCATGATGAACTAGGCATCTTATACGCTCTTGACATTTTATATCTCCTAATGTTCAGTTCAAGCAAATAAAGTTTAGTCCAAAAGTTCTAATATGTTCCTGAGGTGGATCGAGTGAAAGGATCGATCACCTCCAAAGTTTTGAACTTCATCTGGGACTGTTTCCCATGAAACCATCACCCTCAATCTTAGTAAAGCTGCTTTGTAGCGAGTGCCATTACATAAAGTGCTGCACAAATGAATGGGAATTGAATTGAGTGGAGATTTAGTTGAGGAGGACTGTGACTGCAGAGGTTGATTTTATTCATTCACGCAAACAAAGTGCAGACAGAGAAACCTCTCTCACGCAGGCGGTAAATGAAAATGATGTAACCCTACTGTAAGGAGTGTTTGACTGCCAGGAGAGATTCGGGATTATCTCAGCAAATCACTTCCTTAGGTGAACGTATTTCGTCTTGATCGCTGTCTCTCCCCATCCCTAACTCACTCGTTCGCTCTCGGGGTCAAGTAAACAACCAATAATGCTGGTAAGACGATCAATAGGTTAAGATGCTGCATATTTTCCTGATGAGTTTGACCTGCTAACAAAGCATTCTAGTACTCAACATCCATGAATTGTCACGGCACGCAAGCCCAAGACGTCAAGCCACCAACCAGCTCATAATCATAAAGGATCAATCTTTAGAAATGTTCTGAATGTTTGGACTTTTGTAAACCCAATTATGAAAAAAATTACTTTCTTACTTAGTATATGTGTCTTGTTTTCAGAAAAATATCTTAAAATTATTTAATTAAGATGTATTTTCTTGATGAGCAGAATGACCTAGGAAAATAAGTCTAGTTTAAAAAAATAATAATAAGAAATTGAGCAAATTTGTGCTTAAAACAAGCAAAAAATATATAAAAATCTGCCAATGGAATAAGAAAAATTTTCTTGAAATAACTTTTTTCATAAACACTTAATTCAAGAATTTTTTCTTATTTCACTTTATTCAGCATTGTCTTCACTGCAAAAAAAAAATGATTTTCAAGAAAAAAATTTCTTAGTTTTTTTGTCTTGTTTTCAGTAAAAAAAATATCTAAAACCTCTTAAATTCAGATTAAGAAAAATCAAGCTTTTTCTTGATCAGCAAAGTGACCCAAAAAATTAAGTCTAATTTAAGTCGAAATTAAGTTTTTAGACCAAGAATGTCAAATTTGAGTGATTTTGTGCATAAAACAAGCAAAAAAATCTGCCAATGGGGTAAGCAAAAAATCTTGAAAATTTTTCTTACACTAAATTCAAGAAAAAAATCAAAAAAATTACCTTACCCCATTGGCAGATTTTTTTTTTTTTTTTTTTTTTGCTTGTTTTATGCACAAAATCACTTAAAGTTGATATTTTTGGTCTAAAAACTAGACTTATTTTCTTGGGTCGTTTTGCTCATCAAGAAAAGGTATCTTAATTTAAGAATGTTTTGATATTTTTACTGAAAACAAGACAAAAATACTAAGAACATTTTTTTCTTGAAAATCATTTTTTGCAGTGTTCTGTTGTAAAGCGCATGCGCGAGACTAAAGTCATGTGACTGCAGTGACACAGATGATGTATGATGCGGCTGACGTGTTATTTGGTGCGCCCCAGCTGTTTTATTTTTTATTTTTGTGTGCCCGAACTTCGTTTACAGTCTGAGGGTGACGCACAGTGTACGTTTGAAAAAAAAAACTTTGCAAACATGTATGAGGATAACACGTCATCCGCGTACGTCACTGCAGTCACATGACTTTAGTATCGTGCAAGGAACGACATGAGGGTGGGTCATTAATGACATTATTTTTATTTTTGGGTGAACTATCCCTTTAAGTAAAAATTTTAGGTTTATATTTTTGTCAAAACACTACACTTATTTTCCTAGGTCATTTTGCTAAACAAAAATACTAAGTAAGAACGGCACTTTCACATTCGCCTTGCAACCCTCTATCGGCCAAAACCGCACTAAAGAAGTTTCCAACCGTCGGGTCGCGGTCCTGTAGTTCGAGTGAAAACTACAAAAACGTATTTACGGCAGACCTACAATCCAATCAGAGCCAGCTTTGCTGCAGTAGGCTAAATTATTTACGACAGTGGTATGGACAATTCCGCTTCCGACCTGTAGGGGGAGCAAAGAGCAAAAACTCTTTAGTGTTGCTTTAATGCAGAAAATACCAATTAGAGGCCTGGTTGATTTCCAAGCTACTGGTGACATTTGGAGAGGAACTCTAATGACGTTTGGACAGAAATATCTTTAGTCCTTCTGTGCAACATCTGCAAAACAAGTGCACAAAGCAGCTGCGTTTGATAGAGAGGAAATTCTCTGTTGAGAGGATTTGAGCCCAGCGCCAACGTATCCAAAAATAAAGCACAAATGCCAAACAAAGTGCTTAATATTTCATACATTTTTCATTATTTGTTTGGATGTGGACAGCATACGGTTATTGGGAATACCCATTAGATTTTGAACCTGTGTTTGTTTGCCGAGTGGGGTTTTACAGGTTGAAGTGTTTCCCAATCTGATTCAAACCTCAGAGCTGTCAGGGTTTACCTGGCAACCGGTGGATTGTCCAGCACACCAGAGTATTAGCATATGTTATCTCTCCTTGTCTCTTTTTCTCTGTTTTCCTTTCAAATCCCAATGCTGTCTAAAAACAAATCTCCGAATCCGAGCAGATTTGCCAAGTTAGACTCTTTCAAACTGTTTCAAATGCAACAAAGCACACGTACGCAACGCAACCTGTCCTGTAGTGTATTATCTTGTTACCGTAGTGTGAAGCAAATGATGAAATATGATATATTCATTTTGAAAATCACCCAGACAGCCCATCATTCAATGCACGCTGACAAAAATACAAGAGAGCCTCTTGGAAAAAACAGCAATGCTTTAACAAAAAGCAAAGCTCAAAAAGTTTCAAATTCAGAACATTTCAGAAACTTCAGCAGTTTTTTAGCTATATATATATAGCTATATCACAGTGCATTGTGGGAGTTTTCGGATATCTCAACTTTACACACTTCCCATGTTAGAAAAAAAGCCGCTTTGTATATGTGACAATGACATGCAGTGGCGCCCCCAGAATCTTTTAATAGTGGTGGCCAAAGGAGGACAAATCATGGGGTGGCACCAAAAAATAACTTAGTGTTATACTTATTCACTTTTGTTTCTGGTTAATGTATCATTATGCTTTTAATTAGCAATTAGTTGCTTTTTAAATAGTGTAGTCCTTTGCGAACTGACATTGGTGGATATGTTGACTGCCTCCCTCTTTATTTACATTTTTACATGTGTAAATAATATATTGTCAGTGTTTAATCTACATGCTGTATACATTCACTAACTTTTCTACATACAGTATGTGACTTTAAGAACCAATAAAGTCCATTAAAAGTTACCAAAAACTGCTAATTTTTAACTGTTTTATGGTTGGTAAGGCGGCACACTGCAAAAATTTACTTTCTTACTTATTATTTTGTTTTGTTTTCAGGAAAAAATATCTAAATATTCTTAAATTAAGATGTGTTTTCTTAATGGCAAAATAACATAGAAAAATAAGTCTAGTTTTTAGACAAAAAAAATATAAAATTTAAGCGAAATTTTACTTAAAACAAGCAAAAATATCTGCCAATGGAATAAGAACATTTTTCTTGAATTTAAAAGTAAACTTATTTCAAGAAAAATGTTCTTATTCCATAGGCAGATGTTTTGCTTATTTTAAGCAATAATTTGCTTAAATTTTATATTTTTTGTCTAAAAACTAGACTTATTTTTTTAGATAATTTACTCATCAAAAACTACATCTTAATTTTAGAATTTTTAGATATTTTTACTGAAAACAACACAAAAATACTAAGTAAGAAAGTCATTTTTTTGCAGTGCAGTGGGGTGGCCAGTATCTTTTTAGCCCCCCGGGACCCTTGGAAGTACCACTGATGACATGTGCCCATACTTCGTCCTTTCACATATTTTCAAGCCATCCATTAAAAAAACCAAACATAAATGCCTCACAAGACAGATAGCAATCTGATCAATAAAACACAAGGAGATTGTTTGAGATGAAACAACACAATCTCGTGCAATTTGTATGCATTTTACAAGGTGGAAAAAAAGAGCTTCTTACTTAGTATTTTTGTCTTGCCTTCAATACAAATATCTGCATAGATGCACTTTTTGATGTCTAGTTTTAAGACAAAAAATATTATTTTAAGTGAATTTGTGCTTAGAACAAGCAAAAAAATCTACCAATGTAAGTGTTTAAGAATAAAGTAAACTTATTTCAAGATTTTTTTTTTTACCCCATTGGCAGATTTATTTGCTTGTTTTATGCACAAACCCACTTAAATTTAATATTTTTTGTCTTAAAACTAGACTTATTTTCCTAGGTTATTTTGCTCAATAGGTAAATGCATCTTGATTTAAAGGTGCAGTGTGTACATTTTAGTGGCATCTAGTGGTGAGGTTGCGAATTGCAACAAATGGCACAGTTAACTGCTCACTTCTCGCTTTTAAAGTCGCAATGAAATTGAAATGAAAAACTTTATAAATATATATATTTTTTATATATATATATTGTGGTATTATTAACAAATGACTTATCTGTGAGCTTCATTATTTTTAAAAAATGTGTGTGTGCTCATAATCTTTAATCAAAAATGCTAATCTCCTCCACTCCTCAAAACGATCTCTCTTCACTTCCAGTCATAAGTATGGCAGGTGGGTGGGGTCCGGGAGAAGATCGCAGCGATTAGCAATTAGCAAGACGACCCAACTTCAAACGATCCAATCAGATCTCGATGGACAAATTCAAATCTAGCCCTGCCTTATTTCATCTCAAAAGCCGTTTCATTCGGATATACGTCACCACGGGGAAAATAAGGCAATCGCTACTTCCGTTTCATGGCGACTTTAAAAAGCATAGAGAAGCTACGGTAGCCACCACCAGACAAACATGTCATCTTCGGAGACAACTTCGTAAAAAAAATTGTCTGTTATGGGCTTCTGTAGAAACATGGCAGCACAAAATGGCGACTTCCATGTAAGGGGACCCTCGATATGTAGATAAAAATTTCTCATTCTAAGGTAATAAAAACATAAGGGTTCATTATAAAAGGTCTTTATACACCCCTGATCATATAGTTTTGTATATTTTTTGCATTTCTGTTAAGAGATCCTTCTAAAAATTACACACTGCACCTTTAAAAAGTGTTAGATCTTTGTACTGAAAACAAGACAAAAGCATTAAGTAAGAAAGCCATTTTTGCAGTGCAGAGGCTGTCACGATTCCCCTGTCATCTGCCCTCACTTTCCGGACTCCATTTCCCATAATCCTTTGCACCCCTTTATCCACAATCACCTGTTTACTATTATCCGGACGATTTATAAACTCTCTCTTGTCTTTGGTCGGTTCTCGTCAATCTCTATGCAAAGTCTTAAAACAATAAAAAATAACTAAGAAAGTCATTTTTTGCAGTGCATTCATATGTTTTTTTTACATTCGGGTTAGAGGTGGGGTTTCATACTTTTTTGTTCCTAATAATCATACGCTTTTGTACGATTCACTTTGTACGAATTAGCCAACACGAAAAATACATACAAATTCCTGTGAAGGCTGGATGAAACCTATACATTTCATATGTAAACATTGCTCCCCCACAGAACCACATCAGCATACAGTACTTTAAGAACCGAAACATAAGAGAGCGACTGTAGTATAAATATCCACTATACACCCACATCATGTTTCGTGTTACAAGGCCATTTCAAGGACGATTTCCCTCGTCCTCCAGAACGATGTGCACGCTCCACCAGGACTACAACGTAAATCTGACCTTTAACTCTCTCTCGGCTGTTCACAAAACACGTCACGTGTGTCTCTAACCACGAGCTCCTTCCCTTCCCTTAACCAGACCACACCAAAATAGACAATTATAATCCTTTTAGCTTAATAACCATGCAATGCAAATCCGCTTAATGAAGGCATATCAGAACGCTGCACTTGTTAAAGACCGAGACCGAACGAGAGAAAGAGAGAAAAGGAAATGGGGCTGGAGATCATTCTTTTTCTCCAGGCAGCTAATTATCTGATAGTTGTTTTTTTTTCGCTGTAAGTAAAAGAGCAGTCCACGGCCAGTAACCTGGTCACTCCACATTGAGAAGAAAGACTCTGAGGCCACTGTTGGATTTCACCCACCGCTCTGTCTTCAGAGATTGTACTAATTAAACTAGGATCCATCTATATTCGTCCTTTAATCAAGGGAACTGTTTACATAGAGCTCACGGTCCTTAAAGCCACGAGAGACATGAGCTTTGTCCTCACGTCCAATGAGGCTGTTTGATGAGCAGGTGTTTATTACACCTACATTCATGTGTCCCCTTGAGGACCACCTTTAAACTATCCTCACTGCATTTATAAACATCTAACAAAGGTCAATCGAGTGAATTAATAATAATTAAATAAAACAAATAAACACCAAAACGTAAGCAATTTGGTAATGGAACTAAATCTTCGGCTGCACCCCAATTCGCTTACATTTATCAAAGATATTAGATATACAGTAACAAGAATGAGCACTGCTATTACTATGAATAGGGGACAATGTAACTCCCACTATGGCAGCTCTGGTGATGGAAGTCCCCCCCATCTAAAATAACCAGTGTACACTTAAAAATAACTCTGTGTTATTTTTAACCCCACGTTGGGTCAAAAAGGGACAAACCCAGCCATTGGGTTAAATTAATTCAGAAAATGACTACATTTGACCCAATAATGGGTTAAAACCACCCAGCATAGGTTAAATTACAGCAAAACGGGTTGGGTTCGACCCTTTTTGTCCCAACGCTGGGTTGAAAATAACGCAGCAGTTTTCATAGTGTACACTTAAAAAAATTCTGGGTTATTTTTAACCCCACGTTGGGTCAAAAAGGGACAAACCCAGCCATTGGTTTAAATTAACTCAGAAAATGATGAAACTTGACCCAATAATGGGTTTAAACCAGCGGTTCTCAAACTGGGGGCCGGGGCCCCCAGGGGGCCCGCGAGATGGTGCCAGGGGGCCCCAGTTTTTTGACATTTTATAAAATAAATTAATTTATCATAAATTCTGTGGAATTAAACCTAAAAAAATATGGCTACTAACCAACAGCACTACTTTGTATCATTCAATTTGTTTTGTTTAATTAAAAGTTGAGTTTTAGAACAGTTTTTTTGTCATAACTTTTCTTTGGGGGGCCGCGAAGGAATGCGCCGTACACAAGGGGGGCCACACGCTGAAAAAGTTTGAGAACCACTGGTTTAAACAACCCAGTATAGGTTAAATTACAGCAAAACGGGTTGGGTTCGACCCTTTTTGTCCCAGCGCTGGGTTGAAAACAACGCAGCAGTTTTCATAGTGTACACTTGTAAAAATGTGGGTTATTTTTAACCCCACGTTGGATCAAAAAGGGACAAACCCAGCCATTGCGTTTAATTAACTCAGAAAAGTATTACATTTAACCCAATAATGGGTTAAAACAACCCAACATGGGTTAAATTACAGCAAAACGCATTGGGTTCGTTTTTATTACCCCGAAAGCTTGGTTGAAAATAACACAGCATTTTTCATAGCGTACACTTAAAAAAATCGGGGTAAATTTTAACCCCACGTTGGGTCAAAAAGGGACAAACCCAGCCATTGGGATAAATTAATTCAAAAAATGATTACATTTAACCCAATAATGGGTTAAAACAACCCAGCATAGGCTAAATTACAGCAAAACAGGTTGGGTTCATCCCTTTTTGTCCCAACAAAAATAACGCAGCATTTTTCATGGTGCACTTAAAAAAATTCTGGGTTATTTTTAACTCTTTCACCGCCAGCGTTTTTTTAAAAAGTTGCCAGCCAGCGCCAGCGTTTTTCATGATTTTCACCAAAGTTTAATGCCTTCCAGAAAATGTTCTTCTTTAAATATATAAACATACAATATACCAAATGAGAGAACAGACCCTCTGCTTTCAAACAAAAAAAAGTTTCATCCTACCTTCAGTGGTTCTGTTGTAATCAGCTTTTGATTATGGGTATGTTTCTGCAAAAACACCACATTTTGAGCAAAAAGCAGAGATAATTCCATTTTTGTGACGGACTTTTCATAGAGATCCCATTCAGAGCGATCTTTAAAACAGACACGGACATGCAGCTGCTTGCCAGAAGGGCGCCACCTGGTGGATAATAGCGGTATTGCGGAAAGACGGAAAATCTCGTCATTGGCTGGGAAGCGTTTTCTCTTAATTGACGAGATATCTCGTCAATGGCGGTGAAAGAGTTAACCCCACGTCGGATCAAAAAGGGACAAACCCAGCCATTGGGTTAATTCAACTCAACTCCAAATGCTGGGTTGAAAATAACACAGCATTTTTCATAGCGTACACTTAAAAAATCGGGGTAAATTTTAACCCCATGTTGGGTCAGAAAGGGACAAACCCAGCCATTGGGTTAAATTAATTCAAAAAATGATTACATTTAACCCAATAATGGGTTAAAACAACCCAGCATAGGCTAAATTACAGCAAAACAGTTTGGGTCCATCCCTTTTTGTCCCAACAAAAATAACGCAGCATTTTTCATGGTGAACTTAAAAAAATTCTGGGTTATTTTTAACCCCACGTCGGATCAAAAAGGGACAAAGCCTTTGGGTTAAATCAACTCAACTCCAAATGCTGGGTTGAAAATAACACAGCATTTTTCATAGCGTACACTTAAATAAATCAGGGTTATTTTTAACCCCATGTTGGATCAAAAAGGGACAAACCCAGTCATTGGGTTAAATTAATTCAAAAAAGTTATTACATTTGACCCAATAATGGGTTAAAACAACCCAGCATAGGTTAAATTACAGCAAAACCGGTTGGGTTCTACCTTTTTGACCCAATGCTGGGTTGAAAATAACCCAGCAATTTTATAGTGCAGGTGAACTGAAATGGGCGTATTAGTAATAAAGACCAAAGCTGGTGATAAAAAGGTTATAGGCTAACCAAATAATAAAAATACTAAAAACAAAGTATAAACTGGTATATAAAACAATATATGCAAATGGCTTTTTATGCCATAGATGACTAAAAAATAATAATTCTGATTTACTTTATTAGCACTTTTGAATATGCAATCACAGGAAACACAACAGTATTACACAATACTGCCCATTGTAGGAGATTAAACAGGCAAACTTCCAGCTCTGTTTCTTAAGAAAAGTATAACAAGCCCTGTCATTGTTGTCACGGATATACGGTTTCGCCTTTGTGACCGCAGACATTTGAGATCTGACGTGAATGAGATATCCAGTGATTTGAGGACCATACATTAGGAATGAAAGTGAGATACTGGCAGTAGCCATTTTGGATCTCATTAATATGAGACACTGGCCGTAGCTGCACTAGGGACCCAGAGTAGACAAGCTGCCATTTTGAAAGGGCACATCAGAATGTGAATTGCCAACTAAGACCTCCTCCTGACTCAGCTATAGATAAGAGAGAGAAAACTGAAGAACATGAGAGAGAATTAGGGCCTGTGGGAAAGTTATCTCTAACGGTTCAGGAACCCGAAAATCTTGTTGATGTCAGTCGAATTTATCGGTGCGAAGGTAAATGAAATAACGCGTGAACGTTTGAAAATGTCACATAAAATACTGTATTTAAATAACCTCTCTCATCTAAAAAGTTGGATGTGTCTAAAAGAGACTAACTTGGACTCTCTTAGACACAGTCGTTTATAAAACCTCTCGCAACTCTAAAGACACGTTTTTAAAAAAGTGTATCCGAAGATTTCCAGCTAAAAGCGTAGAATTACAGACTTCACGATCTGTCACAAAAAGTTCGAGCAATTTGCCGGCGAGCACTTTGAAAGCCTGCCGCGATCAGAATAGGACAATTTGACAAAATTAAAACCACTACTCTTACCTTACACCAAAACATTTACTATAATTATATACACAAACACAAAATGAAATGCGGTCCTGCATTGCAAATCATCATCAAGCTTGTTCTGACTTTTATATGTTAGGGTAGCACTCTACAGTATCTCTTTCATAAACCGATGCTTGGCTTCATAATCATCCGAAATCCACCTCGAGGAAAGTGAAAGGCAGAAAAGACTATTGACTTCGAAAAGTCACAGCAGATAAGAGGAAAAGGAGGAGACATGGAAAGATTAAAGAGGAGGAAGCAGATGGGAGTGTCGGACCTTTCGAGAAAAGCAAAGATCTGACAGCATCCGGGATGACCGTTCAATTTCCTCTGATCTAAAAGCCAAAAAGATCAATTTAAGGCGTGATATTTAGAAAGGTTAAATGGAAGAAAAAGCACAAGTGAATAAAGGAACAGAGATGCAAAAAATGTGGCTAAACGGATCTTCAATGTGACACTAAAAGTTCTTTACGCACATCGTCAAGCGATTTCCCCTTCAGGCGACTCTTTTTCTGAACATGTCAGCGCTTTTTTGCAAAAAGCACAGCGGGGCACATTTGCCTCTCAAACATTAGCTTGACTCGTCACAACAGGAATCTGCCGTCTCCGATTATCGTTTTTCACCGCAAACCTGCTCAGGTTCATTGTTATGCGTTAGCGATGAGGCCTGTCGCAGACTTTGGAAAAACACATGCGCATGTCCACATCGTGCATCCTCACGAAAATACGTTTAGGTGTGTGCTTGTTTCCCATATACACTGTCAAAAATAAAGGTACAAAGCTGTCACTGGGGCAGTACCCTTTAAAAAAGGTCCTAATATGTACCATTTAGGTACAAATATGTACCTTTAAAGGTACATATTGGCAGTTCAAAGTACTAATATGCACTCTTTGGGTACAAAGGTGTACCTTTTTGGGGCTGTTTACACTTGGTATTAAGATGTGTTTTCATCGATCGGATCACAAGTGGACGAGAGAGACACAATACGTTTACACCTGGTATTTAAATCCATCTCTTTTGTCCACTTTCGACCGCTTCTGTGCTGAATATGAGGGGGTGGTCTGTGAGACGGTGGGCGAGTCTCTCTGCTGTCATTCAAACCCGAGCGGGAGTAATTATGAGTTTATATGGACGCAAACTAATATTATGTCGGAGTGCACTGCTTGTTTAGCAAGTAAACATGCTGCACAGTGTTTTCTACATGAGTATGTAAGAGCTTTCTTTGAATTTTCAGCGCA
The DNA here is from genome assembly GCF_027580225.2 of Misgurnus anguillicaudatus. NCBI lineage: Eukaryota > Metazoa > Chordata > Actinopteri > Cypriniformes > Cobitidae > Misgurnus > Misgurnus anguillicaudatus. Next base: position 32,066,682 of record NC_073343.2, read on the forward strand.
ATTGATGAAATAGGATCGCGCAACTTTCACACGCTTACAAAACGAAACTACGGAGATCAGCCGCTTAGTTTTACCAATGAAAGGCTAAAAATAGTGCTGTTCTCCGAATGTTCACGCCCAGGGCCGGTGTCAAGGGGGGGCATTCGCCGGCCATGGCCCCCCGAACAGGTTGTTGTGCCCCCCTACAAAGTTTTTTATTAATTTAATTTATATCAAGAATAATTAAAATAAATTAAACATAGAATGTTTCATGACTTTTAATGTAATCAAATGAGGAAAATATAGTAGATATATGTTTTCTTTAATTAAAATAGACCAGTGTCTCTGATTGGATGTATTGCCGCGTCTCACCCGTCTTACGTCTTTAGCATATTTGTGACTTGATACTAGCAACGTGTTTTTTTGCGGCATTTTATGGATCGTGTAAAATATGGATATGAGAACATTTAGAACGAACCAGCACCGCCTGCTTCATCTTCATGCAAACACAGACTGGCTCAAACTCAGAGATTAGAGGTCAAGGTGGAATTTTCAAATCTACAGGACACTGTTTTAAGGAAGTTTAATGTTCTTACACGCCGTCTTCAGCTATTTTAAAGGTAAGTTAGCGTTGTTTTAAATTACGTAAGCTTAAATGTGAAGTGTGGCTATAGACCGTTAACAGCATTACAACGTGATTATGGTAAAGCGGTTTTTTTAAAGCTAGGACGCGGTGTGCGCTGCGCTATGAAACCCATTCATTTTAATGGCTTGCGCCACGCGAGGGCGGTTTGTTGTTGCGTCGAGCCAAGCGCGAGCGCAGCGGAGCTCAGCTTGCGCTCACGCCGCGGTCGAAGTTCAATAGTTTTGCACATAGTTTGTGGTCTTTTGCACTTTATACGGGAAATGAGCTGACAGTCTGTACTAGTTGTATGAGTGTGTGCTTGCTGTATTTGTTGTTTTAATGTCTTGTTTTTGCAAGTTATTGTTGCTATTGCGTGCCCCCCGTTGGAAGCCGAGTGCCCCCCTGTTAGTTATGGTCTGGCGCCGGCTCTGTTCATCCCAGAAGTAAAAAAAGACGTAAAACTTGTGTTTAATACCTCAGATTAGATAAATGGGCGGAGAGAAGGCGGTCGCGTGTGGCTGTTCGAACACCACATGTGCGTTCCGTAACTGCAAAGCGATCCGATCGAAAGTGGTTTCGACCACCTCTGGATGTGGTTGAAAGTGGTCGAAAGTGGACGAGCTCAAAACGTTTTGAACACCGTTTACACCTGGCATTAACGTCATCCACTTGTGATCCGATCGACGAAAACACATGTTAATACCAAGTGTAAACAGCCTCTTGGAAAGGGTACTGCCTTTATTATGAGAGTGTAGTAATGTTGTGAAAAGACGTAATGGCCATAGGTGTGTCCTCACGCACACATCTGTAAACACTTGGGCCACGACCGCATACTGCTTGTCATCTTTCCACATACAAGATCTTAAGTTGTTTTTTATTGACCGGCGGTTAAAAGGTTGAGGCTATGCTATGCTGTTCAGAAGAGCAGCCAAAAGTATGTGTGTATCTGATGGCGAAGGGGATTAAGTGCTTTTGAGTGTGCGAGCGCGTCTGTGTGTGTATATCTGACAGGTGAGAGTTTCTTCTCAGTGGGGTGAATTCGAGCTAAAGAGCAAAGTGAAAGGTCATTCCCGCTCAGCTGTCACTCAAAACAAGGGAGGTTAATCGATCCCAGAGCTCCTTGAAACAAGACAGTGCTCACACAATAAGACTTCAGGATGAGCAATCATCGCTAACCACTATGGACCTCTGAGAGAGAGAAATGATGCCAAAAAAGTGAAACTCTAAAGTCTATAAAACTGCAGGTGTGATATCTAAATCATTAAAATATCTGTCAGACAGATGATGACACTTGGCCTTGTTTAATAAAATGAACTCCATATCACCACCACATTTTTGCTCACAGAAACGGAAATCCCACAGGTGTCCAATCTGTTTCTCGTATCGAATAAGTGCTTGACCAAACAGATACAGCTGTGCTTAATCGATTGCTGAGAGATTCTAGTCGCTCACTCACCTTCTTGTACCGCCTGGAAGGGGTTATTGGGCTCGATTAGTTTGATGGAATGGGTAATCCTCTCGCTCTGGAGGATGTCGTCGTTCAAACTCAGATCTGAAATCGCCAGCTGAAAAACCTCATCGTCCCGTATAGCGTTCTGTTCAAATATTGCACCTGTTGGACAAAGCGGAGAAGGTACACTTTAAATATACAATCAGTATATTGTTCTTATAGAATGCTCCTTTAGAGTTTTTCCAAAATTTGATTTCGTATGAAATGCTTTGTTGTTATTGATGTAGTATCAGGGTTCAAATCAACTTCAAATTCAAGGACCTTTCAAGGACTTTCCAGGTTCAATACCCTCAAATTCAAGGACTAAATGTGGGGACACATTTCAAGTGTTACATTGTGTTACCTTTTAAGATACATTGTTACAGTTCACTTTAGAGGGAACTCGCGCTGCGTCACTGCGGTGACACTTTGGGGACGCCTCCAGGGGTAAGTGCGTCTGAATGTGTATATCAAATTCAACCAATAGTGAGGCTTAACGACAAAGACAGGGTGACCCTGGAGCCAGGAAGTATATCACTATCTGAAATATTGCCAAAGACGGCATTACAGGGACGCAGGAAGTATGGCAAGGGAGACGCAGCGTCTCGTTCCCTTCTCAGGGAACAACAGTTATATACGTAACCAGAGACGTGAAACACAACTATGCAAAAAAGGCATTTTGGTATGAATCAACATTCGCATACAGAAGATATAAGCATTTCAAGCGAATAGTTTAGCATGTGTGCTTAAAACATCTTGAATTTTTATATTATCCTACACTACACAGGGATTAATATGGATTTTTTTCCAGAAAACGTCTTGCATAAATAGATTCAAGCACTTTCAATGACCTGTATCTATGTATGTATATTTTCAAAAACTTCCCAGGGCCTTGAATTTTTTCCCCAAGATTCACAAACTTTCAAGGAGTTCAAGGACCGGTGGGAACCCTGTAGTATAGGTAGAAGGCTACAGGCCTAATTTAGTACAGTAATTTTGTTCAAGGGGGATCTCAAACGTTTTGCTTTAGGATGTCATTTAATATATAGTTTTCTCCATGTTTTGTCTATTTGTCTACCATGGTCGCTTGGAGTTGGGGTTTGGATTAGGACAGCGGTAGGCAACGTCGGTCTTGGAGTGCAGAGTTTGGCTCCAGTTCTAATCAAGCACACCTGAATAACTAATCAAGATCTAAAGAGTCACCTGAAAACTACATGTAGGCAAGGTTTTATCAGGGTTGGACCTAAAATCTGCAGGACATCGACACTCCAGGACCGACTTTGCCTACCCCTGTCTTAACCCAAACCCAAATTCGAACCCCAACTCCATGCGACACGAAAAGACACAAATAAAACCACATGAAAAGATGAGCCATATACGTTAGTGAATGGGAAGAATTGGCACATCATATGCACGCATGATTGAAATTATATCGATATTCATACTGTGTGCTATTTATACGCATTTCATTAGAATGGGCTGATTATCAACACATAAGCAAATTATCTTCGCCATTGTTCTGATTACGTTATAGGTCAAAGGACATACGGGTCACATGATGATGAAAACATGGCGAATACAGTATGTCCAAAATTATAATTTACCCACACATACTATACCAAACAGTAAGCAGTAGGCACTTCATCTAAGTACATACTGCGATTTCGGACGTAGCTTAAGTGATATGGGTACCAAGAAATGTTCGTCTTGTGTTTTTTTCTTTTATTAATAGTAGCCATAGTACCAGAAGTAGTATGTACTTCATTTAACATAGTACATACAATCACACTACAGCTTTGAGAGTGACGACATCGCACAGACGTCTTTATGTGCCATATCCCGCAAAACGATTCTGGAGGCGCGCGCGCACGCACGAAATCAAAGTCACGTGGCTCTGAAATGATTTCTTCCTGCTGAAAGTGCAGAATCCGTCACAAAAGCACGTTTTTACCATCAGGTTACCAGTAATGCTACATCTCATGCATTTCACAGCAACTTCCTTGCTTGTCTGTCAATAGCCAGCGGCAATTTAGGAGTAGGCAAACTTTAGCACCATGGAGAGCGCAAGTGTGAGACGCGATCTAAATATTCAATACAAATCCCCATTTCCAAGGACATTTATACAGCCTGTGAGAAAAAAATAAGTCTAATGGCTAATGGAAGATCTTTCGTGTCAGAAGAGGATCCTATAGGTGCATTCGTTGCCGATTTTAGCTATAGTCTATTTATATATTACACATTACGCGTTCACAGCGTCTTTGGTTAAAGTACATGGAATGGACATACATATGCCAGAAAACAACGAGGAAATTAATTAAGCAAGTGTATTATTTTTCAAATGCGTTTGTATTCAGTTTACAGATGAATGTTGAATATGAATAGGTTACTTCAAAGCGTTGTTATCTCGCCTGACTGAATAAACCTCCCAAAGCGCTGTCTCACTAAACGAGTCACAGTTGGAAATACAGCCCAGTAAATCACAATGCGTCTGAACGCAATCAATGAGGCTGATTTGTACAGGACTATAAACGGTGACCCAGCTATGATATTGGGATCAGGGCGACAGTAATAAAATATGCAGAGGTGACGACGTAAGGTGTCAGAAATGAGAGAGAAGTAAAAGGGCTTTATTCATTTACATGCGCAGTCAGCCGTCAACAAACTGCCGCTGAAGCTCCAAAGCGCTGGGCAACAAGAGCGCGCAGATTTTCATCACTCCACCAACACATTCACGATTGGAAGGATCGTTAAGTAACACAAACAACAGTTGAAAGACCAAAACTGAGACCAAATCAGTTTGGTAATGTGTGAAGAAATCTTCAGAACTGTAATGCGATAACGTCTTGACGTTTTTTCAACAGTGAATTCATTGTTTTTGGCTGAATTTATCACAATAGTTTTAATATGCTGACTTGCATGCGACACAAAATCATATCTGTTCAAAACTGAGCTTAAATTTACATTTTAATGTTGAATATGTAAGCGCGTCTCTGTTAAGATGTGTGGAGAACTGTCAGACGCACCGGATGACTGATAACGTTCACTGCATACAAAAGAGAGATTCCCCTCAAACAGGGAAGCACAGGAGGCACCTGCGTGTAAGACGTTGTTTAACACATTACTTAGGTCTAAAATATCACATTGTTTAGAATATCATGGTGCATTTACGGGTTTTAAAGCGAGGGTCACTCTGTAAGCCCGTTCTGTTTCAATCGTAAGTTGCCAGAAAGGACGAAATGCAGCATAGAGCCACAAGCTGCCAAGCTCACCAAGACAAACTATTCTGAAAAGCGCGGTTGCGCATTGCTTTTATAACCCAACCCGAAAACTACACTAACAGAACATTAAAATCTGCACAAGTTCAGTTATAAGACATACAATGCGTTCACGAGAAGACATGTCGTGCGCTCAGTAGCTCATTGAGTGGAATTAACATTTCCGTCACGTTCAACAGAAAGTTCAGGCTTACAGCTGGGGGTGGGTAGGGTAAACCCTGAAAGACAGCTACCTGTATAAATGCGCATCAAATGCTGTGTATCCGAAAGTATCTATAGGACCTTTTGCGCACCTGAAATCCACCACACTAACTTGCCGGACCTGTTTGATGTTTTCTTGTAAGTTATCAAATGCCAAACAAACTACAGAGTTCGCATGACCAAACCTCCCTTCTATATAAAAAAAATGCGCAACTCTCCGACTTTTACTGTATGGGTGCTATTTGTGATTCAGCGCGTCTGTCCGAGACGTTGCTCCGGGCGCCTTACCGATGTGGATAATGGAGTCCGCGCGAGCTAAGCGGCACTGCAGGATCCATAAGGAGAGGCTGATCACGAGCAACTCCATCTCCGGTTCTCGCCCCGGTGTATCATCCACGCGTCCACGGCGGTCCAAAAATACAGTTCCAGAGAGAGTGGGAGAAAATGCGCGTGAATGACCACAGTGATGCAGATCAAGAGGAGATCACGGGTGTGTCGCTTCTATCTTTCTCCGAGATCTATTAAAATTGAAAGTGAGAAAGGATATTCGCGGGGAAAAGAAGCTCTCAAGGGAAGGAAAGCAGAAAAGGAGGGGTAGGGCGGAAAGAGAGAGCGAGGGAGACGACGGGGGTACCACGGTCAGAGGCAAAGCAACGGGTCCGTGCGTTCCAGTTCTCAGTATGGTTTGGATACCGCTTACTGCAGCGCAGAGAGACGCCCCCCCCCCCCTTCTCTCACTCTCTCTTTCTCTCTCAACATACACTCGTACTCTCTCAAAGCGCGCAGTCTTTCTCGCTTCGCTCTATCACGTGACTGAAAAATCCAAAGATCCGAACGGTACGGCAATAGCCACGGAGAAATGAAATTTGCTCGCGCCGGAGAGAGTCGCCGGAACTACAGCGAAGTGACGGCAGCAGGTGTATCACAGCCCTGAGCGCGTGAACTTCAGACGACCACCAAGAAGCAGAATTTTTCCACTGATACCAAGTGAACTATTTTTCCCAATGTGAAAACTGGATATCGTTGGGAAAGAAAAGTTATGCAAGGGACTGTGCAAAATTTCTGAAGTTCCTCGGCCAAACAGGCAGCGACTCCACGTGAATCAGAAGATAAAGCAACCGCGAGCGCTTCTTCCATCGGATATTTTGCACACGTTGGAAATGAATGGGGCATGGAAGCGCAAGGAAAGCAACATGGGTGATTGCCAGACTGCAACAGTGACTGAATGGTGGTATCAACGTCTAATTTATTGATCTGTGTTGTTTTACGCGTTTCATCATTGGAACTTCGCACTGTCAATATGGACAATACATGTGGAGAACGACTTGAATACGAATTATGAATCTTCATTACAGAAAAACATACTGAACTCACGTTTCTTCTTAACCTTGCATACTTGACTCTCTGAATGGAGCCTTCTTGTACGATGAGAAGTGATAACCTTCACCTTACAATTAAAGGATATTTCTTGAGTTGACACTAACGGAAATATCTCTTAATTGTTTGGTTAAGGCTATCAGGTCGTCAGCTCGAGACGTGGACAGCACCACAGCGCCCCTCTAGTGGTCGTGACTAATCATTACAGCTGCCTGCACGAGAACTTCACTGATGCTTATAACAGAGAACTTTATTATGCATTTTGTAAAACTAATGTTTTTTCTTTACTTTTGTACGCAGTGAACGGATTATATTTTTATTAAATTAAATTTTAATTTTATTAAATATTTTTATTTATTTAAATTAATTAAATTACATTTAATTTTATTTTTAACAATACATTTTAATAAAACAAAATTGCTAACTTGGTTTAGATAGACATTAGGGTTGTTGAATTGTTAGTAACTAAATGAAGGCAAATTGATTTAGATGTGAATAAAAAGGGTAACCCACTTTGATTAAACGACTTTATGTTGGGAAAAATATGTAATTTATCATCATACTGTATATACCATAAGACAGTTATTTGCAAAATATAAAATGATACTTACATTTATGCATCTGGCAGACACTTTTTACAAAGCAACTTACAGTGAATCCAGTTTATACAGTAGGGGTGAGCAGGGCAAAAACTAAGGAGGGGTTAATTGTAACGCAGCTACTTTTCATATTTATATAGGGCTGAGCAATCTGCGCTTTTTCTCTTATTGTCAGAAGATCTCCTGTGAATTTGATGTGTTTTGGTTAAGAGTAAAAGTACATAAAAGTATATTTCTTCATCTTATGTCTTTTTCGCTTTCCGAGTTGGGTGTGTAAATCACCAAATTCAACCTTGTATTATTTAATCACGGTCTTGTTAAAACTTTACACCATTTTGAAACATGTCAGCAACTCCTAGTAACTGATAGCTGGAGTTGAAAAAATTTTTACACAGCGGGGCAAGTTGTCACACAGTGTTACAACTAAGCCTCCAGTATACACTCACCTAAAGGATTATTAGGAACACCATAATACTGTGCTTGACCCCCTTTCGCCTTCAAAACTGGCTTAATTCTACGTGGCATTGATTCAACAAGGTGCTGAAAGCATTCTTTAGAAATGTTGGCCCATAGTGATAGGATAGCATCTTGCAGTTGATGGAGATTTGTGGGAAGCACATCCAGGGCACGAAACTCCCGTTCCACCACATCCCAAAGATGCTCTATTGTGTTGAGATCTGGTGACTGTGGGGGTCATTTTAGTACAGTGAACTAATGTCATGTTCAAGAAACCAATTTGAAATGATTTGAGCTTTGTGACATGGTGCATTATCCTGCAGGAAGTAGCTATCAGAGGATGAGTACATGGTGGTCATAAAGGGATGGACATGGTCAGAAACAATGCTCAGGCCATGGCATTTAAACGATGCCCAGTTGGCACTAAGGGGCCTAAAGTGTGCCAAGAAAACATCTCCCACACCATTGCACCATTGCATTAATGAGAAATTAAATGGGTGTTCCTAATAATCCCTTATAGGTGAGTGTACAATGATAATGAAATGAAAACAATATAAATACTATTATTCAAAATGAAGGGTTAATACAGTATCAGTGAAAACAACTCACAATTATGATTTTTTTTGTCTTAATTGTATGGCCCTTTCAAAAAAAGAAAAATCGATTAATATGCATAATATGATGCATAATACAAGGATGGTTAGATGAAGGATCATTGATGGATGAATGTGTGAATATCTATCTGTTATAGGCAGATATATAAACAATATCCATCTTTAGTATATAGACAGAATTTTATTGAAATATTTGTGTTTAAACTACATTTTCTAACAAACACTCTGTTTGTTACAATTAACCTTACCTATGGGATAAGTTGTAACGTTTGCACACCTGTCACTTTCGATGTAATTGTACAATAACGGAAGATCCCACAAACTAACTTTTTGTGTAAAAAAAAGATTTAATCTAACATAAAAAAAATTCATGATAGAACCAAAGTCAAACAGCAATAGGTTGTGCCCCGCTCTCCCCTACATACATATTTAACTTTATCAATGTGTGCTAACCAAGGATCAAACCCCGGACCTTTGCGTTGCTCAAACAATGCTCTACCGACTGATCTACAGGACCACAGATGAATAACTAAGCATTGAATATTAATCAAATTTCAAATTTTCCTTATCATTTCATGATTAGATGGTGGAATATTTTTGCACCATGCATGCATTTCGCCTCCTCGGTCCTGAATCCTGCAAATATGTTAATCCAATTAGTGTCTCTCTTCCTTTTTGTGAAAAACCCCCATGAGCGATTCCTTCTCATTTTGATTCAATCAAATTCCTAATGCTTTTGCAGGTGGGATATCTGCTTGTAATCTGATGTAATGCTAATGAAGAGCTTCCCCTGAGCTCGATGAACTCCAAGTCGGTGAGTACTGATTCAGAAAGGCCAATACTAATGGTTAATCCAACACTCCATCCTCCGCAAGGCTGTGCATAAAGAATGCCACCCTTATTTTTGGGGGATTAGTGTACTAATCTGTGCTTTAGTTTCTATTACTCTTCAGTTAGATTTGTGGTGTTAACAAGACAGAACAGCATGTCAACTTATTAGGACTCATGCCAATAAGGGGGGTAAACAATATAGAGAAGAGCAAAGACTAGTCAGCAATGCACAAAATACAGCGTTCAAACCACCTCAAATCAGCGTTCAGTGTATCCGTTTCTTCAGTGTGAAACCATCACGCTGCTCAAAAGTACAGAAGAAACTGATCATGGTTAAAATGATCAAACCTTGTCGATCAGACAGCATCAAGCGGAGAGGAGGGCATGAACAAAAATGCAAGACAGCGGATGAGAACAATGCATCCTAATATGAGGAATGCGAGTAAGCAAACAAGTCGTGAGGATAAAAAGAAACAGAACTGTTGTTTGACCGCTTGTCAGAGATCTCACGAGCCATGACACATACATAATTAAACACGATCAAAGAAAGCAGACATGTTTAGTGCCCTCCAGCTCCCCTCCAGCTGTAGCCTCATTAGTTAGACTGATATCGTCTGAAAAAGTGGATGAAAATATTACAGTGCATATTATCATTACACACATACACTGAGTTCTCTAATTCATTGTAAATAATTAAACACCATTTCATTTTTAATAAAACTGTCTATCTGCACAAACTCTGTGAAGTCCTTTTACTTTTAATAATTATTTATATGATGAAACAAAAACAGAAATATATAACATACCATCAGTGCCACCTGTGTTAGTAACACATTCAAAATATGCATACATACCTAAACTACACCCAGCTGACATACTAATTTAGAGATAGGCTTTAATAGATGGCCATTATTTGATTTCGCTTAAAGATAAAATGAGAACAAATAGCAAGTGTAGGTCTACTATAATTCGCTCTGGATAAAATAAACAGCTCAATGACAAATTCATTAGTGAAAGGGGTAACCAATAGACAAACAACATTAAGTCGCTCAGGCTTGCTTGAGATCAGCGAGGTCTGTTTAAAGGGAAGCCTGTCAACTCTTGTTAGGATACTAACCGCACCAGCTCAGTGGTTCATCCATTAACAAGTGAAGCCAGCGGTGTGCGAGAGAGAGCAGAGCGGAGATCGTTGTCACTTCAACACCACAGCAGCTGTTTGAGGGATAGAGCGCAGTTCCGCCTCTCCATCTCTACTACGGACGATGATGCAAAGTCTTGATTTAGATGAAGAGGGACTGTCACTTTGAGCTCTTGAGGTTTCCAGGAGACACCAAATAAAACCTGGCATCTGAATAGATCAAACATGCACGAACGCCCGTCGCCAGGTACCGAAGCCATTTTTCCAAATTACTTGTCAAGAATTTATTTCAGTAAATAAGCGCTTGCCTCGGGTTTCTCAAAGTGAGAAAGCTGCAAACAATAATTAATTATCATCAAGGTAAACTTTTTGGAAAGAACATCAGTTTTTTGCTTCAAAATTAATGTCTCTGCCTAAAACCACTCTGGAAACTTTTTTGTCTTTCTTCAGGATATTACACATGACCTGGGGTCTCATTTCTAAAAGCCGAATCGGCATACGCCAAAAATTATTAAGACTTATAAAACAAAGCAATGTTCCCTTTATAAATCACAGATCACCTGTGTGTGCGTACATGAATCATCCTCAGATCCCACCCTGCAAATAAGGCCCCTGGGCATTGATCTCATGTGCTTGGACACTAAAGCACATAGGTGTGATGTTGCACTGAAATGCTATAACTAGTGACAATATTATCAGCACGAAACACACTGATCCAGATCAGCACCATGGACAGTGCATACGAGACCCAGATCAGCACCACAGACAGTGCAAATGGGACCCAAATCAGCACCACGGACAGTGCAAACAAGACCCAGATCAGAATCATGGACAGTGCAAACGGGACCAAAAAAATCATGTAAAGATCCAGATCAGCACCACAGACAGCGAAAACACGGACAGTGAAAAAAATAGATCAAAATCATGCACAGTGCAAGTAGGATCCAGATCAGCACCACGGATAGCGCTAATGGGACCCAGATCAGCACCACGGACAGTGCAAATGGGACCCAAAAAAGCACCACGGACAGTGCAAACGAGACCCAGATCAGAATATTGGACAGTGCAAACGTGACCAAAAAAAAATTGTGTATAGTTCACATAGGATCCAGGACGGCACCACAGACAGTGCAAACGGGACACAGATCATCACCACGGACGGCGGAAACGGGATCCAGATCAGCACCACGGACAGTGCTAATGGGACCCAGATCAGCACCACAGACAGCGAAAACACGGACAGTGAAAAAAAATTAATCAAAATCATGCACAGTGCAAGTAGGATCCAGATCATCACCACGGATAGTGCTAATGGGACCCAGATCAGCACCACGGACAGTGCAAATGGGACCCAAATAAGCACCACGGACAGTGCAAACGAGACCCAGATCAGAATATTGGACAGTGCAAACGGGACCAAAAAAAAATTGTGTATAGTTCACATAGGATCCAGGACGGCACCACAGACAGTGCAAACGGGACACAGATCATCACCACGGATGGCGGAAACGGGATCCAGATCAGCACCACGGACAGTGCTAATGGGACCCAAATCAGCACCACAGACAGTGCAAATGGGACAAAAATCAGCACCATGGACAGTGCAAACGAGACCCAGATCAGAATATTGGACAGTGCAAACGGGACCAAAAAAAATTGTGTATAGTTCACATAGGATCCAGGACGGCACCACAGACAGTGCAAACGGGACACAGATCATCACCACGGACGGCGGAAACGGGATCCAGATCAGCACCACGGACAGGGCAAACAGGACCCAGATCAGCACCACGGACAGTGCAAACGGGACCCAGATCAGAATCAATGGGATTCAGATCAGCACCACGGACAGTGCAAACGGACCAAAAAAATCATGTACAGTGGAAATAGGATCTAGATCAGCACCACAGACAGTGCTAATGGGACCCAAATCAGCACCACGGACAGTGCAAACAAGACCCAGATCAGAATCATGGACAGTGCAAATGGGACCAAAAAAAATCATGTTAAGTTCACATAGGATCCAGAACAGCACCACAGACATTGCAAACGGGACCCAGATCAGCACCACAGACAGCGAAAACACGGACAGTGAAAAAAAATAGATCAAAATCATGCACAGTGCAAGTAGGATCCAGATCAGCACCACGGATAGTGCTAATGGGACCCAGATCAGCACCACGGACAGTGCTAATGGGACCCAAATAAGCACCACGGACAGTGCAAACGAGACCCAGATCAGAATCTTGGGCAGTGCAAACGGGACCAAAAAAAATTGTGTAGTTCACACAGGATCCAGGACGGCACCACAGACAGTGCAAACGGGACACAGATCATCATCACGGACAGCGAAAACGGGATCCAGATCAGCACCACGGACAGTGCTAATGGGACCCAAATCAGCACCACGGACAGTGCAAACAAGACCCAGATCAGAATCATGGACAGTGCAAACGGGACCAAAAAAAATCATGTAAAGTTCACATAGGATCCAACACGGCACCACAGACAGTGCAAACGGGACCCAGATCAGCACCACAGACAGCGAAAACACAGACAGTGAAAAAAATAGATCAAAATCATGCACAGTGCAAGTAGGATCCAGATCAGCACCATGGATAGTGCTAATGGGACCCAGATCAGCACCACGGATAGTGCTAATGGGACCCAAATAAGCACCACGGACAGTGCAAACGAGACCCAGATCAGAATCTTGGGCAGTGCAAACGGGACCAAAAAAAATAGTGTATAGTTCACACAGGATCCAGGACGGCACCACAGACAGTGCAAACGGGACACAGATCATCATCACGGACAGCAAAAACGGGATCCATATCTGCACCACGGACAGTGCTAATGGGACCCAAATCAGCACCACGGAAAGTGCAAACAAGACCCAGATCAGAATCATGGACAGTGCAAACGGGACCAAAGAAAATCATGTAAAGTTCACATAAAATCCAAAACGGCACCACAGACAGTGCAAACGGGACCCAGATCAGCACCACAGACAGCGAAAACACGGACAGTGAAAAAAAATAGATCAAAATCATGCACAGTGCAAGTAGGATCCAGATCAGCACCACGGATAGTGCTAATGGGACCCAGATCAGCACCACGGACAGTGCAAATGGGACCCAAATAAGCACCACGGACAGTGCAAACGAGACCCAGATCAGAATCTTGGACAGTGCAAACGGGACCAAAAAAAATCATGTATAGTTCACATAGGATCCAGGACGGCACCACAGACAGTGCAAACGGGACACAGATCATCACCATGGACAGCGAAAACGGGATCCAGATCAGCACCACGGACAGTGCTAATGGGACCCAAATCAGCACCACGGACAGTGCAAACGGGACCCAGATCAGCACCACGGACAGTGCAAACGGGACCCAGATCAGAATCATGGACAGCGCAAATGGGATTCAGATCAGCACCACGGACAGTGCAAACGGGACAAAAAAAATCATGTACAGTGCGAATAGGATCCAGATCTGCACCACAGACAAGCTCATGTCAAAGATTAAAATCTTTTAAATTAAAATTAAGGTTAGGAAAAGATAAAGACTTTTGTATATCAGTTACGTACAAAACAAACAATATCAGCAAAAGTCAAACAGTTTGAGTGAGGTGTCTACTCTTGTTTTCACACTTAGTTTGATTTCATTGGGGGAAAGTGTGGATTTGAGACCATGTTACATACCAAACCCCCGTCATCCATCCACATCATTTGGAAGAAGCATCGGCCAACTTTGAAATCCTCCTTGTACGAAATGAAATATGTCCACCGAGTACAGAGACAGCTCACCTGTACTGTCAGAGCCTGTAAGAAAACTTGACAGAGATCAGATTCACGCACAGCCCAGCAGGGGGATGATTGACGCACATCTGTCCTCATTAAATTGAAAACACACTCATAGTAAGCCCATTTTCTTTCTTTAACCATATACCATAGTCTCCACAGACAGGACTGTAGTCATCTGGGTTATTATCATTTATATTCCTCCAAAACCACAGTATCCTCCAATCTAATGAATTAAAATGAACTCCTAAAAGCTCACTAAGGCTGTAGGGGTTTCTTTTAACTAATATCTTGTAGGGAAGCTTTAATGTAAGAGAATAATTATTCATCCCAGTCTGAGAGAAGTTCAGTGCAAAATGGACCGGGGACCTTAAAGCAAGAGTTTACGGACAGACTCTACATTTTTTAAAGACGTTTTTGGGCCATTTTGTCTTTTTTAGATGGACAGGAAAGTACAGGGGTACGGGATCGGCAAAGGACCACACGCCAGGATTCGAAGGTGGGTCGTTGAAAGTGCGTCTGCACCATATGTCGGAGCACTGCCCACTACACCATCGGCTCCAAAATACTCTAGATTTATGTGATAATATGCTGCATTGCAGTTTTTGAAATAGTACAACTATTTCTCTGTTAAAGTTTTAAATAAGGACATGCCTAAGTATTACCTGTTAATGCTGAGACTAAAAGGAGTTCATAACTGTCCATAAGCCCCTAACTAGGCTGTGCACTTTCCAAAAGTACACTATTGCCTAAAGAATTCACATTAATATCTCGATTAATATCCCAGTGACAGCTAGAGACCATTTTTTCTGACAGCGTAGGATACTGTATAGAACTTTCATCTTACCTCACTCCTTCCAAAAATTCATCTGGCATCTGCTATTCATCCCATCTCCCTTCTTTAGTCCTAATAGTTTGCATCCACATGGGCCCTATGAGTAATGAGTCGTGTCCCCCACTGCGGCCAAAACACACCTGTCTAATTGTTTCCCCATTTTTCTTTCACATTAACACGGACATGAGATTCGAAACGAGATAAACCTTTCCCTCCGGTTGCACTCAAGGAATGATTTACAATGCAAGATGCGGAGGCGCATCTGTCGAGAGATCTCGCAGGGAAATATGACCTTGATGTGTGGATGTCAGCGATCGCGTGTTTGATGTGTGTTCTCCTGCTGGATTTCCATTTAATGGTACTAAAGCTCATCACCTGCTGCTCCTATTCATATTTTGAATGCAAATTTTATTTCCTGTTTGTCTTTTTAACCTGCCCCTCACTCCTCATTATAGGGGGGTGATTTTTGCAACGATACACCGTTAGAAAAAATTATGAAAATCTATGTCCCAGCTGTCACTCGGGCAGGACCCTTTAAAAAGATCTTAATATGTACCATAAGGTAGATATGTATACATTTGATACTAATTGAAATACTAATAAGCTCTCTTTGGGACCATATGCACCTTTGAGGTTCTATGAACTCTTTAGGTGCATAGATGTACTTTTTGAAAAAGTACTGCCTCAGTGACAGGTGAGGTACATATTTTGACCTTTTTTCCATTTCTGATAGGAAATGCGTGCAATGGAAACAACAATTTCGCATAAACCCATAGATCGCAATAAAGTTTGTATGCCTGGGTAAGGTGGTTTTTCAGGCAATTCAAAAAAGGAATGTATTGCAAAACTGCAATTTTTCCCATTTATAGGTCACCTGGTGTGCGTAAAAGTCACATGATCATTCTTTAAATATACGTGTGTTCGATTTCATGCAGCACTGTTTAGACTGATCGGCGGCTGACTTGAAGCAGTGCATGCCGGTTAGAAATTTTGTCTGTCTCGAGCTGGCGCTGATGGCATGTGAATGTGACGTATGTTTTTTAAGTACCACAAGAGCGTTTCGTGAGTAGCCGGATGGCTCAGCCGGCACAGCCTCTTTCTCTAGATATATATATTTTGTTGTTTTTTTAAATAAAAAACTATTTGTATTTTAATAATGTAGGCTTATGTTACCCATAATTTTTGTGCATATACAGTATAAGAAGTAGCGCTGTCGCGATTGGTCGACACAATTGACTGCATCGACATATTTATAATATTTAATATTATAATATTTACTGCATCAATATTTATAATCGACTCCATTATTTTACCTTAAATTTGTTCTCATGCTAAAATAACAACCATTTCCTCCACACCACTAGTAGGCGCAATCCTTATGTTTATCGCTGTCTCTAAAGTGCTTTTTTTTCCAACAGGGATAAGATTTAGGAATGTTTGGTTGATTGAATGTTTGGTTGTTTTTGGTAGTAAATTAGTCGTTTAGAATAATCGATTAATTGATAAATTAGTTGATAGATTAGTTGATATAAAAATAGTCGTTAGAGGCAGCCCAATTAAATTATTACATTTATAGTGTTTCTGGTTGCAACTTTTTATCAAAAGATTTGTTTTAAACAAATTTAACATCTAATTCACAAAAAAAGGCAACAAAGCGCATACATCACTACGGCATGCAGCAGGTGTCCGACTTGACATCTCCATCTTTAACTCCTCCCACGACTGCAAGAGGCAAACCTCGGCGATCGGTCTGCGCAGCGCCGCATGAACTCGAACACGCCAATGTTTAATTGGAGGACAAGTCTGAAGAGGTGTGGTCGACTTCATGTGGTGTTACGAGAACCTTTAAACGCATGGTATCAAAATACCAGGAGAGCGATTTAGTTATTTTCTCTGTATTTTGATGTCATGTCGGTCTGCGTAGCGCCATATGAAGTCAAACAGATCCGTCACCATGCTTTTTGGAATGACTTATCGCGATACAACAAAATTACATTGTAACATCGGTAAATAATTTTTGTGTCAACATTTAGAAAATAACACTTAAGTTTTGCACAAATTTTAATAGAAATTAAACTACCGTATTTTCCGGTCAGCTCCGGAGCATAAGTCGCATCAGTCATCAGTGCATTTTAAAGAGGAAAAACATATATAAGTCACGCTGAACTATACATTGGGTCTATTTAGAAACTGATTTCACAAAAACTAAGCTGACGAACAGACATTTAATCTGGAAAGGTAAGTTATTCAACTGAACAATAGCACAGAACAGCAGGCTGAATAGGTGTCCGTACATGTTAAAGGAATAGTCTACTCATTTTCAATATTAAAATATGTTATTACCTTAACTAAGAATTGTTGATACATCCCTCTATCTTCTGTGTGCTTGCACGTAAGCGCTGGAGCGCGCTGTGACGCTTCGATAGCATTTAGCTTAGCCCCGTTCATTCAGTGGTGCCATTTGGAGATGAAGTTGGAGGTGGCCAAGCGCATCAACGTTTTTCCTATTTAAGACGAGTAGTTATACGAACAAGTTTGGTGGTACAAAATAAAACGTAGCGCTTTTCTAAGCGGATTTAAAAGAGGAACTATATTTTATGGCGTAATAGCACTTTTGGGAGTACTTCGACTCGCCTGAAAAGTCCGCTCCCCTTCTCACTCTCATAATGGGAGAGGGAGGGTGTTACTGCGCTGAGTCGAAGTGCTCCCAAAGGTGCTATTGCGCCATAGAGTGTAGTTCCTCTTTTGCATCCGCTTGGAGGAGCGCTGCGTTTTGTTTTGTGCCGCCAAGCTTGCTTGTGTGACTGCTCGTCTTGGATAGGAACAGCGTTGGTGTGTTTGGTCACTTCTGGCTTTGTCTCTGAATGGTGCCGTTGAATGAATGGGGCTAAGCTAAATGCTATCGAAGCGTCGCAGCGCGCTCCAGCGCTTACGTCCACACACACAGATGATAGAGGGATGTATCAACAATTCTTAGTTAAGGTAATAACATATTTTAATATTGAAAATGAGTAGACTATTCCTTTAAAGTAACATTAACAGTTATTTACACGATAGACAATAGCATACAGAACTTACCTGGGAGGCTGAATAGGCTAAATTAACACAACAAGCCAAACAATTAAGCTAAAAAATGTCCCGAAGTCATTACGCATCACTGAATCCATTGAATTACATAAATACAGGAGCAGCATAGAGCAGACTCTGGCGGCTATAGACGGTAATGGTTTCTTTTGGTTCATATTAAATAATTTTGACGCAAGTTTCACCTGACACTGAAAAAAATGATTCATTGAATTTAATCAATTTATTTAAGGTAAGTGGTTGCAATCAATTTATTTAAGCTACATTTAAACAAAAAAGATTAGTAACGTAAAATAAAATGTAAAACTTTTGTTTAAATATAGCTTAAAAAGATTAAATTCAATGAATCATTTTTTTTCAGTGTATAAGTTCCAGGACCCGCCAAACTATGAAAAAAGTGTGACTTATAGTTCGGAAAATACGGTAGTGTATGCATGCTCCCAAAATAAATACAAGTAGTAAAATGCACATATGGAAACAGGTAGCAAAAAATGGTTGTTTTGGTAGCAGCGGTGATAAGCCGCCCTTGGCATTAATAGCACCTTGTCAAAGCTTCTCACGCTTTGTATTCAGGTAAAAGCATGCGAAGCAATTTCATTTTTTGAATACATTTGACTGCATTTGTACATGTCCGAGTGTGGTACAGCCCAGTAAACAAAGCATGCGGTTTTCATGACATGCTTCAGGTCGTAACCCTCAACGAGCCAATTTAGACTTTATGACGTGCCATTCCACACATATTCCAAGTTAAATGCTGCCTAAAGCAGGGCACACTCCATTTTAGCAGCAAGTCTGAATGACAAACCCCGATCGCTTAGCGGTTCATTAATTCACCGTGGAAATTCTGGCAGGAAAGAAGAAAGGGAAGAATAAAGAAAACAGCATCTTTGTTTACAATGGCAAACTGCTGTTTTATCTCTGTTAAAACCACTCACAGACACGGAGCTGTTGTAAATTATTGATGAGGCTTTTGCAATTTCCCATTAAAGCCCTCACGGTTTCAGTGATCCCAAACTTGCTTTCAAGTTTTTCAGAATAAAACGCCGTCACCGTTTCTCAGCAGAACTCACTTCGGACGAATTTCTCTGATGTGTGTGATTTAGACGATCACAAGCCGAGTGTCGGAGTCTTCAGAGAGCACAAAAAGAGTTTCTGCTACCTTTACAAGCAGGTCATTTTCCCTGTTGTCTCTCTTTGAGATGTTTAAGGGGCTGTGTTTTCTTCAGTGGGCTTTTATTTGCTCTTTTATGCAAGACCGTCCGTGTTAGTTTGAAGCAGCTGTTTGGACGTTTCTTTCCTCTCTAGCGCCGCTCTAATGAGTGTAAAATGATAATTATACTTAATGCTCACAAACATGCATACACATGAAAGCACTCCAACGCACTGCACTCCCTCTCGAAAAAAAACACAATGCGTCACACATTAAAGTAAAAGCATATGATGGGAATCTTATTAAGCAGCGACACCAAGAAAAAAATGAAACCACAGTTCAAAGGAGCAAGAGAGAGAGACGGAGATGGTGGATTGAAGTTTTTACTTTATCAAAAGATTAATCACGATTAATCGCATACAAAATAAACATTTGGTTTTGCATAATATACGTGTGTGCACTGTGTTATTATTTTGTATATATAAATACACACACATTAATGTATGTATTTAATTAAATGTAATTTTTACTTATATATATATATATTTATATAGATTTTAGTATTTTATATTATATATAAATAAACAAATATTTAACATTTTTAAATATATATTTATATTTATATATTTTAACATATTTAACATTTTTCTTAAATGTATACATGTATGTGTGAACTTATATAATTCTTATATAAACTTAACATAATAATTACAAATAATATACACAGAAATATATTATTCGAACACAAACTTTTATTTTGTATACGATTAATTGCGATTAATCTTTTGGCAGCCCTACTTTATTTTTCATTTAAATTTTATTTTAAAAGGTTTTTACATTTATTTATTTATTTATTTATTTGTTTATATTCATACAGTGTCACATTTTCTTTCAACAATTCATTCAACACCTCATTTACTCACTTATCTTATTTATTTATTTATTTATTTTAAGTATGGTTTATTTTAGCATGGTACTAGTAAACACCACTAGTAATCACTTTGTCCTGTATGCATTTTGCTATGTTACAACATTAACACTCAAGCCAAGTGGAGAGAATGATGACGCATGATAAAATACAATTGCATTCATAATGGACCTTATTTCCACTGAAGCTATATATTACACACGTCCAGATAACAGGTGCATATACATTACAGCAGACAATGACTCATGCAAGCACATAACCTATATAAAAAGATGGGGGTATTAGTCATACAAAACAAGACATTTACACAAGCACACATAAGAATAATGTGTTCCTATAATAATAGCCAAGAATATATACATACAGCCCTGACAATTTCCTTTACATATATTAAAGAGCTGGGCAACATAATGTCTTTAGAAAAAATGCACAGGCTGTTAAACACAAACCACCACATGCTTGCACCATATGGCCAAGGGAATGCATTGACTCCTATATTTTAAAAAATCTATGACAATGCAAATTATGTGTCCCGCTGTTAGATACAAAACACACACACACACAGAAAGAAATCGATCTTCATTCTGCAAGCATTTAAGATTACTGAAGATAAAAAAATAATTCATTGTGTGATGAAGTATATTTAAGCAATTTACCATCAACAAGTCGGAGAAGATGTGTTATCATTTCAAGCATATACAGCTTGTACACACAACGTTTATCCAGAATCGAGGTGCTATACAATACAACACAAAAGCACTGTTTGAATATCAGCTCAGCTATGATTTGATTTAAGGCATGAGATAAAAAACGTGAATCTACTGGCTCCTACTTGCAAGAGAATACAGAAATACTCTTATACAGTCATCAGGAATGGTTATGCGATTTATTGTTTTCTACATAAAATAATCCAACACAAAAATATCTGGGTTATTTTTAAGCCATGTTGGGTAAATATTGGACAGAACACACCGCTGGGTTAAAATTGACCCAATTGGTTGTTTTAACCCAACTGTTGGGTTATAACAAGAACCCAAAATTGGGACAGTCATTTTTAACCCAGCATGTGTTTTGTCCAAAAATAACCCAGACATTTAAGTGACTGATTAAGGTCAAGTCAAAGATTGAAATCAAGGTGAAATTAATGATTGAAATCAACCCCCCCCCAAGAAAATCTTAAACTTAAAATTTAAATTAAACTAAACATATTAAATGATACAATGTAGTGGATGGTAGCCTTATTTTGTTTGAGTTATAAAATGTCATAAAACTGGGCCCCCTGGTACAATCTCGAATCGGATAGCGTCTTTGTCAAAGCTTCTGCTAAGTAGAGCGTATAAGTTATTCTGAGCCCATGAGTATTTTTGACAGGTCTTCATAAAATCTTTTTCTTTTTTCTTTTTATTTGATGGTCAAACTTTTACTGCTGGGTTTATCTTCTCAGAAATCAAGAGATCCTCAATTTAAATCTGAGTTGATAACATTTTTGGGTAAAAACGTGTTTTCTATACCCAGAAAGTGACAAGATGAAAAGCACTATTTTCTATTACAAACTTTCACATAGAATCTTTAGGTTATAAAAACATAAAAAATTCAAATCCATAATTTGGTTTAAAAAAGATTTATTAAGAAACAGATTTTTCCACAAAATGCAAAAAAGTTTTTTTTCAAAATGCTTTAAATCTATTGAAGCAATATTTAAATGTGCATTCATCTTTGCCATGTTATATTCATAAAAAAAACATTAATTGCAGTAATAAAAACACTTACTCTGTCATATTACGAACACTGTCATTGCTGCTGTCATTCCTGGGACGACGTCGCTGAACTTTTTTTGACAGCGATCAGCTGTAAAATGTTTTGGTCCTGCTCGATTTTCGTTGACTTTGCGTAAAATAATGGAAAGTTTTTCATAAGATCCCCTGAGGTCAGTGTGTTAGCATGACAGAAGCTTGATGCTGTCAGGAAAACAAGCAACAGCCGGCATTTTTCTGTCTCCTGAGTGCCTCTCGCGTAAATTTTTCGATTTTGATGGCTTTTACGTTTCTTCCAAGTCACAGAAAACCACCACAAGCTTATCAATGCCATCAAAAATATTATTTTGTTTTTGTTTGTTTGTTGATCATGAAGTACAAAGTAGATGAGGAAAACTTGGATTCTGTGTGTATTCAAAGCACCGCCATTGTTGTTTACAGTACGTGGAATGGTTCGCTGTGATTGGTTGAGCGGATTTATTGCATTCTGCAGAGAAGGAGGACTGGCGTTTATCGCGTTTTGGAAAAAAGGAGAAAAGATGACAGAATAACACGGCGGATATTAGATTTTGTGTAACTCATTTTTTTAATGCCGTTTATCGCGTTTTGGAACCAAACTGCGTTTCGTCACAAATAGGTTAATAAATCTCCATAATAAATTGTAAATGATAAAAACTCTCTTAAAAACTTTTTTTTTATCAAGTAAAAAATAAAAAATAATTTTGCATCTACTTTCATGATGACAAATTATTAAAACTTCAAACAACTGATGCTAGACATTTTTTACAGCTAACTTAAAATTTCCTCACCGATTTTTATAATCACATTTTACCAACAGGTCCCAAAGTAATTTCAGGGGATTTTTTAGTCAGTTACACAAAAGATGCTATACTTGATGCTATAAATATTATGCGTTTTTATGTTTGTAAAATCAATTTGAACGTATTAAATGTGTTTAATTACTCAAAATCACACATGCATACATGTTTTACATTCTTGTACACACACAAGCAGTTATTCATGTGCCTGACTGTGTGCTAAAACTTTGCTATATTTCGATATATTGCATCTGAACTCTTTGTGTATAACCTCAAAAAAGTCTTTAAGTGAAATGCTTTGCTTAAAAAGTAGACTTTTGGTGTCTTTTAAATAAATTGGTAATCCATAGGCATTCATGCATTTCGTGTGATAGGCTTAATATATTTTTAGGGCTACTATAGTCGGCCACGGTCATCACCATTTTTCAAATGTTGATCTTACATCGGTTGTATCCATCTTCCTTTCAAAGATAAATGGTATCCAGCTGAGATAAATGGTTTGGCTTTTCCCAGTATGCGGCAAAATTCAGAGCCATTATTTTGTTTCATAAATGCATTGATAATGGGGTCTCATTTCTGACGGAGGAAGCTTTCCGTCCATCTTTCAAACATTTCAGAGTGATATTGCTGAAACTGGAAGGCTCAAACCTATTTTCAACCACCCTGGATTGTAACGCTACCATGCAAATTGCACACAAACACTTCACTTTGAACAGATCTGTGCAATTTTCCTCTTAACACTGTGATGATCCCTGAAGTGCAGATCTGCGTGTAGTAAAGAGCTGTTATCCATGGAAAAACAAATGTTCCTTTATTGTAATATGCATCTGAAAGCATTTTAGTCGCTTCTGCAAGTTCCTGTCTCTTTACTGTTGTACCTATAGGGGTTTACTTTATCTCCATCACATCTGCCTTTCTTTCTTTCTTTCTTTATCCACCTTTCCTTTGTGTTTTCATTTCCTTTGAGTTAATTTGACCTTGTTTAAAGTTTTTTGCAGAGGTTTTTGGCCTAGAGTCACAATTTGAGTCTGGTAATGGTGATTAGATCTCTCCCTCTTTGTCTCTCTCTCTCTCTCTCTCTCTCTCTCTCTCTCTCATTTTCTCCAGCTCTCCCTTTCTCAATCTCTCTCTTTCTACATCTCTCTCTGTCGCCATGTTTCGTCTTTTCTCTCTAGTTATTTACATAATAGGAATTTGTTTGTTTATGCATAATCAAAAATTGCTTTATTTGCCGTCAAACACTTTTAGGCTTAATAGTTTGCAGACATGCAGATATTTTGGTGGGAAAATGAACAGCTTATATTGAATATAAATGTGCTTTCCTGTATACTTGACAGGTACAGCAGGCAATGCATGCACACATTCAGACTAAATATTACTGCAGCACTAAAAACTTTAAATACAGTATAGTTTTTTGTTTTACTGTAAATTAGGGCTGAGTATCAGCAAGAATCTTGTGATACAATACAGGGGTTGCAATACATTTAAAGGTGCAGTGTGCAAATTTTAGCGGCATCTAGTGGTGAGGTTGTGAATTGCAACCAATGGCTCAGTCCACTGCTCACCCCTCGCTTTTGAAATGCATAGAGAAGCTACGATAGCCACCACCGGACAAACATGTCATCGTCGGAGACAACTTAGTAAAAAAATGTTGTGCGCTAAAGGCTTCTGTAAAAACATGGCGGCCCAAAATGGCGACTTTCATGTAAGGGGACCCTCGGTGAATGTAGATAAAACGTCTCATTCTAAGGTAATAAACACATAACAGTTCATTATGAAAGGTCTTCATACACACCTGATAATATAGTTTTGAATATTATTCAGCATTTCTGTCAAGAGATCCTTTTAAAAAGTACACACTGCACCTTTAAGGTGATCTATTGAGATTTTTTTCTATTTTAGGAATATAATAGGATATAATTTATAAAGGAATCTGTCATTGAGAACACAGCACTACATGCAAACCTTTGCTAAAAAAATTGTGGCGCACCACTTTGCTAGTACTTCCTGTCCTGTACTTCCAAGTTCAGAGATAAGAAGAATGCTATCTAGTGGTTAGGATGTAAACTCCAAATAAAACGACTGCCATGAATCTTTTATAATTTTATTAAAAATATTATTGCATTGTTGAATTTCAACCTGATCTCACTAAGATTCCATGGGATAGACACAGAAGTTTTTGCTCTTTTTTCCATGGCATTCTCACGGATCGCCGCCCTGCTACGGACTGTCTTTTTGTGGCATTCTCGTGGATTGGTTACTCAACTACTTTTTCCTATTTTCAAACCATTTTCGCTTCGGTTTAGGGTTAGATTTGGTGTTTGCGTTAGTATGTCACTTTAACTACTGGTTTATACAATTTTTTCTGATTTATTCTTTTATATTCTCTAAACTTTAAACAATTGTCACCTGGCGTTGGGGTTAGAGTTGAGTTTGGGTAGGGATGTCATTTCATGTAAATCTAACCCTAAACCGAAGCGAAAATGGTAAGAAAATAGGACAAAACAGTTGAGTAACCAATCCATGAGAATGCCACGGAAAAGACAGTCCGTAGCAGGGCCATGGAAAAATGCGGAGATCCGTGAGAATGCTACGGAAAAATGAGCAAAAAATTCTGTGACTATCCCACGGAAATTCGTGAGATACAGTATTGCAAAATACCACGATGATCACGTGTATCGATATTTTCTTACACCCTTACTGTAAAATTATTTTATTATTATTTTTAAAGATATCAAAGTTACTGACAGACAAACAGACTCTTCACATAACAATAATCTGTGCAATATGTAAAATGAAGCAACAAAAAAGACCAAAAAGGCAGAATGAAAATGTCCTACAGAGAGCCATTACAATAGCTATAAATAAATATAGTTACAGAACAAAAAGTTACTTCTCATATTCTTTTGTTGTCCAGAGACAATATAAACACCAAAAGTCCTAGTTTCCAGTGGGGAAGAAAACCAGACTGTATAATTTAACAATTTAGTATTTTTATATTTAATTTATTCTTATTTGTGAGGTTTTTATTACAATCATCTTTGCTGTTCACTCTGCAGTCTAAAGTAGTTTCGCACGCTCAAATCCCAATGTGACTTCTGTTCTAATGTTCTCATGAGGAAAATTTCAACCAAAGCTTCTCGTCTAAATGTCAAATTGGCATCTGTTTATGCAAAACGAATGATTAAGGTTTTCACCTTGAACTGTCAGTTTCTAATGTGTGATTGACAAAAAAAACTCGAAAGTGCAGTTGATGCCTTAAAAACTGATTATCTTGGATGTCTGCATGCTCGGTAAGCTGACACAAGCTTCTGTGAGCACTTCCCCTGATAAATGTGACAATTTTCCTACCTGATCTTAAAAATGTCATGCCTTTGTTTTCCAAAGCAGGCAAATATGCCTTAAGGGTCCAGTGTGTAGATTCTAGTGGTGAGATTGTGAATTGCAACCAACAGCTCAGTTCACCTCACTTTCGAAATGCATAGAGAAGCTACGGTAGTCGCCACAGGACAAACATGTCATCATAGGAGACAACGTAGTGACAAAATGCTCTCTATAGAGAAGTTTGTCCATTTAGGGCTACTGTAGAAACATTGGCTGCACTCCAGAGACTTGTTTGTCACGATAATAAAATACATAATGCATGATGCCCGGGAAGGGAGCAATAAGAGGCCTGGTCTCTTATGAGAGAGGGAGAAGGAGAGGAAAGAGTAAGAGAGAGAACGACAAAGGAAGATGGAGGACACTGTAATCCTAATCAGATGTTAATGATGTCTAGTGTGGCATGAGAAATGCTGACAGTGATTGATTGCTGATTGGTTGTTTTTGAGGTTCACCAAATAAGTGTTCACTGCAGGTGTTTATTTTTTAAGAATGCACCACTGACCGTTGTGGTTCATTTGGTGCCCTTGGCAAATTAAGACGTGACCAAATAATTAAAAAAAGTTAACTTAAAGGGATAGTTCACCCAAAATGAAAATTCTGCAGTCATTTTTTCACTTTCATGTTATTACAAACCCGTATAAATTTCTTTGTTATGATGAATACGAAGGAAGATAATTTAAGGAATGTTTGTATCCAAACCGAAATATTAAGAAATTTATACAGGTTTGTAACATGAGAGTGAAAAAATTACAGCAGAATCTTCATTTTTGGGTGAACTATCCCTTTAAAATAAATATGTGACCCTTATCTTACGATGAGATTTGGAGCATCAAAGTTTGATTTCAATCACTGATTTCACATCTTTGACATGACCTTACTCAGTCAATATTAAAGGGACACTTTAGTCCCCAGCTATTGAAAGTTACCAAGGGGACTATTTTCAGGCGCTAATATCATTGCGCCTGTTGCAGCCTTGTTACGGCAACAAAGTCCTTGATTATTACGCCAGAATGAGAGTATAGTTCCTAGCCATATCTGCCTAGAAAATTTAAACTTTTAATTTTCTGTTGGTCTTAGTACACGATGTAACTACAGAAGAAGAAGTTTTAAATAGGAAAAATATTGAAACTCCTTGGTTATTTTTTAGGACGATGCTAATGGTCCAATCAAATTCAATGGATTGTGCTAAGCTATGCTAAAAGTCGTACCGCCAGACCCGGAGATCGGCTGAATGGATTCTAAAACAGTAAAAATCAAATGTTTAACTCTAGGGGAGCTGGAAAATGAGAATATTTTCAAAAAAAGTTCCCCTTTAAAGATATCAAGGTTATATTTTCACAGAATGTTTTTTACATTCAATCCCTTCAGAAAAACATGATTATGCAATCGCATGATTTAACGCATAATCAGCCAAAGTCCGCATAGTTATGCGGGGTACGCATTTTTTCAAATATGACACACTTTCGCAGCATAAATTGCAGATTTCCGTGCACAACATATGCGGGGCTTGCATGATTTCATAATCTCCGCATTTCTTAGCAAAAATTACATATATATCTTAGCAGAAAGTTGAAAAATTTTGCATTTACCTCACACAAGCTTAGCCATGTCCCCTGTTGCCATTGTAACGTTATGAAGTGGAGTGATTATGTGACATGAACATCATTAAAAAGCTGCAAAAGCTGAAAACAGTTTTTGCAAGTTCCCGCAATTTTTGCAAGTTACCGCAATTTTTGCAAGTTCCCGTTTTTAAGAAAACATGCCGCAAGATCAAGGATTTTTGCCCCGCAATAATCACTCTGCGTTTTTCTGGAAGGACTATACATTATGTAGGATGAGAAAACAGTAAATCACCAAAAAAAAAAAGATTCATATGGTCACATATGCTTGAGTCTATGGGTATAAACATTTACGAATTACAATCTAATTTATTTTAATAAATCAAGTTCAATTGTAACTAGGGCTGCCTAATAATTAGTCACGACTAATCGTTTGCAGAATAAAAGTTTTTGTTTACATAATTATTATACACAGTACATCAACAAATATTATGTTTATATAAATACAAACACATGTATGTATAATTTTAAGGAAAAATATGTAAGGAATAATTGACGACGGGCCATTGAATTATAAGAAAATAATGCACACCAAGGTTGTAATGCGGCACGACGCGAAGCGGAGTGCCGTTACACCGCAGGTGTGCATTATTTTCAAATAATTCAAAGGACCGGAGTCAATTATTCCGCTTATACCACGGTTACCACATACATTGCTCTGGTGCCTATTTTTAAGACATTTGAAAAGATAGGTGTGCGGTTTACAGAAAAATAATCAACACCCATAGAACATTTCTCAGCCAATCAGAATGCAGCATTCAACAGACCCGTGGTATAAATTCATATAATATTTATATTTATGTATGATATGAATTATATGTAAATATACAAATGTTTATACACATGCAAATATTTCTTAAATATATACATGCATGTGTGTGCATTTATATGATGTTTTATTAACAAAGTTCGGGAGGAACACGTCAAATAAAATAACTAAGTGACTTCAGCTGTTTTCAATCAGTAGTCAATAGCACCAGCCGCTTACAATCGGTAATCAACAATACACCCAATCAGCTCGAAAGCAAGCCATATAGAAATCACAGTTGAACTCACCAAAAATCCTTCGCATCTTTCAGAATCCCTCCTCCACCCCGTCTCCTCTCATTCACCAAGTTATTTCCTTAAGAGGGGGGGATACTCGTTTCAGGCGCATTCCCTGCTCAGAGCCCTCTCCCCGGACAGCACGCCAAATACGTTTACTAATTTAATTCTTTTAACTTATTTGTAAGTGTGAACTCGTGAAATATACATAATTATTATACACATTACGCACACAATAAATATGTAAACAAAAACTTTTATTCTGCAAACGATTAGTCGCGACTAATCGTTAGGCAGCTTTAATTGTAACTTGAACTTTGTGGCAAAAATACATCGAACACGTCACCTTCATTTGTTCACATCGAACGTATAAACAAATTATTTTCGGATCATGCGACCAAACAAATGTCTCTGAAAGAAAAGAGCTGCGTGCACGAGAACATAAAACGATTTCCCTGTGCCTTTATAAATAAATAAATATCTGCAAACAAATATACCCTCATTTCTCCTCGGGACCCATCCACTATCTACTTGCACTGAGCCGGGCTGCACTTTAAATCTCACCCAACCCTCATTTAAGCCCCGGGACTCTGAATTCTATACGGTGTAAAGCCAAAGGTTATAACTCGCAGTACAAATTGTTCACAAAATAAGAGATTTGTTGTGTTCGATTGTAGTCATGGGTCACACGTTAATATGTATGAAGCCAAATACGACCTACAATTTTTTTGCATCAATGTATATGCAGGTGCATGCATATATGCCCGAGAAAGGTATTGCAGATACAGCCTGTCTTACCCTTCTCTTTCACCTTCCTTTGTTATTTCATGCTCCTTCAGGCAGTGATATGTATTCATTTTGTTTGTTTATTTATTTCTTGAGGGTTGGGTTTTTCTGTGTGGGGAATGAACTGATGTGCTTTCTTATCTGTCCAAAATAGACACTACGGGGATAAACTCACCTCAACGAGCAGAACTATATAGAGATTCAGTATACTTACAAACTTACCAGAGATAGAGATAGAGATGTTACTGCTTTATTATGTTATTTAACTTTATGTTTAGCTTTTTATTCTTATTCTCTTTTAAAGGTGCAATGTGTAAATTTTAGCGGCATCTAGTGGTGAGGTTGCGAATTGCAACCAACGGCTCAGTCCACTCCTCACCCCTCACTTTTGAAACGCATAGAGAAGCTACAGTAGCCACCTGTGGAAAAACATGTCATTGACGGAGACAACTTCGTAAAAAAAAGTTTGTCCATTAAGGGCTTCTGTAGAAACATGGTGCCACAAAATGGCGACTTCGATGTAAGGGGACCCTTGGTGTATGTAGATAAAAACGTCTCATTCTAAGGTAATAAAACCATAATGGTTCATTATAAAAAGGTCTTTATACACCCCCGATAATATAGCTTTGTATATTATTTTGCATTTCTGTCAAGAGATCCTTTTAAAAATTACACACTGCACCTTTAATTTCTATAACTTCCTATTTTACTTCCTATTGTTTTTTTAGTTGCACTATTTGCCCACTGCAAATGCTTTGGCTATACAAATAGTTTTTGCCATGTCAATAAAAAGAGATGAGAGAGATATACAGTATGATATTGTAATTTTACCAGCCTTCTCCCCAAGGGTTTTGTATCTGCACTGAAATATTGCATCAGAGTTACCCTACGTGATTGGTGAACAGCTTTTATTGCCATTTATTGTCAGGAAAGTTCAGCATTTTTATTGCCGTACTCGATACATTTTGATCCGGTACATAAAATAAGCTTAGGGTACAAATGTAATTTTCTGTTCATTTAATTTTAATGCACAACCTTTAAAGTTACTCCCTCTGCCAGATGAAAAGATATTCAAGTTCCCATTTTATGTTTCTCTAATGAAACACTGTGTTTGGATGACATATTTTTATAGTTGGTATAATGTCGCTCACTTACATCACATTTTTGTGTAGCATTAAGGGTAAAGTTGTCCAATTAGATGCAGATGTTTTATAGGATTAATGATTCAATTTAATGTTTAATTAAATTGGGCATATTATATTATATTTTTTTGCCTTTTAACTCTCTTAAGTGGTTGTATAATCGATAAAGCGATACCGGATGTTGGTTTAAAGCGTGTGCAAGTGTGTGTGTGTGTTCACAACAGAAAGTCAATGGGTGTGTAGAAAGACTAAAATCACATGACATTACGACTAAAATACAATCCATTAAATACAGCGGCCCCCGTGTCGACCCCATGCACTTACTTTCATTAAGCTTTTAGTGCATCACCATAAAAAATATTTCAATGCCGAGACGTGTTTGACAGTTTGCCTACTTTTCATTTGCCTGCTTTATATACGAGTCAAAGCCGTAAGCACGTGCCTGCGTTTACAAACTGCTCCGTGCGGATAGAAAAACTCTCCTGACGTGGTGATCAATCCAGCGGACCCATAAAACATTAATCACGTGTGCAAGAGGCCTTACCTGAACAAATGTTTGCCGTATTTAAATATATATTTGTACACTACCGGCTGTTTTACCTGTGTACATATGCAGGGTGCCAATCAATTATAACGCCCCCTTCTGACTGTGCATCTGTCTGTTGTCATCACAAAATATTTTCGCACCTCACGCAAGATTTACACACACCTCATATGTACTCGTATATCTCGTGCAATAAAGAGAAACAGGAATGCATCATACACAGTATATTTCTTATAGCAGCAAATGCAAAGCCTAATCTTATAAGTAGCTGGTTTAAGTAACAGCTGGTTTGTTGCTGGACCAAGACTGGAGTGGGGGTTGATGGAAAAGACAGGTACGACAATGTTTTCGATCGATCAAGTTTTATGTACTTTGGCTGTTAACGCAGTTTTGGGTACCGAAAACGCAAACTTTTAAAGATTAAAGGTTTTACGAAGTGCATGCAGGTTTTTAAAAAAGATGCTTTGTCGTCTCAGTGTAAACTATGAAACGCGAATCTGTGACAGGGTTCCCACAACTTGCTAGGTCCAATACCCTCAAATTCAAGGACTAAATGTGGGGACACATTTCAAGTGAGAGCAAGGTTACATCGTGTTACTTTTTAAGATACATTGTTACAGTTCCCTTTCGAGGGAACTCACGCTGCGTCACTGCGGTGACACTTTGGGGACGCCTCCAGGGGTAAGTGTGTCTGTATGTGTATAGACAGGGTGACGCGGGAGCCAGGAAGTATATCACTATCTGAAATATTGCCAAAGACGGCGTTACAGGGACGCAGGAAGTACAGCAAGGGAGACGCAGCGTCTCGTTACCTTCTCAGGGAACAACAGTTACATACGTAACCCGAGACGTTTTCATGTGCCAAACACAATTATGCAAAAAAGCATTTTGGTATGAATCAACATTTGCATACAGAAGATATAAGTAGGGATGCAACGAATATTCGACCACCAAGACTTTTATCACCAAAACAATACGGCCGAAATGTTGTGATGACGCAAACAGAAACCGCGAGCTGCACTTGCTTCTCTGAAGCAACATGTATGCGGTGTGAATGTATTTAACCGCAAAAAGGCGCTAAAGTGAGCAGTTGTCTGTACGCACAGAGGCACATGCGGTTGAATGTGTCCGGTCCAGACGTGATCATCACAGTATGCCCTTCAAAGATCAGAAGTCTTGTTGTGTAAACTTTAGAGAGAGTCGCGCAAATATGTCTTATACTGTTGTCCATTAACATACATTTGCCAAATAAAGCAATGAAAAACAACGTAACGTTTTTATGCTGCGCTGTTTGGGATTCGCCCTCGGTCTCTGTGTACGCGCCGTTTAAGTGCCCTCAATAGTGCACACACGAGTGAGACGCAAACAAGCGAACGTAAAATCTTTCTGTTATTGACAGGGCACAAATAAATAAAATTATCTCCAAAGTATTATTTTTCTAATAAAAACATTTGTTTATGTGTAATGTGTGTGTATAGATTAGAAGCAGAAACCAGTCTGTGCTTCTCTTAAAGAGACAGTAACCTCAATTAACCTACTTAAGTCTGTGTCATTAATGTTAATCAAACAACCCAAGACAAAGAGAAAATCACTTCTGTAGCTCTAAAAATAATAATATATTTAATTTATACAATAAAGACAGTGTTATAACTCATTTTATTCGATTTCTGTACCTAATGCTAATGTTAGCCCTTATTAATGTGCAACTTTGTTCTTTTTTATAAATGTTTGCAATTTCTTTATTTGTTATTAGATTTTCCCCACCCCCTTTTTGCTGATCCGAAAAATAATCCGATCCATGCCTCAAAAACTGTAATGTGATCCAAACCGCGAGTTTTGTGATCTGTCACACACCCCTAGTAAAGTTAGTACACAGGGATAGCCATAAATGCATTTGTACTAATAATTGGCATAATAGTTTATTTCGGTGTTTCGGTTTCGGTTTTTCTGCCTTGGTTTCCTCGTTTTCGGTTTTCCGTTTCGGCCAAGCATTTTCATTTCGGTGCATCCCTAGATATAAGCATTTAAAGCAAACAGTTTAGCACGTGTGCTTAAAAAGTCTAGAATTTTAATGATATCATCCTACACTACACACGGAATATGAATTTTTTTTTGCAGAAAACGTCTTGCATAAAATAGATTCAAGCACTTTCAAGAGATTCTGAGATAACAACCACCTGAAAATAACAACACAAGGCTGCAAATCAATGTGACAGACAGTTTCATATTACACAAAAAATAAATATTAATGTCTTTTAATAACATATATGACATATATGTATTCTCAAATGATTAAGCCAAATAGTGTGTTCATGACATTTGAACGTTTTGTCTTATCTTAACTTTTTCCCCGCCACTGATGAGTTATATCATCGATTAAGAGAAAACGCATCCCTGCCAATTACGAGTTTTTACGGCAATACATATTTCCGCTATTATCCATTAGGTGTTGCTCTTACCAACTTACAAAACACTAAAGCATCTATGGTTTCAAAAGCAGTAAATACTCCATGTATGTTTTGATCATCGCTCTAAATCTAATCTCTGATAACAGTCCTTTACAAAAACCCAATCATCTTAGCTTTTTGTTCAAAATGTGGTGTTTTTGAAGTAACCTATCCATATTTAAGAAAAGATAAAAAGAGAACAAATGAAGATAGGATGGAAGTTGTTTGTTTACAAGCAAAGGGTCTGTTCTTTCATTTGATATAGTGGATGTTTATTTATTCAAAGAAGAAAAGTTTCTGGAAGGCACTAAACTTTTGCGAAATTCATAAAAATGCTGGCGTTGGCTGGCAACTTTTTTTGAAAAAAGTTGAGTAAAGTTTCGTTTCATGTGCTCAAGCGAAACCTTCATGTGCAGATTTTTTTTTTAAGTTTAGTTACGCGAAAGTTTCAGGCAAACTAAACTTTATTTAATTTTTGCTCCATGCCCCCTTAGGGGCTCCATAAAGT
Organism: Misgurnus anguillicaudatus; assembly: GCF_027580225.2. Taxonomy (NCBI): domain Eukaryota; kingdom Metazoa; phylum Chordata; class Actinopteri; order Cypriniformes; family Cobitidae; genus Misgurnus; species Misgurnus anguillicaudatus. The sequence goes on from NC_073343.2 coordinate 32,101,118, forward strand.
TCAAACCGAAAGTAAACGGGTTTTTGTTAAAAGTGAATAATGATTGGTAATTTTATTGTCTGTCAGACTTTGGCCTTACATTGAGTGACACTAGGTACGTTTAAATGCAACCAAATAATCCGTTTGTAATCGTATTGATGGCTCAATCGTATTGAAAAGCCTTCATGTAAACACCTTAATCAATACGATTGAGGACGATTGGATGCAAATTTGGATCGTAGTGAAGGTGGTGGTGTACTTCGATCTGTGATCCGATCATCAGGAGAAAAGTATGCATGTAAACCCGTGAATCGTAGTATTTTCTCAATTGGATGCAGGTGATCTGTAATTTATAAAGGGAACATTGCTTGGTTTTATAAGTCTTCATAATTTTTGGTGTGTGCCATTTTTGGCTTTTGTGCATACGTAGACTTTTAGTAAGAATCCTACGCACAGTTTTATACGTAAGGCCCCAGGGCAGTGGCACCACGCATTATTAAGGTAAGGTTACTGGGGTCAAGCCGCGTTTATGTACTTTTAAAACATTAGGCTATACTTTAAGCAATAAATAGCGTTGTGTCTTTTGAAAAGTGTGTTTTTATTACCTATATCTGAAAACTCCACTCTGACTTTAATCCAGAGATTAAGCTTTAACTCGATGAGAGATGCTGTCCACAGTGTGGCGTTGCCAAGTCCTCAGCTTTTTTTCGAGTTTAGATTTGGGCTACTGTTTAAACTGTTTCCACCAGGTTTTTTTCTGCAGGTTAAATATGAAAGGTATTAGTTATTGATATTTGGGCTGTGGACAGTCATTGGGATGCTTTTGGGCTAGTTTTGAATGTCCATTTGGATGGTTCTGATACACAAATCTGGCAACCCTGGCGCAGACGTTCGGTTCGGATTCTATAGAATGTACATGTAAACGAACATTGTAATCAGATTGCAATGTTTAGGGTGCATGTAAACTGTATCGTCGTAACCTTTAATCGTATTAAATTCAGTCGGATTGACAAATATTGTGCATGTAAACATAGCCAATGAGTGTCTTTTTTATTACAAACAGATTGAAGTAATAGAGAAATGTTCTGGCTGGTTAAAAAGATTTATCGCCGATGCCAATTTTAAAACACTAATACCGAACGATACATATCGGCATCTGCAATATATTGTCCAATCACTAATTGGCATCAAATCTATTGATTCTCCTGTGCAAAGCACAATATGGCATCATCGCTACCTATAAAAACATTTCAAATCAATCCAAATGACACATAAAAGGGCTCACCAGGTTTTGTGTTGCATATGTGTTACATCATGTCTTCTCACTCTCCTGATAAATGTATTTCAAAAGTTTTTTTTTTACATTTTTAAAACCATGAAACATACATACATACATACATATATACATACACAACAACACTACCTAATACTGCATTCACTGTGTCAACTCTCTCTGAAAGGTGTTGTTATCACCGAGCTCCGCCCTTTTTTCCTCCAGAATGAGAAGCATCTGCTCTTGCTTTGAATAAACAGACCGGACAGATGAAAGTGATGTTTTAATCATCACACCTGCAGCTGTCACATCTGTGTGATTTACAGAGCTGATATGAGGATCTGGATAAAGCAGGTGTGTCTATGGACACTGGACCGGTTTAGATGGCTACACAATAAACAGATGCACAGCCTCGATAGACATTCAATCATCAGGTCAGGGGTTAAAGATGCCCTTTGATGTGTGCATGCATTATAATGTGACAGCTTAAAGGTGGGGTGTGTAAATTCTGCGACACTTGTGGCACTTAATGCAAATGCAAACATAATGTCTTCATAATGGAAAAAGCCCACTGCACACAGGAAGCTGTAAACTTAAAATGTACAACATTAACTGCGAGAGCAGACGTTTGCATTAAGTGTCTGGTAAATCATCTGGTTTGGCCTATTATTTGGTAAACACGCAGGTATGTATGTGTTCATTGTGTTTGTAAGATGTAATTTAATGCACAACTCTGGGTGCGTTTGAAATGTTTGTAAGTGCTCGGCTTTATAATTTCATGATAAGGTGAAATTTGTTTAGCGCCGGCATCAAACTGCAAAATAATGCAGCGTTCGATAAAACACAGAAGAGGAGAGCGCTTCTCTCTCTCTCTAATGAACGTTTCTACTGTTCTCTCGCCTTTCATCTTTGTTTCCCTCGTACCTTCTCCATTTCTCTCTCTTTGTCTTAATCACTTCAAAACACGATTTAACCAAAGCAATATGAATTCTAGAGCTGAAAATAAATTGAACCGAATACGAGGAAGAGATTTACTTCAAATTATTCTCATAAAAAGTGGAGGGAGAAAACATTATAGCGTCTTAGATGAAGTCTTGGCGTTTTCATGGCAGAAACATAATTGTAAATTTCTGCTTGCATGACTTTTGTATAATCCTCATCACAACCGGGCTCTTTCATACTTCAAAATGAAGTTCATATTTAAATGCATTTGGTTTTTTGGTTCTTGAAGTGCTGCCAAGTTACCCAGCAAGCAATAGCCATCATTTAAACTACTAGCCAAAATAAACTCATGTTGTCTTTGCCAAAATATCTTGCGAGATGTCTGATATTCCATCATGTAAGCAAAGTCAACAGTGAGTACAAGGTGTTTGGTTTTATTTATTTATTGACTTTATTTCATTTATTTTTGGGTAAGATGTCTATGAAATTTTCACTGAACAGCCCAAATTTTGGCTTATTTTAGCCTACATGTATGGGTTGTGTTTGGATGGCTAGATTTCTTTAAAACGCAAGATTGCATGTTGGGTAGTATTTTAAATTTCATATCTAAATTATGATCACAACTTTTTTTACTTATTTATTTAAACGGCTTGATAACTTGCCAAATCAGACCTGTTTACTCATTCTCCACCAGTCTTTTTCTGAAAAGTTGCCCGCCAGCATTTTTTTTATGTTTTTCACAAAAGTTTTACAAAATGCCTTGCAGGAAAATTTTCTTCTAAAAATATATAAACAAACAAATATATCAAATAAAACAAATGTCTGGTGAGAAAAAAAGTAAATTTAAGCAATTTTTACATTTTCATGCTTGACATTTTTAAAACCAAGTTTTCGTGAGAATCACCCTTATATTTAACTTTTGCGTAATATTAAACTGTACCTGTCAAAATGATTTGCAGCATCCGGATTACCGTGTGTTATTGGTTTCAGGCGGTTGTTATCTTGGAATAACATAACTTGAAATGTCGTGACTGGCCAATCAGAATCAACCATTTTAGAGTGCTGTGTAATAAAGTGTAGTAACATATAAGACGGTTGAAGGTATATGGTTTTATTCTTCAAAATTTCTTCATGATTTTATATTTAAATTTGTTTAACAGTGTTGAGGTTGCATGTGAGGTCAGACTGATGGATTACATCACCGATTAAACACCAGCGAGACGCAGGAGAAGTGATTGCTTTTTTAATTTCCATTCTGAGATCCGGTTCTGTTCCGCAGGCTTTGCTTTAGGAGTTCCTTATTTAATATTTCAGAATGCTTTTATGACAAAACTAAATCAAAGTCCACATTTAATGGTGCTTTTATGGCATATCACTAGTATATATTACACAAATGGAAGTCCATGTGTGTTTGCTTGAGGCCATATGTAAGCTCAAAGGTGTAGATTTGGTTTGAACATTGAGATGTTGATGTGTACATGCTTACTTTAATCATTACAGTATTGGGGGGTGTAAATGCCAGTTATGATTATTGGGGGTTTGGAGGGACAACTACGCCCCTGTGTTGCTTTACTTCTAAATTCAGACACTGGGCAGTCTGTGAAACCATAATGTAAAAAAAATATAACCTTGATGTGTTTAATATTGACGTAAGGTCATGTCAAAGATTGAAATCAATAATTGAAATCAAACTTTGATGCTGTGTATCTCATTACATTATGAGACATATATTCAATTTAAGGGATAGTTCACTCAAAAATAAAAATGTGGTCATCTTTAACTCACCCTCCTGTGTGAGTTTATTCTGTTATTTGGATATGATATTTAGACAAATGATGGTAAGCACATGCGATGTTCTAGAAACTCTGCTTGCGCTAACCTCCCTTTGTTTATAAGCCAAACCTCATTGTCTTTCCCCAAACATCCCACCCCTCACTCCAGCAGTTTGCGGCGTGTGACTGCGGTCTACTAAACAGCAGGCCGACACTACGGCTCTGTGCGGATGATATGTGAGACCCCGCTGGGCAGGACTGCACTGGAGAGCGCTGCTGCTTCAGCCTGTGGGAAGTCAGAGGTTGGAGTCCAGCCTCATGCCATCAGACGCTATTACAGCACTAAACCCTGCAGGGACAGAGTCAATGAGCCCAAAACTCCACTGTCAGCCTCTGCTCATCAGACCGATAGAAAGAGAAAGACTGAAGAGATTAACACACACATAAACACGCACCTGCACCAGACCATTTAACACTTACAACAGACTGCTTAACATGCATACATATTAACAGCAGACAGTTTAACGCATAAACACATACCTGTAGCAGCATGTTTAACACACACACACACACACACACAACACACACACACACACACACACACACACAAAGAAATATCAGCTCTATTGCTTTCATATGATGCTAAAGATAATCAGAATAGACTTGAGCCCTAACCCTACACTGCAAACAATGACTCTTACTTAGTATTTTTGTCTTGTTTTCAGTAAAAATATCAAAAAATTCTTAAATTAAGATGTATTTTCTTGATGAGCAAAATGACCTAAAAATAAGTCTAGTTTTTATACCAAAAATATCAAATTTAAGTGATTTTGTGCATAAAACAAGCAAAGAAAATCAGCCAATGGGTCAGCAAAACTTTCTTGAATTTTTCATGAATAAGTGTTTAGGAAAAGTTTTCAAGATTTTTTTGCTTACCCCATTGGCGGATTTGTTTGCTTGTTTTATGCACAAAATCGCTTAGATTTGATGTTTTTGGTCTAAAAACTAGACATATTTTCTTGGGTCGTTTTGCTCATCAATAATAAGCATCTTAATTTAAGACTTTTTAGATATTTTTATTATATTTAAGATTTTTTTTCCTTGAAAATCATTTTTTGCTGTGCACTTACTTAGTATTTTTGTCTTGTTTTCAGTAAAAATATCTCAAATTAAGATTCATTTTCTTGATGAGCAAAATGACATAGAAAAATAAGTCTAGTTTTTAGACAAAAAATATAAACTTTAAGTAAATTAGTCCTTAAAACAAGCAAAAAAAAAACTGCCAATGGAATACATTTTCTTGAAATAAGTTTAGTTTTTCATAATCACTTTATTTACAATTTTTTTTCTTATTCCTTTGGCAGATGTTTTTGCTTGTTTTAAGCACAAATTCCCTTAAATTTAGATTTTTTGTCTTAAAACTAGACTTTTTTTCCTAGGCCATTTTGTTCATCAAGACAATACATCTTAAATTAAGAATTTTTTGATATTTTTACTAAGAAGTAAGTAAGTCATTTTTTTGCAGTGTAAGGATCATTTTAGGAATCATTTCTGACCCTGGACCACAAAATCACTCTTAAGTCGTGACTGGCAAGGGTATTATTTGTAGCAATAGCCAATAATGTATTTTTGGGGGGTTTTATGTAAAAAATCATTAGGATATTAAGTAAAGATCATCTTCCATGAACATATTTTGTACATTTCCTACCATAATGAAAAAAATGCATTTATCGTTAGTAATATGTGTTGTTAAGGACCTAATTTGGACATCTTTAAAGGTTATTTTCTCAATATTTAGATTTTTTGCACCCTCAGATTCCAGATTTTCAAATAGTTGTATCTCGATCAAATATTGTAATATCATAACAAACCATATCAACAGAAAGCTTATTTAGTCAGCTATATAACTCTCAATTTCAAAAAATAAACCCTTATGACTTGTTTTGTGGTCTCCCCCACTGTAAAAAAAAAAATCCATAGAAATTACAATGTTATTGCAGCTGGGTTGCCGGTAAACCACCGCAGATTCAAACCCATGTCACCCACCGGCAATAACTTGTTCAAAGTTAAATAAATTCCAAACATCAACAAGTCTTTATCTTTACAGAATAAAACAATACAATAACAGCCTCATGCAAAACATTCTGGGAACCAGAAATCATCATCAACCTTTTTCAGTTTTTTGCTTCAGATTTTGTTTCCCAGAATGTTTTGCTTGATGCTGTTTTTTTAGTTTTACTCTGTAAAGACAAAGACTTGTAAATATTTAATGTTCATTTAACTTTGAACAAAATGTTGCCAGTAAAGAACATAAATTTAAATCTACGGTAGTTACCGGCAACCCAGCTGCAATTTCTACGGAATTTTTTTACAGTGTAAGGGAGGGTGCACATCAAAGCTTTTAAACGCGGCGGAAAACGCCTGGCAGACGCCGACTGCCAGCTTTTTTTTGCCAACTGCCAGCTTTCTTCAGCTGAGCACTTTGGTTGCGGTGATTCTGCTTTGTTTATCAGTCGTTGTACGATGCACCAGTTGGTTGTGTTTATCCCACCCCTCCTCCACTGTGATTGGACAGCCGTGTAAGAACTGACATTGACAAGCTAAGCTTTTCACCCAAAATTGAATATTTTTTTAAACTCTCGGCGCTAAGCGCGGAAAAAACGCAGAACGGAGGTTTTAGTGAGGAAAAACGCCAGCTGCTGGCTTTTTTTAAAAACGCCTCGCTTTCATTGGAAACAACAGAAAACATGCGCCGTCCGCGGCCGTAAAAGCTTTGGTGTGCACGCCCCCTAAAGGTTTGTTGTTAACTGACTTCTGGGGACTTTTGTCTCCAAACTACAGCTAGCTAAGCCCTAAGATCCAGACGCTTTCTTGGCCCCCATTTGTTTTTAAATCGACTTATCACATTTCCCGCGAACACATCCGCTTAGAATTGTGAAACAAAATGATGAAGGTATCTCAGGAGTCAGGAAGTAAAGCAAACATTGGATTCGGATGTGCCTTTATGCTTTCCTGCCTTGAAATGCCAAAGATTTCGAATGCAGCCAACTATTTTACATATTTATAAAAGACAAACCTGGTCATCTGGGATTTCGGTATGAAGACAAAAGTTAAGATCGTGATTTATTTCCATAGTTTTAAAGCACAGTGTGATTGATTATTAGTATCTTGGTTGTTTGCTCATAGGGGCGGTTCACATTTCATGTCATGCGCATGCAAATTAGTTATTTTGAATGTAGACACGGGGCGAGCAAGCATGCTTAAAGGAATAGTCTACTCATTTTCAATATTAAAATATGTTATTACCTTAACTAAGAATTGTTGATACATCCCTCTATCATCTGTGTGTGTGCACGACGCTTCGATAGCATTTAGCTTAGCCCCATTCATTCAATGCTACCATTTAGAGATAAAGTTAGAAGTGACCAAACACATCAACGTTTTTCCTATTTAAGACGAGTAGTTATACGAGCAAGTTTGGTGGTACAAAATAAAACGTAGCGCTTTTCTAAGCGTATTTAAAAGAGGAACTATATTTTATGGCGCAACAGCACCTTCGGGAGCACTCCGACTCATCTGAAAAGTCCGCTCCCCTTCTCACTCTCATAATGGGAGAGGGAGGGTGTTATTGCGCCGAGTCGAAGTACTCCCAAAAGTGCTATTATGCCATAAAATATAGTTCCTCTTTTAAATCCGCTTAGAAAAGCACTACGTTTTATTTTGTACCAGCAAACTTGCTCGTATAACTACTCGTCTTAAATAGGAAAAACGTTGATGTGCTTGGTCACTTCTAACTTTATCTCTGTTTGATACCATTGAATGAATGGGGCTAAGCTAAGTGCTATCGAAGCGTCGCAGCGCGCTCCAGCGCTTATGTGCACGCACACAGATGATAGAGGGATGTATCAACTCTTCTTAGTTAAGGTAAAAACATAGTTTAATATTGAAAATGAGTAGACTATTCCTTAAAATAGAAAGCAACGCGGTTGCAACGCGCTCTTTTTCCAGGTGCATAGGCAGCACAGCAAAGTTGAAAATACTTAAACTTTTCAGAATGTCGCATTGGAAAATCTGCATGGTTTTAGATGCAAATAAGCATCAGCTTGGACCTGAAAGTGCTGTGTGATGTCAGACTTTACTAGCGGACTGGCCATTTTTACGTTAGTATAGTTGTACCATTTATATGCTTTCCATCATTAGAAGCTTTAAAATTGTAAGAAACACTCCATGTCCATCACTAGATATCAGTCTATTTGTAAGAAGACACATTTAAAATTTTACTTTTAACAAAAATCAAAAACACCAGAATAGATGACGTTAGCACTGTAACTTACTGTAGGATTACTTAACTGTACTTGACAAAGACGCCCGCTAACATCATCAGATTTAAATGACTCAATCTCTCTCTCTCGCTCTTTCTCTTCTCCGACTTCTGTCATTTAAACTCACTCTCCCATTTGACTGCTTTATTTTCCTCTGAGAACCAGCTGCGGGCCGTACACTGAACCCTAATGAGTTTTGAGCATGGCAAATTGATTAGGTTTGTGAAAATCTGACTTCCAAATGATGAGGCTCACTATGCATGGCTCAGGGCTGTGGTCCAAGAATTACCCATGAGCCTTTGCACACATTGAGGAAACTTAAATGCCCTCTGAACCGCTCATTTAGGACACTAACTAGGAGCTAGTTAGCCCTGCTGGTAGATGCCACAACTACACAGCCTTGCTCCATAAACGCCTCTGCATTCTGACCAAATCAACTTTTTTGGCAAGTAACATACATAACTGAACTACTTCATTATTATAATAGATGTTCAGTGCCCAGAACCGAGTGCTCGTGAGCAAAGATGCCACAATTCAAAGTGGATGCTTCAAGTAACTGTGATACAGATAGCTTTCACTATTACAGATCTTCTCCATGATCCACAGCAAGTGAATGAAAAGCGCAGAAACCCAGATCAGGCTTTTTGGTATCACATTTTACATATACCATATTCCAACAGCACATTTAAATAAATCCTTTAACGTTCAATGCACACATGTATAAGTGTTTAAGAGGCAGGTCGCATGAGTAATCCCTGTTAAACATCAGCAGGACACAGAGACATGAGGATGAAAGCAACAGAAATATCCCTGAGCCCCGGAGGAGCATTTAAAATACAGTTTGAAAAAGTGCCTTGGAAAATCTTCACAGAGAGATGGAGAGAGAGAGATGATGATGATGATGAGAGAGAGATGTAAAGCTCTGAGGAATATAGAGGAACAGATGCACATGACGATGCTCTGTTTAGTCGGTGAGGAACTTGAAAGTGAGTCATGAAACATTTTACAGTGGCGTAAATCTACAGAGAATAACAACCTGTTGAATCCACGGAGAACCTAATGGAGGATGTTTGATGTAATGCCATTGTAATGCCGTTGGGATTTTCATCCAAAGCAAGGACAGTCGGTAGGAGTTAAGCATCCCGATCACAGAATAATAGGGCTTATATAAGCAACACTGTGATCTAACCAGGCGCAACACGATAAGGTGAGCTACAATAAAAGCGCTTTCATCTGTAAATCTGAGTTTTCATCCAGTTGCTTCAAAATAGCTTCAGTGACTGCCTGATACGTCAAGCACACACACTTATGTTAGCTGAAGTCTTTTATCTACTAAACTTCACATTTGAGGTATGATAGCATGTACTTAAAGGCGGGGTGCATGATCTCTGAAAGCCAATGTTGACATTTGAAATCACCTAAACAAACACACCCCTACCCCAATACAATCTGGACTTTCTTTTGATAGACCTGCCCCACACATACACAACCCAGCCAACAATGTTGGTAGGCCCCTTACTCGCCTCCCTTTTCCAAAGCTTTTCTCAAAAATCGTGCACACAGCATTTAACAAATTACACTGCAAAAATGACTCTCAAGTTTGTTTGTCTTGCTTTCAGTACAAATATCTAAAAACCTTAAATTAAGATGCAATTTCAAAATGACCTAAGAAAATAAGTCTAGTTTTTAGACAAAAAACTAACAAAACCATAAAATAAGTGAATTTTGCTCATCAAGAAAATACATCTTGATTTAAGAATTTTTAGGATTTTGTACTGAAAACACAGCAAAAATACCAAGAAAGTCTTTTTTTTTTGCAGTGAAACAAAATAGCTACACTGGAAAAAATTATTCATTGAATTTAATCAATTTTTTTAAGGTAAGCGGTTGCAATCAATTTATTTAAGCAACATTTAAACAAAAAAGATTAGTAACGTAAAATAAAATATAAAACTTTTGTTTAAATGTAGCTCAAATAAATTGATTGCAACCACTTACCTTAAAAAATTTATTAAATTCAATGAATAATTTTTTTCAGTGTATGATCGCATACATTATTTAAAACCAAAGATATTGGATATTACAAGATTGGGCACTACTTATAGGGGACAATGCAATGCTCAATACGCTGCAAAAAAAAATTTCAAGAAAAAAAATCTTAGTATTTTTGTCTTGTTTTCAGTAAAATATCTAAAAATTCTTAAATTAAGATGCTTTTTCTTGATAAGCAAAACGACCCAAGAAAATAAGTCTAGTTTTTAAACAAAAAATATCAAATTGAAGTAATTTTGTGCATAAAACAAGCAAAAAAATCTGCCAATGGGGTAAGCAAAAGAATCTTGAAAATTTTTCTTAAACACTAAATTTAAGATAAAGTCAATAAAAATGTGCTTACCCCATTGGCAGATTTATTTATTTTTTTGCTTGTTTTATGCACAAAATCACTTAAATTTTATATTTGTTGGTCTAGACTTATTTTCTTGGGTCGTTTTGCTCATCAAGAAAAAGCATCTTAATTTAAGAATTTTTTGAATTTTTTACTGAAAACAAGACAAAATACTAAGAATTTTTTTCTTGAAAATCATGTTTTGCAGTGTGGGATAAGAATTTTTTTTTTACTTTTTCTTAAAACCTGATAAAGAACACTGTGCCGTACACGGTACACCCCCTCTCTTGCACGTGAGGCTGCATTACGTCATTGTAACTTTGAAGCATTAAATCTTCAAAATATACGGTCATGCGGCACATCGTTTTAAAGCTTAGACTTTCGGGTTTCCATTAAGCGCACACACAAAGCATAATATGATTTTTAGCAGTCATAATACTGTAATCTGACCCTGGCGCCGATTTAGGATATTTACTTACCTTCAAAATCTTCCCTTTATCCGCTTCGGTGAAATTGTCCAAAACAAATTATTCATAAATCCCCAAAAGTCCAAGGAAATGGAATATATCCAAGCCTTTTAATCCAAAACGATTTGTTCATCTCACAATCTTGACATTTCTGATCGAATTACGATATAAATAGTGTATAAAATAAGTTCACTAACGGACATTCGTTCGAATCTCACTTTTCATTCACGATTTATAATGAATATATTTGGATGTCACATTTATTGTGCAACATCTGAGGAACAAATATGCCCCCTTGTGGAATTTCAGCCGTTCCATAAGAGGCTACACACTTAATTAAGGAAAATTTGATTTTTTTACCCTATTGGCAGATTTTTTTTAAGCACAAATTTACTTAAATTATATATTTTTTTGTCTAAAAACTATTTTCTTAGGTAATTTTCCTTATCAAGAAAATACATCCTGATTTAAGAATTTTTAGATATTTGTACTAAAAACACAGCAAAACTAGTAAGAAAGTCATTTTTTGCAGTGTAACAAAACAGAAATGTAATCACATACATTATTTAAAATCAAAGATGGATATTGGAACACTGGTTCTCTTGCCAGATAGCCCATTTATTTTTTCCACAGACTTTTGGATTGTCGCAAAAAATAAGCTCAGTGTTCAACAAAAGTTTATGACACTTGCACGTTTTGTCCAAGTTAATCTTCAAAGATGAATACAAATTTGATTAATTTTGAAGTGTAAATAAATGCGTTTACTAAAAATACAAAAAGTTGAATTATAATCTCAGAAGTCAAAAATGTTGTGCGCATCTGTGAAGATGAACATGTTGGAGGAAACGTGAAAGTGTCATAAACATTCATTAAACATTGAGCTTTTTTGGCAATAATCTAAACAGTGCAAAAATGACTCTCTTACAGTAAAATATGTAAAAATTCTTACATTAAGATGCATTTTCTTGATGAACAAAATGACCCAGATCTAAATCTAAATCTAGTTTATATACACAAAATTTTAAATTTTAGTAAATTAGTGCTTAAAACAAGAAAACAAATTTGCCAATGGAATAAGAAACATTATCTTAAGTTTACTTTTTTCAGAAACACTTAATTCAAGAATTTTTTTTTATTCCATTGGCAGATTATTTCTGCTTATTTTAAGCACAAATTTGCTTAAATTCTATATTTTTTGTCTAAAAACTATACTTATTTTCCTAAGTCATTTTGCTTTTCAAGAAATATATGAAAAAGGAGAAGTTTAATTTAGGAATTTTTTTGATATTTTTACTCAAAACAAGACAAAAATACTAAAGTCGTTTTTTGCAGTTTATGGGAAAAATTAATAGACTGACATGTTTTCTTGAATAAATGAGTATTTTTTATCAGACTCTTAATGGATTCTGCCAACAAACCGTTTTTTTATTATTATTATTATTATTATTATTATTATTATTATTATTATTATTATTATTAAAGCGATACTCCAACTAAATTTCAAAATTAACCCATGTTTTATCTTTTTGTCTAAAACTACACTGTAAAAAATTTGCTGTAATTATGCAGCTGGTTGCCAGTAACTTACTGTAGAAGATAAAGACTGAAAATTTTTCATGTTCATTTAACTTTAAACAAACTGTTGCTGGTAAATAACATAATAATTTCTACAGATTTTTTTTACAGTGTAGGTAATTTTTCTCAACAGGAAAATACATCTTGTTTAAGAATTTTTAGATATTTGTACTGACAACAAGACAAAAATACTAAGTAAGAAAGTCATTTTTGCAGTGTGCTCATGGTGCAGTAGCTGAAATGACCTTGAAAAGTTGTTTTATCACAATTTGAGCTTAAGAAACAAAAGTTATTTTAGAGATACAGTAGATAGGACTTTGATGTCTTTACCATGACTGAAGTAACTGGCCAAAGGCGTTGCAAACACAGCTGCCTAAAGTGGCACAACTTCCCTAAAGGGACTTATTATTGAAATTCCACAAGGAGTATCACAATGTCACACAACATAATTTATTGTACATAACTCAACCAGCAACCTTTGTGTTAGCAGCCCAGATCCTTAAACAACAGTCACCCACCATCCCCAACGTAATGTTCAGCTGCAGATGATGATAGATGTCATCATGTGATCACCTCAGCCATCACAAACACCTACCTCAGTTTGATGTACGTGTTTGTGTCAGATCACTGAACACGAGTAAACCGAGCTTTTATGTCAGACACCTGAAAATAGAGACAAGGACGAGAACTCTGCGTGAACTTTCCAACTCATCCTTAATAAGCTCATGATTTCAGATGAAATTATATTCAAAACAATAATGAAGTGCCACCATCTGTCAGACCCTGAATGAAGGATTTACAGCAGAAAAATCAAAAAAAGAAAACAATGAACTTGCACTTGCACTTGAACTGCAGTATATGAAATTTGCACGGCTTTGTATGCGCTGTTTGTTTTTGTGTTTGAGGGCGTGTGGCAAATCTTTTTTACTGGGACAATTTTGCTGAAAGAGACAGAGAAAGTCAGTGGGATGCCAGTAAAAGAGAGCACTTTCTGGGAATTCAGATTTATATGAATCACACAGCGCAGTGTAAATATAAGTCCTTATGTTACCCATCCACTTCCCTGTGGAAACCACTCGATTAACATAACGGTTTTCTCTTACATTTTTCTTCTCTCTCATTCAGTCTGTATTAAGGGGGAGAGAGAGAAAGCAATTGTACCACACACAATTTCTAAGCATTTGCTTAAAGTTCTCTAGTTTCATCTTGAAAAACAAGGCTGATTTTGGCAAAGATTTTTGGATGTCCAACATTTCCATGTAAAGTCAAAGAATTGTTTCTAAACACATTATAAATGTTAGAAATGTATTCCTGAAACACATCACAAAGACTATTAACTTTTTTGTACTGAATTGTGGAGTTTTTTCACATTTCTGTCAAAAAGGATTATTTTGGGCGGGGCTAAAATGGTGGCTCGATGACACACTGGAGCCTCCAGACATGGCCCCACCCCTAAAACAATTGTGAATATCCATTCAAGTTGCAGCAGTATTTAAAAGTTAAAAGAGAAGGAAGTTTTCCCTTAAGTGGGCGTGGTTTCAGTGCCAACAGCAGACAGACTTTTGATAAGTTATTTTATTTACTTGCTGCTTATTTTTATCATTCAAATTTGTCAGGGTAGTTAATAAAACATTTTTCTGTGATGTGACAAACTGGGAACACATTTAATATCAGACTTTACAGGGACTTAAAAAAATTAAATTGAGTGTAAAAAACGACTTTTTGGATTTAATATATTGTACAGCATTCTAAAAAACAGCGAGTAAATTGCTCACATATAAAACCAAATTTCATGCAAATTGACTTTTTACTTAGTGACTAAGTAAAAAGTTTAGCGCAGATTTATGCTGCCTTCACATGCTTTAAGTTTCCAAGTTGGAAATAGAGCCGACCGATAAAGGATTTTGAAGGCCGATACCAATACAAATGTTTGTTGGTTTTGAAATCCGATATTCCGATATTCCGATATATCGGCCGATATATATATTTCTTAAATGGAAAAATAAATACATATATATATACTCACTTAACCGTTGTTCTCTCTGCCCGACTCTGGCTGGATCAGCAGGTTTCAGGATGTGTGACGTGTTATACACGAGTGTTGCCAACAGGGAGGTTGTAGAGTGCCCTCTGGTGGACAAACTATACAACGGCAACACTCATGACATGGTTGAAAGCTGTTTCGTCCGGGTTTTTTTAAATATTCATTTATTGGCCATTATGAATGCCGATACCGATAGTTTGGAAAATGCCTAATATCGGCCTGCCGATATATCGGTTGGGCTCTAGTTGGAAATGATATAAACGGCTACACAAGTCAAATTAATGACTAGGACACTCATTTTGATACCCGAGTTTTCAAGTTGGTTGCTATAAACTTTAAACCTGGCAGAGAGAAGATCGATTGCTGTTCCACAGTGGCTATTGCCTTGTCTTGTCACTAGTCTTGCGTTTCGTATACCAATAACTATTTGATGAATACACAATTTCCTTGTAGTAGAGGAATATAGCTGTGCTTTTACTTTATTTATTTTATTTCTTAAGGCTTAAATGAATTAGTTCCATATCAAGGAAAAAGTATTCAGTAATATTATATTAAACATTTAAGCAAGCAGAGTATTCCTTTGAGGCGTGCACTTATTTCCCTCTCAGATACACTGGATTAATACGATTTGTCTCTTTAATGGGAGCAAATGTAAGACTGGGACGTTTAACATTAAGTTCAAGATTATGATCTGCTCTTAATGTAAATATATTATTAGTGTAGGCTATTACATCTTCATTTATATCTTCAAGCCTGCTGCTAGCCAATTCAGTGTCCCAAGTGGAGTTATGCATTATTGTATTATGGTGCCAAAAGCCCAACCAAATATTTCTGATGAATTAAAGTAAAACTGTAGAATAGAACAGCTTTAATAGAGCAGTATATTTAAAACTGTGTTAATATATAAAGGCATTTTAAACTTATATTTTTATTTATGTATAAAGATTTTTTTTATCTTTGTGTGTGTGTGTGTGTGTGTGTGTGTGTGTGTGTGTGTGTGTGTGTGTGTGTGTGTGTGTGTGTGTGTGTGTGTGTGTGTGTGTGTGTGTGTGTGTGTGTGTGTGTGTGTGTGTACAGTAATGTGCAAAAGTCTTAAGGGCGATTTATAGTCGTGCGTAGGTTCTACGCCGTAGCTACGGCGTTGGCTATCCGTAGCCTGTACGTAGCTCTGCGTAGCCTGACGCGCACCTCGCAAAATTTTTAACAGATCTGTGCGGACCGCAAGGTAAAAAAACTGCGTCATAGGTATTTCCGTTTGTGACGGTGAAAACAAAGATGAGCCAAGTTGAGGAGTGATTTAACGCAAACTGCATAAAAAGTCGTTGTTTATTTACTTCCATCATTGCATGGTCTTCTAAAATTATACACAACAAGTTGCTGTTTCTTCTTCGTTTGTGGGTTAATCGTTAGCCAACTACTGTCGTAAGTTTCGTCGTTACTACAAAGTTCAACAATCTGGTGTTTCCCGAAACCATAGTTCAAATGAATATTCGCAAGTTGCATTGCAAACTTGTATGGTTTGAACGACATCTCTTGACCTGTCGTTAGAAGTATCGTTCCTTAGTTATTATCATATGTAGACTAACGTTGATCATGCTTTTGAACAAAATAAGCAAAAAACATGTAGTACAATGTATATCCATCATTCTAAATATATTAAAATTTTATTTTACGTCTTTAGGTTTGTAAACAGAATTAAAACGCTGCATTTGAAACTGCGCATGTGGGGAGAACTTTGAGCTTTAAGACCCTGGGGAATCCCTGGGAGGAGTGATGTAAGAATTGCGCGTGAATTAAATATCTTGAAAATAAACAACAAATAACAAAATCAGGATAACAAAATCGAGTCTTCCGATGCAATATATGTTATTTACAGCAATAATCTGACATTAAATTGATTTGCACAGATTAATCATTACTTCACCTCCCACGTGACATCATCAACTATGTTGTTAAACCAACATGGTTCAAACGACGAATGTGCGACAAAGTTACTATGCTTTCAAGAAACATTCGTGACAAGGTAGTTAGTTTCTCCCACTATGCATCGTACTATGTTGGTTCAGCAGGGAGTTGCATCGTTGTTTGGGAAACGCACCCCTGCTTTGTTTTAGCAAATTTTTATGTCCATAAATATTTATTTTTCACTCATTTTTGAGATACAAACAGAAAATACAGGAAATATGTACACAAAATTAAAAACAAAACAATTTTCAAAACTGAATGTCTTCTTCAGGCATCAGTTAGTATTTAGTGTGACCTCTCTGGTCTTGACACGAAAAACATCTTCAGCTTTTTTGAGGAGAATGATAGAAATTAGGATTAAATTTTTATTTAGGTTTAAGAGATCCTGCAGCTGCCTGCTATTGCTCAAGTAGAAGTGGAGTTTACCATAAATACTTAACACTTCAGCTTATACTTTTATACTGTTTTTAATACCACATACACATTTCCTGTATTTTCTGGTTGCATTATAATAAAGAGACTGAGAAATAATTATATATGATCACTATACCATTGCAAAAACAACAAATCTAATGGTAGCATGGTGGTCTAAGACTTTTGCACAATACTGTACTGTACACACACACACACACACACACACACACACACACACCAGCACAACCTTGCGGCAAAGTCTTCAACAAGGACATCATTAAAATGTTTATTTTAACAACTTACCTGCGACTAGAATTGTAATGAAGGTTACCATGGCCATCACAATTTCTTTTTTTACAATTTATAAATGCACTACTTTTAAATGTCAGAACTGGTTGAGATTCATGTAAATACATTTTTTACTTTGATTTGAGGTTTTTATTTAAGCAACTGAAATGCTAGGGAGTTGGTGCGCAATGCAGATCCATGTTTATTTATCAAACAATGAAATGTCGATTGTAATAATTTGTGAATTATCAAAGAAAACATCAATAAAGTCCCCTTAAAATTGCACATTGAGGATCGTTTGACTATTCATCCAGGAAATCTTTTCTCTATACAGCTTTAATCCTACGAGTTGTCTAAAAGAGGCTTCAAACGTCCATCTACTTCAAAGACCCTCTAACACTGCCCCTCTCTATCTCTCTTTTTCTGTCTCTCTCTCTCTCTCTCTCTCTCGCACACTCCTGACCACTCTCTGAAGAGGAGATTCATCTTTTCTTGTATCTCTGTTCCTCTCTTCATTACGGCCTCTCTCTATCTCCAGGGTCCTTGTTCTACAGCACTCATTTTTCCAACACTTGTGCAACCCTGCGCTCCTCTCCTCCTCTGATCGCCCTCTTTAGGCTTTCCACACAATGACCCTGTTGTTCTCCTTCATATATTTCACTTTCCTCCCTATGTTGTTGACTTCCTGTTTTTTCTCTCTTTCTCTCACTCTCTCACTGTGCCCCAGGGTTGCCAGTAGTCTTCAGTGGGAACGGGTGATTCGCAGATGAAAGGGGGGCTCATGGGTAAAGGAAGTGGCGAGGGAGAGTGCAAGAACAGCTGAACAAATGAATTAAATACAAGAGTAAGACAATGGGAAAACTGAGAGACGAGTTAAACTATTATGAGTGCGATGGAACGACCGCAGGTGCACAAATTGTTTATGTACATCTGTTCAATGTTCAGGGAACAACAATAACACTCACTGAGTGCTAAATGCAGGTAAACATTGACTGATAACTTTATTAGAAACTACAGCATGCAAGTGCTTCTGTAGCTCACCAGAATCACTGCTGTAGCTCAACTGGGAGAGAATTTTGTGGGTTCGAACAAGGAGCTGTAAAACTGCAAGTCGAACAAATGCATAAATGAAAATGCAACATAATATGAATTATACCAAAATGTAAGAACAATACTTTGTCCCCAAATATGAGTAACGTGTGATCACATCATCATCAAAAGTCAAGCACATCATCCAATGAAGACAATATCTTCAGTGGACACATTTCCAAAATTTAGCATGGAAATGCAAAAATGTCCTTCCCCCAACTTGTATTATTATTGTTATAGATCAACTTGTGCATAGAGCCACCCATGCAAAGAGCCACTCGTGCATAGAGCAACTCGTGCATAGAGCAACTCGTGCATAGACACACTCGTGCATGGATCCCCTCGTGCATCGAACCACTCGTGCATCGAGCCACTCGTGCATCGAGCCACTCGTGCATCGAGCCACTCGTGCATCGAGCCACTCGTGCATCGAGCCACTCGTGCATCGAGCCACTCGTGCATCGAGCCACTCGTGCATCGAGCCACTCGTGCATCGAGCCACTCGTGCATCGAGCAACTCGTGCATCGAGCAACTCGTGCATCGAGCAACTCGTGCATCGAGCAACTCGTGCATCGAGCAACTCGTGCATCGAGCAACTCGTGCACAGAGCAACTCGTGCACAGAGCAACTCGTGCACAGAGCAACTCGTGCACAGAGCCACTCGTGCACAGATCCCCTCGTGCATAGTGCAACTCGTGCATAGATTCACTCGTGCATAGATCCACTCGTGCATAGAGCCACTCATGCAAAGAGCCCCTCGTGCCTAGAGCCACCCGTGCATAGAGCAACTTGTGCATAGACACACTCGTGCATAGACCCACTCGTGCATAGACCCACTCGTGCATGGATCCCCTCATGCATAGATCCACTCGTGCATAGATCTACTCGTGCATAGAGCAACTCGTGCATAGATCCACTCATGCATAGATCCACTCGTGCATAGAGCCACTCGTGCATGGATACACTCGTGCATGGATACACTCGTGCATAAAGCAACTTGTGCATCGAGCAACTCGTGCATAGACCCACTCGTGCATGGATCCCGTCGTGCATGGATCCCCTCGTGCATAGATGCCACTCGTGCATTTTATAAATAAATATAAATACTTATTTTTTTTATTAAAATTATACATGCATGTGTGCATATTTATATATACATAATTATTATACACAGTTCACACACATATATGATGTAAACAAAAACTTTTATTCTGCTATAGATTAATCGCGATTAATCATTATGCATCCCTAGTGCATAGATGCCACTCGTGCATAGAGCCACTCGTGCATAGATCCACTCGTGCATAGATCCACTCGTGCATAGATCCACTCGTGCATAGATCCACTCGTGCATAGTTATAGAGGCCACACACCTATAACAAATCATAAATCCAAGTCACAAAATAATAACGGGTGCTTAAATTTATGTGGGAGGTGCAGACAGAGATTGATGTCGCTCATATATGCTGTTACAGGCACTAATAGTGACTAATATACAAAACAGGTCATTAATTCCTATAATATATAAAACATAATTATGAAAAAAAGCAAATCCCAGTTTCATGGCTTCTGCATGTAAATGTTCTCTCTTTACTAAGGCTGCACAATTCTTGCTCAAATGTGAATCACGATTTTTCTCTATGGGAAAGAGGATCACAGTCCTCTCACACGATTCTCATTTTTTAACTAAAAAAATTATTGCACTTAACTAAAAAATGTGTTAAACAAGAATTTCAGTTTTAATAAAGTGCTGGACTTAAAAGTAACAGTCTCAAAACAGTTTTAAAAGTCTCTCTTCCATATAAGACCCCTTAAGATGAGTAATTTAAAAACTGTAAGCTGTTAAACATAAACAATAGAATGTTAGCATTAATAAATAGGAGGCAGAAAAACAAAACACAATGAAGGACAATCATCATCGCTACACGACACATCTTCGTACTTTTAGAGAAATTAAAAGGATCTTGTTTGGAAGAAAGTGAGTGAGCAGGTCAAACAATCTGGTAAGTTTACTAAATTTGAGCTATATAAGCCCCTCCCATTATGCAAATTTATGCGTGAATGTCTTAAATGACTAGAATTTCATGTGCGAATGTTGCGGATAAACTTAAAATGTCCAAGCGTCCAACTACGCGCCAACAGCTCGTTTTTGTCGCCTCTTCCGCGTCTGGTGTGAACGCACAGTAAGAGAGAGGAGAGAAATTATTGGGTCTGATTGGTGAATGAATACGGTGTGACCGGGGCGAAATACTTGCAAGTGTAAATTAATAAATGCAAGTGAATCACCATCATTTAGAAGAAGAAGATCGCATTTATGTATGAATTGAGATCGTGATTCTGTTTTTCGAATAATCGTGCAGCAGTTTTATTGTGTGTACACTATACAGTGAATGCAATTGTTGTGTATATTCTGTATATCTTAGAAAATGTTTTCCACTGTCACAGGACTCTCTCTCTCTCTCTCTCTTTTTCGCTCATACTCATTATTCTCTTCCTGCTGAAGAATTCATTTTGCCCCATGTAATTTTTATCCGATTATGACGAGAATCTCGCTCTCGTATGGTTGGCTTCAATAGATCCCAGTGGAAATATTGCTCCCAAGCAACAAAAAACAAGCAGAAGGTCATACTAAGGGTGGGCTATCAGTCTCAGCTAATGCTATTTAACAGTTGCATGGACTGACACGCGCATGAACGCATAGACATCCATACAAACTCAGACAATACTCTCACAGACATCCATATAAACTCAATTATTTCTCAGACACATAACACAATGGCTTAGTGTGAACGTAGTTCATCCACGATCCATGCAGTGTCTCTTGAACACAGACGTGCGTGTGCAGAATGAGAGGCAGTAAGATGGACGTCACTGATAAAGATTGGAGAGCGAGTTATGCCTGATCTCTCTTTATGATTGTAACTCGACATCGAGTATGAATCTCATTATATCTGCTCCATAGGTTTGAATAAAGCAAGAATCTCTTTACCAAAGCTTTGATTTTGGTACTTCGGTGTGGTTTTACATTTGAGTTCCTCATTCACGTTTTCCACATTTTTGACTTCAGCTTTATGCTACTCATGCCTGCATTAATATTTTACGACACATGAGTTATGGATTGAATCCCTCATAACTGTGATTTCAATTCTGGTATCTTATGTGTCTGGAATGTGGTACTATAGTAGACAGCAGTCAGACAACCTGTTGTCCGGGGAGCCCTGTGGCACGACAGCAGCTCTGCTTCAAAGCCTATTGAGCCGACATCCTCGCATTCATCACAGGTGCAGTCCAGACACAAGAAAGTTCCAGAAGGTAGAAAGTAAAATTATACTGTCTCATATTTCATTTCGACAAAATTCTAAGGGGATGTTGTCCAAGGCTCTTTCAAAAAGCACTGCGTTTCCATTACAGATTTGCGCAGATTTTGTGAAATGACGGCGTTTCCACTAACTGATGATATGCAACTAAAACATAGTTTTTTTTCTCGTGTAATAAGTCACAGGGTTTCCCGTAGAAAATTAGTTAGTTAAGGTGGTAGGGTTGGGCGAGTGGTTGGACCGGGGGAGCGTGGCAATCAAAGGGGCGGGGGGTACACGTCATGATGAAAATGATTTAAAACACTCAAATAAAACTAAATTTTAAAGAAACTATGACAGAAAATGAACACATACTAGATTATTAATGAATTAAATGTTTTCATCGTCTAATGGGAATAGCCGCGTGATGAAGTGAAACTAAATGGTTAATAAACACAAACTAAAGCAGATGTTGTAGAATGTCTGGCGAACGATTTTGTAAAAACTGATTATTTCCCACTATTAATTACATTATCTTAAAGGAGTGTTACTACTGTAGCATGTAAATAATGCACATAAATAACGTGAGCAAGAGCGCTCAACAATTATATCTAATCAACAGACACATGCAACCTAGCTAGCAAGTTGCTCAAACAAAAAAATCACCAGATAACTTACTTTAAATTTGCAAGAACTATAGATTAATACAAAAACAGGCTTAAATTAACCCAAAAACATAAGTCCCCTTACAGTTCTCACGGACACGCGTTTTATCAACTGGCTATCCTCCAGACATGAAGGACTATGTCTTTATCTCATTTCGGCGTGAAGCGCGTTCGCGCTATTCTCTGAGATATTTTATATAGTTATCCCACAGACAGTGACGGTCAGGACCACGTCTTTCTAATTTCGGCCGTGTGGCGAGCATGCCCGCTCGCGGTGTGAAGCGTGTCCGCGCTATTCTTCGAGATGCACTTGACGGCCTTTTGTGCAGCAAAATGTATTTATTTATTTTTTGGACGACCTAGTTAAGGTGGTAGGGTTTCCCAGCTTAGGCGGGCCGCCTGAACTGCAAAGTGCTGAGTCAATTCAAACATAGATGTTGGTAGGTTTACTAATATCACGTCCATCTCACTAGCCATTATTTTTAACCAAAGGAGTTGTAGGACTGTTATTAGGGCTGTGCAATTAATCGTTTTTCGATTTCAATTTCGATTTTTGCACATTTCGATTGCAAAAACAAGATAATCGAGGGAGATCGATTAGTGTGCCGCATTTCTGTTATTTCGTTTTGAGTCATTAATCCAGCGCGTCATAAGCAGCTGCGCCTCGCACACAAAGTAGAAATCCTCATGTATTTGTTCAGTTTTATGCTTTTCAAGCGAGCGGAGGCAAACTATCCCTCAAGTTTAAAATATTATCAGCTGGATCGTGGCGCCGCTCTCTGTCTCTATCTCTCTCACACGTGCAGAGAGCTGCGCGCTCAGGCATCTGTTTAAAGTCAGACCACTAGGTAATAATCCTGTTTATGTTTGTAAAGCAGGGGCGTAGCCAGTAATGGGCCAGGGCGGCACTGGCCCGCCCACTTAACTCCCTGGCCCGCCCAGGCAAGTTTCATCAAAATACACTTTTAGTTTATTTTTATTATTCAAATGTATTTAATAAAATATATTAATATAAACCTGATTTATCTTTGACTGGTGTGTGTTTAATTTGCTTTCTAAATAAAATGGAATTGTTGAAGCAAGTTGTAGGAAGCCGCCGGAACGTAATTGGTTGCTTGGTTGCTAGGGGTTCTTCTGACAGGTAGACTCTGTGGGAGACGGCGGGCTTAGGCAGCCAGCCAGCTAACTTTGCTAACTGCGTTTTTTAGCTAATATTATTAACATTGCCACAATAATGGCTAAAGTTTCTTTAATGTGTTATTTAAAAACGCAAGTGTTGAGGAAGAAGATACGCCACTGCCTCCATCTGCCGAGTCCTACCAGCGCAGTTCTTCAGACTCATTAACCCACAAGAAGGCTAGTCAGGCGCTGGTGGTGCCGGTTGCCGCTTGCTCCCTGGCGGCAGCTCTCTCCCGGTCAGCCTGACACAGGTTTACCCGCCGATCTAACGGCAATTGATAAACCACCCTCACAACCCAATTTGAATCCATGACTCGATTACTCGCCTCAAAAACCTGTGCCTTTTGTTTTTTGAGAAAAAAACTCTGTGACCCTTTGGAATATAATGAGATCATTTCTGTTTTCAACATTAAACCCAGGCGCTTGCATCTTGTAGAATGAAAACAACAAAGGTAGGCCTGTTGTTTAACTCGTTTCCTTATTTTTGCTCCTGAAGTGATCTAATAATGTGTGTTGTGTATAGATGTACGCCTTATAGGTTAACTTACATTGTTTAATTCAAATGAGTTGCTATAAGTTTATTTATTTCAAACCGTGCTCTGCTGAGAGTTTTCATTTTTTCAATTTTCTGTTACGTTTAGCCTACTTTATTTCAGGTGAACTGTTTTTGCACTGCTGATTAGCCTGAATAAGACAGTTTATTGTCTATGCTGGCCTGGTTTGTTCAGCCTTTATTGAGCTCTGTGTTGGTTGAACATGTTTAGACAGTGTTTTATTATTTCCTTTGCCGAAAATTGCAAAGTAAAGGTGTCACTGCTTTGCAGTTTGTCTATTCTTTTTTTCTACGCTAAGGTTTAATTATTATTCAAGTCATTTTATTCTAATATAAACTATAGGCCCACTCACTTTTGCCCCGGCCCGCCCAAAATACAATTTCTGCCTACGCCCCTGTTGTAAAGTTATATGCATTTCAAGCGATTGTGTTTAAAACGTGAATCGCGTTCTGCTGGCACTTAAACACTACTGCTTTGACACGTGTAGCCTTCTGCAGCAACACTAAACAATGCATTGAATGTATGCAGGGCTTGACATTAACACCCGCCAAATGCGGGTAGATTTTGGCTGCGGCAGGTAAGACAGCCAATCTCACTAGCCACTTTGGCTGGTTGAATATACATTTTTTATTGTAGTTTTCTTAAAAGTTATGCAAAATGATAACCAATGCGCAATTCGACACTGGGAAACTACAACTCCCATAAGCACTCCCTGCACCGAGCGCAACAAAGACCGTTTGTCACGCGAGAGGTGATGGATTTGCGAATGCACAAGAGGACGCAGTCTGAGCGCATACACACTTCGGGAAAGATAAACAATTGCATTAAAGTGATTGGAGAGATATATATTGCGTGCACATTCTCAGGGCAAGAGCGGAGAGAAATTCATCGCATACCTGAATGCACACGAAATCAAAGGAAACCTGCCAGCTGAGGTTCGTGCATCATTTTAATGTAAGCTACTTTGTGCAACAATAATGCCCTCTCGACAGTTGTCATTAAAAGTCTTAAATCACTTTTAACAGAAAACATGATCAAGCATATAAAATACAATCTGCATAAACAAGTTGAAAGTAAAATTCATGTACATTTCTTGACTGCTGTTGTTAATAAATATTTAAAGTGGTTGTCGAGGGGTTTTGTGTTTATCTTTTCAGTTTATCTTCTACACCCCTGCTCCACTTTTAATATATTCATTCAATGTAAATCTATTTATGGCTTACTAGCATGTTTTTATGCACCTAAATATATGATATGATCTATACTGATATACCTGGTATATACCAGCTAATAAATGTTGTCCTAATTTGGGTGGTCAGACTGGATTTGAAATTCAATCTGCATCTAATTTAGCTAAACCAAGTAAATTTGCTCGAATTAAAGTCATTTTAGGATGCCAAAGTCAAGTTTAATCATATAAAATTTATTTTACCAGCAACAAAATTGTGGCCTGTGAAAATGCTGAGTGGCTAGTAACTTTGGAAAACAACTAGCCGCTTTGGCTGGTGAGCAAAAAACTTAATGTCAAGCCCATGTATAAATGCATGTTTTTACAGTCATTTAAGTAATCGTGTTAAATAATCGAGATTAAGATTTTTATCAAAACAATCGGGATTATGATTTTTCCCATAATCGAGCAGCCCTAACTGTTATCCAAACATTATGGCAAGGAAAGCCTGTTACACTTGGGAGCAGACACATATGAGGTGTTTCTGGGAGATTTTATTACATACAGTGTCATCTTTATTATGTGACTTCAGGTAGCCTGAAACTGTTTCCATTGAAGTTTTGCTAAATATATCTTTATCTATTTTTGCTAAATATATCTATCTATGAGACTCATGGGAACCAATGATCATCTTACGTACCAACATGGAGCCGGAAGACGCAGGATATATTTAAAATAACTAATTGGATATTATTTAATATAGCTCTAAATGTGTTCACCCGAAGAAAAGAAAACCATATACACTAAGGATGGCAAGTTACTGTGAACAGAAAGTTGCGATTAACGTTACTTCCGTAATTTGAAATATTTCTAGTAAAATGTTACATCGCAAAATGTAAATAGTGGGCGTGGCCTGTGTGGATATAGAAAAGTTGGCGTTTCATTCAGAAATGGAGCTTGTAGCAAATAGAAAGTTAAATTTGGGGTTAATAGATGCTCTTCCCAAGTCGTCAAGCCAACATAATTAGAGAACGAGCGCCACAACATTTTCAGATTTTTTTATTTAAGTATTTTGAGGGCACGTGCATTTTAAAAAATAATGACCCACACGTATAAATAATTTATAATAAACAACACTGCAATATTTAAAAAGAATAGTCAGTTTTGATTTCATGGGGACTACGTAAATCATTGGGTAGTTTTTGTTTTTCTGTGAACTATTCTTTTCTTTCACTAAAATGAAACTCTACAACTAACACATTTTGAGCAGTCAAATGCAAGAGTAAACTAACATATCAAATTTTTTTACTTATGTCAATGGCAGTCTGATTGAAGGGGTAAAGAAAGAAAGAGACAAAGAGAAAGAAGCCGGTCAAAGAAGTGATTAAATGATGTTGAAAGAAAGATGGGTATGATAAAGCCAGACTGAGTGAGTCCGTCTCTGTTTCTTCATTAAAATTTCATCGCCAGACCGCTCTGATTTATTCCCTCCTGCAGGACTCTCTCTCTTTCTCTATTTCTCTCTCTCTCTCTCTCTCTCTCCCTATTTCTCTCTCTCAGGGATCACCTGTTTAGCTGCTGCGAACATATTTTATTTCCCCAGCCATCCTGGGGGAGAGGGAGGCTCGGTGGTCTTCATTAGACATGCACAGAAAGGACGGACATTAAAATGATTCTTGCTCGTATCGCAAGATCTGCCTCCTTCATCTCAACTATTATTATAATACAAGTAATATCAGACCTTTCCACAAATCTGTTACAACCGCATAAAGAGGTTTAATTTGCTGTTTAAATTCATTTTATTCAAATTCATTTAATATGTGTCACAGATTAAATGTATCCAGTGGCTTTGAGTTTTGAGAGCACATTTAAAATCTCAGATTCAAAATCTAATTTAAAAGTTTCAAGCACTTAAAACAAGAAGAATAGTCTGAATTTTTTAGCTAACTAGATCATTAGGTTTTAACCAAACCAGCTCAAGTCTGTGCTATCATTAAAACAAAAGAACGAAATATCAAATGCTAAGAAATATGTGCTTAGACAAAATGGTTCCTATCTGTCCTAGTGGGGCTTTAAAACCCTTTAAAAAGGTCTTAATATGAACTCTTTAGGTGCAGAGGTGTCCCATCATAGGGACCATTATCTTTGATTGACAGCTTCTGAACAGTTGTGTCTGTCTGCACGGACTCATTGATCAGTACGATCTTCATGTACCCACAGGTAACACTTTAAAATAAATACACCATTACCAATTTGGATATACATTACTTTTTAGGATAACATGAATTCAAATAGACCTGCTATAAAACCATATATGTGGTGGATTGGAATTAGGGGTCTTCATGGGTCCCGAACTATCTTGCTGCATCCGAAACCACCTACTTCCATACTATAAAGTAGGCGAAAAGCAGTAGGGAAGGCAAGTAGTATGTCCGAATACGTAGTATTCCAAAAACAGTATGCGAAACGTACACGGATGACCTACCACTACCGGTTTGATTTCAAAGCGTGCATACGATGGACACTTCACTCTCCCCAGAAGCGAAGTTATGTAACGAAGAAGAAAGGCAAAAGCAGCGATGCGGCCGTTTTCGTGCTGGTATGACATGACGACGCCGTATGTCAAATGATGTATCAACATGGCGGATGTAGTATGTCCGAAACGTATTCATACTAAACAGTACCTACTGTTTTAACAGTCAGTGAGTAGGTACTTCATCTCATTCAGTACCTACTGAACAGTATGCGTGTTCGGACGCAGCCTCTGTGTGTGTGCATCGAGTCTTTTTCCAACCCCCTCCTCTGTTTGCAAAGAGCGCTAGCGACATTGTATGGCTGGCGGTAGATCATTTTCGTTGAGACAGACCTGTCAATCAAAGTCTGACTGGTGCATGTGGGAATGCAGACATTCAGGTCCAGTTGGGTTAAAAAAAATTGCCAGAGGTTCGGATCTAATATTCTTGGGTTTGTCTCGGGTCGGGTCTTTCTTTTAAAAAAATGATTTATGCACGTTGAGTTAAGGTAAAAAGTACATTCCTTTGGACCCGAGAAGACCTCTTTTTGAATATATTTTTTTCTAACAACCAAGAAGAAACGCACTCTGACTTTAAATTTGACGACTATTGACTACTATAAAAAGCATTCACAAAACTGCAATTTAGTAACATTTTGCATGAATTTCTAATTTTGAATTCCTCATTTATTGATCAGAATTTGTGATTTTTCCAGAAAGCTCATTTTTGACCAATGCCAATTTTAAGTATAGGGGAGCATGGTATTGAAGATAATTTCAATCTGAATATTAATAAAATATATTTAAAAACTGATCATTTGTCTCACCAGTCTCTCTGCAATCTGCATTCACCCAAAACTCTGACTAGGCTTAACTTTTTGAAGTATTAAAATCATTCAATTACTGCAAAGCATTGCGATATGTGTATTGTGATATGCAAATTTCCCCTATTCTGATACAGTATATTGCAGCCCTTATTAAAAATAAATTCTTGCTCACTTATTTAAACTCAGATTTCATTTTGTTCTGGCAAGTATTTAATTAATTTACCCTGGGAAACATCATTGGCTTATGCAACAGACATTATAGCCTACAACAGTGCCTTAACGCAGTTAATCAATATATACAGCACTTTTTGGTTAGTTTTAAGCCTTTTTATGTTAGATCGTTTCATCAGCTGCACGGAGCTTTTTTTGTTTAATGGTCTGATTAGTTGCTGAAACTGAACTCTTAAACAAATACCTCGTGGAAAAGAACAAATGTTTTGGGTTCCTATGTAGTCTACGTGTTGTTTATTTTGCTTGTTATAAATAAACTACTTTAAAAGGACTTGTTATTTATTCTTCGCAGAGTTAACGTGATGACCACGAAAGCCGCGTGTTTATGTTGTTACTGCTGAAACCGTCTATATCTGATAGTTTCAAATGTATTAAAAATCGGCTGATAAATCAGCGGCCAATACTTTGGTCCATCTCTAAGCTTCATATAAATATAATGAACTGCACCTGTGAAAACTGCCAGGATTTATTTCTGTACAGAAAATTAAGCAAATTAATTAGAAGGCAGTAAGGCACTCACCTCGCGCTTTTCTTAAAAGTCCTCATCTCAAGTCCTCGTGCTCGGGTTAAATCGCTTCATGTTCAGTCTTATTTCTTCACTGGCGTCCTGAAAACTTTTATATTTGTCATAACTCTTAAAAACAAACACTATCTCGTGATATCAGATGCTGAGAACATGCGATCGTTTCTTCACGCTAACGTCTTTAGACCAGAAACAGATAAAAACATGTAAAGAATATGAACGTCAAGTTTGTTAAACTAATGTCTATAATTACCACAGATGCTAATAATTCAACCATTTGTATGGCAATGTTCACGAAGAGTGTAAACGCTGTCTTTGTAGCTTTTTAAGTTTCCGTTGTTTATTTGGATGACGTCATCTGATGGCGTGAGCTTGTGGCGGAGCGCCTGTCATAACGGCAATGCCATCAGTGGGTATTTATTGTTAAATTAGGTAGTTTAAGTTATAACACTTTTAATTATTTTAATGCTAATTTTATATGTTTATCAAAAACTAAATAGATACTAAATTACTTAAAATAAGAATAATTTTAGTGGTGATTTGTCTGTAACGTTACCCTCGCCTCTATCGGGAAGAAAATAAGCTGTACTTCTATCTACATTTTTTTAAACCATGCTTTTATGAAATGAAGAGCATTGTGTTTATTGATTGTATACAGGTTTGGCAGTCATTGACTTTACAGCACTGCCAACTGAAGAAAGATTTGATCTGCTGCCTCAACACTGGGCAACAATTTGTAACCCCAGCAAATGTCTTCAACAGGATTAAGAGATCTTTTAACACTATACTTTTTTCATTTGTTCATCAATTAATGAATTGGAAAACATATCTGTAAAGATGCTTGTTATTACATAAATCACTGTTGCACCTGTTGCAATTAGAGAGTAGCCTAAGCATTTAGTATTTATTATTTTTAGTGTTTTATGGTGACGAAAGTTAGCAAAGAGCCCTTAAAGGGATATTTCACTCAAAAATGAAAATTCTGTCACCATTTACTCACTCATATTGTTACAAAACTGGAAAAATTCAAAGGAAGATATTTTGAGGAATGTTTGAAACCAAACTAATCATAAACCCCATTGACTTCCATAGTAGGTTAAAAGAATACTATGGAAGTGAATGGGGCTCATGATCGATTTGGTTACAAACGTTCCTCATTTCGTCCTTTGTGGTCATTAGATCAAAGACATTAATTTATGTTTATGTACAACATGAGAGTGAATCAATAATAATTTTTGGGTGAACTATCCCTTTAAGACTTGGACATGGACCTGTGCCCAATATAGAGGCCTTTAAGATGACTTTAAATTATTTATGTTAAGACAAAACAACCGTTAAATTAAGCTAAAACAATTAAAAAATAAAGCTATTACTTAATGTTTGGTAATTTATAACAAAAACACACACTATTATTTATGGGAAGCTATAAAATACTTTATTGGTGTATATTTTTGTGGACTTGAACCACAGCGCCCTCTTTTGGAAACCGACTGTAAGACTCAGATTATTGTTTCAGTGTAAATAACTATAAATATAGTAAGATGAAACAGACTATCATTAAAAATAGGAATGAGTTTCACACAGATATGCACAAAAGTAAAAAAAACAGACTGTCAGTATAATTCAGGCCCTCGAGCGTTCACAATTCATATACACATTACACAGACATTATGCAAAAATGTCGAGCACATCAAAGACCATTTTCATTTATAGCTCCCAACATTTTCATTTATAGCTCCCCATCTTAAAATTCAAAAGAAATGACCTTCTCTGTCAAGGGATTATGGTTTTCAGTTGTGCATTACTTTGCTTTTTGGTTGTTTTACAACTGGTGTTGTTGTGCATTCAGTCTCAGTGTGACATTTGACCAAATAGTAATAGCTTTTCAGATTATGATGGTGTTTAGAAAAAAAACACAGTCAACATGTACTCAAAGTAGCAAGTATTTATTCAAGGTCAAATTATTTACAATGTAACCAAAGACAACATCTTGGAAAATGGTACAAATCCTTTAATATATATATTTGATATATTTATATATTTATTTCATTGTAACTTTATCTAAAATAATGCAACCAAGGGGGAAGTATAAAAAACAAGGTTGAAGGGTGAAAGTAGTCTAGCGGTCAAACATCAAATAGCAACTATTTACAGAAATATGTACATTTTGAAAGAAAGAAAGCATCAAAATTCAGATCTGTAAATTAACTTATCGTAAAACTCGCTTCAGTTTTACAAAATAGTTTACTCCATATGGCTCTGCAAAGATCTGAAAGGAATATAGGACACTTTTGCTTGGAAAAAAGATGCATGTTTTTTCTTTCAGCAGCTTCAAGCCATACCGCAGGACCACATTCAGCTGAATACATACACACAAAATGGAAATCAAATGTTTGAACACATTATCAAGAAATAATTTTCCACACATCACATCAAAGAGAAGAAAAAAAATCATAAAATAAAACAAATTTCATTCTATTATATTAAAAATCAGAGCGTTTAAATTAAAGAAATACACATGATGATGCATTTATTTACCTATTAAAATGCTTTAAACAACAATTCAATTGAGTCGATCTTTCTTAAACAATACATAAAATGGGGGCCACACACAAGACTATAAAACTAAAATATTTTATCAATAGAAAATAAAACGCATTTATTGGTAACTCAAGCTGTTTCACGATGAATTTTTGAGAGATGATTTTTCACATATAAAAAAGATCAAACTATACACTGCAAAAAATGATTTTCAAGAAAAAACATCTTAGTATTTTTATCTTGTTTACCAGTAAAAATATCTAAAAATTCTTAAATGAAGATGCTTTTTCTTCATGAGCAAAACGACCCAAGAAAACAAGTCCAGTTTTTAGACCAAAAATATCAAATTTAAGTGATTTTGTGCATAAAACAAGCAAAAAAAATCTGCCAATGGGGCAAGCAAAAAAAACCTTGAACATTTTCCTTAAACACTAAATTCAAGAAAAATTTGCTTACCCCATTGGCAGATTTTTTTCTAGTTATATGCACAAAATTATTTTTGGTCTCAAAACCAGACCCACCTTCCTGGGTCGCCTTGCTCATCAAGAAAAAGAATCTTAATTTGAGATTTTTTTTCTTGAAAACCATTTTTTGCAGTGTAGGAGATGGATGATCAAAAAGCCACAAAGGACACGAAGGTCCACCTTTTCAATACTTCTATCATCATGTAGTTTTGTTGTTGTTATCATCAAACCTAATAGTTAATTTTTAGTAGTGATGCACCGATGTATCGGCCGATTTTTGATGAATTTTAAACCTTCGGCATATCAGCAATAGCACGAGAAAGGCAGATACCGATTGTTTATTAATTTACTGTGTGAAGGCAATAAGTTGCATGTCTGTTGCATAATCCAGCATTTTAAAAAATTATTATCAAAATAATTAAATACTTCCCAAAACAAAATAAAATCTGTACAAATTATAGTTTGTCAGACGAGCGATGGGAAAAAACGTGAGGGATTACTTATTCATGTGAAATCTGCGGTCAGAGTAAGAGTATTTGGGAAAATGTCTGCTATCTGCGCTTTTTTCAAATCTCGGATAAAGACCAGAAAAAAATTGCAAAATCTTTATCTTACTTTTTGCCTCTCTTATTATGTTGGTCAAGCGTTTAATATCGGCACCAGTGAAGCACCTGTGTAGAACCATATAGTGCTATGTAGAACCATATGTGGTGCTATATGGCCCCTATATGGTTCTACACTGGTGCTTCACTGGTGCTTCACTGGTGCTTCACTGGTTCTTCACCGGTGCTATATGGCACTAAAATGGTTCTTCTATCGTTACGATCCAAAGCAATTGTTTTGGTGCTATATAGCACCGTTTGTTTTTTTAGAGTGTATCGAGCAAAAAAGAAAAAGCAAAAAATCGTGCATCCCTACGGAGCCCCTAAAGGAACATTAAATAAATTAAATAAAGTTTAGTTTTGCGTGCGCACGTGAAACTGTGCGCACGTGAAGTGCGCACGTGAAACTACCGCATTTAGTTTCGCGTGCTCGTGTGAAAGTTTCATGTGCGCGCACGAAACTAAACTTAAAAAAAAAATTCTGCACATAAAGGTTTTGCGTGAGCACATGAAATTTTCACGTGAGCACATGAAACTAAACTTTAGATTTTTTTACTCCAATGTCACCTTTGACATCGTTACATCCCTAATTTTTAGAACCAGAACAAAAAAAGACAAATTTAGTGTTTCATATGCGTTGTCCATTGAAATGCTTGCTTTCCCCCACTTTTAAAAAGCAGAACTAAACAAAATCGCTGTGCTTTGTGAAACAGCTCAGTTGTGAGTTTGCAAAGTCTTCGGCCTACTGCCCCTGATCACCTCCCAAAGTTGTTTCAATGACCAGATCCATTTACACGGTATGGCTTTAAATGTGGGCAAGTGAAATCCAATTGTGGGGGCATTTTGGGGGGGCAGGGCTCATCCTAGTCCCAACTAAAATGCATGTTTGAGCTGTCTTAATTTAAAAACCTGTTGCCCTGACATATCTTAACATATATCATTGCCATCGTTTTATCTCAAGAAGCACACCAGTATTGTTTTTGTTAGGTATGTTTGTAAAAACTACTTGAATGTCCTAATATAACTAAGTCTTAGTCCTGGATTAATCTAAACCATGTCTGGGAAACCTGTCATGTTAATGCCAGGTGTAAAGAAAACCCGGTTTCACGATAAAAAAAATCAATAAGTTACAGATAAGTTTAGTGTAAATCCTTATTATACCAAAAACAAACACAATTCATTCTTTTTGTCCAACATTCTTTTGTTCCAATACAAAGCCCGGTTTGCATTTAACACGAGGATCGGTTCTTTAAAACTAAAATATCATGAGAACACAAAATGAGTGAAAATGCAAGACTCGGGTGGCTTGACTGAAGCGACACTGAACCACCTTTACCACCAGAGCTGCTGTCTCCTGTCCTGAAGGGCCTAAGGCACGTTGCCAGGTCCAGATTTATCCCACGGAAGAGGGACACCTCTGCTAACAATGCTCCAAATAATCAATCACCCGTGAGATAGACTTCTGTCCTGTAGTTCCAACAGAACACTGAAAGAAAGGAAGGAAGAAATGCACGTATATATCTGGCTTACACATCCTCTCTCTTATTTGCTATCTATTGTTGCACTTACTGTCAAATTCATGAAATTAAGAAATTTCTTTAGCATTTCGGTCATGATAGAGAAATCTCCCTTAGGAAGGCTTTCCCGCACCGTTTTCACATTACTCTAATAAGAGAAGAGAGATCAGAAAAACAAACTTTGTTAAAGATTAGTAAGTTTATCATTTTTAAAAATATATTTTTTATGCCCCGTTCACACCACCAGCGACTAGCACTAGCAAAGCGACATTTGCAGTGATGCGACACAGTTTAACTTTATGCAAATGATGAGCGACTTTGAGGAGCGACAACCAATTAGAGCAAAGCAATTGAGTTCATCCATCTCTCATCAGTTATTGCAGTGGACGGGACTCATTTGTTTATGACAACCAGGTTTAGAAATGCCTCCTACTGACCACCTCATTGAAAGAGACGGGCGACACACAGTGAGAAAGTCGCTGGTGGCCTGAACCAAAGGTTTGATAGTACATTTGCCAAATACATAAATGTAAATGCCCACCGGACTCTCCTGACATAGACACCCAAGCAGAAGAGCTGTATATGACGCCACAATGCTGTCCTCCATGTGTTTCCCAGCATGCTGCAGAGCTGAGAAAGAAAGAAAGGTTTATACAGTATAAGCATATAAGATAATGCAGGGCAGAGAAATATAGAATTATATAACCAAGGTTCCCACACCTTAGTTAACTTTAAATTCAAGAACCTTTCAAGGACTTTCCAGGTCCAATACCCTCAAATTCAAGGACTCAATTTGGGGACACATTTCAAGCGAGAGCAAGGTTACATCGTGTTACCTTTTAAGATACATTGTTACAGTTCCCTTTAGAGGGAACTCACGCTGCGTCACTGCGGTGACACTTTGGGGATGCCTCCAGGGGTAAGTGTGTCAGAATGTATATATATATCAAATTCAACCAATGGTGAGGCTTAACAACAAAGACAGGGTGATGCGGGAGCCAGAAAGTATATCGCTATCTGAAATATTGCAAAAGACGGCGTTACAGGGATGCATGAAGTATGGCAAGGGAGACGCAGCGTCTCGTTCCCTTCTCAGAGAACAACAGTTACATACATAACCCGAGACATTTTTATGTGTCAAACACAACTATGCAAAAA
This sequence comes from Misgurnus anguillicaudatus, assembly GCF_027580225.2. Taxonomy (NCBI): domain Eukaryota; kingdom Metazoa; phylum Chordata; class Actinopteri; order Cypriniformes; family Cobitidae; genus Misgurnus; species Misgurnus anguillicaudatus. The sequence continues at coordinate 32,136,872 of NC_073343.2, forward strand.
AGCATTTTGGTATGAATCAAAATTCGCATACAGAAGATATAAGCATTTAAAGCGAACAGTTTAAAACGTGTGCTTAAAAGTCTAGAAATTTTAAAATATTATCCTACACTACAGGGAATAATATGGATTTTCCAGAAAACTTCTTGCATAAAAAAGATTCCAAGCACTTTCAATGACCTGTATCTATTAGGGGTGGCACGGTTCATGAAAAAAATCCGAACCGTTCGGTTCGCTTGTCTCGGTTCGGAGCGCGTGTGTGCCGTACGGTTCAACGGTTCATGGCATGCGCAATGTAACCTCATGCCCTGTATGTGACCCCAGATAGCGTGTTTCCCTTTCGCGAATAGCTCGAAAGAAGAGGTGACTGCTGTGGAGAGTGAGTCCTGCCGGTCATGTTACGTGTAGAAATGTTAAGAGGGAGAGAAATGGAAGTCTGCCCGGAGTTGGAGGATGCCCCAGCGTCGTATAAGTTTGGTGTGTGGAAACATTTTTTATTTCATGTTACCTATGATGATACAGATATATAGAACTGCAGGCTATGGGTTGAATGTGTTCAAAACAGCCACACGCGACGACAGCCTTCTCTCCGCCCATTTATCTAATCCTAGGTAATGAACACTGTTTTACGTCTTTTCGTATTCAGCGCTATTTTTAGCCTTTCATTGATAAAACGAAAGCGGCTGATTTCCGCGTAGTTTCATTTTGCTACCGCGTGAAAGTTGCGCGATCTTATTTCATAAAGTGCCCCTTAATGTAATCAGGACAGAAGTAGTCAAAAGTGGACAAAAGAGACGGATTTAAATATAACAGGTGTAAACGTTATGTTTCTCTCTCGTCCAAATATACTCTCTGCAGTAAAAAAGCAGCCTCTCAGTAATAAATCTTAGAGCTACACTGAAGTTGGGATTTTGATAAATGCAAGTTATCTTTGTGTGCTAAAAAGGCACATAAGTTCATGTAGATGGCAATACACATTCTCTTTTTTGCCAAATAAATGAAAAGCATGTTAAAATCATCAATGTCTTCCCTCTTGCTGTATCAAAATCTCACCTGGCTTTCCTCAGGGATGTTCCCAATAATGTGCTTAAAGTCAAATTCAGTTTGTGCATGATTACATGATATAACTTTTTTAATACTGTATCCTAAATTATGGATAATTAATACATTAATAAGATAATACATTTCTGCAGTGTTAAAAATTAAAAGAAAAAATAACAAGAACCGTACTGAACCGAGAACCGTGACCATAGAACCGTGATACGAACCGAACCGAGGGTTTTGTGAACCGTGCCACCCCTAGTATCTATGTATGTATATTTTCAAAAACTTCCCAGGGCCTTGAATTATTTCCCCCAGATTTACAAACTTTTAAGGATTTCAAGGACTCCTGGGAACGCTGTATAACGCAGTTTTGGGAAAACGTACTTTTGGACGTGCGGTACAAGTTGGATCCATGCATTGCTGTATATATATTGTCAGTCTTCATAAAAAAACAGCACCGTTTTTTATGTATGCTGACTTTGCTATTATTTTAATCACTGACTGTTTATCTACCTGAGAACATACCAAGTTAATATTACTGTGGGTTCACAGCAGACGCAAGTTCAACAATTTGCGCAAGTAGATTACATACAAAGTCAATACAAAGACGCAATCAGACGCGTCCTTGCGTGGGGCAATGCGAATGACGCAATATGGGTGGATATTGAATATTTTCAACTTGGGCGAAGACGCGTTTTAAGCGAATAGCGCATGTCTTCGCGGGAAACGTGCCACCCATATTGCATCATCCGCACTGCCCCACGCGATGACGCGTCCGACTGCGTCCTTGCATTGACTTTGAAAAATATTCAACGTGAGCGAAAAATTCGTATGACACGAAGTTAAATCCTGCGAGTAATCTACAGCGAGTAACGCAATGCTACGCGTTTGGTGTGGCTGTAGCATTAAGCATTTATGGTATCCTCCTCTTTTAGGTTTGTTTCAGCAAATCCAGTGGTTGCCACGGAAAAATTGTGTGATATGCGAGTAAAATATAAGTTACATGAGTAAACCATTCCCTCCCTAACCCAGATGTTATATGTATCAGCGAGCTCACATGATAGGATGATCCGACTATCAGCCGACACTAACGTGAACCGTTTTTGTTACCTTTGTTGAGATCGAGCTCTTCTTCCTCTTCCTCCTTCTTGTCATTCTTGTCATTCGTGTCATTGGTTTCTGATTCGACCCACTGGATCTCTCCTGAGGTTTCTTGCCATTCTCCGCTCTGGTCCGCCTGAGCTTTGGGCGCCTCGCTGATGAGATCATCAGTCTGCGCCTCAGCTAACACGGCAGCTTGCTCTCGTTCCAGAAAGAGCTGCAGACAAAGATACAGAAATACTTGCATTAAGTCATTTAAAAAACACATTGATATTCAAGTCAACACACTACAGACATTGATGTTGTGCAGAAATCTGATTGGCTGAAACACACCTGCACCAGAGCCACCAGGGCATTGAACATTGACTTCTGTGTTGTGGTTCCCTTCTCGCCCTCTTTTTGCTCTTCAGTCTTCGTCTCCTCCTCTCCTTTCATCTGCACATCATTCTCGGTCTTCACGGATACCTCCGTATCATTCAGGTAGCTCATATCCACCTCCATCTCCACCAGATAGTGTCGGTTTCTGGCGCTGTACTCCACCAGATTTATTAAAAGACCAAGACCCTGTGCACGGGAAGACTCGTCATCAACAAACGTAGATAAAGTCACATCACACATCCCGATGATTGTTTTCATGAGCTCTCACCAGCACGCGAATATCGAATCTCTGCTCCTGAGGCAAATAGCGAGGAACCTTGAGAACGGAGTCCAGAGCTGTCAGAATCAGACCATCTTGCTCACCTGTTTTGGTACTGCCCCATTCTAAAAAATATGTTTCAGTCAGGTTATGTTCAAAATATAATTTGTAATGGGATAATGTTCGGAAACGTGTCGATTTGCGGCTCACCGTTATCATGTGTGAGGTTGAGCAGAACCCCAATAACAGCTCTCATACAATCCTCCACAGCTTTACCCACGTTGCTATGACTGCTATGCGAGAGGGCGGAGTCAGATGATGAAGATACCTCTCGACTGTAACGCTGGATCATCTGTTCACAATGGTGCAGAGCCCTAAATATAGCACAACAGTACAATCCCAAAAGTTAACACCAAACACATAAGGTCACCTACCTAGAACACTGCAAAAAATAATTTTCAAAAAAAAAAAATATTAGTATTTTTGTCCTGCTCTCAGTAAAAATAGCCAAAAATTCTTAAATGAAGATGATTTTTCTGGATGAGCAAAACGACCCAAAAAAATAAGTCTAGTTTTCAGACCAAAAATATCACACTTAAGTGATCTTATGCATAAAACAAGCAAAAAAAATCTGCCAATGGGGTAAGCAATTTTTTCTTAAAGTTTTATTGAATTTAGTGTTTAAGAAAAATGTTCAAGATTTTTTGCTTACCCCATTGGCCGATTTTTTTGCTTGTTTTATGCACAAAAGCACTTAAATTTGATATCTTTGGTTTAAAAACCAGACCCATCTTCCTGGGTCGTTTTGCTCATCAAGAAAAAGCATCTTCATTTAAGAATTTTTAGATATTTTTGCTGAAAACAAGACAAAAATACTAAGATTTTTTTCTTGAAAATCATTTTTTGCAGTGTAGTATTTTTGTCTTAGGAAAATAAGTCTAGTTTTTAGACAAAAAATAAAAAAATTAAGCGAATTTGTGCTTAAAACAAGCAAAATAATAATAAAAAAATTCCCTTGAATTAAGTGTTTATGAAAAAAGTAAACTTATTTCAAGATTTTTTTTTGCTTGTTTTAAGCACTAATTTACTGAAAGTTTATTTTTTGTCTAAAAACTAGACTTATTTTTCTAGGTCATTTTGCTCATCAAGAAAAAGTATCTTAATTTACGAATTTTTAGATATTTTCACTGAAAACAAGACAAAAATACTAAGAAAGTAAGTCATTTTTGCAATGAAAGACACAAAGCTGCTTATGTTGAAAATCAACTAGTCTTTAGGTTTCCTGAGCTAGTCTAGATGGATTTTTGCGCATCATCTGGCTGTTTTTGAACTCATTACAACAGATGAGGGACACTTGCCTCAAATCGCCATGACTACAAAGCTATAAACTTCATTAAAGAAACAAAACGGGGCCCACCAGTAATCGTCTTGACATTTGCGGTTGTACATGATGAACTTGTTATGGTCTTGACATTTGCAGTTGAACGTGATGAACTTGTTACACAAGCAGTCCTTAACGGCTACAGTAGCAATGTTTTAATAGGGATGAATTTAGAAATTTGACGAAAAAGCAAGCATAACCCTTCCTGAGGGGTCATCTCCCAATTCCTCCCCTTTAAAGCAATGTCACTATAAATAAAATTAACGGTGCCAAATATTGCATTGAAATAATCTGTTAAAGGATTAGTCCATTTTCTTAAAAAAAAAATCCAGATAATTCACTCACCACCACGTCATCCCAAATGCCGATGTCTTTCTTTGTTCAGTCGAGGAGAAATTACATTTTTAGAGGAAAACATTCCAGAATTTTTCTCATTTTAATGGACCCCAACACTTAACAGTTTTTATGCAGTTTAAAATTGCAGTTTCAAAGGACTCTAAACGATCTCAAACGAGGCATAAGGGTCTTATCTAGCGAAACGATTGTCATTTTTTGCAAGAAAAAAATATGCACTTTTAAAACACAAACAACATTAAAACTATTAAGTGTTGGGTTACATTAAAGTCCATTAAAATGAAAAAAAAAAAAAAATCCTAGAAGGTTTTCCTCAAAAAACATAATTTCTTCTTGACTACACAAAGAAAGACATCAACATTTTGGATGACATGGTGGTGAGTAAATTATCTGGATTATTTTAAGAAAATGGACTAATCCTTTAAATTGTTTACATAGAAGATATTTGGCTTTATTAAGTTCAAAAAATGATCTAGAGATTCTATGTAGGGTTTACATGTCCATTTACAATCCTAAGATTTGTCTTTATAATGAGATGGTCTATTATTACCTTATTTGAAAGGGTCATTAATAATAATGTTGAGCTCTGCTCTGATTGGCTGTTTCACAGAGCAGCTCCTTCAGTAGCTCTGTGTGTGTGCAAACAAACCTTATATTTAAGCCTGTATCAGACGAAGATACAGATTTTGAGAAATAATCAATTGTTTGGAGATTGAAAATGGACATTTCTAAGTCGTAAGTTCGTGTCCATGGAGAGGAGAAACTGTCGAGAACGACCAAGAGTGTCAAAAAAGTTGGCCGCTTCTCAACTTTATGCAAATATTAATTGAAAAACGGCAGGCAATTGCTGTAAAAAGTAGGCAAGCCAAGATTTTGACATTTTTGTGGACCTGGTGGATTACTGAGCTGATATCACATCTCATTTACTTTAAATGTATGTTATATTTAGGGCTGTCTCGAACGTTTGTAAATGTTTAGACATTTTGAACTTTAGGTGGTTGATAGCTCAAAAGAAGTGTTTAGTAAAACATATCTGACAAACCACACATCACATTGCTGAGGACACTATGAGCTGGGAGTCTTTGTAAGCGATCAGATAAGCCTGGTTCTCTGGGTTGTGCACAGATACCTGGATTTCAAAGAGAAACGCACATTAAATACCACACAAAGAAAACATGCACGCACGAATGTGTAGCACACATTGGCTGATGTTCACTCACACTCTCCAAAACCCGCAAACAGCGTTCAGCTCCCCAGAGAGACGCCACCAAACTCTCTTTATCTTCTTCTTTACTCAAGTTCTCCACACACTCTTTTACTGAGGACGAGAGACAGATAAAGAAATCATGACGTTGTGTCTTATAGCAAATATGCTAATCAAATCCAAATATGCAAACGTTCCCGTGTAGTACCTTTATCAACGATGTGATCCAGTCCGCCCAGTAAACGCAGCTCTTCTTTAAACCAGTCTCCGGCTCGCTTCGACGTAAGAGACAGAAGCGTCTCCATAGCTAAATGACCCGTCTAGAAGAGAAAACAAAACAATAAATCAATCAAAGGATGTCATTTGCGTTATGGAGAATGATTTTACACTGCAAAAAATGACTAAGTATTTTTGTCTAGTTTTTAGTACAAATATCTAGAAATTCTTAAATCAAGATGCATTTTTGATAAGCAAAAAATTTAGCATATTTTTCTAGATTTTTTCTTGAATTTAGTGTTTATGAAAAATGTTTTTGCTTACCCCATTAGCAGATTTTTTGCTTGTTTTATGCACAAAAATCACTTAAATTTGATATTTTTGGTCTGGAAATAGACTTGTTTTCTTGTGTCGTTTTGCTCATCAAGAGAAAGCATCTTGATTTAGGAATTCTTAGATATTTTTACTGAAAACAAGACAAAAATACTAAGATTTTTTTTTGCAGTGTAAGAAAGTAAGTTTGGTTTATAGACAAAAATATATATACAATTTAAGTGAATTTGTGCCTAAAACAAGCAAAAATATCTGCCTTATGGGGTGAGAAAATTTTTAAGAAAATTTGTAAGAAAAAAGTAAACTAATTTCAAGATTTTTTTCTGACTCCATTGGCAGATTTATTTTTCTTGTTTTAAGCAAAAATTCATTTAAATGTTATATTTTTTGTCTAAAAACTAGATTTTTAGGTCATTTTGTTCGTCAAGAAAATGCATCTAATTTAAGAATTTTTAGATATTTTTACTGAAAACAAGACAAAAATACTTGGAAAGAAAGTACTTTTTTACACTGAAGACATCAATTTTTACATGCCACACTGCACAAAATGATTTTCAAGAAAAAAATTCTTAGTATTTTTGTCTTGTTTTGAGTAAAAAAGATGCTTTTTCTTGATGAGCAAACAACCCAAAAAATAGCTCCAGTTTTTAGACCAAAAATATCAAATTTAAGTGATTTTGTGCATAAAACAAGCAAAAAAATCTGCCAATGGGTAAGAAGAAAAACTTGAACATTTTTCTTAAACACTAAATTCAAGAAAAATTCAAGAAAAATACTTAAAGTTTATATTTTTTGTCTAAAAACTAGACTTATTTTCCTACGACATTTTGCGCATCAAGAAAATACTTCTAAAATAAGAATTTTTAGATATTATTACTGAAAACAAGATAAAAATACGAAGTACAAAAGACAGTTTTGGTACGTATAAGTACATATTTTTGGCGAAAATGACGATTGTTTCAGTAGATAAGACCCTTATGCCTTACATTTCATTGATTTTAAAAAAAAATTGTGGTTTCGGTTCTAAAACATGCGAGCCACTCACGGTGATGTTCTCCAGGTCCAGATGTTTGTTGTGCACCGTTTCACAGAGTTTACGAATCTTCTCTTTAACTTTGCTCATCTCTTTAGCTGTCAGCTGGTCTGCAACAGAGTCATCCTGCTCAAGTTCCAGCAGCCTGATCATCAGCTCCAGACAAGACCGGTCCAGATCCATGTTCAGCCGGTCTCGACTCAATATGTACATCAGAGACGCTGTGCACAGAGCCAGGTTCTACAGGAGCAAGAAAAACAAAGTTTTAACAGATATTGCCATAATAAAACAGCCATGACCATTGCACCCAATAATTTTGTGTGTGATACAGTTTACAGTCAGTCAGGGACTATTTTTCCAGCTAAATAAAGGCTTTGAGATTTTACATCATAAAAGGTGCATTGATGCATATTTTTGCCTTAATATTTTTATTGTGTGGTAAGGCATTGCAAAGGACAAAAATCTGTGTAGTGTTCACTACAAGTTCACCGTCCTCTTCAAAGCTTACAGACATAAAGCAAAAATACACCAATTTTGATATTCCTACATCCTTTATACCAAACTCGAATAAATGTAAAAACACCCGTAACTACAGCAAAGTCACTATAACAAGTATCCTCTGGTGGCTTAGGGTCTAATTCAAAACATCTGCCTCGACTCATTAACTGGATCTAGTTGATTTTTCACAGTGCATCCTTTAATACGCAAATAAATACAAGTCAAGCAAAATGAGTCTAGGCAAACATTTTCACGCGCCATCTGTGTAAACCGAACGAGTAACAAACTGGCGTCTGTTTGCCTTTCCACCCCGTCTGCCATTACATCCAATTAATCTTCAAAAATGATGTAATAAAGTATTATCATTACCAACACAGTTACAACATTGTGCTCACTTTGAATTCTGCCTAGTTATATAGCTGTTTGATTTGCTAGTAGATTAAGGTTAGTTGGTCTTGTAGTAATTGAATTGTCAGCCGTTCATCTCAGAAAAGAACTCACCGGGTGCTGTTGGGAATCACTGAGCATTTTAAAGACCTGGGCCACCTTCCCTCTGGCCCTCAAGTGCATGCGAAAACTCGGCACGGCACAGCGTGCGGCCAAACTGATTATACTGAAAAATAAAGACATGCACAAATACACCTGTCAGTCGCTGATCTGTTGCGGTTCGACCAGTTAAAGCAGATGTCCAACTAGCAGAAGCACTTGAAATGGTTGATGCCACACCTATTGATTGTTTTTGATGATATATCACTCTTCAGTCACCAGTCTGTCAAACTCGACGGTTATAAATGGATGTGACAAATAAAACAATTTCTCTGTCAGGCTCACGTCATGGATCGCAATGCCCCATATTAGTAGAACATTAACGATTGACAGAGATGTCACAAAAAATGTGTCATTTCTGTGACATTCCTAACCTGCCCTCACAAAAAAAAAAACGTAACTACCGCATTGTCCCGAATACAAGACGACCCTGATTATAAAACTACCCCACTTTAAGACTACCTTTTGGAAAAATGTTTTTTGACGACCAACTCGTTTTAAAGGAAAAGCTTTAATTTGAAAATACTTTTCATAAGTCAAAGACGACCAGTTTGGTTCCCCGCATTCTTAATATGGCATACGGTAACAATTAGCCTAGGCCGTCCATCTCATTGGGAAAAAATACGTAGCCATTTAAATGTTTAACTAACAGTAAAAGTAAACAACTGTAGTTAATCAGGTTGGTTCAGTACAGGTGAACTTGGTTATGTATATTTGTCGCCACCTACCGCATTTTTGCGGTTGTACAGAATGATTGGCACGTAATCATCTCTAGAGCTCAAATATAAGGTGACATTGTTTATTAAGAAGCATTTCCGTGAAAAAATATTGGGTCTCATTCACCAAGCATGCGCACACACAAATATGTGCGTTAGATGTGCGTACGGATGCTTTCACTAACAAATCGTGATTCAACAAAAACAAATAAATACTTTCGTATCAAAATGTCTTCTAAAAAATCTACAACCACTACAATCAAATACTACGCTGTAATTATAATGTTTATAATCATGTTGAAATATAAATGTATATTTTCTGTATAATAAATTATTATACATGATTTATTTTATTATTACATACATTATATTATACATTGTTATAGCCTACTTTATTTTTCAAAACATATAAAGATGCGCGTAATGACAAATCTCCACGATTTCCTTCCTCACTTGATAAATCTCTATGTGAAAACGTCTATTTAATGCCTAATGTAAACGTCATGTAAATGTAATGAGAACTCCAAATGTCAATGACTTAATCTCCTGTCTGTTTTATTTTGGATACAGATGAGCGTCTCTGTCATATTAATTTCATGTCATATTTGTTAACGCATCCAATATTTATTTAATGTTACTCCGGTCAGTGGACAGCACTGGCTTCCTCCAGCGACAGCAAAACCTTCCAAATAACTTTACCGATAATAAATATGATCATGTATTTCTTTTCGATCTCTTTTGCTTCTATGACAAACTGCGCTATAATTTTCTGTGGATTAGCGCTGCGCAAAACCCTTATATGGAGCTGGTTTGGGCGTGTTTTATGCAAATTACCAACCTTGTGCACACGGCCGCTCATGTAGAACAATCCAAATTCACTAACGTAAGAACAACTATAAGAACAAATTCATGTGCGTACGCAGGTGTTGTGAATTAGGCAGGAAGTTTTCGTGAGAAGTATACGTATAAATACGACAAAACATAAGCAATTATTAGTAAATGAGACCCATTGTCTTATATTTGGGAAAATACGGTATTTCACAAATTGTTGACGAATTTGAACAAATTATACAAAAATGAATAATTATTCGAAAAGCAAAAATGAAGTCCCACCCCTGAAGTGAAATGTACAAACAAGATGAATTAACACAAATTAGCCACCTCACAAAATAGTTACAGACTGCCATTTAATTGTGTTGTCATTTCTGTTATTTTTATGGATCTGCGTGGGATGGGATGCAGGGGATTGTGTGTATATTACCTAAGGCAGCGTGTGTTGAGTGGTTGTGTGCTCTTCAATCCCGTCTCCAGATACTCAAAGTCATCTGTGAACTCCTGATTCTCCCCAAACTCCACCACATCATTAAAGTGCTTCACATGCTGGACCACCGTGTATAGCTGCAGGAGCAATAAAACAATTGAGAACGCCCATCGCTCAACTACTAATTTCTTGTATAAATGGTAAATTTGGTTATTAAAGGCACAATATGTAAGATTTTGTGACCATTTAAATGCTATGGTGAATAAAGCATTAATAACTTTCCGAAACAAAATGAGTAGTATTTCCCAGCATGCACTGCTTACCTCTTTGTGCTCCTTTCTGCATTTAAGTGCAGTGACAATGTCATGGTATGGCTCAGTGGGCATAGTCACCGACTTAATGACTTTAGGAGGAGGGGGCGGGGCTTTAAACACTCCGTCGTCCTTATGGGAATTCGTATCCTTGTTGCCGCTTGACACACTGGGCTTCTGTGGGAAAGAAAAAACACTACTGGGTTCACAGGTAGAGGAAATTACATGGCATAAAGATTACTAACAGGTTCGGTGTTGTTTACGTACAGGTGCTGGCATGGTGTGAGAGGAAACGGGAGCCGGCACTTCCTCCGCTTCGGGTTGATTCCAGTGACGGGCGTTATATACGGCTTTAGCAGGAGACTGCGTTAAACGCAAACACAAGCTCTATTAAAAAAAAAAAAGTTCACCAGGGAGCATTAAAAACAAACACTAGAAAAGGCAAATAACAACTGTAATCTGTATAAATGTGATGTGATGAATGGACAAAAGCTGCGTTTCAATTAAAGATTTGCGCAAAACTTTAGCGTTTTTTCTAAATGTTGACCAAAAAATAATGGGGTTTCCTTTAACTGATGTTACGTGACTAAAATGTAATTTTGTTGTCTCACAACAAGTCGCAGCGGTTGTGTTTGACTTCATACGATATAATCATGATATCAAAATACAGCAAGTACGGCTTGAAAGTAGGGATGCATAATGATTAATCGCAATTAATCGATAACAGAACCAAAGTTTTTGTTTACATCATATATGTGTGTGAACTGTGTATAGATAAATGCACACACATGCATGTATATATTTAAGAAATCTGTATATACATTTATATATTTATGTATAATTTATATTATATATAAATACCTAATATATAAATCTATATTTTTCTTAAAATTATACATGCATGTGTGCATATTTATGTATACATAATTATTATACACAGTTAATACACATATGATGTAAACAAAAACTTTTATTCTGCTATAGATTAATCGCGAATAACCGTTATGCATCACTACTTGAAAGCATAAAGCGCAGTCGACTCCCAAATCGCTCTCGCTGTATTTTGATGTCATGCGCTTGATGGTTCTTGTGACGCCACATCATGTCGAACACACATCTTGCGCCGCAAGAATCGACAGCCAGATGACATCAAAGCACCGCGAGAGAACTTTGACGTCATCCGGCTGTCGATTATTGCGGCGCCGCATGAAGTCGAACAAGCCTAATGTCATTTTAAAGAATTATCATGTGACTTTTACGCATGTCAGGTGACCCGTTTATGTGAACATATATAGCAGTTTTGCAATATATCCCTTTTTCGAATTGCCTGAAAAACCACCTCACCCAAGCGTAAAAACTTTTTTCTGATATATGAGAGTTTATGCGAATTGCCGTGTTTTCATTGACCGCATTATCAATTTTTCATTTCAATCTGTTTTTATATTCCTAATTTGAAGGGTAATTTTAATATCATGCGCATGTCGGTCTGTGTGGCGTCATACTAAGTTAATTTCGTTAAAATGACTTATCGCAAGACCACGAAATTATGTTTTAGTCGCATAACATCAGTTACAGTGCGTTTACACCAGCAGCGGTAGAGGCAAAAATGCGCTATTCGCACGTAATTGGACGCTTAAACATTTGAGTTAACTCGCTTCATTCTCGCGTGAAATTCTAAACATTCGAGAAATTCACGCGGAAATTTGCGTCATGGGAGGGGCTTCTGTGACTCCGCTAAGACTCCGCTCAGACTCCGCTCGCTTCCTTTAATCACGTCACTACTACAGCAAGTTCCTGATTGGTTAACGCGTGGATGCCTAATCGCGTCTTTGCATTGACTTAACATGTAAATCATCCGCGCTTGCCACCTCCACCGCAGCTGGTGTAAACACAGCATTAATGGAAAGGGCGTCATTTCGCAATTTTTTTTTAAATAACGGTAAAAGTTTGCGAAAATCTTTAACCCCTGAGCACGTCTGTAAAATGCTAAAAAATGCCTAGAAAGGACACTAATTGTACCTGCTGTGTTGACTGTATCTTAAAACAATTTACATCATTTGAATCACTTTTCGAAATCACGAACTTTAAGGGGTTAATGGAAACGCAGCTAGTGTCAAAGACCACACTAGAAACAAAGAGTCCAATTAATGTTTACTGATAACTTAATTCAAAAGCCTTGTGAAGCTTTTTCTGGCCTTACTTTTTTTGGCTTGCTGAAGATCTTGCGTCCAATCTCTTTTGATTTGTCGCTCTGCTTTCCCTGCTGTTCCTTCTGTGAGCCCGAGGAGCCCGTCTCATCCAACGACTCTTGAGAGTCTGACAACAGAACAAATAATTTTTGTGTCACACAGGATGAAAATAAAAGGTTCAATGAAAAACCATAGTGAATCAGTTCAGGTGTGTATGAAAGGAACCTGTGTTTGCGCTGCTTTGGCTCTGTTGACTCTCCTGTGAGTGGTTGCTCTGCGGGCTGTCAGCGCTGGTCGACAGGGCCATAGCTTTCTTTTCCTTCTTCTCTTTAGCTTCTGAATCGTCCTCTTCCTCACTGTCGCTCTCGCTCAGATCGTCAAAACCAAAGTATTTGATCTTGTAGCTGGTGCTGCCGGACACAGTGGCCTCTCCGTCTGCATCCTGAACGTCATTCTCCTCAAAGCCGAAAAACTCCAGTTTCGTCTCTTTTTTGCTTTTATTCTGTGTGGGCCTGAACCTGACGAGACAGTCAGAAGAATATATCGCAATACATTGCAATACATTATCCTGTCTAAGTTTGAACTGCTTAAAGGAATATTCAATTTTCTTAAAAGAAAAATCCAGATTATTTACTCACCACCATGTCATCCAAAATGTTGATGTCTTTCTTTGTTCAGTCGAGAAGAAATTATGTTTTTTGAGGAAAACATTGCAGGATTTTTCTCATTTTAATGGACTTTAATAGAGCCCAACATTTAATACTTAACACTTAACAGTTTTTTTTAACGGAGTTTTAAATGACTATAAACTATCCCAAACGAGGCATAAGGGTCTTATCTAGCGAAACGATTGTCATTTTTGACAAGAAAAATATGCTCTTTTAAGCCACAACTTTTCGTCTAGGTCCGGTCCAGCGTGACCTAAAGTAAATGCGTAGTGACGTAGGGAGGTCACGTGTTACATATATAAAACGCAAATTTGCTGACCATTTTAAACAATAAACTGACACAAAGACATTAATTAGTATCAGTTGACATACAACAACGTCGGAACGGTCCTCTTTCAACACACTTGTAAACACTGGGGCGGAGTTTCGCATTCATCCTCTGTGACCTCTTGACGTCATGACGTATTGCGTGGGGTCACACTGACGCATCACGACTGGATCTAGACGAGAAGTTGTGGTTTAAAAGTGGATTTTTTAATTTTTCTTGTCAAAATGACAATCGTTTTGCTAGATAAGACCCTTATGCCTCGTTTGGGATCATTTATAGTCATTTGAAACTCTGTTGAAAAAAACTGTTAAGTGTTGAGTTAAGTGTTAATTGTTGGTGTCTATTAAAGTCCATTAAAATGAGAAAAATCCTGCAATGTCCTCAAAAAACATAATTTTTTCTCGACTGAACAAAGAAAGACATCAACATTTTGGATGACATGGTGGTGAGTAAATTATCTGGATTTTTCTTTTAAGAAAATGGAATATTCCTTTAACAATTGCACAAAAAAAAACATTGATTTAAAAAAAACCAGACCACTGTATAGGATAAATCAGATGTTTTGTCACAATAAAATCTTTAACTCATTCCCCCGCCAGCCATTTTTTGAAAAGTTGCCTGCCAGCATTTTTTCGTGATTTTCACAAGTTTCACAAAATGCCTTCCAGGAAAATTTTCTTCTAAAAATATATAAAAATACAAATATATTAAATGAAAAAACAGACCATGTGCTTTCAAACAAACAAATAAAATGGGAAAAAAACTTGTCATCCTATCCATATTTTTTTCTCTGCTTACAAACTCTTAAATATGGGTATTTTTCTTTAAAAATATTTTTTAGCAAAAAGTTTAGCATTTTTGTGAAGGAATTTTGTTAGATATCAGATTCAGAACGATTATCAAAACATACATAGAGTTTAAAATTAGTAAATAACGTTTTGGCTTCAGTTTTTTTTTTATAAATTGTCGCGGTATTGCAGATTAACAAAGATTCTTTTTTTATGCAAATGTTTTCTCTTAATTGACGAGATAACTCGTCAATGGCGGGGAAAGAGTTAATATTGATTCTCCTAGCCTTGAAAAAATATCTGCTGATACCTAAAAAAAACTGCAACACATACCAGAGCAAATGGTTTGTTTTTGGATGATAGTAATGCTTTGATGTTACAACGTAATGCATAGACACACATTGTGTGAAGAAAGCCAAAAAAAGATGCATTTTAAAAAATATGGATATAGATTTTATGCATTGCATCAATAAATCATTGTTAGTAGGACTGGGCAAAAAAAATAGATTTTTCGATTAATTGTTTTTTACAACATGGTCGATTCAGAATCGATTCTCAAAGAGAAATTTTTCCCCCCGTATTTTTTCGGCAAATATTGAACGTAAGATTAACATTAATCAAATTACTAGTTTTCTTCACTAGATGTCACCCTCTTTTTTGCCTTGCGCGATGTTACCAAAGAGCGAGAGGTGAGCCTGTCATTCTTTCATTTAGTCCTTAAAATGGCGGTTTAGGATGCTTCATTGAAGTTGATGCCACCTTCACATAAAAAGTAAGAGGTATGGAGGCATTTTAGATTTTGCTAGCAAGACGACGACGATAGTGTTGTGACTTTTTTATTTTTTATTTTATTAAAAACTGCTGTTCACTGTTCTTTTTTATTAATATAGTATTTGTATTAAATCTATATTCATTGAGTTGAATTGAGAATAAAAACCGACCCGAGATCCGGAATCGGAAATCGAATCGATAGCTTGTGAATCAAAATTGAATCGATCTGGAACATCTGAATCGATACCCAGCCCTAATTGTTAGTCATCTGATCAATGTATTGTGTTTTACAACAAATCTGTGCTTACCTGTAGTCAATATATAAAAAAATATTTGACCACAGAATACTGCAATAAAAAAAGACTGTAAACTATAAACACTGTACAGAATAAAAAAAATGAAACCTGGAACAGAAACAGCACACACTTTGTAGACTGGAATAAATAAGCACTAATATGAAATGATTTTATATCAACAATAATAAACAGTATATATAAGTCAGCACCAATATTCTGTGTATATTTATATACAGCAAGCACTAAAATGCCATGAAATGATGTTGGCATGCAAGCATATATGCACTATTATGTAGTATGTACCTGGTAGGCTTGGCAGGCTGTGTGTCCGTTTTCTTCCTAAAAGTTCCTGCCTCTCCGATATCAGCTTGCACCGGGGTGACTAATTCATCCACACTTCGTTCGATCGAGTCCTGGATGGTGACGTTACACACCGACACACAGGACGGATGAAGAATCGTGTAGTCCCTCACTCGGCCTCGACCGGCAGGTTTGACCTCCGTAGTCCCAGAAACTCCCGCACTGACACTGTTCGCGAGGGCAGGCGCCGGCGAAGAACTCACAACAGAGGTCACCGCACCACCGCTATCAGACCCTTTATTCCGGTTGGGTCGTTTGTAAACTCTATCGCTGGACGGTTTAAGAAGCGGAAGCTGTTCAAAGTCGACGGGTTCTGCCGGAGGTTCCGGCTCAGTGGGGCATGGCTCCGAGCTCTTGAGTCCATCTTGAGAACTTCCCTCTCCGGCACCCGGTGATGAGTCCTCCTCAGGAGAGTCCCAGTCATCCGAGAAGTTCCTACTGTGGGTTTTTAAGCTAGAAGTCTGGGAGAGTGGTTTGCTTACAGGAATGCTGGATTTACTCCAAGCTCCTCCGGATCCGGCAGCGTGCGATGATGCCGCAATCGTTTTAGCTGCATTGAGTGGAAAGAACAAAATGTATAACAAAGTTTAGAAAAAATTTAGATAAATGATGGTAAGCAAAGAGTTGATGATACCCAACGTATTTGTTTTTCCTACTATGGAAGTCAATGAATACCGCTTACCATCATTTATCAAAATACAGGTTGAGTAAATGACGACATAATTTTTATTTCTGGGTGAACTATCCCTTTAAACCCCACAATGAATGTTTCATTAATACAATTAGATCTTGAATGATCCTTCGAGGGTTATCACAGCCTAAATTCGTGTTTCTCTGATTGTCATAATTAGCCTTGCTAAAGAGTCGAGGGAAAGTGCGGGTCTGCGGAGGGCTGAAAATATCCTGCTGAAAAGTCCCAGAGCCCACGCCAGTGTGCTTACACGAGCACCTCATCTACAGACAGAAGACTTCAGCAAAGATTCTGCTATTCTCAGCACTGTGTGAAACAACCATCAGAGGCTCTCAATCCTGCTGCGGGACAACATGCGGACAAATGTGACTAAATGCGAGGTCATAATGACTCGATGGCCCTTTCACACAGTATTTTGGGTAAATTACCATGAATGACTTTACCAGTAAATGTGCCATTCACACACACAACGGCATTCCGTCTATTTACCAGTAAGATATCATTCACACATCAGTACTAAAATAGAGAATTTGAAGCTGACGTCATGCAAACTGCATGCTGGGACGGTGCGGCCATGTGTGAATGACCGTGCTAGCTGCTTTTGGTTGCCACCTGTTCAATACCAGAAAACTCTGTCAGAGAGCGGAAGTTTAGTCTAAACCACCACGTGGGGAGTTTGATGTGGTGCTGTAAACATTTAACAATGCTGTGTTATGACTTTATATCCACGGTCCGAATTTTTGTTGTTTCTACTTCTGTGGCATACACAGAGTATGCAAAGTTGCTCTTGACCAAACAACGTTGTATTAGATGACTACAAACTGAACTGTAGGGAAAAAGTCGCTTACCTGCATCAAAACATTAGGCATTTACACCGGCGTATGTTTTCAATTGTTTCCAATGGGTTAAAAATTTTCATCTTTGGGTGAAACACTTAGCTCGTCAATGTCACTAGGGCAGTCACAATGATTAAATAATCACCACAATGATTAAATAATCGTCTCATCGCAATGATTGCACATCTCTCTAAAAAACACAAGGGGGAGCTGTAGCGCCTGTATAAACGAGACAGCCTCAGATGGCGTTCCTTTACTGACAGTGTAATGCGATGCATTGCAATGCCATTTAATACATTGGAAAAAACAGCATTTCAAGAAATGCTGCACACCTTTAATAAGCAATATGAACTATTATTAGGGGTGGGCGATATGACCAAAATCTTCTATCACGATAGGATTAATTTTATATCATGATAACGATATGTATCACGGTAGAGTTTTTTAGAAAGAAGATAAAAACAAACAAAACTCAAGCTTTCTGAAGATAAACAGTCAATGATATAAGAATGATGTATGTATAGGCCTATATATATTTTTATTTAAGGTAGAAAAGTGATTTAATCAGGAGCAGTGAGAGATTTCAGACAGGAGCAAAATTAGGTAACTTCCCCTTTAAGACCAAAGTCCGGATCCAATACACTGTTGCACATGGCTTTCTCTTTTAGCTGTTTACTTTCTCTTAAGACCTAACTGATCGTGTTTATTAGGAATTTTGACACGTATGTTTATTTAAGGCTAATAAAGCGGGAAAAACGCTCACGAGCTTAATGAGCAGCGGTCGCGCGACTTGCGCGCTCCTCACAGACAGAAAGAGCAGCGGTTGCGCAACTTGTCTGCTCCTGACACACAGAAAGAAATGCACGCATACAGATCTGTTGTCTGTTTTTCAATGGCTTAAAATAACTTGTTTTAAAACTGTAGTGCTTAAATACGTATACAAACGTTACGTTTTCGCGACCACATTCACAGGAGGGTGACGTGGGCACGTAACCTCGATAGAAACGATAGTCCAAAATCTCTACCGGTTGACAAATTTCTACCGGTTAATTATGTCTACCGGTTTATCGCCCACCCCTAACTATTATCATTAAATAATTACTTTTAAATACGTGTTATGTGTATTAATATTCACTGCTAGGTAATCCTTCCAAAATATTTAATTTAAATAATTACAACCATGTGTGAAAATTATTTTATGAACAAACAAAATGTATGAGAATTAAACGTCATAGCAATAAAACAGACAATTAATCGTCATAACCGCCAAAGCCCTAAAACAGGCAATTAATCATCATAATCGGCACAATTTATTAGACAATTAACTGTCAGCCAAATTTCATAATCGTGGCAGCCCTAAATGTCACTTCTTACTTGGCTGTCCAATCGCAGTCTATAACGGGCGGAACAAATATCACAAAAAAAATCAACGACTGATAAACAAAATCAGAATATCATAGCAACCAAAGCGCTCAGCAGACTTCCGCCTGGCGTTTCTAGCCATGTTTAAACGCTTTTGTGAACAATGTCTTAACATAAGGTTTCACCGAGTTGTAATTGACAAAATGTTTAAATATTATGAGCAATAAGTGTTTTTTGTTTAACCAATTTTTTTTTTATCACTTATTTACTGCAATTACATTGGTGTTATAACTGATTCATATCGCGTCCACAACACTGTTGCTGGTATCGGCACTAGCTTTAAAAAAAAACATTGGTCGACCACTACCTGACTAGATGCCTGAAGTGATGCAGTGGCTGGAAGGTGTCTTGTACCTTGCCAAATGACCAAGGCTGCATTCTCCGAAACTACCTTAATGCTACATCGTTCTTAAGTTGTACCTTATCGCTAGTACGTGTTTCCCGAAACGTTCTTAGTTATGTATACCTTGTGTAAGTCATACGTACGTAAGGTTGGTCTGGAGCACTCTTAGCTTTACCTTATCCCTCATGACTCCACTAGGGGCCATCACTGTGATAAAAGCTTACATTGCAGTCTATATAACTAAATATTTGTAAAAAAAAAGTTGCAATACACTCCGTGTTTAATTAGGCAAATATTTTAATATTTAAAGAATAAAACATTCACATAATTAGACATCATTGCATTGATGGTTGTTAGATTTTTAATTATGTTTTCCAAAGGGACATAAGCTGCGAACTATTAAATGGTACAGGATTAAGAAACTATTTAAAAAATATATTTTGGGTGATGGAGTTGGTGAAACTATGGCAGCTATACAGCGAATCCTACCATTTCATTTGTGCATTTCATATCCGTTAAATCTTAGTCTACCGGCTAGTATTTTAGCTGCATAAATAAATCGGGTAAAAAAAAAACTAATTATGATTATTAATGTTAATTCGACTTTGCATCGAAGTTTTTTTATGTTTTATAACTTTGAGGCAACTGCATGCCATATTCTTTATAAACATTCAAAAATTAACTGCTACACTTGATAACGGCTTGTATATTCTCCTAAGGTCAACAAAATTTTCACATTAAAACTAATCAAGCTAAAATCTAAAGCAATCATACTATATATTTATAAAGGCTATTATATAATATATATTTTTATATGTTATATTTGAAGTAGACAGACAGGCTCCAGAAATGCGTCCATTAAGCTTATCCGCATTGTAACCACGCTGTTTGCGCATCCACTGTCCAAGCACAATAAACACGTGAACTAATAAACAACAACAGTTTGTTTTTATATATTTTAAGTGTAATGCACAGCCAAGTACTTGTACGACCCACTTTATTCCCCTGTGCAACGCACTTATTGGGAACCCCTAATATAAATTATCCTTTCAAGTGAAGGCATGGCAGATGCAATGGAGCGGTTTATGCATGATACGTTTGGAAATAAAGTTGCGGGTTTTGAACGGGTTTAATATAAAATATAGAAGGTTGATAGTTGTTTGCAATTTGAAATATTTTTACCAGATATTCCTAATAAATTTAACTTGAAGTATATCTAAAATGTTTCTTTAATATACCTGTAGTTAAGGCAGGGGTGGGCATCGAGGGCCACAGTCCTGCAGAGTTTAGCTTCAACCTTAATCGAACACACCTGAATGTCATTTCCAAACAGTCCTGAAGACTTCAATTAGATTTTTCAGCTGTGTTTGATTAGGGTTGGAGCTAAACTCTGCAGGGACACTGGCCCTCAGGACCAGGAGTTGCCCACCCCTGAGTTAAGGTGTACCTTTTGAGTCTTTGTAGTGCGCTAAGAGACACTGTTTTTGGAGAACGCAGCCCAAATCAGCAACCTAAAGCACTATAACATTGTAATATAACTTAAGCACATACTTTAACAGCTTATCATGACCCTACATCAGTTAAAAGTAACTATGAATCCATAACATATATCCTACAACAGTTCCAACAGCCAGTCCCTCCAGAAAAACGTGATTATGCGATCGCATGATTCAACGTATAATCAGCCGAAGTCGCATATTTATGCAGGGGCCGCATTTTTTCAAATACGCCGCACTTTCGCAGTATAAATTGCAGATTTCTGTGCGCAAAATATGCGGGCTTGCATGATTTCATAATCCCTGCATTTTCGTAGCAAAAATCACATATATCTTAGCAGAGAGTTAAAAATGTTGCATTTACTTTACACAAGCGCAGCCATGTCCCCTGTTGCCATGGGAACGTTATAAAGTGACGTGATTGTGTGACGTGAACATCATTGAAAACTGCAAAAGCTAAAAACAGTTTTTGCAAGTTCATGGAAGTTCACGCAATTTTTGCAAGTTCAGGCAATGTCATCACATAAAATTGCATAAATATCCTGCATATGACATCGCATTTTTTGCTGCAAGTTCAATAATTTTTGCCCGCAACAATCACAAATAAACTCTGCGTTTTTCTGGAAGGACTGTACAGCATTACAGATACAATAACTATATAGACATGCTGCTGGTCTTTGCTCTGCTTTCCTACCTGGGCTGTTTGGAGCAACCACACCTCTGTTGACGTTCGAAGTGCTTTCTCTGACCACTGTTGTCTGGGGTTTGGACTGCTCGTTCTCGGACCCCGCCGCATCTGAGCTCGTCTCAGACTGGGGTGTACCGCTGGACTTGATGGTTTTGGACTCGTCATCGCTGTCGAAGCCGAACGGGTCCTCTGAGCTGTCGTCATCATCAAATCGGGACCGTTTGGTCAGCTCTGGGACCTCTGGCTTGAACGAGGGCCGTTTGACCCCCAATTGGGCTTTATAGGTGGTCTCTCCCCATTTGGTGCTAAGCGTTGCCTTCTTATTGGAAAACACCTCGTCAAACTTCGAGCTGGCCTCTCCTCCCTTCCGAGTGTAGGTTTTACTGAATCTGGATGTCATGGTGACACTTCTTACATATTCTCTAGGAAAACAAAAGAGATTATGGTGAAAAAAACACATTCTACCCACACAGCAGATATTTGTGGTTATAACATTGTGTTTATAAACGCAACAGTAGAACTGAAATAGATCAATGATAAAGATGTTTATTATTTCATATTAGTAAGTCTAAAAATGATCAAACTAAGTGAAGGACACATTTCTGTAATACAACTTCCGGTTTTGAACACGTGACCCGATTGGACCCCATTCATCAATGAATAACATTACAAACTAGAAACATTTGTTCACTCAACAGACATCTGTGCATCTAATAAAGTCCTCCATCTGTTTTCATAAACGTGACTTTAAGGCAACAAACCTTAAAGTAAATTAGACACTAAACACTACTGTCTCTTTAATAAAGCTGCTTTAAGTACAACGCAGAGTCATAACAGAAGAGGCTCCGCGAGCCCGGCAGCTTCTGCACTTTTTCTATCGTTATTTTCAAAAGTTTAATGAATGTAACGGTTAAATGAGAAACTAACCACCGGTTACAAGTAGGAAATGGTGATCCGGTGTTTAAAGAGTGCGACTGGATCGTGTGTGAAAGGGGCTGGAACACTCACCGATTCGCCGTCTTTCCTCTGGGCCTCTGCGCTCCGAACAGCCGGTAAAAACAAACCCAGCCGATCTGCTCAATGAGCAAATTCGCTAAGCACGGCTACGGCACGGCGCGACCGACAGGCGCACAAATTAGGCACGATCGTAAACGACTGCAGTTGTTTATTTGTGGGGATCTGGATCGGTCGGGCTGCGATGCGCCATTAGAGTCGCCCCTCCTTCACCGGACTAAAAGTCTAGCGTCACAGCAGAACGCGAGTCAACCAATCAGAGGTGCACGCACTAACGGAACATGCAGGAAACATATTTCGGATAGGAGGAAATGAGAAAGAAGGCGCGTTCTAATTGGACGACGATATAGACGAGTGGGCGGGGCTCGTTCGTTTGTGACTTCTGATAGGTTGACCGTTGCGAATTCAACTAGTATTTTGTCCATGATTTCAGCGGCATACTTTAATCAATGTATAAATACAATAAAAACACGCATAGTATAATGTTGTTGTCGTATTTTATAAACTGTTAATCATTTCTGCTTAATGTTATAGAATTGTTTTCAGGTCCACATATGTCTGAAAACTGTGGAAAACTATTTAACACTTGACTGAAGTAATTTCTGCACTACTGTCAGAGGTGTCAATGGACATTTACAAATTCATACGTATTTTAAATGCATGCATGTTTCATCACATTCTGCCATCTGTTTATCGTGATACCTGCTGCTGAGTTAATATTTCATTATTTTCTCTCATTTTACTGTGACACCTACTATTCAGGTGTCAAATAATCACAACCAAGCAACCATAAACATACACTTTTGATAACACGGTTTATTACAAGGAGACTTGTTTCTGGTCATTTGAACGAGATTTTTTTAAATGCAAAAATGACAAGGTCACATTTTGCTCAATGCCACATGAACAAGAGGTATTAATCACATTTATTTCCACAGAAGAAAAGAAAGATTGATTTACAGAAAATTTAGTACTTAATAATTTTTTACTTTTTAAGTCTAAAGGGGTATAATTTAAAATCATTCATAATATGTGAAACAATTTGTGTACAAATGGCCCATTTTGTTTTGTGTATGTGGTACTTTTTTACTACAATAAATAACTGTGTAATACTTTGTTAATTACATAAAAATAGGACTACACACATTTCTACCAATTTTCAACTAATATAAATTTCCACATTTTACTAAAGAGTAGATGAGTAGATACAATAATCAAACATATTGTTTCCTTTTCATTTGGGCGAGATCGCAAGTATTTTGCGACGTTGTGGATGACGTCATCTTCGGCGGTCTCTCAATCCGACAGCTGCAGCCTCCGGAGGTCGCACCTGCAGGCTGCAACGTCATCAAGCCTAGTTTATTTAAGTTAACTGAGCATTACATTCGCAAGTCATAATCATATTACAACAATTTACAATTTACTTAGAATATTAGGCAACTTTATATTTGTTAAAATTCTGAAATAAGACAGTATTGATGACGTATGCAGCCTGCAAATGCGATCTCCGGAGGCTGCAGCCATCGGATTGAGAAACGGCCATTGTAGCAACGAGGTAAATTCACGTCAGCATGTTTCAACTACACTGCAAAAAATGATTTTCAAGAAATCAGTAGAAATATCTAAAAAAAATTCTTAAATTAAGAAGAAAATAAGTCTAGTTTTTAGACCAAAAATATCAAATTTAAGTGATTTTGTGCATAAAACAAGCAAAAAAATTGGCCAATGGGGTAAGCAAAAAAATCTTGAACATTTGTCTTAAACGCTATTCAAGACAAATTCAAGAAAAATTTGCTTACCCCATTGGCAGATTTCTTTGCTTGTTTTATGCACAAAACCACCAAAAGTTGATATCTTTGGTCTAAAAACTAGACTTATTTTCTTGTGTCGTTTTGTTCATCAAGAAAAAGCATCTTAATTTAAGAATTTTTAGATATTTTTATTGAAAACAAGACAAAAATACTAAGAATTTTTTCTTGAAAATCATTTTGTGCAGTGTAAACTTTATCAAATACTCATGTTTTACTCAAAATTATAATATGGGGATATTTATGTGCGGTATATCACACATTTATATGGTTTTCTTTGTACTCAATAGCGTTGCCCCTACTAGGATGTGGCGATATTGTGACACATTAGTTACGTAATATTTTTATTCATTAAAAACTGCTATACATTTGATTTCTCTTTACATTGATGTACACAAACTTATCTGTCAGCTGAACAGTAATAACACACAGCGAGATATTTTTTTAAAAACATTTTACTGATCAAAATAAAGGTTTTGTTTTTATAATGAGGAAAATACTGAACTTAAAAGAAATTAATTATACTTCCATTTCATAGAAACATGTGATATATGTGACATTTTAGTAATATCATGATAATGTGATGAAAGCGGTCTGTTATGACCATCATTGTTATTAACATTAACACATAACGGCTTGAAACTCCTAGAGGTTTCAAAGAAAAAAGATGGGTAGTTGAGATTTACCAAATCACATTTGTTTTTAGCAGTGTGCACTTTTAAAAGCTGACGTTCCACACATAGCAAATCCCATCCCATGTCTAGATATAGGAAGAACACTGTGCAAAACGCTTAATGAATGAAAAGGTGTGTGTGGCATGTAAAGGCACTTCTACGTATCAGTCTTACAGAAGGACCGACATGATACAAGTTTCACAGTCATGTGCTCCTTAATTGCTTTTAAATTCCCTGTGATCACAGTTTCGTATTCATAGTCCATTAAACCAAATGTCTCTGAATTTTCCATTCTCGGTAGATGACCGGATGTTTCAATCGACCAAATATCCCAACAGTTCATTTTACTTCCTGGTTGCTTGACTTCTGTAGTGGTTGTGGGCCTGAACAATCTCCGAAACAACGCAAGGGTCGTCCAGCGTTGAGATGTCCCCCAGGTTGCTTGTGTCATTCATGGCGATCTTCCGTAAAATTCTCCTCATGATTTTTCCCGACCGTGTTTTAGGAAGACGCTTCACAACCTTAAACAAGAATTTATAGAAAAAAATTTAGCTGGGATTTCAGGCAGGGTCACAAATCTTATACTATCAAGAGAAGGAGGTGTATTAATAATAAATATTTGCTTTATTTACCAGAAAGTGTTCAGGAACAGCATATTTGGCAATTTTGGTAGCCACTAGACCTCTTAGCTCATCCACAACAGCCTGTTGGTTCTCATATGCAATTTCTTTTAAAACCACAAATGCGAATGGAACTGGTGAGGGATGAGGAAAGACAAAAAGAGATAAATGTCAATATTAGGTAAAGCAAAATGTATGTTGATTAAAAAGACAATCGCTTTCATTTTATGCTATTTTTGCAGTGACCTAGAGGGAAGTAAAGCACAATGAATAAGGTCAAAAGGTCTCTGGGTGCTAGGGGCGTTTCAGATGGCTCATAAATTAAAAAAGGCGAGAACAAGTTTTCGACATGTCATGGTTCTCACCTTCTCCTTTTATCTCATGAGAAATTCCAATCACTGCAGTCTCAGGAACATCTGGATGTTCATCCTAATACCAGAGACACAAAAAATATCAAAACGTTTGATTTTATATTTGTATATTGACTCTCTGCAACACAATGTTTTTTTCTGATGTTCTGTATTACGCCTAAATATTTTATTTCATTTGTGCAAACCAATTGACTCATTTTTTTGACTTTCTTACTTACACTGCAAAAAATGACCTTCAAGAAAAAAAATTCCCAGCATTTTTGTCTTGTTTTCAGTCAAAATTTTAGAATTTTTAGATATTTCTACTGAAAACAAGACAAAAATACTAAGATTTTTTTTTCTTGAAAATCATTTTTTGCAGTGTAGCATTTTTGTCTTGTTTTAGTACAAATATCTAAATATTCTTAAATCAAGATGCAGTTTCTTGATGAGCAAAATTTCCTAAAATAAGTCTAGTTAGAGTCTAGTGATATCAAATACAAGTGATTTTGTACATAAAACAAGCAAAAAAAATTCCAATGGGGTAAGCAAAAAATCTTGAACATTTTTCTTAAACACTAAATTCAAGAAAAATTTTGCTTACCCCATTGGCAGATTTGTTTGCTTTTTTATGCACAAAATCACTTAAATTTAATATTTTTGGTCTAAAAACTTGACTTATTTTCTTGGGTCGTTTTGCTCATCAACAAAAAGCATCTTAATTTAAGAATTATTAGATATTTATACTGAAAACAAGACAAAAATACTAAGATTTTTTGTCTTGAACTTTTTTCTTAAACACTTACTTCAAGAAAAAATAAATTTTTGCTTGTTTTAAGCACAACTTCACGTACATTGATATTTTTTGTCTAAAACTAGACCCTTTTTTTAGGTCATTTTAGTCATCAAGAAAATGGATCCTGATTTAAAAAATTTCAGATATTTGTACTAAAACAAGACAAAAATACTACACTGCAAAAAAAAGATTTTCAAGAAAAAATGTTCCTAGTATTTTTGTCTTGGTCCCAGCAAAAACATCGAAAAAATCTTAAATAAAGATGCTCCTCCTGATGAGCAAAACGACCCAAGAAAATAAGTCCAGTTTTTTTAGACCAAAAATATTTTGGACTTATTTTCTTGGATTGCTTTGCTCATCAAAAAAAGCATCTTAATTTAAGAATTTTTAAATATTTTTACTGAAAATAAGACAAAAATACTAAGAATTTTTTTTCTTGAAAATCATTTTTTGCAGTGTTCTTATTTTTTTGTTTTGTTTTGTTTTCTGTAAAAATATCTAAAAATTCTTAAATTAGGATTTATTTTCTTGATGAGCAAAATGACCTAGGAAAAGTCTAGTTTTTAGACAAAAAATGTACAATTTAAGTTAATTTCTGCTTAAAACAAGCAAAAATAAATAAAAATAAAATAATAATCTGCCAAAAATAAGGTATTGATTTCCACCTGACAAATACTGAAGTATGATTTAAAAGCTGTCAAGATTACCAGAGCATCCTCTATCTCAGCGGTGCCCAGCCGATGCCCACTGATATTAATGACATCATCCATTCGTCCTGTGATCTGATAGTAACCATCTTCTGTGCGATATGCCCCATCACCCGTAAAATAATAACCTAAAAAGTGACATCAATTTAAAACTTACATCTCTGTTTACTACAAAATTGACTTTAAAAACGAATAAAAGGAAGTAAAACTAACTTGAAAAAACTATAAAAGCCCACTTGGAAATCTAAATCGAACTCTCATCTCAAACTTTATAAAATCCCTCTCATACCCTTAGATTTGAAGACAAGGTCAGAGTGCTTCAATAATTCAACCAAAAGCCTACAAACGTTTCCCTTCAAGCCAGGGGCAGCTTCAAGGGGTTTCACTCACCTGGATATGGTTTAAAATATGCATTCACGAATCTCTGGTGGTCTCCGAATATGGTCCTGGCCATTCCCGGCCATGGTTGGCTGATGCACAGAGCTCCGTTGACATCATTTCCAGTTATCATCTGTCCCTGTTGGCAACAAAGATGGTAACAATGATCAGGCCATGCATACCGGCAGTCTTAACCAATTAAACAACAAGTTACCGACCAATGAGTCATACACAAGTAAACAAGTATAGATTCCCTTCTCCCCTATCAGTGCCGGCTGGATGCCAAAAAAGGGTCTCATTGCCATGCCAGGCCGGATTTCGGCTCCAGGTTCAGCTGGCAGTGGGGCAATACACACACCGCCAGTCTCTGTATAAGAAGCATGCATTAAGGCTGGCCAACAACTTTACAGTAAAATAAAAACAAAAGTACATGAGTACTTTCCAGTCATGCGATGATGAGTAGATCTATTTTTACCTGTCTGCCACCATGTGTCCACCAGAGGGCATCGTCCATCTCCGACCACATTATGGAACCATTCCCACGCCTCACGATTGATGGGCTCTCCGACTGTGAAGAGACCAAACATAACTAAACACTTGCAAAAAACAACATCTCAGGACTCAACCGGTACTCGCTGGTCTCAAAGGGGCCAGCACAGCCCAGATGGGATAAACACACTTTGTTGTGTCCTCAATTTCTAAAAGGTAAAGACCAGAGCAATACTTTAATGGAAACCAGATCTGGTTGAAATATGGTTAAATGTCATAGGATGAAAGCCCTTAAAGGGTGACCCATGAACTGGTGAGTTGATGAGTTTCCCATCAATATCTTTACATAACAATGCATGGACTTTACTTTGAGGTAAGTTGCTAAAAACTGACCGTGTAAAATGATAACACACACTTATCATTTATATGCATTTATTAACTTGTAAAACTGTATTGTTAAATTAAAAGCCAGGTCGGAGGCAATTGTGTCATGCAGGGCAATCCTCTGACATATGGTGCATGCAGACGCACTTTCGGCGACCCGAGTTCGAATCCCAGCTTGAGGTCCTTTGCTGACCCCATACACCTCTATCCACCTTCTGTCCTCTCCCTGCATACTATTAACAGGCATGTGATTGGCCAAAGACAAAAAGAAGGAAGGAACCCAACCACCAATCCCTCCCCGGTGCGCGAAAACAAAATGCACACCATAACATACACAAAAAATACATTATAAACATTATATTTTTTATTCTGACGGACAATTTAGACTATGTAAACATTTTACTAGTAACCCAAACAATGTTTAATTAAATGGTTTGATAATATTTATGCATTTGGCCGACGCTTTTATCCAAAGCGACCTACTGTGCATTATACTTTTATTTATTATTGATCAGTACTTGTGTTTCTTGGGTTCGAACCCATGACCTTCTGCAATGCAAACACAATGCTCTACTACTGAGCTTACAATTATTATTTTACATCTGCAATAATTTTATTTTGCCATAATCTGTCAATCAGTGGCAAGGCCATATATTTTTAACTGAGTGGACTTTGAAATAGGGTGGACCTGAAGGCCTACATGTAATTTGAAATTACTTAATTTTACAATACAGTACTGGTTAAATGAATTACATTATGTTTTTTGAGTCATGGGTTGAATAGTTTTCAGATCAGCAAAAAAAAATGATGTGGTAAAATAAAATAAAAACAAATCAAGAAAATACAGAAATAGAATTAAATTAATTCTTATAAATTAAATATAATTAATCTTTTTAAAGCTATAAAAGTGATTTTCTTTTTGTCTTCTGTAGTTTGATTAACATAGTGACACAAACACAAGCATTTCTTATAAGAGGAACTGTCCTTTTAAAAACAGTCCATACACTGACACATCTTATTTATTTCTGAACTGTTCACTTTATGAGAATACTTGCCAAGACTGTGGTAATACAAGATAATTTGTGTGTAAATCTTCTGTCAAGCGCAAAGAAATTATGTGATTGCGTGCTTTTTGAAGCACGCGTCTCTGTTCGTGGGCTTTTGAATTTGTGTCCATGACCGTGTTTGCAACAGCTGACTTTAGCATCTTTGTGGTTCAAATAGTCTAAGTTCGCTTAAATATTAACATTTGCAAGGCTTATAAACACATGGAAATGATAAACTTTCTACATTAATAGTTTTTTTCTGATTTATGATTACTTGACTGATTATTACACTGCAAAAATGTTTTTCAAGAAAAAAAATCTTAGTCTTTTTGTCTTATTTTCAGTAAAAAAATCTATAAATTCTTAAATTAAGATGATTCCTCCCGATGAGCAAAATGACCCAAGAAAACAAGTCCAGTTCTAGACCAAAAATATCAAATTTAAGTGATTTGGTACATAAAACAAGCAAACAAATCTGCCAATGGGATAAGCAAATTTTCCTTTAACTTTTCTTGAATTTAGTGTTTAAGAAAAATTTTCCAGATTTTTTTTGCTTATCCCATTGGCAGATTTTTTTTGCTTGTTTTATGTACAAAATCTTTTAAAGGAACACGCCCACATTTTGGGAATTTAGCTTATTCACCGTATCCCCCAGAGTTAGATAAGTCCATACATACCTCTCTCATCTCCGTGCGTGCTGTAACTCTGTCTGACGCAGCCCCCGCTAGCTTAGCTTAGCACAAAGACTGGAAGTGGGTGGCTTTAGCTAGCATACTGCTCCCAATAAGTGACAAAATAACGCGATCATTTTCCTATTTATGTGTTGTGATTTGTATAGTCAGCACTGCCGCATGGGCGGAGTGATCTGCTCGCAGCACACGAGAAGCCCCTGGTGAGGAGCAGAGAGTTCGGTCAGAATTGTGCGGATCGCTCCGCCCATGCGGCGGTGCTTCGTCTTCGGAGAACACAGCTCTCAGCATGTACACCGCCAAAAGATCGCTGTGTCTCATGTCACCTTGTTGTTTGTGCGCGGTTTGACTGTGCAAATCACGGCACATGGGTAGGAGAATGATCGCGTTGTTTTGTCACTTATTGGGAGCAGTATGCTAGCTAAAGCCACCCACTTCCAGTCTTTGTGCCAAGCCAAGCCAGCGGGGGCTGCGTCAGACAGAGCCACAGCACGCACGGAGATGAGAGAGGCATGCATGGACCCATCCAACTCTGGGGGACACGGTGAATAAGCTAAATTCCCAAAATGTGGGCGTGTTCCTTTAAAGCAACACTATGCAGTTTTTTTACATTTAAATAATGTCTCTAAAATTATTTCAGTGATAGAACAACTTTTAACTGGACAAATTGTACTGTTGCTGCAACCTGAGCAGCCTCCTAGCTGCTACAAGCAGACTCTGAAAGTGGCGGTGGAGGGTAGGAAACACAGCCCCGCCCCTCCCGCTGCCTGCAGAAGAGTGTCTGATACCAGGCACTGTTGCGCTTTTCAACCACATGGGGGAGCTGCAAGTCATTTTTACATGGAAACTACATAGTGTTGCTTTAAATTTTATATTTTTGGTCTTAAAACCAGACCCACCTTCCTGGGTCATTCTGCTCATCAAGAAAAAGCATCCCAATCCAAGAACCTTTTGATATTTTTACTAAAAAAGACAAAAATACTAAGAAATTTTTTTCCTGAAAATAATTTTTTGCAGTGTAGATGCAATTAGTTCCACATATGCGCGATTTTTCCGCTTTCCCACAAAAAAAGTGTATTTTCTGACTGCGTGGACCAGCCGTCATTCTGTCAAGCATTAACCAATTAGTATTAGTACATTATTTACAGTAGGCTAGTAGACCAATGTGACTTACAAGTGAGAAGTAGCCCATGTCCATAATTTGTTCCAATCTATTCCAATAAAATCATTTCAGGTCACTTTACATGTCAGTCTATGTATATGATGTTTTAATCGATAGCACTGAAGCCTCAAAATTCTACAGTGATACATTTTTACAGCGTTTTGTGTCTTATACTCAACTGATGACTTTACGTCCCGAATGTAGTTGCTCTGCACATTTTCAACAAGCACGTGTATGACAGGGTTCCCACACCTTAGTTAACTTCAAATCCAAGGACCTTTCAAGGACTTTCCAGGTCCAATACCCTCAAATTCAAGGACTAAATGTGGGGACACGTTTGAAGTGAGAGCAAGGTTACATCGTGTTACCTTTTAAGATACATTGATAGAGTTCCCTTTCGAGGGAACTTGCGCTGCGTCACTGCAGTGACATTTTGTGGACGCCTCCAGGGGTAAGTGCATCTGAATGTGTATATCAAATTCAACCAATGGTGAGGCTTAACGACAAAGACAGGGTGACGCGGGAGCCAAGAAGTATATCGCTATCTGAAATATTGTCAAAGACGGCATAACAGGGATGCAGGAAGTATGGCAAGGGAGGCGCAGCGTCTCGTTCCCTTCTCAGGGAACAACAGTTACATACGTAACCCGAGACGTTTTCATGTGACAAACACAACTATGCAAAAAAGCATTTTGGTATGAATCAACATTCGCATACAGAATATATATGCATTTTAAAGTGAACAGTTTAGCACGTGTGCTTAAAAAATATTTTTATGATATTATCCTACAATACAGAGGGAATAATATGGATCCCCCCCCCAGAAAAGTTCTTGCATAAAATAGATTCAAGCACTTTCAAAAACTTCCCAGGGCCTTGAATCCCCCCCCAGATTCATAAACTTTCAAGGATTTCAGGGACCTGTGGGAACCCTGAACACAGAAAAGGCGGATGACATCAAAGTAGCGCGAGAGCGATTCAAAAGCAGACTTCCTTATGATTTCTCAAATCACTCTCGTGGTACTTTGATGTCACCTGCCTATTAGTTTTTGTGGTGCCGCATGAACTCAAACAAACCTAATGTCTGGGATACATGTTGGATGAGGGTGAAGCGTAAAAAATGTAAAACCCAGAAACAAAGCCTCACCAGATCCAAGCGTCCTCAGTGATGATCTGTCATACTTCTTAACCCAGCTTTCGTCGTATTTCAGGAGTAATCGGATGGCAGTAGGAGCTCCATAAAACTGGTTTATTCCTAACCTCTGAACTGTCTCCCAGTAACGCCCTAAAACAACAATTTTTTAGTTAGTTCAACTTCCAGTCCTCAAATCCGAAGGAAAGAAAAGTAGTAGTTAACCCTATTTTTAACCTTATTTTAACCTCATTTAAACCTTAAACAATGCTGACACAAGCACATAAACTGGGTTTTATAGGAATGTTTACGGTCTGTATTGATCACTTACAGGGTACATTGCTTTACGGCCACTCATGAGAGCTAATTTCCATTTAAATGCATCTATCAGAGGTCATGTGTCGCAAGCCGATTTAACACAATAAAGGCAGATAAGAATCACTATGCAGGTTAATGTGTCACAAGATCCTATCTGAGAAGAGTTTCCTTTGCTTTGAGGGATAGGAGGGGCAGAAACACCATCTAAACCGATCTACAGAAAGTCAAAACCACCTCCCCAAGAAGATGTCATTTCATTATACACTACTTTTATTTTACTTTACAATGTAGTCTGTATATCTACACACTTAATCAACGGTGTAGTATCTCACCTGGATCGGGGTACACAGGTGTGCTCTCAAATAAAACCGAGGTGGCTCCATTACACAACGGCCCGTACACTACATAACTGTGGCCCGTAATCCAACCGATGTCAGCGACACAGCCGAACACATCTCCTGGTGTGTAGTCGAACACATACTAGAACGACAGACGTGTGCAACTCAAGTAACTTACATATCTGGACAAATGTGTCTATTGTGAAGAGATCTGATATGAAGAAAATTACACGTCTTATCTGTCTAAAGCCATTAAAACATTCAATAAAATAATACTTAAGATTGCATATAGGCCCTTAATGGTAAAAACTCTGAGGGGTGGTTTCCCAGACAGGGCTTATCCTAGTCCCAGACTAAATTGCATGTTTAAGCTGCCCTAATTTAAAAACACCTTGTACTGACATATCTTTACATATATAAGTGTCATTGTTTTGTCTCAAGATGCACACCAGTATTGTTTTTTGCAAGGTTTGTTTGTAAAAACTACTTAAATGTCCTAATATAACTCCCAAATTAATCTAAACCCTGTCTGGGAAACTGCCACTAAATGTTAAAACAATAGATTTGTGAATGCCTCAGGTTAAACATTTATGAGCGGACACACACAACACTTTCAGTTCAAGAAGTTCAAATATTATAAAGGTAAAGCTTCTGTGCGCCTTTTCTGTAATTCAATAACTAGCACTAACAAAAAGTACAATAAAGTACTCTGGTGTTGCCATGGTTGTTAAAGACATGGCTGCACAGGAGCTATATAATAGTACCATATGAATAACTATGGTGACCATACAGCTTAGATGCAAAGGCCTCTAAGTGCCACCTCCGTCAAAAATGAGATGATGATATTGACCGAATGCTCTCGGCACATATTATATGTTCATCAAATACTCTTTAAATCTGCTTAATCCCAGCCTAGGGTAATTCAGAAATATCAGAGTATGATAAAAAAATGCAAGAAAACATGTTAGAAGCACTTAGAGGGTTTTGCATCTGAGCTAGGGCTATCAAGATTGTGCAATTTGGCTGACAGTTAATTGACTAATAAATTGTGACGATTATGATGATTTTTTTGTTTGTTCATGAAATAATTTTCACACATTGTTGTGATTATATAAATTAAATATTTTGCAGGGTTTACCTGGCTGTAAATATAAATACACATAACACATTTAAAAATAATTATTTAATGAACATATCTTTCATAAACACAATAAAGTGTCTAAAAAAATAACTTTAAAATAAATAAATAAACTGACTAAACCAGAACAGGCCATAAATAGTAGCCAATACTAGTCATATTAGTACTGGACCACATGTCTGTAGTGGATGCATTTGGGATTACTGTTTTGGAAATGTATGTTTTACCTGGCAGTTCATACTACTTTTTAAAGTTTTGCAGAATTTCTGCTGTTTTTTTTTACTATATTGGTTTTGCAATGCATTGCGATAGTTAAGGAGCGCCATCTCATACGGTCTCATTTATACAGGCACAGCAGCTCCCCCTTGTGTTTTTTTAGAGAGATGTGCAATCATTGCGGTGATCTGAAATCATTGCGATGAAGTCAATCAATTGCGATGAGACGGTCTGAAAAATAACTTAAAAAAAATAAATAACCGACTAAACCAGAACAGGCCATAAATAGTAGCCAATACTAGTCATATTAGTACTGGACCACATGTCTGTAGTGGCTGCATTTGGAATTGCTGTTTTGGAAATGTACGTGTTACCTGGCAGTTCATACTACTTCTCAAAGTTTTGCAGCATTTTCTAATGGTTTTTTAATTATATTGAATGGCTTTGTAATGCATCGCGTCAATTAAGAAGCGCCGTCTCATACAGTCTCGTTTATACAGGCACAGCAGCTCCCCCTTGTGTTTTATAGAGAGATGTGCAATCATTGCGGTGATCTGAAATCATTGCGATGAGGTCAATCAATTGCGATGAGACGGTTATTTAATCATTGTCACAGCCCTAATCTGAGCTCTTCAATTGTTATTTCACATTTAAAACGTTATTCAGATTTGTAATCCTGAAATGCTATGAAAGTAGCAGCAGTGAAACACTGTTATTAAAGACGCACCTGATGTGTGAGGGATGTGTAGAGCAGATAACCGGCCTGTGTGTGCACAATGCCCTTTGGTTTACCCGTGCTGCCCGAAGTATAGAGCATAAACAACATATCCTCACTGTCCATGGGCTCTGGAGGACATAGTGATGATTCTCTTGCCATGACCTGGAATTAACAATGAAAAATAACATTAGTCAACAATACAATCCTTATTATGATTATATATATCTTATGCTCTATATTCATACTGATTTGCGGTTCTCTGTGACCTGTCTCTGTTTTATGCAAGTCTGTTTTCTGGTTACTTGGTTATCTTGTTTTCATTGTCTATATTTTTAGAAAGGGGCCAATAAAAGGATTAGTCAATTTTCTTAAAAAAAAAACAAAAAACAATGCAGATAATTTACTCACCACCATGTCATCCAAAATGTTGATGTCTTTCTTTGTTCAGTCGAGAAGAAATTATGTTCTTTAAAGGAAAACATTCCAGGATTTTTCTCATGTTAATGGACTTCAATGGACCCCAACACTTAACAGTTTAAAATTGCAGTTTCAAAGGACTCTAAAAGATCCCAAACGAGGCGTAAGGGTCTTATCTAGCGAAACAATTTTTGACAAGAAAAATAAAACATATGCCCATTTAAACCACACCTTCTCATCTTTTTCTGGTCGTGTAACGCGTCAGTGCGACCTCACGTAATACGTCATCATGTCAAGAGGTCACGGGTGACGTATCGAACTTACGCCCCAGTGTTTACAAGTGTGGAGAAAGAGGACCATGCCAACGTTGTTGTATGTGAATGATACTAATTGATGTCTTTGTGTCAGTTTATTGTTTAAAATGGTTCGCAAATGTGCGTTTCTTATGTAACACGTGACGTTTCGACGTCACTACGCAATTACGTGAGGTCGCGCTGGCTCGCCACAGCCGTAGGAAGACGAGAAGTTGTGGTCCAAAAGTGCACATTTTCTACTTTCTTGCCAAAAATGACAATCGTTTCGCTAGATAAGACCAATTAAGTCCATTAAAATGATAAAAATCCTGGAAAAATATGTTTTCCTCAAAAAAACTATTTCTTCTCGACTGAACAAAGAAAGACATCGACATTTTGGATGACATGGTCGTGAGTAAATTATCTGGACTTTTTTTTAAAGAAAATTGATTAATCCTTTAAGACTTTTTATTGCTGCGTAAATTTCTTCCTATCAATTTCAAACATCTTTAGATGTTTAGATGGGTTGAAGAGTGCAGCTGAGATGGCGTCGATGTGGCAGTATAAGCTTCATAAACACAGCAGGAAGAAAAACTTCATGCTCTTTGTGTGCAACCCCCGAAGTACCTTTACGCTCTTCGGCCACACAATTGGAGCGCATTCACGATCTTTGCGCACGCACCTGGAGCACAAAAGTTTTTAACGCACACACCTGGAGACCCTTACGTTCTTTGCGCGGCGCGCGCACACCTGGAGCACAAATGTTTTTTGTGCGCACACCTGGTGCGCATTTTCGTTTTTGTCCTTATCATTGAAATACAATGTATTGCATATATTAAACATTGTATTACTTTAATATGTTATTTTACCTGAATGTTTCCAGTTGAAATGCGTCTTTAATCTATCCTGCTTTGAAAAGTATTAAAGGCAAAACTTTTAAAAATTAAATGCAGGGTTCCCACACCTTGTTTAACTGCAAATTCAAGGACTTTTTAAGGACTTTCCAGGTCCAATACAATCAAATTCCAGAAAATAATGTGGGGAGACATTTCAAATGAGAGTAAGGTTACATCGTGTTACCTTGTAAGATACATTGTTACAGTTTTCATTTGTCAAACACAACTATGCAAAAAAGCATTTTGGTATGGGCCAAAACGCTGACAAAATTTGCATACAGCAGATATAAGCATTCAATTGATACTGACTGTACACCAACCTCTTCTATCTTAAAAAAAATAAAAATAAACTAAACTAACTCTCTTTCTCTCCCAACAGGTATTGTTTCAGAATTGTGAAAACTGGTAACTTGGTTTAAGCACCTTTTGTATTATTGCCTCCTTAATGACAACTCGCTTGATTGTTTCCTGATCCTTGTAAGTCGCTTTGGATAAAAGCGTCTGCTAAATGTAAACAGTTTGGCACGTGCGTTTAAAAAGTATAGACTTATGATGACGTCATCCTACACTACACAGGGAATAATATGGATTTTTTTCCCCAGAAAACTTCTTGGACAAAGTCAATCCAAGTACTTTCAATGACATGTATCTACACTGAAAAAAGTAGTTTTCGTATTTTTGTCTTGTTTTCAGTAAAAATATATAAAAATTGTTAAATTAAGATGCTTTTTCTTGATGAGCAAAAGGACCCAAGAAAATAAGTCTAGTTTTTAGACCAAAAATATTACATTTGTGATTTTGCGAATAAAACAAGCAAAAAAATCTGCCAATGGGGTAAGCAAAAAATCTTGACCATTTTTCTTAAACACTAAATTCAAGAAAAATTTGCTTACCCCATTGGCAGATATTTTTGCTTGTTTTATGCACAAAATCACTTAAATTTGATATTTTTGCTCTAAAAACTTATTTTCTTGAGTCGTTTTGCTCATCAAGAAAAAGCATCTTAATTTAAGAATTTTAAGATATTTTTACTGAAAACAAGACAAAAATACGAATAATTTTTTTACTTGAAAATCCACTCTGCGCCGTTGTAAAAAATAAAGGCTGCTTTGTTGCAAACATCACTGCAAACATCAATTTTAAATGAGCTACGTGCAGCCCACGTAACTTTTAAAACTCCAATTAAAGTTTACCGATGCATAGCCGGCTTGTTATTTCTTTCAAACTCTTACATAAATATATTTTTCATGCATTCAGTGCTTTCACAAACGTCCCTGAATAAAAAATACTGCAAAACAGGCAGAATATCTGACCCAGATAAGCAACCCCCTCACTAGTAAAGTCCTGTCTTTGTACTAACTGGATGATTAACCTTCACATGATGGTTTGGCTTCAACACAAAAATTCTGCATAACTAATTAACAATGAAGCTAAAGCAGAAATAGCCTTTCATGACCCCATCCTTTGCCCATGAAAACTGCTGTAGTAGTCATGGCCTGACAATTTTTCTTTTAACACTTTTGGTACTTAGTTTAATCTAAATCCTTAGTTCCTAATTTGTCTTCATTGTACACCATTGTACATTTCTATAAGGTTGCACGTTACCTCATCTAATGGAATGTCTAGTTTGCCCATTGGCACACTATTGTTGGTCCTCTGGGCCACAAACACATGCTTGATAGATGGACAGCTCTTCACTGCAGAATCCACCGTGGACTTTAGATCGAAGATTCGGCCGCCCCTCACGCCTTGGTTGCACGTGATCACAAACTTGCACTGGGCTGCGTGTGTGGAAAATACAGAACAATGAAAAGGCAATGTTGAAATATAGCCTGTGAGTTGTCTTGCATATGTGGCTCCTCTAACTGAGCACTAAATTTAAATGCATTATTCAAACAACAAATGACACAACACGTGAGTCTGTTTTATTAACATGCTGTAGGAAATAAATCTACTTTCACGGACCAAACTTTAAATACAGTAGCATTTTGTTGAATTTTAAGGATCTTCATCTAAACCTCTTTTAATGTTTGCTCTCATTAGATTTTTTTCTCTCTAATATTGCATTAAATAAGATCAGACTCACATCTGTTCTCTGTTTCAATTAGATAAGGACATGCAGTCCTGCCTGAGAACAAACGCCCTTTCAAAGCCTATCTCTGACCAGACACACTCACATTCATCCCAGGGTGGGCTGCATACAGGTTTTGTTTGGCTTTAACTGACTTTTACTAATCTAGTGTGTACAAAACACACAATGGAAAGACACCTGACTTTCCAGATAGAGCTCAGCATTCCTTGAAAAGCATGTGGAGGTGATAACTAGCAGAGGACTTTAAACCCAGTTATATATAAAGTCAATATTAAATCCATTTGGATTTACTTTTAAAATCATGCTTCTGGTCTTACCGTGTTTATCTGTATACATTACTCCTATGAGTCTTTAAAATCTTTCCTTAAAATGTAATGACTTTCTTGCCAAATTCAGTGTTCTTGCAACTGAGCTCAAGTCAATAAAACCTTTGTTTAAAAACAACTGGATCATTCATTTGTGTCAGATGATGTGAACACACAGTACACTGCTTTGTGAGAATGACAAACAATATCTTACCGTCCTGAATTCTGCCAGCCAGAGCCTCCGAGCTGAACCCTGCGAACACCACGGTATGAACAGCGCCGACGCGAGCACAGGCCAACATGGCCGCCACCGCCATAGGAGATACAGGCATGTAGATGGCCACGCGATCGCCCCTCTGAACACCATATCTCTTTAATGTGTTGGCAAGGCGACATGTCATTTCCAGGAGCTCCCTGAGATCAGAATGTCACATTTATATATTTTAAAGCAATAAAATGAAAGGGCTAACAGAAAACACTCAAGTGGGAAAGTTTATATTCAGTGGATTTGTGATGATTGGTTAAGTTTCAATGAACTTATCAAATTTTATTGGCTTTTTATGGATGGGGATTATTACTAACATTACTAGCTTAAATGTATTATTATATATTTGAGTAAATACGTAAATTACATTAACGCATTATTTTCATTTTCTAGTTATGTACACAACAAAATTATCCTACACAGGCTCACTGGATTTATGTACCTCTACCGACATTTCTGCATAACCTGAAACACGTTTCCTCATAACGCTGCATCTTTCGGTTGGAGGGTCCACTAGAAGCGCTTTTCTCCGTTTTAATGTGGGTTTATTCAAGGTTACCATTAAGCAGACAATACTGAACATTATTGGATTATATTTTTCAGTTCAGCTTGTGTGACTGCGTGCCGAGGTATCTCAACTGGTATAGTGACAACTTAGAATGGCAGGTCCGCTGTCCAAAACAATGGTTGGGCGGGAGCAAGTGATGTCACAGACCAACAAATCGATAATTATATTCGTTGACAAATATATTCATAATCGATTAGTTGTTACAGCCCTAGACAGTAATGAATAGTGTTGTGGAAAGTTACTTTTAAAAGTAATGCATTACAATATTAAGTTACTCCCAACAAAGTAACTAATTGCGTTACTTTTCATGGAAAGTAATGCATTGCTTACGTCAGTGGTTCTCAAACTGAGGGGCCGGGGCCCCCAGGGGGGCCGCGAGATGCTGGCAGGGGGGCCCCAGTTTTATGGGATTTTATAAAATACATAAATTTATCATGAATTTTTTGTAATTAAACCAAAAAAATATAAGGCTACAAACCAACAGCACTACTTTGAATAATTTTATATGTTTTGTTTAATTAAAATGTTACATTTTAGAACAAATTTGTCATAAATTTTCTTTGAGGGGGCCGCGAAGAAATGCACTGTACACAAGGGGGGTCGCACGCTGAAAAAGTTTGAGAATCACTGGCTTACGTTACTTTTTAGTTACTTTTCTTCGCTAAGGCTTGATCTCTTTCAGGCCTTGCAGGTGTTTGAAAAGTTCTGCATTCAGAAATTGCATATTTCATCACAAAAATGTCGAGCTTTGGCCTCCCAACTCAGTTTCAGTACATTTTTTTTTTAAATCGAATTAATTAAACTAAAAAAGAAATAAAAAAGTAACTAAAAAATGAATGTGTACATTTAAAAAGTAATGCGTTACTTTACTCGTTACTTCAGAAAAGTAATATTATTACGTAATGCACGTTACTTGTAATGCGTAACCCCCAAAACTGGAAATGAATGATCAAAACACATCTGTATGTTTAAGTCGGCTGTGTTTTATTAAAATTAAACCATAAGTTACTTAGGCATGCAGCACGTTTGCACGCATATGACTATAAAAAATAAAGACCAAACGGCAAAAATCTACTTAACAAAAGTGGACGTTTCATCGAAAGTTGCAGCGATATCTACCAGGAGC
The DNA here is from genome assembly GCF_027580225.2 of Misgurnus anguillicaudatus. Classification (NCBI taxonomy): domain Eukaryota; kingdom Metazoa; phylum Chordata; class Actinopteri; order Cypriniformes; family Cobitidae; genus Misgurnus; species Misgurnus anguillicaudatus. Next base: position 32,178,319 of record NC_073343.2, read on the forward strand.
AACGTATTTTAGGATATGCAGAAATGTAGGGTGAGTTACCCATGGTTTAAAATTAGGAGTGATGCTTCTGACTGATGTTCAAATTTCATCACAATTAGTGCTACACATTTAATCGCATCACAATTGCGATGTCAGCCGGTGCGATTATATGACAGCAAAATGTTGCAATTATATTAAATAAATAAATGTGTGGACTTGTTAACACAAACTTTCTGATAACAGTTTGATGATTTTCCTTGCTGTTTTAAAAAAGAAAGAAAAACGAACAAAAAAGGCAGTGCACGTGTGGCATGCACGTGTGTGGTGTGCGTCGTCACTTAAACCACAGCGAAGATGGATGCAGAGGAGGTTGACAGTGATCTGGTAGCTAAAAAAAAACTCTATGTCTGTTGTATGGCGGTATTTTGGATTTAGGATTACTGACACTGAGCAGTTGCTACATCACGTGGCAATACGAAAACATTTCTAGTTTTACAAATACACATTTTAACTAAACTGTGTGTGGATTTTCCTTAAAACCTATCAAGTTGACTCATGATAACATCTAGTATAATCGCAATCACAATATTAGCATCAATAACCGCAATGGGAAAAATTACCCAAATCGTACAGCCCTAATCACAATAGAACATTTAAATTAGACTATTAAATGACTATATAAAGTATAATACGGTGCAGCCTTATGGTATTAAAGGAAAATGCAATATGCGATAACTTGCTAAATGATGTGATATATGATTGTAAAACCTATCAATTTGAATTTACTAAAACTTACTTTTATTAGAATAGCTTTATCAATTTTTTAAGTCTAAAACAAAAATATCTGTTCGATAAGGCTTTTAATTCTGGTTAAAGCACTCTTTTTATCCTTTTTCTATACATTTTATATATTGTTGCATGTTTTTCTTTTCTTTTCCTCTTCTTGTTCTTGATTTCACGGTTTTTATTTTTCATTGTGCTATTGTTGTTTTTAGCTATTCTGTTGTAGAGCACATTGGTCAATTCTGGTTGTAGTAAATAGTGCTATATAAATAAAATCACCATTGCCATAAAATATGTTTAAAAACCAAACATCGTGATTAATCGCATACAAAATAAAAGTTTGTGTTTGCATAATATATTTGCCTGTGCACTGTGTGTAATTATTATGTATATAAACACACACAAACATTTAAGACATTTAAAAACATGTTATTTATTAATATATTTTTAAATTGGTATATAAAATAAAATATATCAAAATCTAAATAAATAAATATATATATATAAAATGTAAATGTTTCTTAAATACATACATGCATGTGTGTGCATTTATATATATTCAAAATAATTACACACAGTGCACACACATATATTATGCAAAAACTTTTATTTTGTATGCGATTTATCGTGATTAATCTTTTGACAGCCCTAATAACATTTCACATTCTTTCATATCATTGATCATCTACCACACGTTTAACAAAACAGAAGTAACGAAATATGTGAATAAAGCCAAATAAAGTGATCAAGTGATAAATTTCTCACTGACGTTCCACTTTTACCAAACACAACAAGTATAGACAAGTACAGATTGAAACATAATAAGTAACCATAACAAAGTAAAGTGACGATAATATTGCACACTGATCTTTCACATTTGGTATAAAACTGCAAGTATAGACAGGAGTAAGGTGAAAAAAGTCACAGTAGTTGAGTGATGTGATCATTGTGTGTGTGCTCGGCAAGATTAAACCCCAATGACCTTTTGAACTGCTAATGCAAGTGTGTCACCTGACTGAGCCACAGGGCTCCTTCTAACTGAGCATATGCAAATAATGAACGGATAAATGAGAAACAGACACATGTTTAACAGACAGCCACAGTACAGTCTGTACTTTTCAAGTATGCAAGGCCCAAATGGTTTATCTTGGATTTCCTCCATATGCAATGAGGAACCAAACACTTTCACTTTCATATCTAATGTGTATATCAATGTCCCCTAACTTCCTGTTTACCCTTAACAGGAAACAGAGCACATGCAGTACTCCGCTGATGCGTCATTTACAGTTAACAACACAGCAATGATTTTGTAATCTGACTGCTTTGTCGAATCCTTAAAAAAATACTTGCATGAGTGAGTACAATCACTCATATCTCCAAAATAACCCTGACTACATAAAACAAACCTGCTGATAGTTGTGTTGTTGTGGTAAAACATGAAAATGTGTGTGTGTGCAGACTCAGAACGATAGATCTTGTAAACATTAAGCCAAATGTGAACAGCATTGATCTGAATCTCAGCCAAAAAAGTAAAGCTCAGAGCAAGAAAGTATGGGACAGATTCCTGCACGGGTACACTCAAAACCTGCCTTTGTCCCCCATTAGATAGGGGGTTGTCTTGTAGCTTTTGTATTGGACATCACTTCTGAAGTGCATACTTTCATACAGTACCATATGTTAACTTTGCCTGTCCCAGTGCCCACTGGGGGTGGAGGTAATGATAAGGAACACATGTCAAATTCTCATCAAACCTACCTGTAGGTGATCCTTACTTCTGTGCCAGGTTCATCCTTTTCCCATATTAATGCCACTCTGTTTGGATCTTCTGCCACGTGTACATCCAAACAGTTCACTGTCAATCAATTTAAAATATGATGTTTTTGTTATTAATTAATTTTTTGTGAAATTTGCTCTTTTTTTGTGCAACTATATAGCATGTAACAATTTAAAAGGGGAAATTTTAAGCAAAAACTTGGCGTTTGAAGTTTCATGGTTGACAGACGAACTTACCAGACACGTTTAACTGACCCCCAGTAAACCAGCTGATTTTCCCGCTCGAAAGATCGCAGTCATTTACACGGTCGAAAAGTTTGGTCCATGTCAGCCTTTCCCTTGCGATGGATCCCCAGAAATTTTCGGGGTCTTTGACTGACAGCTCGTATAAATCCGCGTACGTCTTTCCCGCGAGATGCGAGCTGAGGTCCAGCTGAGGCGCGGTCACGCTGGACAGAGATCTTGCGTGGCACTGTGAGATGAATGTAACACTTTGACGCAGACATTTTTTGCTCCTTAAGGTAATGTTTCCCCTGGAGAAGTAGTTCAGCAAACTTCTGCTCACTCGCCCAGCCATTGTTATGCCCAAGACTCGCAGAGCTGGAGTGAAGTTTGCTCAGGCTCCTCGGAGCGTGACTGTTTCCCTGAAGAGAGAGGGAGGAGGAAAGTTGTTGACAAAGAGCTGGTCTGAAAGAAAACTCGCTCCAGGACACTTCAAACCGCCCCCAAATTTAACTTCTGCATGTATGAAGCAAGCCATGAATCATAGATGTTCTGGCTTTCACAATGTTACAATGCAATATGCTTAATGAGCGGGAATTTTGGATGTTACGCAATATTGTCCTGTACTGTCGTTTGCTGAACAGTCATTTTTGAGAAGACAAACGTCACGGACGTCGCGTCTTTCAATGAATTAAAATTAAGAAACATAAATTAATGTTTTATTCTTTTTAGATATATAAAAACCTTATATCGTATCCTACGCACTTTGTCACATAGTAAAGTTTACGTTTGAGCATTTTCCCCATCAAACAAGTTTAATGGGGATTTAAAACGATATTGCTAATGCGTCACGTCGTTGGGTACCTAGGTTGTGGTTGTACCCCAAACGTTCTCTGCCCCCTAGTGGACGACATATGAGAGGAAATTTAACCACCACCCAAAATAATAAATATAGGCTGTATACTGTACTTCTACAGTATACAGTAACTTTAAACGCGATAAATAAAGACATCTTTAAAAGTACACATTAGTATCGCAAGTTAGATGGCTTTACACACATTCTTGAAGCATTAATTCTTCACTTTTATTCTCCGATCACCCTATTTGCTAATTAAAACTACTAAAACAGGACCTAGTCGTTGAATTAACCGAAAATAGCAGGTTTTTGTTTATATAAGGGGCTCGATCGGAGCTCTATATCTCTAAAATCAGACAAACAGCAAACTTCAGATCTTCTTTATGACATCTCATCTGAAATAAATAAATAAATAAATAGGGAAACTACATCACTCCTAACTTTTAAATTACACGTCTGTATATACGTTTATCTCCTTATAATTTAAATTATTTGCAGTTGAAACAGCAGGGCGAAAAAAATAATGAAGGCACTCGTAGGGTTAAAGTACCCAAGATTACGCATTCGTTGGTTTACCCAATAAGGAACAAGAGGCGTGGCCAATATAGGAAACACTGGGCGGGGTTTTGTGGGAATGTTTAGCGGTCGCGCGAGTTTTCAGACTTATTTGTGAGTAACGCAATTTATTTAGCAAAAGTTATGGAGCATGAATGATTGACAAATGGACATTTACTTATCTGGCTTAGAGTTTAAAGATGTGGCTGATTGTTTCGTCATATAAATACGTCTTGATTCATTTAACGCTTTGATTTTTTCAAATAAGAACAGACCACAAGGTGCTTATATGTTCATTTCTTCATACAGACGTGTACTTTTGTACAATATGTGGTGTTATAGACGTTTATGATGTTGATATAGTCATGCATGCGGTTTTTAATGGTTATACGGAGAAGGAAATCATATATTATTTACTACAATCCCTTGTTAGGTTTTGCATTGCAGACTTTGTGTTATGGGCTTCTGATAAGATGTGTATCGGTCACGTGTCACTAGATAGGTGCCCTTAAGACAGGCAAGAACTTATCTTGGGTTCAAATCAAGTCCAGCTTTATTTATAAAAGCAATCTTTTATTGCAGGAACCCCTAGTGTTGTGATGACTGACCTATCAGAAGCATAATGGTTTGCATAATATAGTGACCTATGTTTGGTTTTACACTTCTTAACCTGCAGCATCATCTGTCATCATGACCCCTAAGATGCAGCAGGCATCTCTTCCTCAATGGGAGATGATGATCTACTGGATTCTTTCATTTGTCTCCCATCTCTACTCCTTCTACCAGCTACACAAGTTTTCCAAAGGTGAGCTGCCTTTTGTCCTAAAAAAACCCCATGTAAAATGTGCTTTAGATCCATGTGAATGGATCTCGGTATCCCATAGTCCCAATCTACTACTCAATTAATCAGATCTTTCACAACTAGGTAATCAACTCCGCAGAATTGCACCTGATGGATATAGAAACATCCTGTACTGACCATTTCCAAATCGATATCATAAACTTGTTTTATTATTTTTTGGGATATGTTTATTCAGAAAATTTCAAAAGCAATTTCTGTGCCCATATTGGCTTTTTTATAACATGACAGTTTGGAAAGGTCTTCTCATGGGAGTGACGAGAGCTCATGGTTATTATGGTAGCTGCTGACTCTTGGGGCTATGAAAAGGTTGCGCTGTCATTTTGAGGGGTAACGGGATCTCAGGTCAGCAAAAGCTCAAGCACCCATTTGATCTCTTTTTACCAAAACTTGCCACTCAAGAGTAAGTGCAAAAAATGAACCTGCCAAAGCTATCCACAATATCATCAATGTATATGGCATCCGGTTGCTAAGCTATAAACCTATAATTCGGTATTCATAGTTGGACTATTTTTCCAAAAACATGTCTGTGCTTAAGACATGAAACACATTAAAATTAAAAGCATTTTCACTGTCCAGCCTATTGTAATATGTTCCTGTAGCTCAGGGGTAGAGCTTTGTGTTCGCAGCGCAAAAACTTTGATTCTAGGTAAGTGATATGATGTATTCCTTTATAATTCAAGTTACTTTGGATAAAAGCATCTGCCAAAAGCATTGATGTTAAACATCCAATACATGCATATAGATCTGTTAACTATGTAATAGTGAACTGACTGTGGTTTGCAAGGCAGAAAGGCATTTATGCACTGGAAAAAATGATTTTCAAGAAAACATTTTCTTAGTATTTTGTCTTATTTTCAGTAAAAATATCTAAAAATTCTTAAATTAAGATGCTTTTTCTTGATGAGCAAAACGACCCAAGAAAATAAGTCAAAACACTTAATTCAAGAAAAAATAAAGAAAATGTTCTTACCCCATTTTTTGCTTGTTTTAAGCACAAATTCACTTAAATTGTATATTTTTTGTCTAAAATCTAGACTTTTTTTCTTAGATAATTTTGCTCATCAAGAAAAAACATCTTGATTTAAGAATTTCTAGATATTTGTACAGAAAACAAGACAAAAATACTAAGTCAGTAATTTTTAAACTTAAGTCACTGCAAAAAATGATTTTAAAGAAAAAAAATTCGTAGTATTTTTGACTTGTTTTCAGTAAAAATATCTAAAAATTCTTAAATTAAGATGCTTTTTCTAGATGAGCAAAACGACCCAAGAAAATAAGTCAAATTTAAGTGATTTTGTTCATAAAACAAGCAAAAAAATCTGCCAATGGGGTAAGCAAAAAACTTGAACATTTTTCTTAAACATTAAATTCAAGAAAAATTAAATCAGCTTGTTTTATGCACAAAATCACTTAAATTTGATATTTTTGGTCTAAAAACTAGACTTATTTTCTTGGGTCGTTTTGCTCATCAAGAAAAAGCAACTTAATTTAAGAATTTTATATAATTTTACCGAAAACAAGACAAAAATACTAAAAAAGTGCAGTGCCGTTATTGATCCGCTGCATTGCAGTAATACAGTTTGATTTAAACTGTTTTAAGGAAAATTCTTTCCTTCTTAAATGTCATCATTTCTAAATGTCTTTTCATTCATGATTCATTACAAGTGGGCAGTTTTACAGCTTTTTGTCCTCACTGCAATGAAACCAATCCTACTTATTAATATCCGACTCTAGATATCTCTGGAAATAAATATCCTGAAAGGAATAAAGTCTTCACTGGAGAGGAAAGCTTGTTTTATTCACACGCTTTTTCCATGGTGAAAAGATGAAGAATCTGAATCTCTTAAACCTAAATCAAATGAAATCCTAATTTTTAATTTCTAATCTGATGACTTCAGTCTCCTCAAAACAGTTAAAGATGTTATTAGTGCCAAGAGAGGTCAACACTATACAGAAGAAAAAACATTTTGTGTACATATTTCTTGTATTTTCTGATGGTATCTTGGAGCGCCAAAAATAAATATGAATGGTCATTAAAATTTTGCTAAAGCAGCAAAGCTGTTGTTGGCCTAAGACTTCTGCAAAATAGTGTATATCAGAGAGCAAAGATGCCCATGAGACAATTAATCCAATGGATAGCAGTGTTTGTGTCATAACATTGTGTGACCGCATGATGGCACTGTGATCTCACTTCTGTGTCCACATACGCTTTCATTTTCTCTGTGTGTGTGTGAGATTATGACAGTATGGATGAATTCTTGCCTGTCGGTGCTCCCTGCAGGAAAACCTTCTGTCGAGGTGACGAGAGGTCTGTCCTGAGAAACTGGAGGATGAAAAGAGATGATGTTGAAGAGAGAGAGATGGGCGGGGCAGAGAAAACAATACTAAACTGACACTGCATTGCAGGGGAGGATGACGAGTTTTGTACGGGTGTGCAGAGAATATACAAGTGCTATTATATTTCATCAGAAAAGCCCATTTCCAAATACTAGATACATAATTCAAAGACCTTCAGGGTTCCCACGGGTCCTTAAAATCCTTGAAAGTTAATGAATCTGGGGGAAAATTCAAGGCCCTGGGAAGTTTTTGAAAATATACACACATAGATACAGGTCATTAAAGGTGGTTGAATCTATTTTATGCAAGAAGTTTTATGGAAAAAGCATATTATTCCCTGTGTACTGTAGGAAAATATCATAAAATTTCTAGCCTTTTTAAGCACACATGCTAAACTGTTCGCTTTAAATGCGTATATCTTCTGTATGCGAATGTTGATTCATACCAAAATGCTTTTTTGCATAGTTGTGTTTGACACATGAAAACGTCTAGTGTTACGTATGTAACTCTTGTTCCCTGAGAAGGGAACGAGACGCTGCGTCACCCTTGCCATACTTCCTGCATCCCTGTAACGCCGTCTTTGGCAATATTTCAGATAGCGATATTCTTCCTGGCTCCCGCGTCACCCTGTCTTTGTCATTAAGCCTCACCATTGGTTGAATTTGATATACACATTCAGACGCACTGGAGGCGTCCTCAAAGTGTCACCGCAGTGACGCAGCGCAAGTTCCCTCAAAAGGGAACTGTAACAATGTATCTTAAAAGGTAACACGATGTAACCACTTGAAATGTGTCCCCACATTTAGTCCTTGAATTTGAGGGTATTGGACCTGGAAAGTCCTTGAATTTGAAGTTAACTAAGGTGTGGGAACTCTAGACGTTTGTTTTAAAAGGAAAGTTCACCCAGATTATGAAATGTTGTCATTATTTACTCACCCTCATGTTGAAAAAAAAACATCTATCAGTGCACATTCTCTGTTGTTTAGGCAGTCTTTGAATGTTTACCTGTAAATAATGTGAAAGACTTGACACAACAGTGATATCCACAACAAAAAAGTAGAAAAGTAAATGTCTTCAGGACACAATTCGAGTGGCTATTTATTTACCCACTTTTGGGCTGAGGTGGTCACCATCCACTCCCATACAGTAGTAACCAGAACAGGGCTCAACATAAAGGACTGCCTGATGCCCCGGGGCCAAGACGCTCGGACCAGTAAACCTTTGTCAATACTTGTGTTGAATATCTTTGTTTGTGTTTGTGTGTTGGACCAAATCTCTACCTCCAAAAGTCTCAAAAGTTTTTTTGTGTGTGATTGGCAGAGCATGAAGTCAGTCTGGACAGAGATGTTCAGCTGGAGAAAGGATTTCTTATATGGGGCTTTAAGAAGGTGAGAACACGTGAGGACGTTTGACTGATGTAACGCCAAGAAACTACATTTATATTTCATGTCCAAGTGCTTTTTCTGAAGCATACTCTGTAGGATGAATTGTATGTGTACTTTCTTTAAATGTGTGTGTGTGTTTTAGGACCCCACAGATTTTGAATGGAGTTTTTGGAACGAATGGGCATGGCGGTCTCTTCTTTGGTCTCTGATTGGCCATGCTGTAGTGTCCAGACTGACAGCTCATTACCTGCCTCAGGTAAGAATTATTTAAAATGATAACCACACATGTTACCCAGTCAAATCATCCTACATAATGTAAAGAAGATTTTAAAATATAACCTTGATATCTTTAATATTGACCAATATCATGGATGCTCCTAATCTCATCATTAGATTATAAGACTTTATCCTGGATTTCACTGACAGGGCACGTATATTTATACCCAATGCATTTGTGTTTTAGTACAGACTGGCAGTCTATACAATTTATGGCATTCTCTCAGCCGGTTGGCTTCTTGGAGTTTGGGGCGTGGCTCTATTGATGCTTCATCTGAGCATCTCATTGGCTGTTGCTCAGCTACGTAGCCCCACCCAGTCATGGTGTTGCAGCCTCCTGTTGCTCTCCACGCTCAATATCAGTCCCGTCCAGGACTTACAGGTATGTAAATACAGTATGTGAGTAGGTTCATTAATTGCTGAAACTTATGCTTGTGAGATACCAAAGTCTGGCAATATGTGTCCTGTATCCAGCGCTCTCACAGCAGACCTGCAGAGCTTTGCAGATAGAATGTAGATGAGACTGAAACTAGTTTGCATTAAACATCACTGTCGACGCATTTCTAACAAAATTTGTGGTACAGGGCTTGTGTATTTCATAATTTGTATATTATCCTGCTGTCACACACAAAACATTTATCCCATACATCAAAAAAGTGCATGTGTACTGTATGCACACCACTGGATACATTGTACGTGTAGGTCGCTTACATGAGAATGTAGTATGTGTAGCCCAGGAAATGCATTGCATTTTGTTGTAATGTGCATGTGTCGAACGTCTGTTTACACTATACTTTGCAAGGCTGTGTGTTCCACCATGCGCGTATACATTTGCATAAACATAAAAAACCGACAATACTCCAGGATTAAGTTTACACAACAATAGTAAAAAAGTTTTTCCCTTCGGTTTTTGAAAAAAGAGGGACTGCGAAAACAATAAAAAAATGCTATGTCATAGCGCACCAGGCCAGTAGATGGCGATGTCACCTTGTAAAGTAACACTACATGCTTGCTCACAAACACTTTCGTCTACAGAGTAATAAATACAAACAGTCAAGATGGCAAAAGCATTGAGCAACTTTGTTTAGACGGACAATGAGGTGGGTTTATTACTACAAGTGACTATGGATTATAAAATGCCAACATTTTGTTGGAAAAGCATTATAGGAATAGTCTACTCATTTTCAATATTAAAATATGTTATTACCTTAACTAAGAATTGTTGATACATCCCTCTATCATCTGTGTGCGTGCACGTAAGCGCTGGAGCGCGCTGCGACGCTTCGATAGCATTTAGCTTAGTCCCATTCATTCAATGGTACCATTTAGAGATAAAGTTAGAAGTGACCAAACACATAATCGTTTTTCCTATTTAAGACGAGTAGTTAAACGAGCAAGTTTGGTGGTACAAAATAAAACGTAGCGCTTTTCTTAGCGGATTTAAAAGAGGAGCTACATTTTATGGCGTAATAGCACTTTTGGGAGTACTTCGACTCGGCGCAGTAACACCCTCCCTCTCCCATTATGAGAGTGAGAAGGGGAGCGGACTTTTCAGGCGAGTGCTATTACACCATAAAATATAGTTCCTCTTTTAAATCCGCTTAGAAAAGCGCTACGTTTTATTTTGTACCACCAAACTTGCTCGTATAACTACTCGTCTTAAATAGGAAAAACGTTGATGTGTTTGGTCACTTCTAACTTTATCTCTAAATGGTACCATTGAATGAATGGGGCTAAGCTAAATGCTATCGAAGCGTCGCAGCGCAGTGCGCTCCAGCGCTTACGTGCACGCACACAGATGATAGAGGGATGTATCAACAATTCTTAGTTAAGATAATAACATATTTTAATATTGAAAATGAGTAGACTATTCCTTTAATAAACTCAGTGTCTTGAGCAGCACAAACACATTAAATATTATGTATGTTATTATTATTATTATGTAATTAGTTTGTATATGAATTTTATATATATATATATATATATATATATATATATATATATATATATATATATATATATATATATATATATATATATATATATATATATATATATATAAAATATTTACAAATCTTAATAAATACACTGCAAAAAATGATTTTCAAGAAAAAAATGTCTTAGTATTTTTGTCTTGTTTTTAGTAATAATTTCTAAAAATTCTTAAATTAAGATGATTTTTCTTGATGAGCAAAATGAACTAAGAAAAAAAGTCTAGTTTTTAGACCAAAAATATCACATTTAAGTGATTTTGTGCATAAAATAACCCAAAATTTTTCTTGAATTTAGAAAAGATTTTTTTGCTTACCACATTGGCAGATTTGTTTGCTTGTTTTATGCACAAAATCACTTAAATTTGACATTTTGGTCTATAAACTAGACTTATTTTCTTGGGTCGTTTGGCTCATCAAGAAAAAGCATCTTAATTTAAGAAGTTTTTGATATTTTTACTAAAAAAAAACTAAGATTTTTTTTCTTGATTTTTTTTGTTGCAGTGTATATATAAATATGTATTATTTAAAATTTAAAAATGTTTTTAAATACATGCATGTGTGTATATGTACAAAATAATTAGGCACAGTGCTTACACATATGTATATTATGCAAAAACAAACTCAAATTTTTACTTGAATAATCGGGATTATTTTTTGACAGCACACATATTTACTATGTTAACACTGTGGCAGATGTTTCTGTTGGTTGTGTTTTTTTATCTGATCAGTCACTTGATCAGAAACTAATTGATTGATGGCTGTCATTAGATATGTGCTTGGTGAAAATAGTAAACCCAAGACTTTCGTTCAAGCTTGTGTGCAATTTAGGAGAAGAAAAGAAAATATTGATCCCAGTGACACATTGAGTTTCCCTGTTTTTCCCAGGATTCTCACTTGATTAATTGTAAAGCTTTCCCCCATAATTAAACTTTCATCTAATGAGTATTTATTGCTCAGTTGCACTCATTAGCAGCTCAAGTACTGTAATTTAATCTATTGAGATTTTTACTGACTTTTAATGGCCTCTTTACAGTACATTGTTGTTTACAGTACCTCTTTAGTACATCTTTGTTTACCTCAGTCACTGAGGAGCTTTGGAAGAAACCCTCAGGATTACAGGAAGACCCATGCCCGCAAAGACTTTGATAATGCCAAGTAAAGAGAAAATAGCATCAGCCAGTGACTAATTTCACAACAATGCCCTTTCATTTAGTATAATTTAGGTGGTTATAGCTATATTTTCAAAGGGTGATAATGAGTTTTTGAAAGTGGCTGCTGCTGTGTCTCCTGGCTGGGTGCCCACTGTCCTCTTTTAAGTATGCTCAGTAGTTCATATTAGTTTAAATTGTCGAATTCACGTTTATATATCTTTTGTTGTGTAAGTGCAAAAAAATCTTAAACATTTTTCTTAAACACTAAATAAAAAACAATTCAAGAAAAATTTGCTTACCCCATTGGCAGATTTTTTTGCTTGTTTTATGCACAAAATCACTTAAATTTGATATTTTTTATTTAAAAACTAGACTTATTTTCTTGGGTCGTTTTGCTCATCAAGAAAAAGCATCTTAATTTAAGAATTTTTTGATATTTTTACTAACAAAATCAGTACACTGCAAAAAATTATTTTCAAGAAAAAAATCTTAGTATTTTTGTCTTGTTTTCAGTAAAAATAATAATTTCTTTCTTACTTGGTAATTTTTTCTTGTTTTAAGTAGAAATATCTAAAAATTCTTAAATCAAGATTTATTTGATATTTTATTAAGAAAATAAGTCAATATACAATTAAAGAAAAATTGTGCTTAAAACAAGCAAACATGTCTGCCAATGAGGTGAGAAAAAAAATCTTGAAATAAGTTTCCGTTTTCTTAAACACATAAATCAAGAAAAATTCAAGAACAATTTGCTTACCCCATTGGCAGATTTTTTTGCTTGTTTTATGCACAAAATCACTTAAATTTGATATTTTTTTATTTAAAAACTAGACTTATTTTCTTGTGTTGTTTTGCTCATCAAGAAAAAGCATCTTAATTTAAGAATTTTTTGATATTTTTACTAACAAAATCAGTACACTGCAAAAAATGATTTTCAAGAAAAAAAATCTTAGTATTTTTGTCTTGTTTTCAGTAAAAATAATAATTTCTTTCTTACTTGGTAATTTTTTCTTGTTTTAAGTAGAAATATCTAAAAATTCTTAAATCAAGATTTATTTGATATTTTATTAAGAAAATAAGTCAATATACAATTAAAGAAAAATTGTGCTTAAAACAAGCAAAAATGTCTGCCAATGAGGTGACAAAAAAATCTTGAAATAAGTTTCCGTTTTCTTAAACGCATAAATCAAGAAAAAATCAAGAAAAATTTGCTTACCCCATTGGCAGATTTTTTGCTTGTTTTATGCACAAAATCACTTAAATTTGATATTTTTTTATTTAAAAACTAGACTTATTTTCTTGGGTCGTTTTGCTCATCAAGAAAAAGCATCTTAATTTAACAATTTTTAGATATTTTTACTAACAAAATCAGTACACTGCAAAAAATGATTTTCAAGAAAAAAAATTCTTAGTATTTTTGTCTTGTTTTCAGTAAAAATAAGAGTTTCTTTCTTTCTTTGTACTTTTTTCTTGTTTTAAGTAGAAATATCTAAAAATTCTTAAATCAAGATTTATTTTATTAGAAAATAAGTCAATATAGAATTAAAGAAAAATTGTGCTTAAAACAAGCAAAAATGTCTGCCAATGAGGTGAGAAAAAAAATCTTGAAATAAGTTTCCGTTTTCTTAAACACATAAATCAAGAAAAAATCAAGAAAAATTTGCTTACCCCATTGGCAGATTTTTTTGCTTGTTTTATGCACAAAATCACTTAAATTTGATATTTTTTTATTTAAAAACTAGACTTATATTCTTGGGCTGCTCTGCCCATCAAGAAAAAAGCATCTTAATTTAAGAATTTTTAGATATTTTTACTAACAAAATCAGTACACTGCAAAAAATGATTTTCAAGAAAAAAAATTCTTAGTATTTTTGTCTTGTTTTCAGTAAAAATAAGAGTTTCTTTCTTACTTTGTACTTTTTTCTTGTTTTAAGTAGAAATATCTAAAAATTCTTAAATCAAGATTTATTTTATTAGAAAATAAGTCAATATACAATTAAAGAAAAATTGTGCTTAAAACAAGCAAAAATGTCTGCCAATGAGGTGAGAATAAAATCTTGAAATAAGTTTCCGTTTTCTTAAACGCATAAATCAAGAAAAATTCAAGAACAATTTGCTTACCCCATTGGCAGATTTTTTTTTTTTGCTTGTTTTACGCAAAAAATCACTAAAAACTAGACTTATTTTCTTGGGTCGTTTTGCTCATCAAGAAAAAGCATCTTAATTTAAGAATTTTTTGATATTTTTACTGAAAACAAGACAAAAATTCTAATGAATTTGTTTCTTGAAAATATTTTTTGCAGTGAAGAAAGATTGTTTTGAGCACTGCAAAAAATGACTTTCTTACTTAGTTTTTTTTGTTTTGTTTTCAGTAAAAATGTCTAAAAATTCTTAAATTAAGATGTATTTTCTTGATGAGCAAATGACTTAGAAAAATAACTCTACACTGCAAAAAATGATTTTCAAGAAAAAAATTCGTAGTATTTTTTATTTTTTTTTTCAGTAAAAATATCAAAAACTTCTTAAATTAAGATGCTTTTTCTTGGTGAGCAAAACGACCCAAGGAAATAAGTCTAGGTTTTAGATCAAAAATATTACATTTAAGTGATTTTGAGCACAAAAAAGCAAAAAAATCTGCCAATGGGGTAAGCAAATTTTTCTTGAATTTAGTGTTTAAGAAAAATTTTCAAGATTTTTTTATACTAAGTAAGAAAAAATACTAAGTAAGAAAGTGACTTTAACGATGCAGTTTAATTTCATTGTCGTGACGGCACAGTTTCATGCGTTCATTTGTTTAATTTTTTTCTTTCTCTTTCTAGCGTGGTTGGTACACGTCTGAGGATCAGTACTACCTCTTGCTCTTCAGTTCTGCGGTTTGCGGTTTGCGCTGCATTAGCTTTAGTTTGGAGCTTTGCTGGCGTCCCCTAGAGGCTGGAGGACCAAACAACCGCTGCTCATCTGTACAGAATGAAGGACTGAAGCCAATAATTTCTCAGTTTTACAAACTAACTGCTTACTGCTTCTATCACCCTTTGTTCTACAACGGACCCATCATAACCTACAAGGACTTCAGTGAACAGGTTAAGATTGAAACATTTCTTATAAAGAGGTGGAAGGTTTTTTGCTTAGTCACTTTTTCGGTAGTGAACTCGAGTCAGGCTGTTTTACTGTCATAATGTTTACTGAACATTACATTCCATTTCATAAGATAAGCCCTAAAATAAATGTATAAAGACAATTATTTAACCATATTTAATGGATCAAAGCCCTTGTTATTGCTCATGTTCATCTATCTTTATCTCTGCAGATAAATCGGCCAGTATGTAAAGTGTCTGCAGTGTATGTCCTCGGTGGGATCGTTCGTTTGTGCGTCTGGTGGTGTTTAGCTGAAATTATGATCCAGCTAATGTACATGCACGCCATCCAGGGCAACGAAACCTACCTGGAGGTCCTTCCACCCTGGGCCCTGGGTAAGTCTATGCATAAAAGAGTTTATATGCAAATTCATCTCCATTATAATCCGAATGAATTCGCCTTTCAGGATGGATGCAAGCTGTTACAGTTTAACTGGTGCTATTTTGGGGTTTGCAGCGTCAAAGTGTTTATCGCTTTATGATCTTGAACAGATGTTTGCAACGAAACACACACACACACACACGATTTCATTCTCGGCGTTCGTCCATGTGCATCGGCCATCAAACTTCTGCGCTTGCCGTTTATTGATCTGTGAAAGTTGCTGATTTGCGTCGCCTGAACTTTGATTCACAGACTCCGCAAGATGTAGCAGAGGTCCGTACATCATCAGACTGGAACATTGAGTCATTATTGCTGCTTTGTGCTCCTGTTTCATACAGAAAGGGCTCTCAGCAGAAATGTGTGCATTTGAAAGCTTTTAGCGCTGTACCAATGGGATTATGAAACAAGACGGATACAGTTCTCAGTTTCTAACCACAGAAATAGACAACGTGAGAAGTTGAAGAAAAAGATGATGAGATGATAAGTATGCATAAATCGTATCTTCTGGTGTCTTCTACCAGCTAACTGGCACTGAGGTGCATAGAAATGCTAATAGACAGATATTTTAGACAACATGGGGACATGGAGGTAGAGCTGTCGCATAACATCCCATTCATTTCCACAGTAAAGGGTTCATACACTGGTGATCAATAACATAAAACTGTAATACAGACATTTGTAAGTGATTTCCTCTCTCTGTGTTTCACCTGCAGGTGGATTGGCTCTCGCTTTAGTCCAGTTTTTCTATGTGAAGTATCTGGTGTTGTTTGGCTCCGTATCTCTGCTTGTCAAGTTGGATGGACTGGACCCGCCTACATTACCTCGCTGTGTCAGCATCATGTACAGCTTCACCGGGATGTGGAGGTACAACACACACTTCTGTTTCAACCACAACCACCCGCAATGTGTCTTTGCACCAGCAGGGGGCAGAGGTGTGATGTGTTCACTCTTATTGGTTCAAGCCGTAAACCAATCGGCATGGGTGTACGGCTCACTTACATACACTTATACCCATATGTAATCACATTTATGCAACGTAACACAATAAATGCCTCTTTTTCTATTAAACATCACTGCTTAAGCATACCATATGGTCAGCTTCACAACAGCTTAATGTCCCAGGAGATGAAAAACGGGTTTAAACATGCAGGCTTTCGCGCAGCTGATTGGATTTGACTGTAAAAGCTTTGTGAAGTTAGGCATATTGCGGGTTGAATGCTCTGGAATTGTCTCTAAAGGCATCTAGAAAAGATTCAGATTTTGTGCATGCATTTGATTTGTGCATGAAATTCGCATGTAATGTATATTAAAGTTATATTTAAAAATGATAAAAGATATTTTAAAAACGAAGGTGTTTGAATAATAAAAAATACACTATTATTATATTCTTTAAAGCAGGGGTTTTTAAACGTTTTGATCGCAGGGACCCCACATATGAAGAGCCTTTAGCAAGGGAACCCCTTTCTTAAAATACACTGAAAAAAATGATTTTCAAGAAAAAAAATTCTTAGTATTTTTGTCTTGTTTTCAGTAAAAAAATTCTAAAAATTCTTAAATTAAGAGCAAAACGACTCAAGAAAATAATATCAATAAAGTATCAAATTTAAGTAATTTTGTGCATAAAACAAGCAAAAAAATCTGCCAATGGGGTAAGTACATTTTTCTTGAATTTTTCTTCAATTTAGTGTTTTACGAAAAATGTTCAAGATTTTGTGCTTACCCTATTGGCGGATTTTTTTGCTTGTTTTATGCCCAAAATCGCTTAAATTTGATAATTTTAGTCGAAAAACTAGACTTATTTTCTTGGGTCATTTTGCTCATCAAGAAAAAGCATCTTAATTTAAGAATTTTTTGATATTTTTACTGAAAACAAGACAAAAATACTAAGGATTTTTTGCAGTGTATATCTATATTTTTTAAAGAAACTTTAAAACTGTGTTAGATAAATAGCAATTGTGATATCATAAAGACAGCAAATTGTTTACAAACTTAAATAATTGTCTTCCCTTTTTTTTTTTTACAATTTTTGCTTTGTTTTATCTCTTAAAAAAATTACTGAGGACCTCTTGCACCCTTGGACCCGTTTGAAAACCCCTGCTTTAAAGTAGGCTACCTTGCAGATGGTTAAATTAAATGATTAAATGGTAACCTGCTGCATCTTGGCGCCTCTCTTGCGCGCGTGCAGAGAGATGCGCTCTGTCCAGAGCTAAGTAGTAATCCTGTTTATGATATGCATTTCAAGGAGTTGTAGCAATACATCCCTCATAGGGCTGGGACAACGCGTCGACGTAATCGACGACGTCGACGCAAAAAATACGTCGACGCAAAATATGCGCGTCGATTCGTCAGACCCAAAAAGACGGCGCCGTTGAGTAGTAGCAACGCGAGTGGCTCCAGTCCACGCCGGCTTCACAGCAAGTGTGAGCAGTGCGAAAGCGGCGCATGTTTTTTCAGCGCCCATGTTAACAAGCATGCACCCTGCCGCATGAGGAGCGCGAGCTCGCGGTTCTGTAGCAACAGTGCTGCAATCGTTTCTGCGTGGGTTCTGCTGCGCTGCTCAAGCTCATTTAAAGTGAAAGTGCTTTGTTTATGGTTTAAATGCTCGTGGATTGACGCGAAAGAGTGTCATTTTACCATAAAATCATGAATGTGATGCCAAGTGTGTTTTAAACAGAGCAATTTAACAAAAAGCAATGAAATATGTAAAAACACACTGTTGCCAGAAGACTGCGTTTTCATTCACTCTCTGTACAGCAGTAAATGAGTCCTCATCTATCTTAATAAACTTAAGAGAAAGAGATTTAATAATGTATGTGCTTCTTAAGTTTAATTGTGTTTATATCTGTCATTACATGGACTAGAACAGCACGAAAACAATGTAACAAATCAAGTTATAAAAATTACACTGTGTGACCATCAAAAGGCACATTGAAGAGGTTTTGCTCATAAATGCATGCAAAATAAAGTCATTTGAACTTAAGATTTTTATACTGTTACTAAACAGCACAGAATGAGCTGCAAACGCTTTATGAAATGCTACCTCTGACTAAGAATGCATTATTTTGCACTTGTATAGTCTTATTTTATTTTTAAATTTCAAGAGCAATCAACATATATTGAAATGTTTACATTCAGATATGTAAATCAACATGTATAAATTGCTATTAGTTAATTAATGGGGAGATAATCGATAATCGAATCGAATCGAAGTCGAATCGGACTGATAAAATGAATCGTTAGATTAATCGATGCATCGAAAAAAGAATCGCTAGATTAATCGTTTAAAAAATAATCGTTTATCCCAGCCCTAATCCCTCATGTTAAAAATATAAATCGCGTTCCGCTGGACCGATGTTTTTAAAGGCACCTCTGAGAGTTTTTTCCCCCCGCATGGACGTGACATGGGGGCGTGGCAGCATCGACGATCCCATTTTTTTTTTCGAAGTTCGGGGTTGTTACTTAATTTCGATCGATTTCAATTTAAAATCAAAATAGTGAAACCCTTAATTTTCAAGAAAAATAATTATTAGTATTTTTGTCTTGTTTTCAGTAAAAATATCTTATATTATATATAAGATATTGAACATTTTTCTTAAACACTAAATTCACTAAATTCAAGAAAAAAATCAAGAATAATTTGTTTACCCCTTTGGCAGATTTTTTTGCTTGTTTTATGCACAAAATCACTTAAATTTGATATTTTTGGTCTAAAATCTAGACTTATTTTCTTGGTTTATTTTTGCTCATCAAGAAAAAGCATCTTAATTTAAGAATTTTTAGATATTTTTACTGAAAACGAATACTAAGAATTTTTTTTCTTGAAAATAATTTTTTGCAGTGCATTACAAAGATGAATGGAACATCACTCATTCGAATCAGCTATCGCATCTGTTTTAAGCGATTTAAACTTTTCCTTTTCATTAAAACCCGAGCAAAGAACAACACTCGAAGCCTTCATTTCTAAAAAAAGATGTTATCGCTGTCTTACTCTGCATATCCTTACTCTGTCATCTCCTTCATGGCTTTGATTGGTTTTAGGTCTGTCCAATTGCGCCCAGAGGCATTTGAGCGATGTCAAGAAAATAAGTCTAGTTTTTAGACCAAAAATATCAAATTTAATTGATTTTGTGCATAAAACGAGCAAAAAAATCTGCCAATGGGGTAAGCAATTTTTTCTTGAATTTTTCTTGAATTTTGTGCTTAAGAAAAATTTTAAAGATTTTTTGCTTACCCAATTGGCAGATTTTTTTTATGCACAAAATCACTTAAATTAGATATTTTTGGTCTAGAAACTAGACTTATTTTTTTGTGTCTTTTTGCTCATCAAGAAAAAGCATCTTCATTTAGGAATTTTTAGATATTTTTACTGAAAACAAGACAAAAATGCTAAATTTTTTTTCTTGAAAATCATTTTTTGCATTATAGGCATGTATTTTGACATGATGCACATAGGTTCACACGCAGCGTCAAACACATATTTTGACATGACGAACCACACATGACAGGCAAAATACTTTACACTGATAACAATAGGATCAACGTGGACTTATTTTTCTGTTGGATAGACTATCACTGTCCTCTCTTCCCCATGTAACCCTGCATGTTCAATGTGTATCAGCAGAACAGCTGTTGAGAGACTATAAGAGCCGGAAAGGTTAAGCACCAGTATGCGTGTGCTGTTAATGTTTGCAGTGTGATAAATGAGAAGTGTAAGGAAATAGACGTGTGCTGTAGACTTTAGCGGGACCCGATGTAAGACCTCGTCTGGCCTTTATCCCACACGGAGCAACAAAGCTCAGCTCCTGTGAAACCGACGGAGCTCAAACACACTCTCACTTCATTTCTAACAGCTCAGCAAAGCCTCAGCACACTCGCACACCTCAGGATAGACACACACACACACACACACACACACAGTTCTGTGTTTAATGGTTCAGATCCGCCCGGATGCACCATACCAAGTGAAGTTAGCACCTCTTGCTGCAGGACAGCAGGCCAACACAAGTCTCTGATTACAGTTTGAATGTCCTACAGAGAGCAAGAAGGCATTGAGAAAAAACAGACAGAGAGAGAGAAGGGGTCGCTGGGTCCAGTCTGGAGTTCCCAGGTAAAAAGTATACTTCAATGTACTAAAATATACTTTAATATTACCAGCAAGTACATTTTTAGTACATTGTTATTTTGGTGCGAAATAAAAGTTTCTGAAACGACCCAATTCCGATTTTTTTTGCCCCTATGCGACCTGTATCTGATCTTTTCATGACAGTCTAAACGACACAGATCCGATCTTTTCAAATGTGACCCAGGCCACTTGGGTAAGTGGTACTGAATCCGATACGTATCCGATCTTTTGAAATGCGACCTCCGTCTGAACGACCAGGCCACATGTATCTGACCCGTACATCATTGATACGCTACAAACGTCATAATTCTGCGTTGAAGTAGGCGGGAACGAGAAGATATACAAAACCATGGCGGACGTTGCTAACACTGCTCCACAAAACGCCATGGCCAAAAACCTTGCTCTCCTTCTTTTTAATTTTCTTCTTAAAACGAGAAGATTGTAATTGTGCTGGCTCTGTTGGGAAAATAACTTTTTTAAAAGAGCTCCGCTGTTGACTACACTGTTGTTGACATCCATGTTTAACGTTAGCTACTTCCGCAAACAACGAGTGATGTTGTTGACCGTTGAGTACTCTTCTGCGCATACGGGTCACTTTAGGTCGCATTTAATTGGAAATGTGAACGGACTTGCAAAAATCTAATTTTTTCAAAAAATCGGAATTGAGCATTAAGCCCTGTAGTGTGAACTTAGCCTTAGTTCTTACTCTTACATGTGAGGCGTTACTTCTGGGCTGCACAAGCTGCCCACCCAGTGGATAATAGTGGTATTGCGGAAAGCCGAAAATACTCGTCATTGGCAGGGAAGCATTTTCTCATAATTGAGGAGTTAACTCGTCGATAGCGCCGAAAGAGTTCAAGGAAAATTCCACTTTCTTAAAAAAAATCCTGATAATTTACTCACCCCGATGTCTTCCAAAATGTTGATGTCTTTGTTCAGTCGAGAAGAAATACATTCTTTTGAGAAAAACATTCCAGGATTATTTAAAAAAAACGATCATTTTCGGCAAGAAAAATAAAAAAGATGTACGCACCAGCATGACCTTACGTAATGCGTAAGCACGTCAAAAGGTCACGCATGACGTATGCAAAATTACCGCTTCAGTGTTTACAAGTGTGGAGAAAGAGGACCGTCGGACGTTGTTGTATGTAGAATGATTATTAATTATTGTTGTGTCAGTTTATTGTTTAAAATGGTCCACAAATGTGCGTTTCACATTAGTGACACATTACCTTTCCATGTGCTTATGCGTTACTTAAGGTTGCGTTGGCTCGTCACATGGCTGGTGCAAGACAAGAAGTCGTGGTTTAAAATTATTTTTCTTGACGAAAATCGTTTTGCTAGATAATACCCGCTGCATTGAAACTGCAATTTTAAACTGAATTAAAACCGTAAACTGTTGGGGTCCAATAAAGTCTATTAAATTGAAAAAAATCCTGAAATGTTTTCTTCAAAAAACTTAATTTCTTCCCGACTGAACAAAGAAAGACATCAATATTTTGGATGACATGGGGGTGAGTAAATTATCAGGATTTTATTTTATTTTTAAACTGCAAAAAATTATTTTCAAGAAAAAAATTATTTTTGTCTTGTTTTCAGTAAAAATATCTAAAAATTCTTAAATTAAGATGCTTTTTCTTGATGAGCAAGACGACCCAAGAAAATAAGTCTAGTTTTTAGACCAAAATTATAAAATTTAAGTGATTTTGTGCATTAAACAAGCAAAAATATCTGCCAATGGGGTAAGCAAAAAAAGTTTGTGAGTTTCCCGCCAAAATATATTTTATTATTAGCCTCAATTTTTATATTTATTTATAACACATTTTATATATTAGCTTGGCTTCCTCACATCAAATAAAATAAAATCAACAAGTAAAACAAAAAGTTTTGAGAAGACTATATCAAAAAATTTGCCCTCCATATTGTTTTATCCATTGTGGTAGCCCTTGCTCATAAAAAGGTTGGATACTCCTGGTCTAAAGACTATCGAACTAGAAGTCAGGACGGATATAAAAACATTGTGCTCGGTACATCAGATTAGATCAATAGGCTGATAGTAGTCGGGTGATTCTCACGAAACCATTGAAACACCACGGCACGAATGATTTTAGCTTTAAAATGTGTAATATAGTAACATTAAAAAGCATCAGAATTAACACAATACTGTGTTCTATCTTGCACAATGTGTGATTTCAACATAAGAATTTATAATTGTAAATTGTATCTCATTTTCTGCTGAAATTCTCATTACCGCAATGTGTCCTGCTGTGTTTGAACATGCGTTATGTTGTAATTTAATCAAATTAACACAAAAATATTAAGAAAAAAATAAATGGATGTTTTGCTAGACTACTTTAGATGACAGAAAAAATATTTACTGAATATTCATGTATAATAATAATAAAGAAAAATTAGAAAAATGATGTGTCCATGCCTGATGTTCTCATCCTCCGCAACACTTTTTGAGAACAGTTTAAGCACACATACAGAATTTTAATAAAGTTTGATTTTGAGTGACCAAGCACATGGACCAGTTACTTCAAGATGGCTACCAGGTAAGATCATTTTTTTTACAGTTAATTTGAAATATTGTCTTGTCAGAATGCTTACACGACATTTTGATTATCATTATTGCAACAGATGCTTATTAAATGTTAATTTAATTAATAGAAGCATAATACTTTG
This sequence comes from Misgurnus anguillicaudatus, assembly GCF_027580225.2. Lineage (NCBI taxonomy): Eukaryota > Metazoa > Chordata > Actinopteri > Cypriniformes > Cobitidae > Misgurnus > Misgurnus anguillicaudatus. The sequence goes on from NC_073343.2 coordinate 32,201,815, forward strand.
ATTTTAAATGCATGTGCAAAATCTCCAAATTATGTTCTTTCAGGTTTGTCATGTAATTCTGAAAATATGTCAGTGTTGATGTTTTCTGACTGTTGCGGTAATGAGATTTTTTAGGACTAATTTTTTTAATTATGTTACAAAAAGTGTTAAATGATAAGTAAACGTTTTTAAATAATGTTCCCATTTACTCCAGACTTTGTTTTTCAATGTCTGGTGGGAAAAAAGTAAATTTAAGCAATTTTTACATTTTCATGCTTGACATTTTTAAAACCAAGTTTTCGTGAGAATCACCCAGTCAGTCTTTTGGGGCTGTTCAATGTCATTGTGCTATACCACACCACAATCTGGTCGAATGCGATTTTGACTACCGCTGAAAGCTCAATCATTTTAGACCTTGTTTACAACTGTATTTAGTGTTGTGCACTTGTGATCTGATCGTTCAAAAGGCATCCTAATAAAATGTTTAAACATGACCTTAGATGTTCTTATATTTATATTATCCAAAATTAGTATGAGAAGATAACACATTTACTAAGTGTGCTTACAGTGTATATTAATGCACTTTTTCACTTGGAAATATTGGGGATGGGAATGTGTGTGCTTGTGTGTGTCTGGATGTGTTTTTATTGCTGTGTGTGTGATTTACAGGCATGGCCAGAGTGTTTACAGCAGTTGAAAGGTTTATAGGTTGTGATAAAGTGCTGTTCATTTGGAGTTAACCAACATCAACAACAAAAACAGTTTGTGTAGCTCTTTAGCATGTTGCTGACTCTTATCTATAGTTTTGTACTGTAATCACTCTCGGTGTACACAATCTCTCTCTCTCACACACACACACACACACACACACACACGCATACAAACACACACGCATACAAACACATGCATAAACATTTCTTCTTCATTGCAGTACAGACTTCTCATTCACTTTTGTCGTTAATACTAAGCTAATGATATTTTATTATCTTAACCGTTCGCCTAAACCCAAGCCTTAAAGAAACCTTTCTGTATATGAAGTTTTTAATTAAAATAATGCAGATCATTTAATAAGCCGTTTCTATTCATAGAGACCCAAACACATGAAAACACATGCACACCTATGTGTATAGTTTGTTCGATAGTCTCTTACAGCCAACGCTTAATTTGATCTCCACTGCATAAATGTGCAGCTTACCTCCGTTATAGTGGGATGATGTGAAACACAGTATCTCTGAACTGTGGGATAGCTGTGTTTACAAACCGTTTCTGTCATGCCTGTTTTAATGATGATGTCTGAAGCGATGCTTTCTAAAGTAAAACAGCAGGATATTGAGTGAACCTGTTACTGCGAGTATCTCAGTTTCAGATTCATGAATCATTCTGTGACTCAGGAAATCACAAGCGACACCAGACATGAGCTTATATTATCCTCAATGTCTATTTCAAATGTCGTTTGGCTATATAAAGAATAAAGAGTATAAAACGTCATGTGGGAGAGTAAATGAAGGGAATTTTTATTTTTAGATGAATTACCTCAAATGCAAGCATGTAATGGACGTAAATAAATTGCATTTGAATTGAATTCTCACTAAGCAAGTTGGACCTACATTTATATTTACATAGCGTGTGCTCTATATTAGCTCAGTGGTAGAGCGTTGCATTAGCAGCGCAAAAGGTCATAGGTTTGAACCCAGGGAAAACTACGGAGCCCCTAAGGGGACATGGAGCAAAAATTAAATAAAATTTAGGTTCGCGTGCACACGTAAAACTATCGCTTGCGCATGTGAAACTGTTGTGTGCGCAAGTAAATCGCGTTTAGTTTCATGTGCGCACACAAAACGTGAATCTTTCATGTGCAGATTTTTTTTTTTAAGTTTAGTTTTGCGTGCTCACGTGAAACTTTCACTTTCATGTGCGCACGCGATAGTTTCACGTGAGCAAGCAAAACTAAACTTTTAAAAAAAAATATGCACATGAAAGTTTCACATGAGCCCGCGAAAGTTTCATGTGGCACATGAAACTAAACTTTCGATTTTTTTACTCCAATGTCACCTTAGGAGCTTGGTAGAAAACACATACTGATAAAATGTATTTTTCAATCCCAACCGAGGCATAAGGGTCTTGTATAGCGAAATGATCATCATTTTCACCAAAAAAAAGATAAAAATATGTACTTTTTAACCACAACTTCTCCTTCTCACATGACCTTTAGACGCGATTACGTAATATGTAAGGTCGCGCTGTTGCGTCACACGGCAAGTGCAAGACAGAAAGTTGTGGTTTAAAAGCACATTTATGTATTTATTTATGTATTTATTTATTTATTTTGCGAAAATGACAATTGTTTTGCTAGGTATGCCTCAGTTGGGATTGTTTAGAGACCTTTGAAGCTGTGTTGAAACTGCGTTGCAATTTTAAACTGCATTTAAACTGTAAAATGTTGGTCAGATAAAGTCCATTATATGGAGAAAAATCCTGGAATGTTTTCCTCAAAAAACTTAATTTCTACTGAACAAAGAAAGACATAAACATCTTGGATGACATAGGAGTGAATAAATTATAAGGATTTTTTATAAAAGTTGAATATTCCTTCGTTTCTGGCCTTAAACGGTCGAGTCAGGTTGTTTTATTGATGTAGAGTTGAGTGAAATGACTTCAGCGTAGTCTGTTCTTTTGGTCTTCCCGGATGACTTTTATTTCCCTTGAGTCCAGGAAGATTTCATCAGTAGTCGCTAATGAATGCCGAGAAGTGCTGATATGAATCAAATGGTTCTGTACAATCGGATTTAGGACTCATTACGTATCATAGACCGCAGACCAAACCCATCTTCCTCAGTTATGCACACATACTCCGCCTTCTGTTTTTCTTTCGCTTGCACACGCACTTTTTCCGGACGGGTGTATTTGTGATGCGTCATCTTTTGTTGTGATTGTGTTCACCGTCTGGATGTTAATTAATTACACAACATTTTGATTGTTGCCGGTCTGTGAGCTCATGAAAACTTTATGTCAGTCCTCTCCAGCATGTTAACAACCATCTGCTGGCACGCGTCCATTTGTTTCCGCACTGGTCTGTATTTAGAAGCAAGCAGCGGCATCTTTTTACTGCCGTCTCTGGGGTCCGTATGTGTTTGGATTAAATAAGTGACAGAATCAACTGCATATGAAAGCCTTATGGCAAGAAAATTGTCAGTTGTTGTGTTTTCTTTTTGTTTTATTGGATGTGATGATGGAGTACCTCATCCGAGGAATCTTATAACCACCATCCACCACTTCTTCATCCATTCAAACTTTTGTGAGTTTTGATTTGTTAAATAAGGGCAAAAGCATCTTATTCCGAGTTTGAGAGTGATTTTCAGTCTTTACTTTAATCAGTTCATGCATTCCTTAAGAATCAAACTCGTGATCTTGGTATTGCCGGCACAATGCTCTACCAGTTGAGCTACAAGAACTAATGTAGTGTGCACACCAAAGCGTTTACCCCGGCGGCTGGCGTATTTTTTCAATTCTTTCAAAAAAGCCAGCAGCTGGCGTGTGTTTCTGCTCTGAGCACCAGCGCTTGGCTTTGTTGTCAGTGCCCCGAGAGTTGAAAAAAGTTTGCTCAGCTTGTCAATGTCACTTCTCACTCAGCCATCCAATCACGGTTGAGAAGTGGCGGGACAAATATCACGACAAACAACTGGCGCATCGTTCAACAAAGCAGAAGTATCATAGCAACCAAAGCGCTCAGCTGAAAAAGCTGGCAAGTGACTACAGTCGGGATCCGCCTGGCATTTTCAGCCACGTTTAAACGCTTTGGTGTGCACACCCCCTAAAAGTCACTGTTGGTCGGAACAAGGTGTGAGCCGCTTTAGATAAAATCATTGGCAGAAGTCTGCAAGCTTCGATTGAAATGAATGAGATTGCTAGTCGCTAGCAGTGAGCATGCAGCGCAACATCCCATTCAGGCCGCCAGCGACAAGCATTCGCAATGCAACAAGATCTCATTCATGCAATGGAGGAGTGACTTTTGGGAGCGACTACCAATGAGAGCAAAGCAGTGGAGTTCACGTCATTGTTTTTTTTTTCAGTTACTGAAGTTTGTTTATGACAACCAGATTTAGAAATGGCTCCTTACGACCTAATTGAGGCTCTGTTTACACGAGAACGCTCAAGGGTGAAAACGTAAAAATATTTTATCGGATATGCCTTTTGTTTACATGGCGACAGCGTTTTTGGGGCTTAAAAACGCAAAAAAAATGAAACCACCCTCCAGAGTGGAAATCTAAAAAATGCTCTACCGTCGCAGTCCCGTCTAAAGGGTAAAAACGCAAAAGTCTGCGCACGGTGGCGCTCGTCACATTTACGTCACAGGCATGCGCCAGTTCAGGAAAATAACAACATACATGTCGGATTATTTCCATACGTCGGACCTTCAAGTTGCCATAGCAGCTCGATATAAATATACAAGAGACTTTCCAGCAGTTGTACGAAATATTCACAGCTAGTATTACTGAACAGAGAAGGCGCATTAATGACCTCCATCAAATTGTTGATGCGCCAATTCGTTGCAGGCAAACCAGACGGCTTTGGACGAGACCTGGGAGAACAAGGAAGAAGGTTGTATGCAGGCGCATGGACTTGGTGTTGTTGTGTGTCAGTGCTTCACATTGCCATCTAGCTGCCTGGAGTGCATACTACATCGAATATCACTCACTTTTGCATCACAATATGCACGCAGATCCCTCCCCAAAATGCTTGTATTAACGTGGAATAAAAGTGATAACGCAACGGCACTTCTGCGTTTTCTCTTCAGATCGTTTCCATGTAAACGTAGCCTGAAAGTGATGGGCGACACAGAGCGAAAAAGTCGCTTGTGGTCAGAACGAGGGGTAACACCCCATTTAGACCGCCAGCGACTAGCAGAGCGATATGATCTCATTCATTTCAATAAAAGCTTGCCGACTTTCTGCGATACGAATAAAAGTGACCATTGCTGACAGGAAGTACAAATGTTCAATGCAGCGCATTTAAACGCTTTGGTGTGCACGCCCCCTAAAAGTAGGGACTCCACTGACTTCATATTAAATAGCATCATATTAAATATATGGGTGTCAGCTAGTAGGCATACATGCGACCCTGGACCACAAATTCAGTCATAAGTCGCACAGGTATATATTTGTAGCAATAGCCAACAATACATTGTATGAGTCAAAATGATTGATTTTTTTAATGCCAAAAATCATTAGGATATTACGGAGCCCCTAAAGGGACGTGGTGCAAAAATTAAATAAAGTTTAGCTTCGCATGCGCACATGAAACTAACGTGTGCACACGTGAAACTATCGAGTTTAGTTTTGCGTGCGCACGTGAAACTTTAACTTTCACGTGAGCACACGAAACTAAACTTTAGATTTTTTTCTCCAATGGCACATTAGGGGCTCGGTAGAATGTGATTGGGAGTATAGAAAATATCTTCATGTTCAGTGAAGATATTTTGTACATTTCCTATCGTAAATATATAAAAAATGTATTGATCATTATTAATATGTGTTAATTTGATCAACTTTAAAGACGATTTTTTTTTTGTCAATTTTGTGATATTGCCAAATATTGTCCTATCCTAACAAACCATACACAAATTAAAAGCTTATTTATTTGGCTTTCAGGTGATGTATAAATCTCAATTTAAAAATATTGACCCTTATGACTGGTTTTGTGGTCCAGGGTCACAAACGTGAATAGAGAAACAATTAATGGAAACATATGTGGCTGTAACGTTGAACCGTGTTCAATCAGAGAAGACACATCTGCTCATTGAGATTGATGGAGAAGAAGTGAAACTGCGACAGAGAAACCGAGAGTTACAAAAGGCCAGATCAATATTTTTGCTGTTTTGATGTGAGCTACTTGCTCAAGTGTGATCAAAGAAACAGGAATGAGGTCAGTGTGACTTCCTCTTGTTTTTTTCTTACTTACCAGATCACATCTAGATCGATATCTATCAGGTACTGTTGTGTTAAATTATTTGCTCATTTTCTGAAGACCAAGATATTAAATTCATAAGTGTTACTCATTAATCACTGCAAACATGACTGATACTTCCAATTTTGAGGTTATTAATTTTTTTAAAATTGCTGGATCTAAGTTGGGTGACGAAATTCTAAAAAAGAAACACTTGTCTACACCCCCTCAGCCTTTTTTAAAAGTACACCATTGTACCTAAAGGCAGAGGTTCTTAAACTGGGGTCCGGGGCCCCCAGGGGAGCCGCGAGATGGGCCCAGTTTTATGACATTTTATAAAATACACTCATTTATCATGAATTCTGTGTAATTAAACCTAAAAAAATAAGGCTACTAACCAACAGCAATACTTTGTACTTTGAAAATTTTTGTCATAAATTTTCTTTGGGGGGGCCGCGAAGGAAAGGGGGCCGCATGCGAAAAAGTTTGAGAACCACTGCCTAAAGGGTATATTAGTACCTTAAACGTAAATATTTATACCTAAATAGTACCGCCTACTAGTGCCAGCTTTTGTACCTTTATTTCTGAAAGTGTAGCTTCATGCTGCATAGACGAGCACTACTCTCATTTTTATCACACATCAAATGATGTAAAAGTCTGAATATCACTGCCTTCTCACAGATCAATATGTGACTGATTATGTGCTTCTCAGACCACACAACTCAGCATCAAACTACAGCTCAACCACATAAAGGGCAAAACTGTTCTGCGATCAGCTCATTTTGATGTTTCCCAGTACTGTAGCTATCACAGAAAATGCCACCGTTTGTCCCCAAAGATTCATTAAATCGGTTTTCTCAAGCATTTAATTTATGCAGATTGTCTTTTCTTTTTGTCTAACTGTAGATGTTGACAGATTAAACACTTAAAATGTTTGTGTTGTGCTGTTTTGTAGAGAAGTGTGCGTTACTGCACCATCTGTGTTTAACCCTTGAGTTTTCTCATTACTGTCCTTTTGCTTTTCAGACACTTTGATGTGGGACTCTACAAATGGCTCATTAGGTAAGATTTGTCTTGTTTTAGTATGTCTAAGAGATGTTCTGCATTGCTTTGGACACACATTTCTTTTTATGCGTGCAAATGAATAATATTCATAATCAAAAACCATAATCAGAGAACGATTACAAGCCTCAGATATGTAATTCTGGCATAATAAAACACTGAATGCATGGCGTTCGTTTTCTTTTGTTATGGAATAGAATAGAACGTCTGTACAATGAAATCTCTTTAAAAATGATAGAATCATTACTATTTAAATATTAAATATAATATTATTTAAAGTATAAACAACAGGGTTCCCACGGGTCCTTGAAAGTTTGTGAATCTGGGGGGGAAATTCAAAGTCCTGGGAAGTTTTACATGCATATACAGGTCATTGAAAGTGACTTATTAAGATCTAATTAAGAAGTTTTCTGAAAAAAAAATCAACATTATTCCCTGTGTAGTGTAGGATAATATCATAAAAATTCTAGACTTTTTAAGCACACGTGCTAAACTGTTCACTTTAAATGCTTATATCTTCTGTATGTGAATGCTGATTTATACCAAAATGCTTTTTTGCAAAGTTGTGTTTGACACATGAAAACGTCTCTGGTTACGTATGTAATTGTTGTTCCCTGAAAAGGGAACGAGACGCTGCGTCTCTCTTGCCATATTTCCTGTGTCCCTGTAACACCGTCTTTGGCAATATTTCAGATAGTGATATACTTCCTGACTCCTGCATCACCCTGTCTTTTTCATTAAGCCTCACCATTGGTTGAATTTGATATACACATTCAGACGCATTTACCCCTGGAGGCATCCCCAAAGTGTCTCTTCAAGTGTCTCTTTAAACCATTCTCTTCAAGCATGTGAAAAAATATATAATTGAAATTTGGCTCCTTTTGTGATGTCAGAAGGCGACAATACCGCCCCTTAATCTGCACTATCCAACCACGGCACTGCCATTTAGTGCAGAGATCAGCTCATTTGCATTTTAAAGGACACACCCAAAAATTGCACATTTTTGCTCACACCTACAAAGTGGCACTTTTTACATGCTATAAAAAATTATCTATATGATATTTTGAGTCAGAACTTTACATACTCTGGAGACACCAACGATTTATTTGACATCTTAAAAAAGTCTTGTGAAATGTCCCCTTTAAGTTAAAGCTGCTGTATGTTTTGCATCAAAAGTTTGATCCCAAACCATTTCCCAAATGCTTCCCAAAAACAACAATGTTGAAAGCTCAAGAGATGCTAAACACATCGACTGTGGAAGTTAACCTATATATCACTTACTTAGTCTCTGCAAATTAATCTGTGATTTTAACATTATAAACATAATACTCATTAGCTTTCTGATGGAGGATCCAGACGCACTCAGCAACCGATGAAATAATTGTTGCTTTAGTCGTGTTGACAGATGGATTTTAAACCATTAAGGAACATTTTCTTAATGTATTTGTGATAAGTAAAATTGTGCTTTGCAGATTTGGCACAGTGGGAGCGACGCTACACATTTAATAGCCCTATAAGAAACTAAACTCACCAAATGGTTCATTTACATCTAAATATAAATGCAAATCAGTTAATTATATATATTTGAGCTTGAAATTATCCAATTTTATGCAAATGAGCTTCATAATGGGGTGTGTTCCACGTATCCAGACCATCACTGTTACTGGGAACTGGCTGCATATAATGAATCGACTTTTATTTCAGCAAGACACAAAAGATAAATTTGGCACTGGTCATGATTGGTCACCCAAGCAGCTCGGCTTCATCTCTTCTTCTGTTTGGCAAGTTTTTTAACAAGTTGTCTGGTTTTTATGCGTGTTATTTTATGTTCAGACAATTGGCAGAATATTATCATTTTAATAATTCCCTTTTCATGCCCCGTCAAAACCAATTTTAACTTTGCTCATACAAAATTACAATAATTTTGCCCATGCCGAATCTCTCTCAGTTCCTGGTAATGCCCGAATGCATAGCATCTCTAAGCAGCTGTTTATCTGTCAAATCAACTTCTGTTGAATGGATAACAGCAAGTCCTTCTTTGAACCCCTTCATGGGTTTTTATTATACCAATAATATTTTTGCGAATTATTATGCAGTAGATTTTGCACTCCACGGTTACGGACCAAATTGTTTTGTTTGTGAAGACGAGGCATATTTTAAGTGTTTATGTGCTTGAGAAAGTCTCTGATGCATGCTTGTACATGTCATGCAAGTTCATGCGTCAATATACATGCACGCGTTTACACGATTATGTTTTATCAAAGGGATAATTCACCCAAAAATTAAAATTTTCTCACTCTCATGTTGTTACAACCCTGTATACATTTTTTTGCTCTGATGAACACAAATGAAGATATTTTTAACTCTTTCCCCGCCAAAAAAGTTGCCAGCCACCGCCAGCATTTTTCATGATTTTCACAAAAGTATAATGCCTTCCAGAAAATGTTCTTCTTTAAATATATAAACATGCAATTGCAATATATCAAATGAAAGAACAGACCCTCTGCTTTCAAACAAAAAATTTTCATCCTACCTTCATTAGTTCTCTTTTTATCACCTCTCAAATACAGGTAGGTTTCTTCAAAAACACCCATATTTGAGCAAAAAGTTGAAATAAATAATTTTTTTGTGAAGGACTTTTGATAGAGATCAGATGCAGGGCGATCTTTAAAACATACAGAGTTCTTTCTCTTTCACGTGAAACGCTATTTCCGGGTTGTATAGGTTGCGGAAGTGGATAATAAGGAAGCCACCTGGTGGATAATAGCGGTATTGCGGAAAGCCGAAAATTCTCGTCATTGGCAGGGAAGCGTTTTCTCTTAATTTATGAGTTATCTCGTCAATGGCGGCGAAAGAGTTAAGGAATGTTTGTAGTTAAAAAAGTTGCTGTACTTAAAAAAATTGGCAACACCTAAAAAAATTATGTTTTATTAACTTAAATTTTAGGTAAAAAAAACATTTTAAAAAATTACTTCAATTGGTAACACCTAAAATATTTTTACATTTTCAACTTTAATTTAACCTAAAGTGAGAACATTTAAAGGTGGGGTGCGCGATTTCTGAAAAACGCTTTGGAAAAGGGAGTCGGGCCAAATACCTAAACACACTTGTAGCCAATCAGCAGTAATGGGCGTGTCTACTAAACAACATTGTTGCCTGGGTTGTGTATGTGTGGGGCGGGTCTATTAAAAGAAATCCAGTGGCCGGTTGCATAAACATAGCCGTGACTTTAAGACTGCGTCTTAAGAATGATTGTAACTAACTAGCAATTAGTAAGGGCTAATCAGTCTTATTATTTGGATTTAAATTAGACCAATCTACCTTTCTATGTAACATACTTAAAACAATTATGACTAACTTTAAAGACTAGTCTTAAAGTTTTATGCAACCGGCCACTGAATCTATTGTGGTAGGGGTGTGTTTGTTTAGGTGATTTCAAATATCAACATTGGCTTTCAGAGATCATGGACCCTGCCTTTAACTGTTTCGTCGACATTGGCGAGTTATCTTGTAAATCTCGTAAATCAGCAAAGAGGCGGAAGACATTACGTGGGTGGGCCTCCGGTGACTGGTTGCTGAAACCACGCCCACCTAGCTCGACCGGAGTGACAGCAACGGCAGTTCACCTGTCAATTACGTGGTTATGCCCTTAATTATGCAGAACTTTAAGGCTTAACTCTTTCCCCGCCAGTTAACTCGTCAATTAAGAGAAAACGCTTCCCTGCCAATGCCAAGTATTTCTGGCTTTACGCAATACCGTTATTATCCACCAGGTGGCTATTAAAAAAGTACTGCCCTAGGGAAAACAGCTGTATGTCCGTGTATGTTTTGAGGATCGCTCTGAATGTGATCTCAAAAAGTCTTTCACAAAAATGAAATTATATTAGCTTTTTGCTCAAAATTTTGTGTTTTTGAAGAAACCTACCCATATTTGAGAGGTGATAAAAAGAAAACAAAAGAAGGTAGGATGAAACATTTTTTTTTAAGCAGAGGGTCTGTTTTTTCATTTGATATATTGCATGTTTATATATTTAAAGAAGAACATTTTCTGAAAAATGCTGGCGCTGACTGGCAACTGTTTAAAAAAAACATTGGCAGCGAAAGAGTTAAGTTAAAAACTTTTTTCTAATTTTAGGTGTTACCAGCTGTACCAAAGTATAGTATTTTTTACCAAAGTATTTTAAGTTGATTCAACTTTTTACAGTCTAACCTAAAAGATCAGAGGCCCCATTGACTTCCATGGTAGAAAAGAAATACTATGGAAGTCAATGGGGCCTCTGATAAGTTTGGTTACAAAAATTCCTCAAAATATCTGCCATTGTGTTCATCAGAACAAAGACATTTATACAGGTTTGTAACAGGACGATAGGTAGTAAATGATGACCAAATTTTCATTTTTGGGTAAACTATCCCTTTAGTATTTTGTATTTGTGACCCTGCCTGTGAAAACTCAGGTAAAGTAATTTATTTGTGATTTATATAAAATCATCCTACATAATGTAAAGAATATTCTGTAAAAATATAACCTTGATATCTTTAATATTGACTTGAAATCAGTGATTGAAATTAAATGTTGATGTTCCTAATCTCATAATTTGATTATAAGACTTTAGCCTGAATTAATATTATTTCTCCAAAATGTCGTTTGTGGGAGGGGTTACTTTCCTGGCAGAAAGTCAGAGCTGGACAGATGTTTTCAATGTCTGATATTTTAATTAATTAGATTTTTTTCCTTTCCGTATGAATTAATTCAGTAGTAAGGCTCTTAAAAACCAAAATAAGCCTCTTCAGGTCCTGGCGTAACCTCGTCTGCTCAGCTGTAGCATTTTCTGACACACTTTATTCATATTCTAATGCGCTTCTGCTGTATGGAGAGGTCATTGTTGTGGTTTTGGAGAGAGAGCCCAGGTTGTGTTTTGTACCGGGTTTGATATTGTCAGTCTCTGGCAGGACCGCAATCTCCAAAGACAAAAGATGTTTGATCGAGGTTGCATTAGCATGTGTTTAGCACGAACAGCATTGCATTCTAGCCGGACACGCTGGAAACTTGCCAGTCTGTGTAAATATGTACATGGAAAATGAACGGGTTACGAGTGATGGCCGGGAACATGGACCCGAGAGGCAGAGGATCTTTGATTTAATATTTTACTAAGGAACATCTAGGACAACAGACAAGAGATTTGTATACAGTTCGGTTTTAAGATGCTTACAAAGAAATGCAATCTGTGTCAACGCAGGAATAAACAATAGGATTTTAGTCTAAATCACAGTTGTGAAACGAAGGTCTAAACATCGCTTAAAGGGACACTATATATATATATATATATATATATATATATATATTTGTTTTAAAATATGCTCTCACTCTGGTGTAATAATAAAGGACTTTCCTGCCGTACCATGGCCGCAGCAGGTGCAATGATATTACGCAGCAGCCGAAAATAATCCCCTGCCATTGAAAGTTACTAGGGGGACTATTTTTGGCTGCTGCATAATATTATTATGCCATTGTTTTTGTTGTTGGAAAGTATTTGCTACTGCAAAACCCACAATAATTAAAAAATATTTTAATATAAACTCACATATATGGTCCACTGTTTTAATTTACTTACGTTAAATGACAAACACGTTGTTATGGATGTATTTCATTATCCGGTGCCGTGATGAAGACAGAAATATTATGACAGTGCCTGTAAAAATATAGTTTTAAAAATCTTTTTATATTAAAGATAATAGCAGAGTTCACACAACAACTTCAACGATAGCGATTTTGCCACATGCAGCCAATCAAATCTATTTGAACTTGAAGTGCACGTGCACTTAAAATGCAGTAGAAAAACTCATTCATTTCTGAGGTCTAAAACATAAAATTACCTCAGGTATCCAGCGCTGATGCAGTTGCTGTGAAATTCATACTTAATGCTTTTTCTACCACACTGACTATGCCAAAAGGTAAGATATTATTACACAAACTTTTGATAGAGATCAGATGCAGAGCGATCTTTAAAACATACGGAGTTCTTTCTCTTTCACGTGAGACGCTATTTCCGGGTTGTATAGGTTGCGGAAGTGGATAATAAGGAAGCCACCTGCTGGATAATAGCGGTATTGCGGAAAGCGGAATTCTCGTCATTAGCAGGGAAGCGTTTTCTCTTAATTTATGAGTTATCTCGTCAATGGCGGCGAAAGAGTTAAGGAATGTTTGTACACTGTAAAAAGTGAAAGTTGCTGTACTTAAAAAAATTGGCAACACCTAAAAAAATATGTTTTATTAACTTAAATTTTAGGTAAAAAAAACATTTAAAAAAATTACTTCAATTGGTAACACCTAAAATATTTTTACATTTTCAACTTTAATTTAACCTAAAGTAAGAACATTTAAAGGCGGGGTGCGCGATTTCTGAAAAACGCTTTGGAAAAGGGAGTCAGGCCGACTACCTAAACACACTTGTAGCCAATCAGCAGTAAGGTGAAACTACATTCATTGTTTAGTTACGCGAAATGCAGCGAGTTGAGGACATCTGCTGGTTTCCCGCTGTGTAAATGCAACAAGAACAGCATATTTACATATTCAGTGACATGTAAACAACTGCAAAAAAGTTTTTATTACAAGAAATATCCAGTATTAGGTAATGCGGCGCTCGTTGAGCGAATTAGCATGAAGTTATCATTATGATGTGGTCACTAATATATTTATCGTTATATTTATCGTTATAATGTCCCTTAAAGGTTTTATACACTGCTGGCGTGTTATCTGAGCTGTTTCTGAATGAAGGCAGACTGCTGACAGCGAGTCGTGTTGGCAGAGTTCACGTAAAACTTCCTAATGTCAAGTTTAAAACAAATTTGTGTTAAAGGTGCATGACTAAAACACACACGCACTTCAGGTAGTGCGGTATAAATGCGATTAAAGCGTTTACATGGACGCACACTGCGATTATAAACGGCGTACGCCACCTCTTTTAATGCGATACTTACTGCGATTATGAGCTTAATCGCATTATTTTTATCGAAGCATTGCGTTTACATGAGGTAAAGTATAATCACAGTATTGCCAAAATCCCATTATAATCGCATTATTAGGGTGCATGTAAATGTGGTCATTGTCAGTTTCACTACGCTCTGAAATATGCTGGGTTATTTTTAACCCAATGATGAGTATTTCTGGCAATCTGTAATACCACTATTATCCACCACGTGGTGCTCTTCCACAACTTATAGAACCTGGTAGTATCACCCTAGGGTAAACATCTGTATGTCCATGTATGTTTTGAGGATCGCTCTGAATCTGATCTCTATCAAAAGTCCTTCACAAAAACGCAATTATCTCAGCTTTTTGCTCAAAATTTTGTGTTTTTGTATAAACCTATCCATATCTGAGAGGTGATAAAAGACAACAAATGAAGATAGGATGAATTTTTTTTTAAAAGCGGAGCGTCTGTTCTTTCATTTGATAAAATAGTTTTTCTGTAAGGCATTAAAGGGCCATGGCATGAAAATCTGAATTTTTCTACGTTTAAGTGCTATGATTGGGTCCCCAGTGCTTCTATCAACCTAGAAAATGTGAAAAAGATCAACCCAGTAACTTACTTTTGGTAAACCATTTTCTACAAGCACATAAAAAAATAGGTCGTTGAAATGTGGCTCTCCTTGTGATGTCATAAGGAGCTCTTATTATAATAATACCACCCCTTAATCTGCACTATCCAACCAGCACTTCCATTTAAGTTTTTTACTGCGCATCATTTTGGTCAATCTATCAATCAGACTAAGAAATTGACATTTTCTTATTTTATTTTAAGCAATTGGAAATCTGAGGAGGCCAAGGCCCACCCAGGCCCCCTCGTGGCTACGCTCCTGCATGGTGATCAGTGTTTGAATTTCATCAGCTCATTTGCATTTTAAAGGACACACTCAAAACGGCACATTTTTGCACACACCTACAAAGTGGCAATTTTAACATGCTATAATAAATTATCTATATGGTATTTTGAGCTAAAACTTCACATATGTGCTCTGGGGACACCAAAGATTTATTTGACATCTTAAAAAAGTCTTGTGCCATGGCCCCTTTATACTAAAACCGTCAAAAAAAAAACCGCTGACGGGGAAAGAGTTAAGCATGCTTCCAAGCATATTTGATCATCACTTCAACAGTTGCACGATATAAATGTCAATGTTTAAGTTAGATGAATGCTGATTTATGAAAATAAACACCACCGTCTTTAATCATATTTTCATTGTGTCTTTGCTGCGTCTGTGTTGGTTTCAGTCACACTTGATTCTGAGGAACTACTATGTTTGGCGAAAGAGTAATATTTGTACTAATACAATTACAACTTATTTGTGTTTTTTTATGAAATCCTGGAACGTTATGCATGTGAAGTAACCGTTTTATAAATGCAATAAGCCCCGCAAAGCAGTGGGGTTACAGTGCATTTTATAATGCCTAACAACGCCCCTTAGCTGTTTTAAAATGCATTGGTAACCCACTGCTTCTTGGGGCTTATTGCTTTAATATAGATCAAAAAACACTTTTTCTACCAGGCTCTAAACACATTTATTACTATGTAAAGTTGTGCATTTTACTATGGGGGTCTATGGGAATTGACTCCCTATTGGAGTCAGTCTCTTTGCAGTTTAAGTCACTTCCGTGTTGGCTTGACGACAGACTGGAAAGTTGCCTCTTGGTTAAAACAACCCAGCATATGTTAAATTACAACCCAAGGGGCTGGGCTCATACCGTTTTGACCCTACGCTGGGTTGAAAATAACCCAGCATTTTTAGAGTGTATGTATACATTTTCAGAAATAGCATCTCATTGCAATCCCACCAATCAGTAAGCGGAAAAGTTGTAAACAGCCATGCCCCTTCCCAGCATCCTTAAATGCATCCCCACTCTGTTTAGTCTTAGGTTGGAGCCTCTACTTTGTGGAAAGATAAACAAACCTTTGTCTGACCGTGTCTGTCTCTCTCTTTCTCTCTCTCTCTTTCTCTCTCTCTCTCTCTCTGTGTAGTGATTGCATTGTGGTAGAGAGAACCAATCTGCATAATTGGAGTGTGAATGTGGGCTGTATGTGTGCCGTAAAGGGCACTTGGACGGATCTTAATGTGCTTTTAAATGTGCAGTAATTGTGAAGTGCTGAGTTTTGGAGGATGGAGATGAGGATCTTCATTTTTTCCTGTGACTCACCGCTGATCTTAAAGCGTCCACAGGCACACACAGCACACCTCTCCTGTTCGGCTATTGTCTGCTCTAACGCCTCGCTTTCAGACTTTAAGTGTCATCTCCTATCTATTCAAATGTTCTCACAACAATCGAATCACAGATGCGGTTCATATGAGATTATATAAGGACGAGATAGAGAGAGAGATAGAGAGAGATGAATGAGATTATAATGTACTGGCCAGGGGATCTTCATTGTGTCTGTGCATATATTTTGTTTTCGTTCGTGATCAATATACAGTAGAGACACACCGTTCTAAGCAGGAGAACATCTGCTCTTGAGCTTTTTGAAAACTTCTTAACATAAGAGACAAAGGGTGCAAGTGAGATCCATTTGCTGACCATTAGGGTTATGCGGTATAGACGGTTTCAGGGGCAACAAGATACATAACCGGCTTTTGTGGCCCAAACTCAGGGCCGGCATCAAGGGGGGCCATTCGCGGGCAGTGCCCCCCCCAAACAGGTTATTGTGCCCCCCCTACAAAGTTTTTTATTAATTTAATATATATCAAGAATAATTAAAAATATAGCTGCAAGCAGCGATACCGGGGTCAAGCCAAACATGGCAAAAATAATTCATACGTGATGACTGTCATGATTTAAGATCTAAGTTTACATTAGTTTTAGGAAAAAAATAGCAATTTTTTGTATCTTGTGACCACTAGGAGGCACTGTGCCGAAACAAGAGATGGTGCCTCAGGCCATGATTGTGATGACACATACCAAATTTAGTGTAAATACGATAAAGCGATACGGAGATATAGCCTAAAATGACTTGACCACTAGGGGGCACTGACCAAAACAATAGATGGTGACTCAGGTCATGATTGTGATGACACCCACCAAATTTGGTGTAAATGCGATAAAGAGATGCAGAGATATAGCTTCAAATCTCTTGACCACTAGGGGGCGCCGAAAAGTTTACAAGCCCTCTCAGAACATGTTGCTGATGAACCATACCAAGTTTCATAACAATACGCAATTGCGTTTTTGAAATACTTGAACTTAAAGAAAATATTCAAAATGGCCGAAACACAAAATGGCCGACTGAAAACCATTTGGTATCGTTTGACTCGGCATGCCTCACATAATCTAACAAGACTAATCTCATAATTTTACATTCAATTTTGAAGTAGTTATAAGCAAAAATAGACATTTTTTATATCTCATGACCAGTAGGGGGCAGTGTGACGAAACGGTGCATTCACCCTCAGGACATCACTGTTATGACATATACCAAGTCTCATATCAATACGCAAAAGTTTTGCGAAGATACAGTCTCAAACACATTTTGGCGTGCTCGCCCTCGCATTCTTTGATGCGTTATACGACAACGGATAGGTCTACCGAAAAGCTTTTGATAACTTTTTGTCTGGAGTGTCTCTAGATGATGCATACCAAAAATCAAGCCAATCACACGAGCGCTCTAGGAGGAGTTCGAAAAAGTAGGTGTTCAATATAATTCAAAATGGCCGACAGGAAGTAGGTTTGACTCAGACATATTTGGTACAGTCGGACTCAGCATGAGCCAAGGAATCAATAGAGTGAAGTCTTATGTCATAGTGGCAATTTAATCAAATGATATAAAGATTTTAAACAATTTCTTTACATATCCTGACCACTAGGTGGCGCTGTCCTAAAGATTTATAGGTGCGCTCAGAACATGTCACTGATGAACCATGCCAAATTTCGTAGCGATACGCCATTCTGTTTGTGAAATACTGAACTTAATGAGAAAATTCAAAATGGCCGACACCCAAAATGGCCGACCGAAAACGGTTTGGTATCGTTTGACTCGGCATGCGTCAAGGAACCTAACAAGACCTCCTTCATGATTTTAGACTCAAGTTTGAAGTAGTTATAAGCGAAAATAGGCATTTTTCGAATCTCGTGACCACTAGGTGGCGCTGTGACGAAACGTTGCAGGCACCCTCAGGTCATGACTGTTATGACATATACCAAGTTTCGTGTCGATACACTAAAGTTTTGCGAAGATACGGCCTCACGTCCGTTTTGGCGTGCTCGCCGCCATATATGTTGTCAATTTATATGAGAACGCATTGGTCTATCAAAAAGCTTTTGATAACTTTTTGTCTGGGGTGTCTCTAGATGCTACATACCAAAGGACATGCAAATCAGACAAACGGTCTAGGAGGAGTTCGAAAAAGTAGGTTTTACGGAAAATTCAAAATGGCGGAAAGATGTGCATGACACAAATGACATCAATGTGTGCAATTGAATCATCATGAGCCAAGGATTCAGATGAAACAAGAATTTTGATTCTAGGACTCACGGGTCAGAAGTTATTAGCATGAACATAAGTGGACGTTTGGACTGTTGGTGGCGCTAGAGAGTTTGAGCTAGACACACCAAATTTGCTATAGTTACTTCTAAGACTGTCCTGTACATGTGTGCCAAATTTCATAACTTTCCTATGTACGGTTCTATGGGCTGCCATTGACTTCAATGGCGGAAGAGGAAGAATAATAATAATAATAATAATAAGAAAACTAACAATAAATATAGCTGCAAGCAGCAATGCCGGGGTCAAGCCGAAAAGGGTACAAAAGGATGTAAAATTGAGATTGGATAAGCAGATTGAAGAACCTAAGTAAACCTAATAATTTTAGATGAAAACACAAAAAAGTTATCAACAAAAATAATCTAAGTTCTTGTCTACTACAATCGTCCTTCTGTTATTGACAGTCATGAAACATTAGAGCACTGAAGGACATGTGAGTGGTGTTTGCAGTGGCAAAACATGGGTCACATCATGTTACAACAAGTTTAATAACTCAAAAGAGACCATCCCCGTGTCTCTACGATGTTTTGATGCTGAGATATAGCTTTTGCAAAAACGGTCGATAAGGTATTCTCAATGGTTGCTAGGGAGTAACTTGGCAACCACCAGTGATTATAGTCAAAGCCATGAAAGGAATAATCCATGATGACTCATGGTTTTAGATGTGTTGTTGCAGTAGTTTTAGGCAAAAATACTATATTCTATCTCAAAACCAGTAGGTGGCGCAATGAAAAAATTGTGCATGCAACATCAGGTCATGATTGTGTTACATCTAGCTAGTTTTATGACAATACACTTTAGTTTAGTTAAGAAACAGTTGTATGACCATAAGGCTGGCTTGTTATCAAAGGTTTTGTTCAATTATAAGGCCATCTAGTGGTGCAAGCACACAATTTTTTTTGTGTTGCCTCAGAGTGTGCTCATGCATCAGCGTAGCAAATCTGGTGAAAAAATATATTTTCGTTACGAAGTTACAACCATTTATGTGTAAAAAACACAAAATTTGAATGTAATTTTTCGTTTTTTGCAATTTTCGGCAATTTCTGATGAAAATTTTAATATAACGCCAATAGAACTTTTTGTTCAGAAGGTAAGGTTAGTTTCTTCCTATGGTGTTTTCGAGACGATCGGAATAACGCTCGCGGAGATATTCACGCGTGTTTTTTAAGCGCTATTTTGCTGCCCAGGGTTAACCGTAAGGCGAAATCTGGCATGTTTGGTATCGTTGGACTCGGCAACTATTCAGAACTCCAAAGAAACAAGTCCTGTGAAAATACGTCAATCGGAGCCAAAGTTATAGGTGTATAAAACATTTCTCTGGCCACTAGGTGGCGCTGCAACGAAACTGTGCATGCACCCTCGGTTCCTGACTGGCATCAGAAGTACCAAGTGTCGTGTCAATAGGCCTAAGTTTGACGAAGATACAGCCTAAAATCAGTTTTTTTGCGCTCTACGTAAAATTTGTTAAGGCGGTATACGACAACGGATTGCTGTATCGAAATTCTTTTGATAACTTTTTGCCATGAGTGTCTCAAGATGATACATACAAATTTTCGTGGCAATCGGAGAAAAGCCCTAGGACGAGTTCGAAAAAGTAGGTTTTACGAATAATTCAAAATGGCGGAACAATTTTTATGACGGAAAATAACGACATAGGGTCCAATCGAATCGTCTTGAGCCAAGGAATCAGAGGAAGTAAGAATTTTGTTTCTAGGGCTTACGGATCAGAAGTTATAAGCAAAAACATAAGTGCAACTTTGGACTGTTGGTGGCGCTAGTGGGTTAGACATAGAGACTCCAAATTTGCTGTGGGGACACATTGGACTGTCCTTTATCAGTGTGCCAAATTTCATAACTTTCCTACGTACGGTTCTATGGGCTGCCATAGACCGCAATGGCGGAAGAAGAATAACTAATAATAAATATAGCTGCAAGCAGCGATACCGGGGTCAAGCCAAACATGGCAAAAAATGATTCATACGTGATGACTGTCATGATTTAAGATCTAAGTTTGCATTAGTTTTATGAAAAAAAAAGCAATTTTTTGTATCTTGAGACCACTAGGTGGCGCGGTGCAGAAACAATAGATGGTGCCTCAGGTCATGACTGTGATGACACATACCAAATTTAGTGTAAATATGATAAAGCAATACAGAGATATAGCCTTAAATGACTTGACCACTAGGGGGCACTAACCAAACAATAAATTGTGACTCAGGTCTTGATTGTGATGACACCCACCAAATTTGGTGTAAATACAATAAAGAGATGCAGAGATATAGCCTTAAATGACTTGACCACTAGGGGGCACTAACCAAACAATAAATTGTGACTCAGGTCTTGATTGTGATGACACCCACCAAATTTGGTGTAAATACAATAAAGAGATGCAGAGATATAGCCTTAAATGACTTGACCACTAGGGGGCACTGACCAAAAAATAAATTGTGACTCAGGTCTTGATTGTGATGACACCCACCAAATTTGGTGTAAATACGATAAAGAGATGCAGAGATATAGCTTCAAATCTCTTGACCACTAGGGGGCACCGAAAAGTTTACAAGTCCTCCCAGAACATGTTGCTGATGAACCATACCAAGTTTCATAACAATACACAGTTGCGTTTCTGAAATACTTGAACTTAAAGAAAAATTTAAAATGGCCGACACACAAAATGGCCGACCAAAAACCATTTGGTATCGTTTGACACGCCATGCCTCACGAAATCTAACAAGACCAGTCTCATAATTTTACATTCAAATTTGCAGTAGTTATAAGCAAAAATAGACATTTTTTATATCTCGTGACCAGTAGGGGGCAGTGTGACGAAATGGTGCATGCACCCTCAGGTCATCACTGTTATGACATATACCAAGTCTCATATTAATACGCAAAAGTTTTGCGAAGATACAGGCTCAAACACATTTTGGCGTGCTCGCCCTCGCATTCTTTGATGCGTTATACGACAACAAATAGGTCTACCGAAAAGCTTTTGATAACTTTTTGTCTAGAGTGTCTCTAGATGATGCATACCAAAAATCAAGCCAATCACACGGGCGCTTTAGGAGGAGTTCGAAAAAGTAGGTGTTCAATATAATTCAAAATGGCCGACAGGAAGTAGGTTTGACTCATACATATTTGATACCGTCGGACTCAGCATGAGCCAAGGAATCAATAGAGTGAAGTCTTATGTCATAGTGGCAATTTAATTAAATGATATAAAGATTTTAAACAATTTATTTACATATCCTGACCACTAGGTGGCGCCGTCCTAAAGATTTATAGGTGCGCTCAGAACATGTCACCGATGAACCATGCCAAATTTCGTAGCGATACGCCATTCGGTTTGTGAAATACTGAACTTAATGAGAAAATTCAAAATGGCCGACACCCAAAATGGCCGACCAAAAACGGTTTGGTATCGTTTGACTCGGCATGCCTCAAGGAATCTAACAAGACCTCCTTCATGATTTTAGACTCAAGTTTGAAGTAGTTATAAGCGAAAATAGGCATTTTTCGAATCTCGTGACCACTAGGTGGCGCTGTGACGAAACGTTGCAGGCACCCTCAGGTCATGACTGTTATGACATATACCAAGTTTCGTGTCGATACACAAAAGTTTTGCGAAGATACGGCCTCACGTCCGTTTTGGCGTGCTCGCCGCCATATATGTTGTCAATTTATATGAGAACGCATTGGTCTATCAAAAAGCTTTTGATAACTTTTTATCTTGGGTGTCTCTAGATGCTACATACCAAAGGACATGCAAATCGGACAAACGGTCTAGGAGGAGTTCGAAAAAGTAGGTTTTACGAAAAATTCAAAATGGCGGAAAGATGTGCATGACACAAATGACATCAATGTGTGCAATTGAATCATCATGAGCCAAGGATTCAGAGGAAACAAGAATTTAGTTTCTAGGTCTCACGGGTCAGAAGTTGTGAGCATGAACATTAGTGGATTTTTGGACTGTTGGTGGCGCTAGAGGGTTTGAGTCAGACACACCAATGTTGCTATAGTAACTTCTGAGACTGTCCTCTACATGTGTGCCAAATTTCATAACTTTCCTATGTACGGTTCTATGGGCTGTCATTGACTTCAATGGCGGAAGAGGAAGAATAATAATAATAATAATAAATATAGCTGCAAGCAGCAATGCCGGGGTCAAGCCGAAAAGGGCACAGAAGGATGTAAAGTTGCGTTTGGATAAGCAGACTAAAGAACCTAGGGAAACCTTATGATTTCAGATGAAAAAACGCAAAAGTAATCAACAAAAATAATCTATGTTCTTGTCTACTGCAATCGTCCTTCTGTTATTGACAATCATGGAACATTAGAGCACTGAAAGACATGTATGTGATGTTTGCAGTGGCAAAACATGGGTCACAACATGTTACAGCAAGTTAAATGAGTCAAAAGAGACCATCCCCATGTCTCTACGCTGTTCTGATGCAGAGAAAAAGCTGTTGCAAAAACAGTTGATAAGGTATTCTCATTGGTTGCTAGACAGTAAATTGACATCCACCAGTGATTATAATCCAAGCCATGAAATGAATAATCCATGATGATTTATTAGGGTTTCGAGCACGAAGTGCTGAAAACCTATTGTATTTGTCTGTTTTATTATTATTAATATTATTTATTATTTTTCCGCCATAAAACGCGTCGCCCAGCACAAACCGTAAGTCGTAGAAACTTGCCACTTGGTCAACTGGTTGTATATCAGCTCGCTACTCAGATACAGTGAATCAGCCAAATCGGCCCATAGGTGGCGCTATAGCAATGCCCGACGCGTTTGGGCTCATAACTCCTAAACCGGACATCATACACTCAAGTGTTTGGTATCATTGTAATCGCTGGCTCCAAACTTAAAAAATGTATATCTCCGATTTCATTTCCGGTATGCAAATTTTTTCGCTAAATTGCATAATATGCATTTCAAGCCAAAATGAACTAGTCCTAGGTTTTTCGCCCGATCGGAATCGTTCCAACGCAGGAGAAATCTGTGGAGTGAGTAGGTAAATAATTATCGAACAGAATTTGAAATTCCGCTTCAGGGTCACTAAGGGGCGCCAAAACTCCATATAGGAAGTAGCCTATCGTCACTGAAATGGCTATAACTCGTGAACGGTTTGAGATATCTTAACGAGGTTTGGTACACATATGTACCAGCTCAGTCCGGAGTCACAGTAAAAAAGATGCGGATTTTGGGAACTAGGTGGCGCTATAACAGGCTTGAGCTCGGGAATGGCTATTACTACACAACCGTTAGCCCGATACACTTAATATTTGGTATGGTGTGTCTTTGTGCAATGTACCATGAGGGTCTAGAAGGACATTGGCGTATCTTCAAAAACATGGCCGTCGTCGGCCAATGAAGGTTGAGGACTGATTTGACAGGGTTAACGGAGGTCGATCGGAACGAAACGCATTCTGATTCTTTGTGTACTGCTCCTGAAGGCCTGTAAGAATTATGGTGTCATTTGGCCACTAGGGGGCGTAATACCGTATTTCGGTGCCTGTATCACGTGACGTTTGACGTACACAAACAAACATGACATCATATGATAGATAGGCTCATGACGAAAAACTTTGCCTCTGGAAGCGTTGCTGTCAATCAAACGGTTCGTGAGTTATTGGGGATAACGTTCAAACCTACTTTTGCGAACTAGTCCTTGGTTTTTCGCCCGATCTGAACCTAACCAAGGCTGATAGATTCCGTGGAGTGTGACTATAAATAATTATCAAAAAAAAATTGAAATTTACATTCAATCACGCAAGGAGTGGCCAAAAACCGAACTGGGCGGAGCTTAAAACATTAAAACGGCCATAACTCGAGAGTCGTTTGAGATATCATCACGGGGCTTGAATCATATTTGTAGGCCATCGGTCTAAGGCCGTGATATAAAAAGCTCGCCGATCGGACACTAGATGGCGCTATAACGGGGAAAATGGCACTAAATACTGTGATTATGCAATGGTTACAACTTTCACGCCTATAATTTTATCTGTGGGTAAGAGATTTTCATGGGAGTTGTTTTTTTATCATCCTGAATTGTTTCCAAGTCCTACGATACCAAACATACCAGGTTTTGCCTTATGGTTAGTCCTGCACTGCAAAAACTGTGCTTACAAAACATGCGTGAATAACTCAGCGAGGGTTATTCCGATCGACTCGAAAACACCATAGGAAGAAATTAACTTTACCTTTTGAACAAAAAACTCTATTGGCGTTATGTTAAAATTTCCGTCAGAAATGGCCGAAAATTGCAAAAAACGAAAAATTACATTCATTTTTTGTGTTTTCTACACATAAATGCTTATAACTCTGCAACGAAATGACATTTTTTCACCAAATTTGATACGCTGATGTCTGAGCAGAGTCCGAGGCAATACAAAAAAAATGGTATGCCTGCACCACTAGTTGGCCTCATAATTGAACAAAACCTTTGACATTGAGTAAGCCCAATGGTCATACAACTGTTGACTGGTGACAACTGTACTAAACTAAAGTGAATAGCCGTGATTCTAGCTACAAGTAACACAGTCATGACCTGAGGTTGCATGCACGAGTCTGTCATAGCGCCACCTAGTGGTTATTTGTTTTTTTCACTTAAAAATACTGCAAAATTACATCTAAAATCATGAGTCATCATGGATTATGTCTTTCATGGCTTTGAGTATAATCATTGGTGGATTGCAATTCACTCCCTAGCAACCGATGAGAATACCCTAGCAACCATTTACAAGAGCTGTATCTCTGTATCAGAACATCGTAGAGACATGGGGTTCGGCTCTTTTGACTCATTAACACTATTTTAACATTTTGTGACCCAAGTTTTGCCACTGCAAGCACCACTTTCACTGAATGATAACACCTTTTTTGCTGACAACTTAGAACACGTGTGTCTGGTAGCTGCGAATGACTTCACATTAAGGACGTGACATGTTTGTCCTATAGGTGCACGTGTGTTTAAGCATACATAGTCTGTACCGTTTCTGACCACCTCTTTTGTTTTTGTGGATGCTGGATCAGCCTGGTCGACGATGTCTGACGTATTTGACGTGCTTTAATGCTCGAAACCCGGTAAATGCTGCTTGCAGCTTTAATGGTTTTAGATGTGTTTGTTGCAGGCAAAAATTACCATTTTCTATCTCAAAACCACTAGGTGGCGCTGTGACAAAATTGTGCATGCAACTTCAGGTCATGATTACGTTACATTGAGCTAGTTTTATGTCTATACACTTTAGTTTAGTGAAGAAACAGTTGTATGACCATAGGGCTGGCTTGATATCACAGGTTTTGTTCAATTATAACGCCAACTAGTGGTGCAAGCAAGCAATTTTTTTTGTGTAGCCTCAGACTGTGGTCGTACATCAGCGTATCAAATCTGGTGAAAAAATCTATTTTCATTGCGAAGTTATAACCATTTATGTGTAAAAAATACAAAATTTAAAGGTAATTTTTCGTTTTTTGCATTTTTCTGCCATTTCTGATGAAAATTTTAATATAACGCCAATAGAACTTTTTGTTCAGAAGGTAAGGTTAGTTTCTTCCTATGGTGTTTTTGAGTCGATCAGAATTACGCTCGCGGAGATATTCGCGCGTGTTTTTTAAGCGCTATTTTGCTGCGCAGGGTTAACCGTAAGGCGAATTCTGGCAAGTTTGGTATCGTTGGACTCGGCAACTATTCAAAACTCCAAGGAAACAAGTCCAGTGACAATACATTGACCGCAGCCAAAGTTATAGGCGTGTAATACATTATTCTGACCACTAGGTGGCGCTGCGACGAAACTGTGCATACACCCTCAGTTCCTGACTGGCATCACAAGTACCAAGTGTCATGTCAATAGGCCTAAGTTTGACGAAGATACAGCCTAAAATCAGTTTTTTTGCACTCTACGTAAAATTTGTTAAGGCGGTATACGACAACGGATTGGTGTATTGAAATTCTTTTGATAACTTTTTGCCATGAGTGTCTCTAGATGCTACGTGCCGATTTTCGTGGCAATCGGACAAAAGCTCTAGGACAAGTTCGAAAAAGTAGGTTTTACGAATAATTCAAAATAGTGGAAACATTTTCATGACGGAAAATGACGTCATAGGGTCCTTTCGAATCGTCTTGAGCCAAGGAATCAGAGGAAACGAAAATTGTGTTTCTAGGACATACGGACCAGAAGTTATAAGCAAAAACATAAGTGCAACTTTGGACTGTTGGTGGCGCTAGCGGGTTAGACATAGAGACTCCAAATTTGCTGTGGGGACACACTGGAGTGTCCTTTATCAGTGTGCCAAATTTCATAACTTTCCTACGTACGGTTCTATGGGCTGCCATAGACCGCAATGGCGGAAGAAGAATAACTAATAATAATTGTAAAAAGAAAACTAACAAATACAATAGGGGTCTTCGCCCCTTCAGGGCTTGACCCCTAATAAGAAAACTAACAATAACAATAGGGTTCTACGCCCCTTCGGGGCTTGACCCCTAATAATAATTATTATAAAAAGAAAACTAACAAATACAATAGGGTTCTACGCCCCTTCGGGGCTTGACCCCTAACAATAGGGTTCTACGCCCCTTCGGGGCTTGACCCCTAATAAATTAAACATTGAATGTTTCATGACTTGTAATGTAATCAAATGAGGAAAATATAGCTGATAAATGTTTTCTTTAATTAAAATAGACCAGTTTCTCTGATTGGATGTGTTGCCGCGTCTCACCCGTCTTACGTCTTTAGCATATTTGTGACTTGATACTAGCAACGTGTTTTTTCGCGGCATTTTATGGATCGTGTAAAATATGGATATTAGAACATTTAGAACGAACCAGCACCGCCTGCTTCATCTGACTTCATGCAAACACAGACTGGCTCAAACTCGGAGATTAGAGGTCGAGGTGGAATTTACAAATCTACAGGACACTGTTTTAAGGAAGTTTAATGTTGGTACACGCCGTCTTCAGCTATTTTAAAGGTAAGTTAGCGTTGTTTTAAATAACGTAAGCTTAAATGTGAAGTGTGGCTATAGACCGTTAACAGCATTACGACGTGATTATGGTAAAGCGGCTTTTAAAGCTAGGACGCGTTGTGCGCTGCGCTATGAAACCCATTCATTTGGTTTGTGCCACGCAAGAGCGGTTTGTTGTTGCGTCGAGCAAAGCGCTCACGCCACGGTCGAAGTTCAATAGTTTTGCGCATAGTTTGTGGTCTTTTGCACTTTATATGGGAAATGAGCTGACAGTCTGTGCTAGTTGTATGAGTGTGTGCTTGCACTGTATTTGTTGTTTTAATGTCTTGTTTTTGCAAGTTATTGTTGCTATTGCGTGCCCCCCGTTGGAAGCCAAATGGCCCCCTGTTAGTTATGGTCTGGCGCCGGCTCTCCGGTATAAAGAATCAATAATAGAGTCCCTCTAGAGTTGATTATTTCTGATGTAAATTACATTTGTTTATTTGTTGCATATCAACTATCACACTGATTACTGATTTACAGTGTAAATTAATTTATAAAATATTACTGATACTTACATTTTTGTCTGGCTGCCAAACTGTCTCTTCGCACATCGGGAATCGTCTCCCCTTGTCATTACAATAGCGCCCAAACCAAACATTTTTATTTTTGACAAGGTATTTGTTCCAGAGGTCAGTTTAGCTACTAACCAGACCAATAAACAAACACAGGCCAAGAATTGACGTCGGCCCACGTGCGTAACCTTGAAACCGTCTATACCACAAGTAACACAATACCAAAGTTATAAAATATTGTGTTTTAGAGGTTCTAGATTTGAATTGAGAAGATCAGAGGAATTATTTGAATTTTAAAGTCGGCCATCTTGAAAGGACTCTGGGAAAAAACATATGTTGAACATGACAGTCGTGGCATAGAAGCGATGGTGTAATTCACAGGGGTCAATCTTGTTTCAAATATGCTTCTGGGTCGTCTGCGTCGACGTGCAAACACACACGCATATCGCTGGTAGGCAGTATCCACGCGTGTAACCACAGTAGCAGCGCGACCGTCAAGGAAGAAGAAGCTTGGCAAGTTTAACCCACAAACGAAGAAGAAACAGCAGCTTGTTTTGTGTGTTTTGAGAAGACTAGCAGTGATGGAAATAAATAAACAGCGACTTTTGATGCAGTTTGAGTTAAATCACTCCTCAACTTGGCCCATCTTTGTTCTCACCGTCGCAAACAGAAATACCTATGACACAGTTTTTTTAGCTGACAGGAGGGGTTCTAGTGAACCAATCACAGCGCTTGCAGTCCACGTAGAACTGGCACGCTGTTTAAATTTGGCGAGGTGCACGTCAGGCTACGTAGAGCTATGCAGAGGCTACGGATAACCTACGGTGTAGACATTACGCGTGACTATAAATTGGACTTTAAGTCAAGCGCTATATAAATGTAATGAATTATTAATTATTATATAAATAAATGACCAGTCCAATTAAAGGCACAAAATTTAAGATTTTTGCATTAAAAAATCTAAAAACTACTAGCACATTGATATATATTTGGTTCACATGTGTGTTTATATTATCCCAAATGTTTTCAATAATGTCTGAATATAGAGAATTTGCAGAATAAAAAAGCGTTTCACTTCACGTTCCATAGGTGTGTTTTACTGAAAGATCGGCGTATGACATCAAAGTATCGTGAGAGTGATTCGCAAACTCTTCCGATAGTTTGATATATTTCGTTCAATCTGAACAATGTTGCAAATAGTGACATCAAGCGCACGTCACTTTGTTGTTGCATCCATCAAGCCACACGATGGGCTTACATTATAATTAGGGATGTGACGATAAATGCCGATTACTACTCTGAATTGCACAGCTATTTCATGTACTACAGCTTTTGATTGCATTTAAAAAAGCAACACTCTGCAAACATATTCATTATACATATTCTTTATCATGAAAATACCTGAAAAGGTTTGAAAAACAGCAATATGAAGCCATTTCCTGGAGTTGCGTGTGTAGTGGTTCTTCTTCTGCGGCGCATATTGAGTTTCTGCACGAGAGCGCCATCTGGCTTTTGTATGTAGCGCCATTTCACCGTAATTCATTGAGAAACATAGCAAGCATCATCAGCCCTAATTTTAATGTAATGGTTATAAAACACTATTTCAATACGTCTTGTTGAATCGATTCCTATTGACATTAAAAGGACATTCCACTTTTTTTGAAAATATGCTTATTTTCCAGTTCCCCTAGAGTTAAACATTTGATTTTTACAGTTTTGGAATCCATTCAGCTGATCTCCGGGTCTGGCGCTAGCACTTTTAGCATAGCTTAGCACAATCCATTGAATCTGATTAGACCATTAGCATTGTGCTAAAAAATAACCAAAGAGTTTTGTAATTTTTCTGTTTAAAACTTGACTCTTCTGTAGTTACATCGTATACTAAGACCGACGGAAAATTAAAAGTTGTGATTTTCTAGGCGGATATGGCTGGGACTATACTCTGAAACTGGCGTAATAATGAAGGACTTTGCTGATGTAACATGGCTGCAGCAGGCGTAGTGATATTACGCACTGCCCGGAAATAGTCCCTTGCTATTTAAAGTAACCAAGGGGACTATTTTCGGGCAGTGCGTAATATCACTACGCCTGTTACAGCCATGTTACATCAGCAAAGTCCACGATTATTACGCCAGAATGAGAATATAGTTCCTAGCCATATCTGCCTAGAAAAGCGCAACTTTAAATTTTCCGTCATCCTTAGTACACAATGTAACTACAGAAGAGTCAAGTTTTAAATAGGAAAAATATCGAAACTCTTTGGTTATTTTTTAGCACGATGCTAATGGTCTAATCCGATTCAATGGATTATGCTAAGCTATGCTAAAAGTGCTAGCGCCAGACCCGGAGATCAGCTGAATGGATTCCAAAACTGTAAAAATCAAATGTTTAATTCTAGGGGAGTTAAACATTTATTAAAAAAAAAAGTGGAGTGTCCCTTTAAAAGTGAAGACTACAACTCCCATTATTCTGTGCTGTTTCACAGCTGCGGCTGTTTCTAAGCGACCTCTAGCGGCGAAAATTACTTATTGTGCCTTTAAAATGTACAAGTAAATCCACATCTAAATCCAGGGGATTGTTGAATGTTGGAGGGTACTATAAGACTTGAATATTTAAAGCAAGATAAAACAATGCAGATGTACAGACTTTAGCAGACGCTGTCAGCTGTAGCTGTGGTCAGGGGCTAATCTTATCCTCTTCGCTATCTCTCGCTCGCACACGAGTCAAGTCCTTCACTATCCCAACAGCCTCATTACAACAGATTGGTGCTCTCTCAGCCCTGAAATGAAAACTCTACCACACTATAGGAAAGAGAGAGAGATGGACAGACAGACAGACAGAGATAGAAAAAACGAAAAAGAAGAGACTCATGGTCTTCTGTCTGTTATCTCTGTTTTACACACAGCATCATTTTCTTTGCTCACACATTTACAGCACATAACAAATTCACAAATATGTCCCTATACTGTAAGAAAGTCCTCAGTCAATATTAAAGATATCAATGTTATATCACAAATGGTAGAGCATTGCGTTAACTGTGCAAAGGTTTCAGGTTCAAGTCTCTCTTGAAGTCTGTGCTAAATAAGTAAATGTATGTGTGATTTTGTGCTTTTAGGTACATATACTTGCCGCTGGGCGGCTCGCGTCACGGTGCGGTCCGAAAGCTCGTCTCAGCGGCGCTGGCGTTCGGGTTTGTGTGTTTCTGGCACGGTTGCCATGACTACCTGCAGTGCTGGGCCCTGCTGAACTGGGTCGGAGTGTCGGTGGAGAGCGCTCTCACCCTCCTGTTCTCCTCTCCTCCTCTTCGTCATGTTATTGTGAGCTTACACACACTCCTCCTGTTAAATCTCAACTTTAAGTCCAGCATTTTTGCTGCCAATAAACTGTGATAAATGTTTTAATACCACACAATAACATTTGCTGCATCCCAGTTCGCCTACTTACACTGTGTCTTAAAAGTATGTGTCATTGTCAAAAAAGATAGTTCATCCAACAATGAAAATTTTGTCATCATTTTCTCATTCTCATGTTGTTCTAAACATGTATAAATAATAGGGATGCACCGAAATCCACTGTTTAAGATTCGCCCGAAACCGAATACCGAATACCTAACCCTACTCGCATCCTTATACCATTAACACAATAAAACACATTAATGAAGTAAACAACGTCCACAGCAGTGTATTTTTTATTTTATTTAATTTTAACTGTAAAAAAAAGGATAGGCAACATTATGCCAGGATGACAAGTTGGAAAATCTATTTTGACAATTACCGTAAGCCTATGCATAATGAAAGCGATGCGTTGCGACACGCTCATTTTTCCAGGTGTGTCCGCGAAATGTGAACCGCCCCTAAGGCTCACCGAAAGAAAAAGGTCATCTCCACGTCAGCACCCAATGTGTGTAATCAACGGCCCTATCACGTCGACCAACGTGGCGCAAGCCTAGGGTTCGGTTCGGTGGAAAAAAATCTAGGATTCGTCCGAACCCGAACCCCGTCAAAAAGCCCAGTATTCGGCCGAATCCGAATTCTGGATTCGGTGCATCCCTAATAAATAATTTCTTTCTGATTAACACAAAAGAAGATATTTTGATAAATGATGGTTAGCACACAGCTGATTGTAACTAGTGTTGGGCAAGTTACTGAAAATTAGTAATTAGTTACAGTTACTAGTTACTTCTTTTAAAAGTAACTGAATTACTCTACCAGTTACTGTATATCAAAAGTAATTAGTTACTAAGAAAAGTAACTTTTAAGTTACTTTTATGTCTGCTTTTAAATGTAAATATGAACAGTACTGAACAGTCAAACAATAAAATATGGATGGGCTATTTTACACGTAAGACTCTAATATATCACATACTGTAGGAGCCTATTTTGCTTTAGATTCCACCTTTGAATATTTTTGTTAGAAATTATCTTAATATGTAAACTTACTTTATTTATGTATATCATTTAGATCATTTAGACAAATATTCTGCATGTTTACAAAAATATATAATGTGTTAAAATTGTGTAGTGTCTCTTTAAAAAGTTGGAGACAATTGTGTCAACATGTCATATTTTCTAAAATAAATTATCATTTTTCTGATTTCATATTTATTTTAATAAGTTAGAAACGTCTCCGCTGTGTCCTGCTGTGTTTCTGTTGGATTTAAATGATACACAGGATTAAAGGAAGATATTTAATCAGAAAACGGAGTAGGCTACGTGGATTGTTTTGTCGGACGGACACAGAGCGAGTGGATTGTTTTTTCGGATATGGAGAGACTGAAACTAAAACTAAAAGCGAGCTCACACATACTATGGAGTTTTAACACGGGCGTACAGCGCAGTGTGAATATTTTAGTGGAAACAACAATCGCAGATCGTTCTCTTCCATGAAGCCGATGTAAACATCTAAGAATATATGAACATTTCTCAGATTTATTACTTTTGTGGACTACAAATGCAAGTTAATGTCATGCCGGGATTGCTTGGCGAAAATAATTTACAAACATGAGACCGGATGGATTATGACTTGCGCACAATTTTTAAACAAAGGTATGTTGTCCCGTTTCGATTTTTCATGTTCATTCTATATGCACTGTCAGCTATGATGAAGTGTAATGAATCATTGCGCCGCCAACCACAGTCCTGCGACGTCAGATATGTTGTCTATTTTTTACAAAATAGAGTAATGCGAGTAACGAACTCATTTAAATTTCAGTAATTGTAATTGCGTTACTTGATTTAAAAAAATACTTCGTTACATGCTCGTTACTGCTAAAAGTAGTGGAATTACTTTGTAACGCGTTACTCCCATCACTGATTGTAACCATTGACTTCCATAGTAGGAAACAAATATTATGGAAGTATTGTGATAAATGATGATGAAGAAGATATTTTGATAAATGATGGTAAGCACCACAGTTGACGGTACCCATTGAATTCCATTGTATTTGTTTTTCCTACTATGGAAGTCAATGGTTACCATCAGCTGTGTGCTTACCATGAACTTCTTATGTGTTCATCAAAAAAAAAAAATTTATACAGGTTTAAAACAACATGAGGATGAGTTTTCATTTCATTTTTGCGTGAACTATCCCTTTAAGGGTAGTAGCCTATATGTATTTTAGTGTATAGCAAGAGTGTTCAAGTTTGTATAGACACACATTGCGATTGTTAACAACCATCAAATAATAACACACAGCATTTCAGCTTATTTCATTTATTGTTTCTTATATGTTGTTAATTATATAATTTAATGTAATTCAGTATTGCGTCACTAAATTCCTCTCTCTTGTAATCAATTATGTGTATTAGCCATAGACTAAATAAAACATGGACGTAATGTCCGTGACATCACCCGTAGGTTCTGAATTTCTGCATTTTTGAAGCTTAAAGTGGGCGGAGCCATCTTTACCGCACATCACAACAGGATAACCAAAAATGGGCAAAGAGGCGCAATGTGGGTGGAGCTTAGATGCCTGGTTGCAGAAACCACGTCCGCCTAGCTCAACGTAGTGACAGCAGTGGAAATCCACCTGTCACTCACATGGTCACGCCCTTAATTATGCAAAACTTTAACTGTGGGTTCACACCAGACGCGAGTTCAACGGTTTGCGCAAGTAGATTACATACAAAGTCAATGCAAAGACGTGATCAGACGCGTCCTCGGGTGGGGCGATGTGAATGATGCGAAATTGGTGATGCGTTTGCCGCGAAAACACGCGCTATTCGCCTCAATCGCGTCTTCGCCCAAGTTAAAAATATTCAACTCGAGCGAAAAATTAAGATAAATTTAGAGCAAGTAACGCGATGCCCCACGTTTGGTGTGTACGTAGCATAAGGCTAGTTCAAACGGATGTTACAAAAATTGAACTCCTCACAGTTGTTATGCAGGGCAAAATTTGCTATATCAAAACCACTTTTTGTACCAGGCTGTAAACACATTTATTTCTGCTGTAAAGTTGGACATTTTAACATGGGGGTCTATGGGATTGACTGCCTTTTGGTGCCAGTCTCTAGCGGCCAGTCAATGAATTGCAGGTAAATGGATGTGTGTGGATCTTTACTTCTGCATACTAATTTTAATTTCAATCCTATTTAGGCAGGATTGTATGCAAATTTGTAATGCAGAGAATGTATACATTCTGAAAGCCCAGAACATTTGGGATGACCCATCCCACCTGGGGCACCATATGTTTGAAATGGTACCTTCAGGCAAACGTTTCAGGACTATTAAGTCACTAACAAACAGATTAGAAAACATTTTCTCCCTAAAAGCAATAAATGCACTAAAGAATTCATAACGTGCAATCCTAATGAACAATTCAATGTGCAATAATGTTCTGTGTCTTCTCACAGGTCCGCTATCTGTCTCCCCGAATGCAGAGGCGTGGCTTTGCACTTATCTCCGCCTTCTCCACCGCCATGTTAATTCTGTCCAATCTGGTATTTCTGGGTGGAATCCACGTGGGTAAAATCTTCTGGAAGAGGGTGTTTGTTCAAGGTTGGTCATTTAAATACCTACACCTCTCACGGACACTGTTTGTCATCTTCAGTGAGATTTCTTCTCACTGTCCTCTCAATAAGTAACTGCAGATAATTCAGCCACAGCTGCTGAGAGGATTTTAAACTGTCTGGGTTCTGCTTGTCATTTCGCTCCGGATCAAACATGCAGGAGTGGATATGAAATCTGTCTGAAGTGCTCCGAGCGTGATGAATTTGCCATGAGCTAAATCACTGTTTTTGTGACGTATATTAGATGTGCTGTAGATCATAAAGATTAAGATTACAAAGGATATTGCAAGATAATTGTTATGTATTATTATGGATATCAACAATTCCATATAAAACAGTCATTTTAAAATTGTGAAAGAATTAATAAATATCTCTAGACATCTTATCAGAATATCTCTATTAGGGACTAGAGGTCTACACGGAAGACCCGGGACCCGAACCGGGACCCGTACGGGTTCGGGTCTACATTTGAAATTAACAGCCGGGTCTGGGTCGGGTCTTAATCTATTACTTCGGGTCCCGGGTCTGTTTAACATTGTGGGTAATACCCGAAGTCGATCAGACTCGGAGAACACACACTCACATAAAATAATTCAAAAACAGCAACAAAAGCTTAGATGAACTGTCGCATACATTCTATGACGCTAAAATTGCGTTAAAAAGTTTATATTTGGTTGCTCCAACCAGGCAGCTAACGCGCATGTGCTCTTTTAAAGCCGCTCTATGCATTTCTGCGTTTTTGTCAAACAGCGACCCCTAGAGTCGCTGGAGAATACTTGCAACTGTCGTAATTTCCCACTCTAGTACTCCGAAGATAATGACCAGGTAATGTTTCACAATTTCACACAAATATTAGGCTACTGCATAGTCTACTAAACTACAGATGATGGTAATAGGATAATAAGAAGTTTATTCCAAGTGTAGAGTGCATATAATAATAAAGTACCGCGTTTGCTAGCTTATAACGTTTTTAGATGATTGCATCTAAATCACAAGTAAACATTACAAAATGCCATGACAAAGTTAATTGTGTACGTTGCATTATTTCATAACATTGTTCGCTATAATGTCACTATACATGATTATTGCTATTTATCATAATAGTTTGCAAATTGTGCATGTATACACTATTTACAATCTCTAGGCTTATTTATGTCCTGATAATTATGTGAGATATTGACAACTGTTGTCATGATAATCGCATGACATACTACAAGCAAGCGCAACAACATACAACATAGACCGCAAACAAGTTTACAAATGAGAGATTTACTTACTAGTCCATCAACAAGATCTCCAGATCAGCATCCCTCCAGTGCTGTCTTTTAGCTCACGCAAACGAGTAAAAACCTGACCGAGTGGGACTCTTGTCCAGTTCCTAATGCGGTCAGATTCTCTTTTCCTACTCTCTTCCGAACGCGCTTTCTTAACTTTTAAATCGTTTAGCATCACGTCTCAAATCCGTGCATGCAGTTGTTGTTATGGGCTTGATCGACTTCATGCAGCCTTGCAAGAACCGACAGCCGGATGACGTCAAAGTGCCGTCTCGGATCATTCTCGCGGTACTTTGATGTCATCCGGCAGTCGGTTCTTGCAGCGCCGCACAAAGTCGAACAAGCCTAACGTGTGTGACGTCGTTGCCGTAAAGAAAGTCGTGATTCTCGCGAGATTTGTCAGGGGCGGTTCTCTCAAGCTTGCATTGCTGGTTTTGGTAGCGGCGTCCTCCCCGAGCTTCAACAGGAGGATGATTCGCCTTAATATGACTTTGTTTACCACCGAAATAACTTTGAAGCTGTTATATAAGGTAAAATAACTGCATAGTGTGTCTTTAATGTTTCTCTGGCTGCCAGCTTCTGGCAGTGAGACGCAATGACTTTACCTTTGACAATTGGCTCTTTTATTTAGAAGGCGGGACCTATTCCGCCGTACCGCGCATTTTGCACTGACTTCTCTAATTTTTATAATAATATTATAAATTGAGCGTCTTGCTGTTATATCTAAGAGCACAGAGATGATAGCAAAGAA
This sequence comes from Misgurnus anguillicaudatus, assembly GCF_027580225.2. NCBI lineage: Eukaryota > Metazoa > Chordata > Actinopteri > Cypriniformes > Cobitidae > Misgurnus > Misgurnus anguillicaudatus. Next base: position 32,238,881 of record NC_073343.2, read on the forward strand.
GTAAAGCTAACGAAAGCAGCAATGGCACTGAACGCGCAATCGTTATTATAGTCCAAATGGGCAAACATTATTAAGCAAGTTGACCTGATACACAACAAATGTAAAACTGTGTTATTAATCACCATGACTGTAAAATGGACTTTTAAAGCTGGAATAAGCATTAAACATTTCAATCGTCAAGAGAGGAACAACATGGATGGAATTTCTTGGAAATAAGGATTGTGCATCACACAGTCAGGTACAAGGAGGGAGAAGACTAACTTCTATGGGTAAGACAAAAAGTTTAATTTTTGCTACTTGTTTATTGACTTATTAATAACATTTAGCTGAAGAATATTTGCCGGTCGGGTCTGTGTCTTCCTGGACGGGTTCGGGTCCAGATTTTAAATAATAGACGGGTCTGCGTCAGATCCGGGTCCAGCTTTCAAAACAACAGATGGGTCTGGGTCGGTTCAGTGTAGCACATTTACGGGTCTGATCAGGTTCGGGTAGGAATTTTTGGACCCATGTAGACCTCTACTCCAGATTTCACTCTCTTCCTAAAATGCACGGATTTGAAAAGCTCTGTGTCCCTGATTGGCCAGCTAATCTGTACGTTGTGATTGGCCTGAATACCTCTGACATCAGCAGGAAATGTGACGCTCCTTACCATGTTTAAAAGATTTGGTTGCTAACAGGAGTTAACTCACAGGCCGTGAGTCTGAATCGGGATGAATTATGATAATATCAGTCTTTTCTGTATCACCAATCCCAGGAAGTAAAATCTGTGTGTGTTGTAGTCCAAGAAAAGAGATTTACATTGGAGACAATAAGTCGCGTCATCGTTTACTTTGGTGTTTGTACCTTTTGCATATTTTTAACATGAACTAATACACAATTACACACCAAATAGGGCTGTCACGATTAAGAAATTTGGCTGACGGTTAATTGTTTAGTAAATAGTGACGATTATGATGATTAATTGCCTGTGTTTTATTGCTTTGCCATTTAATTCTCATACATTTTTTTTTGTTTTTCACACAAATATATATTTCAAAAACTGAAAATTCTTTATAAGAAATAAACACAAGTGTCTGAAAAATAACTGAAAATAAAAATGCAATCAAAATAAACTGACTACCAGAAGAGGCCTTAAATAGTAGCCAATTCTACTAAGGTCATTTTAGTACAATTAATACACATGTATTGAATGGCTTTACAATGTATCATGTTGCACTGTCAGTTAAGGAGTGCCATCTGATACGGTCTCATTTATACAGGCAGTGCAGCTCCCCCTTGTGTTTTTTAAAGAGATGTGCAATCATTGCGGTGATCTGAAATCATCGCGATGAGGTCAAACAATCGCGATGAGACGATGATTTAATTATTGTGACAGCCCTAACACCAAAGGAAATGTAAAATCGTGAATTGGACAATAGGTGCTCTTTAAAAGACCACGGTGTCGATATTTAATGGCTCAGTTCACAGCTTACCCTCCCTTTCAAAACACATAGAAAAGCTACGGTAGCTGCCACAGGACAAACACATCATCATCTGAGACAACGTAGTGACTGAGATCTCGACAGTAGATTTTTAACAGCAAAAGAGGCACTTTTTTATGCACTTTTTCCTTTGTTTTCAATCTTTACAACCTTCTTCTTATAGGAACAGGCAAAGTGCCTACAAATTGTGCTTTTATAACAGCAGGCTCTTACTGATAGCGTAGCTTTAAAGATCTTTTCATATGTAAATAATCTATGTTATGATTGGCTAGCCTCCATTCAGATTTAGCCGTACACCATCATTCACAGAACCGGACGGGTTGTTGAATAATGAATGGGTGTTGATATGTAAACACGCTTAGTCATGTGCTAATGCGCTCAATGTTATCTTCACGTCTGTTTAATTTATGTGTTTTTCATGAGTTACTTTTAATAGCAACACGCTTTTTGTGTCTGCTTTTTATTTGAAGGGACATATCATGAAAATCAGACCTTTTCCATGTTTAAGTGCTATAATTGGCTCTCCAGTGCTTTTCTTAACCTATAAAACATGAAAAAGATCAACCTTGTAACTCAGTTTGGGTAATCCATTCTCTGCAAGCAGTAAAAAATAGGTCATTGCAATTTGGCTCCCTTTGTGATGTCAGAAGGGGATAATACCGCCCCTTAATCTGCACAATCCAACCACAGCACTGCCATTTAGTGCAGAGATCAGCTCATTTGCATTTTAAAGGACGCACCAAAAAACGGCAAATTTTTGCTCACACCTACAAAGTGGCAATTTTAACATGTTTTAATAAATTATCTAGATGGTATTTTGAGCTAAAACCAAATATTTATTTGACATCTTAAAGTCTTGTGAAATGTCTCCTTCAAAGTACTGTAGGCGTGACGCGGGTTGAATCGTATCGAAGGGATTGGCAGACACAATATGAGTGTGTTACGCTACAAACACGCACACAGATCCATAGACTCCATGCAACCAGACATTAATGAAACAAGAGATCTGAGATGCCGACTTTTCTTCCAGCATTTGATTCCTGTGGTAGTTGGCATGACAAAATTCATTAAGTAGCTAAACCTGTGACTCCAGCACCTAAAGGACAATGAGGTGTAACCACAAGTAATAGCCTCCTCTGCCTTAACTTTCTCTCTTTCATTCCATTCTGCTCCATCCTTGTTTTCTTGATCTTCTGATGCAACAAGGCAGGTATTTTTAATGAAGCCACCAGAGAGAAATGCGCACACACACACGCGCGCGCATCTGTCCTCTGTGTTTTAATGGCTTGGGGCTTTCGGTGAACCCATTGAGGTGAATCAGTGAGCATCACCTTAGATGGATGATTTATACGGACTTGGAGCGAAAGATTTGTGGTTTTAATTTTTCACATACACTTCGAAATAAAGTATTTATCATGTACATAAAAATAGTAAGTGTGTACCGATTTAATATCTTAATACTCTATGTTGGAGCAATTCTTTGTATTGGCACGGGTTGGCGCTGTGATCTTAATTACTGCAGGTGTGGTGCACAGCGCGAGGTGCATGGTTTTTGACCGTGAGACACGGCGTATGCTATAGGCAAATCATGGAGACTTTAAGTTGAGAGTTAAGTTGATTTTGAGAAATGTTTTACTTTTCTTTATGTTAATAAATGGATTGGCATATCCGACTTTATTTTTGGAGTTTTGAAAGTTTACTATACTTGCTTTAATTGCTTTAATTAGGAAACAGCACGTCGAAAACACGCGTGCAAAACAATTTAAATGTGCGCCAACACCCTATTTGTGAAATCCAGGCCAAAGTCTCATGCTGCATTCACACCAGGCGTCAAGCGCGAGTGATTTAAATTTTAAGTCAATGTAAAGACGCAATTATGCGCGTCTGGAGGTCTCGTGGCGCGAATGAGGCGTTTAGCGCGGCAGACGCAAATTCACCTCATTCGCGCGAACGAGGGAAAATTGCGTCTACAGTGCCGCGCTAAACGGCTCATTTGAGTGTTGCCGCGGGAAACGCGCAAGTTGAAAAATCTGAACTTTTGCGGAAAACGCGTCGCGTTAAAGGACAAGTTCGGTATTTTACACTTAAAGCCCTGTTTTCAGATTGTTTATGATGAAATAGAACGTTTATGAATGAAATTTGAACATATGATGCTGGCCCGAGAATTTTCGGGTGTATATTGTTTCACCTCCCACCTCAGTAATGGCTGTATGGGTGCACTGGAACAGTCCTTCCTGGAGTGCATTGGACTTTCGTTTGCAGGGACGTGGGGCTCGCCGAGTGGTCAGGGGTGTTCACTGTTATGCTCACACAAAAATCGTTGCAAAAGATGCTTTCCAACAGGTGTTATTGTAGTTTTTGTCCAACTCCATTGACTTGTATTAGATGTGCTGTGAGGTACAGTATTACTCCGCACCGGGAACGTTGTTTGTACAGGTTTACAACGAATGCTAAAACACCTGTTGGAAAACATCATATGTCCAAATTTCAGTCAAAACTGTTCTATTTCATCATAAACAATCTGAAAACAGGGCTTTAAGTGTAAAATACCGAACTTGTCCTTTAACCAATCAGGAGCTTGCTCTAGTAGTGACGTGATTACAAGAAGCGAGCGGAGTTGCAGAAGCCCCTCCCATGACGCGAATTTTCGCATGAATGTCTTGAATGACAAGAATTTTGTGAATGAAGCGAGTAAACTCAAAATGTTCAAGCGTCCAACTACGCGCGAATAGCGTTTTTTTTACCACCTCTACCATATTTGGTGTGAACGCACGGTCATAATCTAATGAGGAGAAGAGCATCAATGTTTAATTCCAGCATCAAAAGGAGCATCAAAGTTATTGATTTCAATCTGTAACATAAAAATGACTTTGGCTGGGTTTTCACTGGTAGGGTCACATATTATTTTGTACAGGTAACTGTCAGCTCATTATAATTCGCACGTTTCATATTGATCCTCCAAAAAATACAATAATAAGTGTTTTTGCACTGCAAAAATGATTTTCAAGAAAAAAAAATATTATTTTTGTCTTGTTTTCAGTAAAAATATCAAAAAAATTCTTAAATTAAGATGCTTTTTCTTGATGAGCAAAACCACCCAAGAAAATAAGTCTAGTTTTTAGACCAAAAATTTCAAATCTAAGTGATTTTGTGCATAAAACAAGCAAAAAATCTGCCAATGGGGTAAGCAAACTTTTCTAGAATTTTTTTTACATTTTTTTGCTTACCCCATTGGGAGATTTTTTTTTTGCTATTTTTTTGCTATTATATTTGTGGTCTAAAAACTAGACTTATTTTCTTGGGTCGTTTTGCTCATCAAGAAAAAGCATCTTAATTTAAGAATTTTTTATATTGTTACTGAAACAAGACAAAAATACCAAGAATTTTTTTCTTGAAAATATTTTTTTGCAGTGTGTGTGTACCCTTGAATCATTAAAACATCTTGTTTCTTCAACAGGTTGGTCCTCTGTAGCCGTTCCCATGCTTGCTTTTCTCTATTGCTTCGCTCAGGTTGGCATTGAGTGGGACATGAGATGACATCACTGCTGCTCGGTGTGGCATCACTGAAGGACAACGTTTTTTTACAGAGACGATGATATTAAAAGTTTACTGTAATTCTGACCACTCACAATTTTGAAACTTGCAAGATCCTGCAAGAAAACGTGTGAAACAACAGGTGCATTTCTATGTTCTACCGAAACGTGTTTGTTATATAGTATAATGTGTGTATGTGGTCACTTTAAAGGATGTGCTGCTCCAGGTGTGCGTTTGATGCTTAATCCTGTCGCTGCTTTATGAGTTTGTCTGAACACTGATGGTGACACATCGGTCTGATCAACGGCCAGGAAACAGGAGACGACCCGATCATTACCCACCCTCCACGTTTCTCCATCTGTGTATATTTTCATCCTCTGCTTCGTTTTGGCCGTCTGATCTTTCTTGTGCTGATCTCTCTGTCTTGTCTCATTTTCCTATCCATCACTCGCTCTGTCTCTCATCATCTGTGGCTTTCTCACAATGTATCTTCTTACTAAGAGCTCAAGCTGCTATGCGTTTAATGAGATTACTGATCTGAGGTCTGAGCCTGTTGTTTGCACTTTCTTCGAGTTTATGTGTGTGCTATAAAGGAGGATTACACTCTTAAGAGCTTTATCTGTGCAGCACCTTTATTAGCATCAGATTAATGACTTCTAATCTCTCTCTCTCTCTTTTTCTTTCTCTCTCTCTCTCTCTCAGTCTCTCTCTCTCTCTCTGTATATGATGTTATTTTAGTATGGTAAAGGTCAGGTGTGACCTGCTCTTTCTATGAGTCACATTAAAATGGCTCACACAGGTCCTTGATGTGTGTTTGTATGTGCGAGTGTGTGTTTTCAACGCAGGTCACTCCGCTTTTAATAATTGTTGATTAAATTTGCAACTTTGCAGTGCAAATAATTACACAAACTCAACAATTCCCTCCGCTTAAAGCTGATGTGTTGTCATTGACATTTTCCCCTTCAGTGTACTTTATTACCATTACCACTGCAAAACATGGTTTTCAAGAAAAAAAATCTTAGTATTTTTGTCTTCTTTTTAGTAGAAATGTCTTGGGGTTCTTGAATCAAGATGCTTTGTCTTGATGAGCAAAACCCAAGAAAATAAGTCTAGTTTTTAGACCAAAAATTTCACATTTAAGTGATTTTGTGCATAAAACGAGCAAAATAATCTGCCAATGGAATAAGAAAAAAAAATCTTGAAATGTTTACTTTTTTCATAAACACTAAATTCAAGAAAAATTTTCTTATCTCATTGGCAGTTTTTTCTGCTTGTTTTAAGCACACATTAACTTAAATTTGAATTTTTTTCTAAAAACTAGACTTATTTTCTTAGGTAATTTTGCTCATCAAGACAATGCATCTTTATTTAATTTGTAGATATGTTTACTTAAAACAATAAAAAAATACTAAGTAAGAAAGTAATTTTTTGCAGTGTGCATGTCTGCCCACACTGCAAAAAATGATTTTCAAGAAAAAAATTCGAAAAATTCTTAAATTAAGATGCTTTTTCTTGATGAGCAAAACGACCCAAGAAAATAAATCTAGTTTTTAGACCAAAAATATAAAATTTAAGTGATTTTGTGCATAAAACGAGCAAAAAAAAATCTGCCAGTGGGGTAAGCAAAAAATCCTGAACATTTTTCTTAAACACTAAATTCAAGAAAAATTTGCTTACCGCATTGGCAGGTTTTTTTGCTCGTTTTATGCACAAAATCACTTAAATGTGAAATTTTTGGTCTAAAAACTAGACTTATTTTCTTGGGTTTTGCTCATCAAGAAAAAGCATCTTGATTTAAGAATTTTAAGATATTTTTACTAAAAAGAAGACAAAAATACTAAGATTTTTTTATTTTTTTTATTTTCTAAGGTAAATTTGCTCATCAAGAAAATACATCTTGATTTAAAGATGTTTGTATATTTGTACTGAAAACAAGACAAAAATACTAAGTAAGAAACTCATTTTTTGCAGTGCACGCTACTGCGCGAAATCTAAAAAATACGGGAGAAATACGGAAAATTATTTAAACTGAATGATGGTGAGAAAGAATGGTAAAACACAGGAGAATCTCCGGAAAAACGGGAAGGTTGACAGGTATGATAAAGTTAACAGGTCATTGAGTGGCTGTGGGCAGGGCTTTATCAGTGTGACATCACATTAACAGGAGAATCAAAACAGCATGTCTAATGAGACCGCTCTGGTTTAAAGAGGATTAAAAAAGAAGAGGGTGGATGTTATTTTCATTGTAGGGTGGTTGTTTTCACACACTGCCAATACACACTTATCTCTAAACATCTTGTAAAAGTGGATTTTGCATAATATGGGACCTTTAAAGAAAAAAAAACATCCATCCGACACAAAAGCGAGTAAATGCAAAAGTTGTATATAAAATATTTTATTATCATAAATAATATTTTACAGCAACTTTACAAACTTTGTGCTTTACAGTAGTTGAAAATCCATGTTGAAGTCAGTGAATAATGACCATGCTCTCTTCAAAACACTGCAGTCTTAAAGTTTTTAATTAGGGTTGTTCGACCCATAGTGGGACCTCTGGTTCATACAGACCCTGCAGTGTGATGTATAACAGCACGCCTCACTTTAAGTTCAGTATCAGTGTTAAGAATTTCAAAAATAAACTCATTCCTTCTTTCCCAAAATACTGTACTGTACTGTACAACTTGATATTCATACATATACATACACGCCTAAACACACAAACTGATATGATGTGTGCGTGACTGTGTGTTTAGGCTTTAAATAAAACCAATGACAAGTTTTTTATTTTATTGTAACTAGTCTGTAATCATGTTGGTAAATAAATAATTCACCCAAAGTGTCGCTTCATGTCGCTTCAAACCTGTATGACTTTCTTTCTGTAAGGATGTTTATAAAGAGTTTATAGCTAACATATTAGTTTATGCATTTTGTGTGCTGTATTTTAATGTTGAAGCCATGTGGAACAGGCAAAAGTTTAAGATTTAAAGTAAGGATGTACCGATACAAAAAAAATCTGTGCCGATATATCGGTATTAATCGGTATCGGCAGATGACACTCTGAATTATCCCTTAATTCAGAATAGTCCCACAGTATCCATCCACGTTTTTCTGTCCCATAGTGAGAAAAATGGCAGATTGCTCAACCGATACCTACCGATATTTACAGATTATCGGCCGATACATTGGTGCATCCCTAATTTAAATGTCTTTATGTGCTTTTATTGTCTTGATTTGTGTTTAGAAAAATTCATTCAGTTTTAGATCAACATGGAGGCGACTAATAATGACAAAATTTCAGTTTACATTTTGAAATAAATAAATAAAAATGTACATATGATGACATCATACTTTGGTTCTCCACACTTTAGAAAGTTTCGACATCGTATCTGTGTCTAATATTATTGAAGCTTAATTTTCCCATACTAAATGCAAATTCAGACTCGCCCACCAGAAATCAGACAGGTCTGATACAAAGAGCGAATCCATTAGCTCTGTACGGGGTCAGAGGCAAGAGATTATATACTCGTGCAGTAGAGGAGTACTTTCTTTTAAATGGTAATTTAGTTTTTCTTTTATTGACCATGCATGTCTTAACCTTATTTTAAGTGCAAATCAAGCCATGCCGTTCAAATCGTCGGATGGTAACAAATACCTGCAGAGAGTTCAGAAGTCCTGAAGTAAAACATGCGGGCTGTACATCTCACGCTGCCTAAGCTATTCTAGCTACTGTACAATCCTCTTTAGCTGTCTTACTCTATGGGAAAAGTGCGTTGTCTTTAGTTGTATTTTGACTATAACTGTTATTGCTGTGTGCTGCAGAGGCATGCAGTGACATACGGGCTGCAAGTGGCCGCTTGTTTTTCCGTAATGTTGTTATTACATCATGTTTTTCAGATTAAATGTCATATTGGGCTCAAAGAAGCGTGACAGGAATAATCGGTGGCAATACAGCAGCAATGTTTATTGCTTAAGATTCAGCCATTACATTCCAGTTGACATGAGTTTGCGCGGCAGTATTGTTATTAATGTTATTGTAACATTCATACGTCTTATTTAAAATCAATTCTTGGTTGCTCTGTTAAAGATTAATAAAAAATAAAGTTATGCCTCCGGGTACGAACGGGGAACCGTTTTCAATATTTGCTCAGTATTTGAAGTATTCGAGTAAGCAAATGATCCATAATATTAAACATAATTAGGATGGCACTGTGTAGAAAACATGCTGTGATGCAAAAACAACATTTAATGGGAATTTGATCATTTCATCAGCGGTGTTCTGCTGACAGAATGGAGATAATCATCTCTCAGGGGTATCAGGTTTTTTATTCCTGGTGAAACTGAGGAAGTTCTTTAGACTGTGACAAGATTTTGTGTTTTACAACAGAAATAAATCATTTAGGGAGAATAATGAGAAGCTTGATGCTTCACTAATAGCTTCATGTCTGTCTGTCTTTCTTTTATTTTTTCTTTTGTCTATCTTTCTTTCTGTCATTCTTTCAAATATCTATCTTTCTCTCACTATTTCCTTCTGTCTTTGTTTCTTTCAAATATCTATCTTTCTTTCATTCTTTCTGTCTATATTTCTTCCTTTCATTCTTTCTTTTGTCTATCTTTTTTCTTCCATTATTTCTTATATCCTTTTCTTTTTATTCTTTCTTTCTTTTTTCCTTTCTCCTTTCGTCTATTTATCTTTGTTTCTTTCTTAGAAATATAGACATAAGAAGAAATGAAAAAAGAAAGAGTGAGAAAAACAAAGAAAGAAAGAGTAAAGAAAAAAAAGAGTCAGCGAAGAGACAAAGATATAAGAAATAATGGAAGAAAAAGGTAGACAAAAGAAAAAAGAAAATAGACATAAGAAAGAAAGATAGACATATGAAAGAAAAAAGAACGAAAGATAGACATAAGAAAGAATTAAATATGTCTACACATCTTGTGTCTATCTTTCTTTCTTATGTCTATCGTTCATTCCTTCCTATGTCTATCTTTCATTCCTTCTTTTGTCTGTGGCTGAATCCCAAACCGCCTACCTCCACACTACACAGTACGCAAAGTAGCGCTTTTTACATACTATATAGTATGGAAGTAGGCGGTCTGGGATTCAGCCTATCTTTCATTCTTTCTTATGTCTATCGTTCATTCTTTCTTATGTCTATCTTTCATTCTTTCTTTTGTCTATCTTTCATTCTTTCTTATGTCTATCGTTCATTCTTTCTTATGTCTATCTTTCATTCTTTTTTATGTCTATCTTTCATTCTTTCTTACGTCTATCTTTCATTCTTTCTTATGTCTATGTTCTTTATGTCTATCTTTCTTTCTTATGTCTATCTTTCATTCTTTCTTATGTCTATGTTCTTTCTTTCTTTATGTCTATCTTTCTTTCTTTTTTCTATTGTTCTTTCTTTTTTATGTCTATCGTTCTTTCTTTTTTATGTCTATCTGTCTTTCTTTCTTATGTCTATGTTCTTTCTTTCTTTATGTCTATCTTTCTTTCTTTTTTCTATTGTTCTTTCTTTTTTATGTCTATCGTTCTTTCTTTTTTATGTCTATTTTTGTTCTTTCTTATGTCTATCTTTCATTCTTTCTTATGTCTATCGTTCATTCTTTCATATGTCTATCTGTCTTTCTTTCTTATGTCTATGTTCTTTCTTTCTTTATGTCTATCTTTCTTTCTTTCTTTTTTCTATCATTCTTTTTTATGTCTATCGTTCTTTCTTTTTTATGTCTATTTTTGTTCTTTCTTATGTCTATCTTTCATTCTTTCTTATGTCTATCTTTCTTTCTTATGTCTATATTTCATTCTTTCTTATGTCTGTTTTTTCTTATGTCTATATTTCTTTCTTATGTTTATAAGATATATAAAACTAAAAAGACATAAGAAAGAAAGATGAAGGAAGGACAGGGAGACAAAAAGAAAGAATGAAAAATAGAAAGATAGACATAAAAAAGAATGAAATAAAAAATACAGACATAAGAAAGAAAGAAAGAAATAGACATAAGAAAGAAAAAAGTAGACATAAGAAAGTAAGAAAAATAGACATAAGAAAGAAAGAAAGATGAACGAAGGGCAGGGAGACAAAAAGAAAGAATGAAAAATAGAAAGATAGACATAAGAAAGAATGAAATAAAAATACAGACATAAGAAAGAAAGAAAGAAATAGACATAGAAAGAAAAAGTATACATAAGAAAGTAAGAAAAATATACATAAGAAATAAAGAAAAAAAATAGACATAAGAATTAAAGAGTGAGAGAAAGAAAGAAATATAGACATTTCTCACTCTTTAATTCTTACGTCCACCCTTCTTTCATTCTTATGTCTATATTTGTTTTTTCATTCTTTATGATGTCTATCATTTCATTTTTTATTTCTTTCATCTAGCTTTCTTATGTCTATCGTTCCTTCTTTCTTTTTGTCTCCCTTTCATTCCTTCTTTCTTTCCCTCTGTCTTAATTTTTTCTCTCATTCCTTTTTTCTTTGTCTCTCTTTCATTCTCTCTGTCTTCCTTTTCTCTTTCTCTCTTTTTTTCTGTCTCTCTCTCTCTCTCTCTCTTTCTTTCTTTCTTTCTTTCTTTATTTGTTTTGTCATACATATAAATGTGATTTGATATGATCTTTGATATGACTTTAAAAGCTATAGTTTTGACATTCATGGGAGTGTTTTTTTCAGTAATCTCCCTCTGCTCGTGTTGGTGTTGTGTTCTCAGGTGATGGTGAAGCAGATGACAGTGTGATGATACTAACCTCAGCACATCTCCTGTGGACCTGATAATGACCTTTCTAACCTGAGAACATCACACAACAGAGCTTAACCACTCATCTAACACATTTCCATTTCACACAATATGTTAATGCTCACGACTCTCCATCTGTGTCTGTTTGTCTTTCTGCAGCCCATCATTTACAATCAGCACAAAGTCAAGTTTTGAGCTCACATTCATACAATCTATAAGATTACATATATATATGTATTAATTTTGGTGGAGACTGGGGTTAGTGACTATCACTTCCTCCAACCAATCAGACTTGAGCATTCCTGAGATTTTGTATGTATTTCCATGTGTGCAGTAATGAGAAGAATTGCACATAACTGTGCGTTACATGTACTGTGATCATTTTAACCATTGATGATGTGTTCATGGTTTCATTTAAGAAAACAAAGCTACAGTAATAGCAATAGTGCGCCCATGACAATAAGTTTGTGCGCTTTCTGGAAGACCCAATCATCGATAAATCAACAACACCACCATTAATATATTCTTTCCTCTCTGTTATAAAACTTGGCCACTGCGACCCCAAAAGTCACTCGTAAACTCTTAAGTGATGCTTACTGTTTGAAGATATTCATTATAGACGCGTCAGCCCGCAGGTCAAGAGCGTTCCTCAATGCATTGCACTTTAAAGAGCCAAGCATCAAGCTACAGTTGTATTTCACCTTTGACCCTATTGGTTGCTGACCTCTGATGATAGCTGTGTGTTGTGGGGTACGTCGAAGCCCTGACGTACCTCACGTACAGGGTCCATAACAGTGATTTGATAATACGCCTCAAAACCCCTGCAGATCTCATTAGTGTCTGCGAAAACCTTCAAGTGTACAACTCTGGGGATGATATTTGATTTGTCATTGTACACATTTATTTAAACTGATTCCCTGGAAGCTACCTGGGGATTCAGATCTCGGGAATCTCCTGTGACACTCTGCATCTTCAGACTGATCCTCCATTCCTTTGGCTAGCAGCTCAGATCCATACCTGCCCGCATCGCCACACATTCGGGCAAGATGCAAAGCTCTGTGAGGATGGTGCAGAATGGATCTCAATACCAGAAAGACTGGTCTGCTCAGTCTAAAATATGCAGAGCGGAGACAGGAGCGTGACGTGTGTGTATGAGAGAGACAGACGGAGAGAAAAAGAGGAAGACTTGCTACATAAGTGGGATGTTGAAGGGCCCGCAGTTGCATTTGGGGACGGTGCGTCGCCATGACAACCTTCAGTCAGAGTCGGCCCTGAGGCAAGAAGTCTCTGTCTGTCAGCCCCTCAGGACTAAAACAGGGAGCAGATCAACACAAAGTGTGGCTGCGTGACGGCTTACACAGCACCACTTTGGTATCGCAGATGCCTTGGGATAAGACATCTTCCTCTCCTATACACGACGTTATCTCACACACATGTCATGCTGGCACGGATGTGTCTCTTACAGAAACACATTCCTTCTGCTTTTTGAGAAGAGTATATCTTCAAGGAAAGATGTCCTCCTTGTCCGTATCTGGTGATGTCGGTCGCGATATCTGAAAGAGCGAGACGGGAGAGCTTGAAGTCTTTCTGCTCCTCAGCAACCTCAACACCTCTGCGACCTGCGTCTCCAAGGCAACCATACGGTTTCCGAGGGCCGTCAACTCCTCTTTGAGTTCACTGCGTAGTTCGAGGAGCGAGGCGTGAAGCGTATGTTCGGGAATAGTCGGGATTGGGGGTATTAGGGGAGCCTTCCCATCCGGCTGGATCGGGCTGTGGTCGCCAGGCGTCCGAGCTCCGCCCTCATCCAGCCGTAGGTCACTTTTGGTGATGCCGCTATCGCACGAGTCCGTCTTTTTCAGTCCGCTAGGCTCCGACTTGCTGGAGCCGCTCCGCTCGGGAAGCGTCTCCATAGATTCCGCTTTGGGAACGTTTCCCCAGCCTTCCGGCTTAGCAACGCTCTCCCTGAACCTGGCCCAACCCCGTGCGCGCGGCTCGGACGACCGAGGGGCGGTTGGGGCGGGGGCGCTGAGCTTCGCCTGGTCGAACAGACCCAGGGTGTGGTTTTTGCTCGTGTGTGAAGGGATGGGCGTGGCTGGGCTTTCCGTTACCGTGACGATGCTCGTGGTGGCGACGACATCTTGACTGATGACCTCGTTGTGAATGTGACCCTTCTCGAGATCAGGGTCGTTGGGATTGGATTGCCCCGCAGCGAGTCGGGCTTCTTTCTGCTGGCGGAAACGCTGGAACAGACGGCGGACGGGATGATCAGGCGGGAGATTCAGCGGGGCTTCGTTCTTCCTCCTCAGTCTCTCCTCTTCCTCACGCTTCACATCACTGATCTTTCTGAACACAAGCTGAAAAGACACGCAGGGTTAGTTTAGAGAAACATGCGCACAACTACATATTTTATAAAGGTGCAGTATTTTTGGAAATTTTGTTACTCTGTACCTTAAAACTTTTATTTTTACTGTGTTTAAATTGTGTTGTTAAGGACACTCTGTATAAGAGATTTTGATAACACTTTTAAACAAGGTTAAAATTGTTAACATTAATTAACGCATTAGCTAACATGAATTAACAATGAGCAATACTTCAACAGCATTTATTTCACTGCAAAAAATTATTTTCAAGAAAAAAATCTTAGTATTTTTGTCTTGTTTTCAGTAAAAATATCTAAAAAAAAATTAAATTAAGATGCTTTTTCTTGATGAGCAAAATAACCCAAAAAATTAAGTCTAGTTTTTAGACCAAAAATATCAAATTTAATTGATTTTATGCATAAAACAAGCAAAAAAATCTGCCAATGAGGTGAGCAAATTGTGTTTAAGAAAAATGTTCAAGATTTTTTTGCTTACCCCATTGGCAGATTTTTTTTTTTTTACTTGTTTTATGCAGAAAATCACTTACATTTTATATTTTTGGTCTAAAAACTAGACTTATTTTCTTGGGTTTTGCTCATCAAGAAAAAGCATCTTCATTTTTAGATATTTTTCACTGAAAACAAGAAAAAAATACTAAGATTTTTTTCTTGAAAATCATTTTTTGCTGTGTAATATTACTCCATGCACTGCAAAAAATAATTTTAAAAAAAAAAAATCTTAGTATTTTTGTCTTGTTTTCAGTAAAAAATATCTAAAAATTCTTAAATTCAAATGCTTTTTCTTGATGAGCAAAACGACCCAAGAAAATAAGTCTAGTTTTTAGACCAAAAATATCAAATTTAGGTGATTTTGTGCAGAAAACAAGCAAAAAAATCTGCCAATGGGGTAAGCAAAAAATCTAAAAAATTTTCTTAAACACTAAATTCAAGAAAAATTCAAGAAAAAATTTCTTACCCCATTGGCAGATTTTTTTGCTTGTTTTATGCACAAAATCACTCAAATTTGACATCTTTGGTCTAAAAACAAGACTTATTTTTTGGGGTCGTTTTGCTCATCAAGAAAAAGCATCTTAATTTAAAAAAAATATATTTTTAAAAATATATAAAAGATATTTTTACTGAAAACAAGACAAAAATGCTAAGAATTTTTTTCTTGAAAATAATTTTTTGCAGTGTGTAAATTTTAGCATTAATTTCATTTCTAAAATCAAAAGTTGTAACTGTTAACATTTCTGTTAATAATGCACAATCAACTAACATCAACAAAGATTAATAAATGCTGTAAAACTATATTGCTCACTGTTAGTTTATGTAAGCTAATGCATTTATTAATGTTAACAAATACAGCCTTATTGTACACTGCAAAAAAAATGAGCAAAACGACCCAAGTAAATAAGTTTAGTTTTTAGACCAAAACTATCAAATTTAAATGGTTTTGTGCATAAAAAAGCAAAAAAATCTGCCAATGGGGCAAGCAAAAAATCTATTTTTTACACTTGAACACTAAATTCAAGAAAAAAATCAAGAAAATTTAGCTTATTCCAATGGAAGAATTATTTTTTTTTTTTGCTTGTTTTATCCACAAAATCACTTAAAATTTGTAAATAAATAAGCAGACCTTAGACACCGTTTACAGAAGATCAAAAACACTTAGACAAGGTGAAATAGACTACAAAAGACTTAAAGTTTGAAAGTTAGATTATTTTCAACATTGGCAATATATATGGCTGTAGCGCAACTTTATTGAGAAGGTTTTAAAACTGCATTCAGATGAAAGCACCTATTCAAAAAAAGATTAATCAGATTAGTATTTGCGTTTCACAATTAAGAATTAAATAATAAAAACGTGATCACAAAGCTGCAGTGCTTCCCATATGAAAGCACCTGGCCGGCTTTCAAACTATAAACCGCATCCATATGTTATAGCCTTGACAGACATCGTGAAGATGCAAAGCTTCTTATTATGCACACAGTTATCATCGATCCATCTCACAAATCCTTGAGTCAACGTGGAGTCATCAACTTTACAACTAAGTACAGAGACTTCACACTGCAGTCTCAGCAGCTGTATTAACCCCTTAAATCAATACCAGCATCTCTATTCATCATATTTGTAATGAAAAAGCTGTCAATGGGGTGCTAGCCTTCAAAAAGGTGCTAACATGTATTATTTAGGTCGAGATTTGTATACATTCGCTACCTTTGAGGTACTAATATGACCTTTTTGAAAGGGTGCAGCACTAGTGACGGCTGGGGACTATTTTTGGACCATTCTTTTTGAAGACATACAAATGTCAAATCTTTTTATTTCCTACAGACAGGGTAAATCAGGGGTCTCCAACATTTTGTGAGCAAGGCTACCACAATTGATAAAACGATCTGGAGGGCTACTTTTTTGTTGTACTCGTTGATTTTATTTTACTTGTTTTATCCTTATTTAAAATGTTAACATAGGGAGAGCGGGGCATAACCTAACACTTTTTGGTTTTGGCTCAATCATTCAAAAAATATTTGAGTTTGATTCAATATATTTTTACACAATCAACACACACATGTCTGCTACAAATGAACATTTGAAGTTTGTTTCTATTACTTAC
Source organism: Misgurnus anguillicaudatus (assembly GCF_027580225.2). NCBI lineage: Eukaryota > Metazoa > Chordata > Actinopteri > Cypriniformes > Cobitidae > Misgurnus > Misgurnus anguillicaudatus. The sequence continues at coordinate 32,255,602 of NC_073343.2, forward strand.
CATTCTTGGACAATTACACCAAACGTGACAGAAGTGCAAACGTTACAACTTAACCCATAGGTGGGGTTCATTGTAACAGGCAGGGGGTTAGTTGTAACACTTGCTAAAAATTAGTTCTTTCCCAGCGCACCCCTGCATTAAAGAAGCCAAGCTAATATAAAAAATATGCAATAAATCAATATTAAAATTTAGGCTATTAATAGAGTGTGCTTTGGCGGGCAACCTGATGCCCGTGGGCACCATGGTGGACACCACAGGTCAAAATCATACTGTACACTTTCAATTAAAGATGCTTTCCTCTAGCTAAAATATCAAATAAAACACTTTACATTAAGCAAACAAACGATCCAGACTTTAGTGTCAGTCGAAATTTTGTCAACCCATCACCGGCATCTAAACACAAAGGTCTAGACCATCACTCACAATCCTGGACCTCTGTGTTCAGTTTCCTGAATTTTGTGAGATGTTCTAAGTGCCTGACTTATTTATTAAAGCTCATGCATATTTCAGAGTTGAAGGCTTTTATTGAACAGATTCCCAGAGTCAACTCTCTTATGTATAAGTGTTTGCAAGCCTGACTGAAGGAAACCCTCAAAGAGGAGAAATATTCATCTGCACTTAGGCCAGAGATTTTGAAGGCACGTGCGTCTCCGTTACTCAAATCCTCAATGGGAAAACGATACACAGAGTTGCCCTACTCTCTCCATTTCCTTTTCCTGTTTGTGTCTCCCTGGCTGCGTCCCAAATGGTGCACTTGATGTGGACGTCTCTTGTCTTCATGTGCACGTGTGCGTAAAGTCCACGAGACTGTAGGGAGTCCAATTTGTCATTTCATTATTCTGAAGACTCTCAAACCACCCAACAGCACATGTGACACAACCTCTCGACCAATCAAGAGCCGACAAAATAGTGAATCTGCTATCCACTTAATTTGAGACGTATCTGGGTCCAAGCTTTCACTCATATCCAGGGCGCTCGATGCGAAGTTCATCACAACATGTATGTAGCCCGTCATGTGTGTGGTTCGTAATTTCAAAATATGTGATGAAATTTTATGATAGTTATATTGCGCACTGCAAACACAATCAAAGCTTCAAAAACACAGAAAGAACGGGACCTTTAAGACGGTTTGTTTCTGTCACAAGTCAAAGCTGGACAGTGTATTTGAATATGACCTCATCTTTAATATTTTAATATTCATATTTTGTACTAAATATTCATTAAAGAGGACAAAGTGCACAGACACCTGTACTGACAATCTGTCTGGAAAAAGAACAGGAACACACGCGCACACACATTTAGCAGATGAGAATAATCAGAAATGGAGATAACCTGTAATTATCTCCGTCTCATAAGAACTTTCAAATTCCACTTTTATTGTCATTATAATCCGCTCCTTTTAAGCTTAAGTACCTGCATAAAGTTTATGTGTTCAGGGGTTTGAAAGTAATCTTCTCCTAATTCAAGAGACACATGCACACAATATGCTAAATAGTCGCTGTCTTCAGACTTCTTGTGTTCTTTGTGTATTGCTGTAACCATGCAGTTATGACGTCACCGAGGTCCTGACCACTGTACATCTTTAAAATCCTATCTAAATTAATAATCCGTTTCAAGTCTTTCTTTGCATGTCTACACAGTTCGCTAAATAAGTTATGATGAGGGTACGTATGGGTGCGGCCTTCGCAGTTATCTATACTTTATATTGGCAGATGCTATTTGCACCTCAGTATTTTTGTGCATTAACAGGATGGAATAATAAAAAGAGTGTGAAGGATTTATTATTACAATTATCCGGTTGTTAAGTGATGATGTAAGGAATACGGTTTCCGGGTCCAAACCTCCACTCATTTCAATAGAGAATATTATTTAAAAAGCCGATTATGAGCACTATTTATTCATATCACACATTTAAGCGAAAATTTTATAAACTTACAGTGCAGTCTCCAGGCTCACGTTATCCACTTGTTAAGTCATAACATAAGGAATACCGTTTCCAGCTCCATTTATGTGCACTATTTGAGCGAAAATTTTATAAACTCACGTGTAAACTGCAGTCTCGGGCTTCCAGAATAAAAGACAGCAATATATTAATAATTCAAAAAAATCCACGCCCATAAATCCATGTCTGGAGATAAAAATTAGGATCGGTGTGTTTTTGGTAGTTTTTCAACATGATACGAGGGTATTATAGCCGTGATTTTTTTTGTTAATTCTCTATTATATCTGTAAGCGGTTTGGCCCAGAAGCGGCGCATGACGTTAGACTTAACCTCTGGATTAAATGAATGCTGCATTATTTGGGAGAATAAAAGCCCTCACTACACAGACCCCTACCCAATAAATACTTTAATTTTACTAAACACTTTATTTTCAAACATTTTCAAAAAAGGATATTTAATGCGATGTATGATAGGAAACGGGAAATCAGCGAGGTCGGCAAAAGGCGGATTCGAACCAGGGACACTGCCCCAAAAGCTAAATCTACAAGCTTTACTCGCTTTTTTATATCTATCAACAACTTTCTCGCTGTGTGTTGTACATTTCAATTAGGTCTTTAAAAGGCGTTTCAAAATCTGGTCGTCATAAATGATGAGTACCATCCACTCCAGTGACCATACAGCAAAAAATATGTCAAAATATATTTTTGCCCATTTTTTTATATTTTTAAATCTATTTAAAATATATTTTGGAATGTTTACAACAATATATTTTTCATCAAAATATTCAAAATATCAAAATATTTTATGGACAATTTTTTGTATATTTTTAAATATATATATAGTAAAGCTTCAAAAATATATATTTAGCCCTCCATCCATATATGTCAATCCAAGGAAATATATTCATGTGACGTTGCAATGGAAGAAAACATTATTTATATTCCGAACATGTGAACAGTTTTGAAAAGGTTAAAATTAAATATATTTTTAACTTCAAAAAGATACTTTATAAAATTACTTATTTAAGATATATTTCAAATATATTTTGGCAAAGAATACATTTTTGCCATATGGGATGTAAAATTACAAATGTATTTGCTTGCCCTTGAAATACATTTTTATACAAGGTTAAAACTAAATATATTTCCAAATTCAAAAATATATTTAATTGAGCATTACTTTCTATAAAATGTATTTAGCATATATTTAAAATATATTTTTGGCCAAAGAAATTTATTATTTTGCCGTATAAGACTGATGACATGAAATTCACTTGTTATTTGCATAAAGTTAAACTTTTCTCAACTTTCACGCGACTGGACATGCCCCATTTAGTCACAAACGGCCACTGTCGCCGGAAGTCACCAAGCGTCCATTGAAATCAATGAGATCTCATCACTCTGCTAGTCACTGCTAGTCTAGTAAATATACACTCTGAATGACATTTTATAAACTATACTACAACCATAAACTATAATTTGCAATTACATTTTTTTTGCAATTAATCTGCAGCACCCCTACTTATGTTGTAATTCAGCAGTAAGATTATATAAAACTGTGAGTGTGTGTGTGTGTGTGTGTGTGTGTGTGTGTGTGTGTGTGTGTGTGTGTGTGTGTGTGTATGTGTGTGTGTGTGTCTGATGCTTCTCAATCTCATTCCATTTCATTCTCGAGTTTATCCATTGCAAAATGATTTTTAAGCAATGTGTACAAGATAGAGACGGAGCACATTGGGCATTTACCCATCATGTCTTACACAAAATCATTTCATTTGGAGTTTAATACGCTCTCGGATTTGTCATATTGCCACTTTCCATCTGAATCTGATGTTTCTCTGTAATTGAACCCTGGAAAACTCATCGTATTTGGCAGCAGGCGGAGAAATATCCCGCTCGCTCGGAAAACCTTAGGGGAACGAGAGAATATCAGGTCGACAGATTCGGCAGATTGCTCTTCTCAAAGATGTCAAGGGTCTTGTGTCCTTAAAGTACAGTTTGTGTGTTAAGGTATGATGGACAGTAATGACCAAAATGCTGCTATTCCCATCCTGGACACACAAACAGAGTAACAATCCAATCCGGAAATAAATCCACACTTTCAGTTTTGTGCAAAAGTTTTAGCCACCACCAGCTTTGTTGTTTTAGCAGTTTTATTGACCACCATATTTATTATATTAACAGAAAATACTGAAAATGAAGAGTTTCGTTGCAAAACGAGATAAATCCATTTTTTAACATTTTTGTTAAAACATGTTTATTATTATGTTATCATGTTATTATTTTGTTTTATGGTGCTACTTAGCTGTATTTTTTAAGTTATGAAGGTTTAAATCAAAACAAACCAACTGCAGTTGCATTGAAATTAATTGGAATGCACAAAAAAAAACAGATTTCTGAACAATTAAAAAAACGGTGGTTATCTTGTTTTGCAACGAAACTCTTCAAATATGTACACAAAATGTGAAAACCGAACAAAATATCTAGCAAAAGTCTGTATTTAGTGTTGACCTTTCTTGGCATTAAACACTTCTTGAACTCTTGGATACTGAAGTCCTGAAATCATTTGATTATTAAAAATAAGGATTATATTTTATTTAGATTTAAGAGATCCTGCAGGTTCCTGAGAGGAGCTCATAGTAAACACTACACACTTTAGCTTATAATTTTATTCAGTTTTTTAATAGTGCATGCAAATTTCCTGTATTATCTGGTTGAATTCTAATAAACAGACTGAGAAATAATTATATATGCTCATTATAGCATTGCAAAAACAACAGATCTAATGGTAGCGCAAGACATTTGCACAATACTGTATGTCTCCAATTAAAGGAACATTCAGGCTTAAGCTCTGCTGACTGTCAGTTTACACAAACAATTTCGACTCATCTCTCAGGTTGTAAAATGTAATAAAAGCACAGTAAAAAAACCTACAGTACAACTTTGTATATCTGCTATATATCAGCTGTATATTTTTAACTTCAACTCTAATGTAGTACAAAGCCCCAGGTGAAAAAGAAGTACACTTCCATAGTTTTCGAACACTAATTTTGTACTTGATATACTAAAAATTCTTCTTTAGTACTTCTTAAGAAAATCTAAGTGTACTTATCTTTGTTATTTTTAGACACCATGAAATAAAATGTGCTAAAATTTATTTAGGTACCATTTGTAATAATCTTGAACCCGTCTTGCAAGTGTTAACTAAATACATTTTTAATACAGAGATAGTACGTTAAAAGTGCATTTTAGTTCATGTTCATGGTGTCTCAAAATGGCACAAATAAGTTCTTTAGATAATTTTTAGTATTGGGGAGAACTGGGGCAAAAGTAACACGGGACGAAAGTAACACTGCAAAAAATGATTTTTAAGAAAAAAAATCTTAGTATTTTTGTCTTGTTTTCAGTAAAAATATCTACAAATTCTTAAATTAAGATGCTTTTTCTTGATGAGCAAAATTACCCAAGAAAATAAGTCTAGTTCCCAGACCAAAAACATAAAATTTAAGTGATTTTGTGCATAAAACGAGCAAAAAAATCTGTCGATGGGGTAAACTATTTTTTCTTGAATTTAGTATTTAAGAAAAATGTTCAAGATTTTTTTTGCTTACCCCATTGACAGATTTAATTTCATTTTCATAGTGTTCAAACTGTTGAAAACTTGTTTTATTCTAAACAATTTAAGTTTGTACATGAAAAATGTCATTTCAATATTTTTTACAAAGATAAAATACAAAATATGTTTGCAGTTACATATTAACAAGGTCATAGTTATGTGTATATATATGTATATATATATATATATATATATATATATATATATATATGTATATATATATATATATATATATATATATATATATATATATATATATATATATATATATATATATATATATATGTATATGTATATGTATATGTATATATATATATATATATATATATATATATATATATATATATATATATATATATATATATATATATATATATATATATATACATATATATGACCCAGTCAGCTGGGACGAAAGTAACACACAGGTTGTTTAAAAGTAACACAACACAACCATATAGATTTTTGTGTTACACTAGTTTTTAGTAAATATACATGACTATGACTTTGTTAATATGTAACTGCAAACATATTTTGTTGTTTATCTTTGCAAAAAAATATTTAAAAATTACAATTTCGGTTTCATCAAATGTTTCAAAAGCAACCTGACAGTACAAACTTAAATTGTTGAGAATAACATTTCAACAGTACTATGAACAATTAAATTAAATTAAATCAAATTAGAATAATATCAATTTTCAACAGTATTAGCAGCGGGACAGAACTAGCAAGTGTTACTTTCGTCCCGACAGGAACTCCTGACATTTAAACCCGATTTACTTTTATTTTGAAAAACTCTGAGAAGTCAAACTTCAGGGTGTGTTACAGCACTTAATAACCTGTAGATTGAACAGAACTGTAACACATAAAACGAGAAAAAAAAATACCACTTTAGAAATGTACTTATCATGGTCAAAAACAGCTTTCTGGACCTTTACGCGCAAAACGATGACGAAATAACGCGATAAAGATGCTTTCATACTTTAGCTTGGAATCCAAATGTAGTCAGGGCTCTGAGAAAATCGCTTTGTTACTTCGTCCCGTGTTTCTTTTGTCCTCGTTCTCCGCTACAAAATAAGTGCACGAAAATAGAGCACTTTAAGTACACTATGGAATTGAATCTCGTTTTCCCATTGTGCATAAAGCTGAACTTTACACAATTAAAACTTTCTCTATGCTTTCCCTGCGATTCAACCCATGACCTTTCCACTTCTAATGTTGCGTTCACACCAGGCGCGGTAAAGGCGGCAAAAACGCGCTATAGTTGGATACTTGAACATTTGAGTTCATTCGCGCGTGAAATTCTAGTCATTTTAAATTCACGCGGAGAATCGCGTCATGGGAGGGGCTTCTGCGACACCGCTGAGACTTCGCCACTCCGCTCGCTTCCTGTTATCACGTCACTACTACAGCAAGGTCCTTCTGCGTCTCGGAATTCCGCCGAAGTTCAGATTTTTCAACTTGCGCGTTTCCCGCGGCAATGCTCAATTCGCGCGAAACACTGCATCCGCAGGATAATAATCCGCGTGTAATCGCGTCTTTGCATTAACTTAACATGTAAATCACCCGCGCTTGCCGCCTTTACCGTAGCTGGTGTAAACGCAGCATTACTCATTGCTTTACCAGCTGAGCTACAGAAACACTTCTTTTAAAGTACACTGTAAAAAAATGCTACATGTAACAGATCAGATTTGTTATGCGAGTCAATCTAACCTACCATTTTAAGTTTTAGACCAGTATATAGTTGACATAACTTATAAAAAATTATATTATTTAACTTAATTTTTTAAAGTAAAACAAAAACTTGAATTTTCTTACAGTGTAGTCTTACGTCAAATGACAATTTATTTGTATAGCACAATTTAAAAACAATGGCTGTTGACCAATGTGCTTTCCACAACTTAATACTTAAAAAATAACAAACAAACAAGACAAATAACAAAAATTAACATAAAATCAAACGGGATAATGTTGTCCGACTATTCCCTAGAACGAGTTGCAATAGTCCATCTTGAATGAAATAAAAACGTGGATTACTTTCTCAAAATCCTTGAAGAAAAGAAACTGCTTAGCAAACACATCTAGCATAGAGCAAACGGATGCTCAGTTATTGTCACTGAATAATTCATATTTTATATACAAAATACAATCGCAGTTCTTATTTATGCTTTCACATCCTTCAAATAAAATTTAGATTTCCATTACAAGTGCATCATTGGAACGACGTTGTCTCTTTTTAACAAACAAGAAACAAATCCTATTCATTTCTATGGTAATTGACAGCTAAATCCTACTTAGTCTGTATGCATGGATCTGATATTTTACAGGCAGGCAGGTGCTGTATAGAGGACTGTCACAGTTTTTGCTGTTTTGTAAACTGTTGTCCTTGAAGGATATACGAGACAGAAAAACAACAGACATGCAGAGAGAGATTACATAACAAAAGCTGAAGCATTACACAAAGGTGTACGTTGTGCAAGTAGTGTGACATTATCCGCACACACACAATTTCCTAATGGTGTGTTGTTAAATTCCTCTGTTGGCATGCATCTCTCACACTTATGCACACATATGACCCTCGTGTGCTTTCAAATCTTTTTCATTCTCTTTGTTTCATTCGTTTCTCCCTAAATATCTCATCATCAAACAGGGAAACTTGCCGTGGCACTCGGATGGTTAGAAACGTGTGCGTGTGATGTTGGAGGTGTTCGACGCTCGCTCCCATCACCGTTTCATAATTCAAACTAAAAGCCGACCGCGTGCGCATCCAAGTGGAAAAAAAATCCCATAACCCTTCAACACGCTCTGAAATAAAAACCCAGACGCGCAGGACTGTACGGTATCCTGTCTTATATTTCTCTCTCTCTTTTTTGCTCCGCTCCAGTATATACTAAACAATAAACTCTCAGTTTGAACTCTGTATATACTCAAATACTCACTGACGCTTTATTCACATACTGTAGAAATGATGTGCACATATGTTTGGACCGGTTTGGTACATTTTTAACATACTTTCTTCTTACACATCACTGCATAAATAAACTATAAGCCAAACTCTTAGATTAATTTATGCATCATGCTCCTGTATAGCTCATTGGTTGAGCATTGTGTTCATGGGTCATGGGTTCGAATCCAGCCGGGAACACACGTTGCCAAAATGTATACCTTGTAATGCACTTTGGATAAAAGCGTCTACCAAATGCATTAATGTAAATGTTTAACTAAATGCTAGTCACTTAAATGGATGTTTCTGTAGGCAGAAGCCAGTTAGCATAAAAAATTATGCATGATGTTTAAGATGATCTGAACGTTATGATGTATATGTGCCGTGTAGTGGGCGTGTGCACCACGTGCCAGATGCTGACTGACTGATTTTATTTCACTGATCTCAGATCAGATTTACCACACTCATCAGTTCACAGAATCTGATACCTCAGTGATGACTGATTGACTCGCACCATCGCAGACACACACAGTACGCAGGGTCACGCAGGGGCATATTGAGTAAACCAGTGTCACGCCACCTGAACTTAAACCAATGATGATTTTTGAGAACCTCAGATGCATGCATTCCTCTGCGTACGCATGTTTATGCGCGAGGTCCTTTCGTACAGTCGCATGTGGGTGCATGTGAGGGTTATTTAACCACTACAGCTGCATAAACTGTATCCTTAATCAAAGCCGAAATAACTGGCGACTGTTGACACGGCAGCGGTGCGTTGAAGAGGATTTTTCAGCGTTACCTTGGCAACCACAAACACGCATAATCAAAACAAATTGGACGAGCTATTAAAGCACTAAAGCAGCTGCGGAGGACTGATGTACAGTAGAAACAAAGCTCATAATCAAAAAACAGAAAAAGACGCCAATGACTTGTTACGTGCATGGTTTGCGTAAATGTGCCCCATCTGTGAAAACATGGTTTAAAAATTATCCTATATAATGTAAAGAATATTCAGTGAAAAATATAAACTTGATATCTTTAATATTGGCTTGAGTAAGGTCATGTCAAAGATTGAATGATGCTCCAAATCTCATCATTAGATAATGAGACTTTAACATCCTAATTTAACCTATGCTGGTTGTTTCTATGCATGGTTAGTCAAAGATCCAGTGGCGGCCGGTGACTTCTTTTTTCGAGTAGTCTCGATGCGAAGTTCGTCACAACATGTATGTAGTCCGCCATGTATGGAGGACCACAGGGGTCATGCAAAATGTAATAAAGAACTTCAATATTTAATAAATACCTGGACAATAAAAATGGCAATTGATAGATTTTTTTAAAGATTCATTAATTAATCTATAACTAGATAGACACAGTTACAAAAAAAAATCATTATGTAGCATTTTATTGGGCAATAAAAAGTGAGATTATAAAAATAATGTAGAAATTAAATATTAATCCATTAATAAATAGTTCAAATTAATATAACAATTTACAAAAACAACATAAAACAATATGTTCATCATTTTAAATTGCATTTACAAATTCTTAATTAAATAATGGAATTTCAAAATGTATTTCAAAAAGCGATTTAAAAAGAGAAATAAATAACTGGATTTATTAATTGAACTACAAATACAGGTTTAAATTAGGCATTTAAAAGGGCATTTCAATTTAACATTTTTGTTTTCATTTTCCCGATGGTTCTCCTTATTCTTTTCGCTATTCGATTTGCTTTTCGTTTTAGCCTCTCTATTTAGCTTTTCCGTGACTCTTTTTTTTTTGCATGACCCTTGTGGTCCTCCATAGCCATGTGTGTGGTTCCTAATTTCAAAATATGTGTTCTGCGAGTCGAGTCATCCTATGTGCATCATGTGTCTTGTCAAAATAAGTGCCTGCTACAGACGCGTCCAAAAGGTTTATGATAAAAGAGACGATCGCGCCAGATACATATTCTCATGTGAAATCAGAGTTTACAGTTAACACATGCGTGTATTTTGTGAACGTGAGCGTCTCTTTTAACATAAACGGTTTTGACGTGTGCAACAAGCACTTATGTTGACAAAACACGTGATGCACATGGTTCACATGACACTCCGAACACATATTTTGAATTTGCGCCCCTCGAAAGAGCAGTCACGAGCCACCAATGCAAATATGGATTTTTATTTTATATTTGTGAAGCTGGACACAAAGACAATTTTTATAAATTGAGATTTCTGAAAGGTGAATAAATAAACTTTCCATTGATGTATGGTTTGTCAGGATAGGACACAATTTGGTCGAGATACAATATTTGAAAAACTGGAAATCTGAGGGTGCAAAAAAATAAAATCAAAATATTGAGAAAGTCGTCTTTAGGGTTGTCAAATTGAAGTCCTTAGCAACACATACTCCTAATGATAAATACATTTTTTATATTTTCATGGCAGAAAATTTACAAAATATCTTTACTTAATATCCTGATGATTTTTGGCATAAAAGCAAAATCGATAATTTTGATCCATACAATGTATTGTTAGCTATTAATATAAATATACATGTATGAATTATGACTGATTTTCTGGTCCAGGGTCACATTTTACTCAGCCACGAGTTGAAACATCCCAGCATTTTTAAAACGCACATCATGCATATTCTTTAACTCTTTGGCCGCCAGCCTTTTTTTTTTTAAAGTTGCCCGCAAGTATTTTTTGTCATTTTCACAAAGGTTTCACAAAATGCATTCCAGAAAACAAAAAATATAATAAAAATATAAAAAATATAAAAACATACAAATATATCAAATGAAAGAACTCTGCTTTCAAACAAACAAACAAACAAACGTTTAATCCTATCTATATTTTTCTCTCTGCTTATAAACTCTTAAATATGGGTATTTTTTCTTTAAAAACTATTTTTTTGGCAAAAAGCTGAAATAATTCCATTTTTGTGAAGGATTTTTTTAAGAGATCAAATTCAGAACGATTATCAAAACATAAACAGTTTAAAATTAGTAAAAAAATTGCTTCAGTTTTTTATAAATTGGGTAGGTGCGCTCTCTAGTGGATAATAGCGGGATTACAAATTAACATAAAACCTCATCAGGAACACTTTGTTATGCAAATGTTTTCTCTACTAATTGACAAGATAACTCTTCAATGGCGGGGAACTAGTTAACCACAAAAACATAATTAATGTAAATATTTCATTTAACCTTCGATAACAACATCTTTCTGACTTTATCATACTTTATACGAGCCCTGAATAATAACGTATGCCCTATATCTCAAGTCTTCTGAATCCCTGTGACAAAAAAATTATGCAGCGCCCAAATCAAATGTGGCATAATAATTATAATAATTTGATTAAATTTTATTTATATAGCGCTTTTCACAATTGTTTAATTGTTCCAAAGCAGATAAATTGATAAAAACAAGAAAAATCATAAGACAACAAACTAGAAAAGTACAGCGGCTAAAATGAACCTATAGTGAGCAGCGTAATAACGCAACATAAATATAATGCAATGTAATTCTAAGTTAAGCTAATGTCAGTTGACTCCCAAGGTGTTGAAAAAAACTCCTAGGAGAAAAACCCTGTGGGAAAAGTCCTTACACTGCAAATAATAACTTTCAAGAAAAATTTTACTTAGTATTTTTCTCTTGTTTTCAGCAAAAATACCCAATTATTCTCAAATTAAGATGCTTCTTCCCGATAAGCAAAACGACCCAAGAAAACAAGTGTAGCTTCCAGACCAAAATATCAAACCCAAGTGACTTTGTGTATAAAACAAGCAAAAAAATCCGCCAATGGGATAAGCAAAAAAATCTTGAAAATTTTTCTTTAACACTAAATTCAAGGAAAATTTGCTTACCCATTGGCAGATTTTTTTTTGCTTGTTTTATACAAAAATACTAAGAATTTTTTTTCTTAAAAATAATTTTTTGCATTGTAGGAGAAAAAAACCTTGAAAGAGAGCCAGACAGCTGATCCTGTAGAGGATATACTATATATTGAATACTGTTTTATAAATATGTATGTGAATTAAAAGTTTTAAAAATGTAAGATAAAAGTTAATAAAATCAAACATCATTGGCTCTCTGGCATCATGTAACCGAACATCCGTGAAGTTTTGATGAATGATGACTTCATATTTCTGTCTGTTCATCATTGTCCATCATCAAGATTAGAAATACAGCACCCAAGTATCGTCATTTTTGGCGCTTGACAGCCCATGCTATACAAAATAAATGAGAGAATTCTCATTCGCTTAAAAAAAAGTTTTCAGCGTATTTGGGTGAGTATTAAGAATGAGGACACCAGCATACATTAAAAATCAGTAAATAGGCCTATTATTATAAATATAGCACACAGTATTGTGTCTGTATACCGGTCTGTAACACCATACTGTAGTCTATTAAATACAACATTGAAACATAACAACATATTTGACATATTTTCCATGTGTAACATGTTATTCTATCTGGGTCACAATCAGACGATAAACATCATGATTAATTCATGAAGATATTAGCTAATTAAAAGCAATGACATCAACCCGAGAGGCATATTAATACAACCAACTGTTTTCTTCACGTTTCATTGTAGTGTTTATGAAACCCTTACGGTGCCTAACCGTATCCAGACATTTTACGGTAAACTGACGTCAAACGCGGTCAAAAAGCGCAAAAGGTCAACACGTACTGTACTGATAAAAATAAATTGTATGTCCTGCTTTGGATAAAATCATCTGCCAAATGCATAAATGTAAAAGTAATGGAAACAATAGGTGTGCTGGCTGTACCCAGAAAGCTTTGTAATAGTTTTCCACTATGTACTGTTTAAAGTATGTTCAACATCATATATTTATACAGATGATAGGTTATGTAAATATGTGTCATTAGGTCATGAGTAAAGCAGGCTTCAATAAGAAAGTGAAGCATAACTATGGTTAAATTTAACATTTATGGATACGGTACGGTCTCAGGCTTGCCAATAAAGAGCAGACGCTCGCTAAGCTATTATTATCCTCCTCCTCAGACCCAGATCCATCAGCAAGAAACAGAACTCAAACAGGGCCCTGATCCAATATGCAGACACGCTGAGGGCCAGTTTATCACGCTGACAGCTGTTTTATTGTAAAATGGAAATGCTTGCATAGACAAATGGTACGCTTTAAGTGCGAACAGCACAATATTGTATAATCTACCAAACAACAAAATAAGGGACCTAGATACATCCTCCTTAACCCACTTTGGACCAATTTAAGAATGCGGTCACCAGAATGGCTGTAAAAGCAGTGGTGTAACCAGTATTTTTTATGAAAACATAATTATATACTGGAAAATAAATAAATAAATGTGGAATAAAATATAAAGAGTTTGGTTCCAAAACGCAATAAACGCCATTTTGGAAAAAAATGAGTTACCACCAAAATCAGTATTGTATCTGGTCAGTATTAAAAAGTAAATTCTTAATTTTACGCAAAATCCGATATCTAGCTTGTTATTCTGTCATCTTTTCTCCCTCTTTTTCCAAAACGCAATAAACTGCAGTGCTCCTTCTCTGCAGAATGCAATAAATCCGCTCAGCCAATCACAGCGCACCATTCCACGCACTGTAAACAATAATGGCAGCGAGTTGAATACACACAGAATCCTAGTTTTCATCATCTACTTTGTACATCGTGATCAACAAACAAACAAAAATAAAATAATACTTTTGATGTCATTGATAAACCTGTGGTGGTTTTCTGTGGCGGAGAAGAAACGTAAGCCACTCGCGTAACGGAGAAATGCTGGCTGTTGCTTGTTTTCCCGACAGCATCAAGCTTCTGTCATGCTAACACATTGACCCCAATCTTATGAAAAACTTTTCATTATTTTACTCAAAGTCAACCAAAATCGAGCAGGACCAAAACATTTTACAGCTGATTGCTGTCAAAAAAAGTTCAGCGACGATGTCCCAAGAATGACAGAAGCAATGACAGTGTTCTTAATATGACAAAGTAAGTGTTTTAATTAATGCCATTAATGTTTATTTTTTAATCAGTGTATACCACTAGTCAACTAAATAAATATAACATGGCAAAGATGAATGCACATTTATATATTGATTCAGTAGATTTATAGCATTTTGAAAAAAAAACTTGTAATGGATTTATTGCATTTTGTGAAAAAAATTATTAGTTTTTATAATAAATCGTTGAAAATCAAATTATGGATTTGAATTTTAATGTTATTATAACCTCAAGATGCTATGTGAAAGTTTGTAACAGAAAAAAGTGCTTTTCAACTTGGCAGTGTTGAGGGTAACGCATTACAAGTAACGTGCAGTACGTAATAATATTACTTTTAACGAGTAACGAGTAAAGTAACACATTACTTTATAAATGTACACATTTATATTTGAGGTACTTTTAAAAAAAAGTAATACAAGTTACTTTTTAGTTTAATTAATTTGTTTAATAAAAATGTTTTACTGAATTAAAGTGAATGTAGTCACATAGAATTACGCAATCTATGCGTGTGCGCCTGAGCGAGAACAGTCCCAAATGGAGATGGCAGGCTAGAACTTGACATTTTTGCGATGGAAATATGCAAATGAAATAGATCAAGTCTTAGCCAAGTAAGAAAAAGTAGCGCAAAATTAACTAAAGTAAAGCAAGTATTACTTTCTATAAAAAGAAACTAACACAATTAGTTACTTTTTTGGGAAGTAACTTAATATTGTAATGCATTACTTTTAAAAGTAACTTTTCCCAACACTGCTTACTTGGTATAGAAAACAAATTTTTACCAAAATTAGTCAAAATGGATTTATTGCGTTTTGGAACCAAACTCTTCATTTAATCATCTAATTTATTAAACAGGTAATTATAAACTATTAAAATTAAAAATGTGTTTTATTTTATTTCCCACCAAATATTGCAAGAACGCATAAAAATGTACACAACTCTAATAAAATCTATTTTCGTGTGATATTTTAAGATGAATTATTTATTTTTAAGAGTACTGTCTTACATGTCATCTAGGTGGATAAAATATTTAACATTTCTCATTCATTGGTCGTTACACCATTTGACATTTTCAAGTAGCCTACATTCAGTCTTAAAGGTGCAGTGCTTAATTTTTATAAGGATCTTTTGACAGAAATGCAAAATAATATACAAAACTATATTATCAGGGGGTAATAAAGACCTTTCATAATGAACCGTTATGTTTTTATTACCTTAGAATGAGACGTTTTTATCTACATACACTGAGGGTCCCCTTACATGGAAGTCGCCATTTTGTGCCGCTATGTTTTTTACAGAAGCTCTTAACGGACAAACTTTTTTACTAAGTTATCTTCAACAATGACATGTTTGTCCTGTGGCGGCTACCAAAAGCGAGGGGTGAGCTGTAAACTGAGTTGTTGGTTGCAATTTGCAACCTCACCACTAGATGCCACTAAAATGTACACACTGCACCTTTAACTTGCATAAATAATGCTTTTTAATTACATTAATATAACATACATATACTATGTACATTGTAAAATGTCTGATGCATGCTTTTAAAACATTTTCTTTTTTGCATGAAGTTCTTTTTTAAATATTCTTGAATTTCTCATCTTGCCAAGCTGTTTTTGTCACTGACCCATTTACTGTAACTAACTGAGCCAGTTTTGGTTATTGTGCAAAGAAAAAAAACCAAAACAAATTGTTTACTTATTATTGTCCGCTCTCTCTATCTTTTTCTCTCTCTCTCTTTGGTGTATTGACCTCTTTCTCTTTCAATCAGATGAAGGTTACATGTGTCTCTAATTCAGCCGTATGTACTATAACAAGCTCACTCAGCTACAGACTATAGCTAACAGATATATGATAATTACCACAACATTTTCACTTCCATTAAAACACAAAATAAGAGCTCTCATCTCTACCTAACAGACCACACAAAGCACAGATGCAGTATTTAGAGAGAGATAGATAGAGAGAGAGAGAGAGAGCAGTAGACGATGTTCACTCACCCGTTTGCGCAGGTTGTACGTAAGCAACAGGTTTCTGGAGAAGTGGTTGGAGAAGGGGGTGTAAAACTCCAAAACTTTCTGAAGCGCGTCCCGCTTGATCACGTGCAGGTCGCAGTACGTTAGAGCTCTGACGTTAGCGCACGCTTGTGCTAGCGTCACCTCCTTCCAGAACACATCCCCGAACACATCGCCTTTACCTGCAGTCATAAACAAACACACATTTATGGGTATTTTCTGTACTCGCCAATGGATAATCGTGAACCAGGCTAGATGCTGTTGGAATTTACAAATCCTTGGGAACTTTTGGGATAATTGAAGTACACTAATGCATGAAATATATCACACCGTGCAAGTGGGTTTACAAAAATCTATGTGTAGTTTATTTATATTATATTTTGGTTTTGAGATCTGAAAGTTATGTCTCATGTTGTTCATAGCTTAACTTTTCTTACAACTTTATTGTGCACACTGTCTTTGTACTTTTTTGTAAAGGTGAAGTTCAGAGTGCTGAGAGTGAATGAAAGTATAGATACAGAAACACTATCATTATAGATGTACAGGACACACGACAGACACATGCTGACCTTTGAACTACACATCCTCACAATCCACTCACTGTGCAGACAGAGAAAGATACAGGTGTTCAGATCAATAATCCTTTTATTCGGTGTGAGCAAATTTTAGTAGCAAACGGGAACAATTGTGGCCACTCCGACTGGCCCTAAATCAGAGCCATGGCAGAGAGCCAAATTTAGCCAAGCATCGTTAGTTTGTCAACAGAGAAAAATACGCCATTAGATGACCAGCTCTGTGCCTTCACCATGCGTAACATCCTAATCTGATCCTGTGAGACAGAGATGTTAAAAATGACAGATGCTACATGTCTGATACGTGACACATGTCTGATCAGTGTTTATCTTTTATATACAGAACTTTTCAATTAATTTGTTGAAATGTGTGGGATGATATACTGCCAGCCGAAGTTATATTATTCTGAGATTATTGTCTGCTTGTTATAAGGTGTTTACAGCTTACTTTTGTGAGTTTGAAATGTGAAACTGGTTTAAAAGAGAAGACAAAAACAACCACCACCAACAAGCTGACGTGCTGCCAACTTAAAAATTGCCAAAACAAGAAAGAACAGATCCTAATGCTATTAAAAACATCTTAAACAATTCACCCGAAAAAAAATTATTTAAAAAAACAAAAAATATGTATGCATCCGACAAACAAAAAATATTAGTAAGAATTGTACCTTTTTAATGCTATTACAATTACAAAGATGCAATTGTAAATATAAAAAAAATAAAGGTTCAAATGTCAAAAGCACAAATACACTGCACGATTTTTGGCTGTCCCACAAAAGATTACCATTGTGAAATAATTGTGCCAATTTCTGTGATCGGTGATCCTATGTCGTACAGTGAGAGAGGTTTAAAGACGAGCGTTTTTCCAGTCTTGCGACTAAAGATAGCCTATGATAGCTTTCTGACAGTGTCAGAAATTCAGCATGATCAACGTACAGTGTGTTAGCTGCTACGACCTGCCTTCCAGTATTTGTTTACTATGAACGCATACTGATGACATTGCGCTATCATGTGGCTAATACTGCGTTCACACCAGCCGCGGCAGAGGCGTCAAGCGCAAGTGATTTCAATGTTACGTCAATGTGAAGACGCGTTTACGTGCGTCTGGAGGTCTCGTAGTGCGAATGAGGTGTTTAGCGCGTCGCGATACACACGAATCCACCTCTTTCACGCGTCTATACGCGGAATGACGCGATTAGAGCGTTGTCGCGGGAAACGCGCAAGTTGAAAATTCTGAACTTTGGTGGAAAATCGCGCCGTGTTAACCAATCAGGAGCTTGCTCTAGTGATTACAGGAAGTGAGCAGAGTCGCAGAAGCTCCTCCCATGATGCGAATTTCCACGTGAATGAAGCGAATAAACTCAAAATGTTCAAACGTCCAATTATGTGCAAATAGCGCGTTTTTGCCGCCTCTACAGCGTTTGGTGTGAATCCAGCATTACAGTACATCTTGCGACTTTTTCTCATCTTATTGCTACTACTATATCAAGTGTCTCAGTCACTGCTTTTCCAGTACCCTTCAAATTGCGCAAATTAAATAGCGCAATAAAAATGCACTCAATGGAAACACAGCAATTTTGCATAAACTACCATATAAGGAATATATCGCAAAACAGTTTTTTCGCATTTACAGGTCATCTGACTTGCGTTAAAGTCACATTATTCTTTAAATATGGTGGTGTATGTTTGGTTGGAGGACAAGACTGAAAAGATGTGTTCGGTTTCATGTGGTGTCACAAGAACCGACAAGTGCATAAAATTAAAATACAGTGAGTCGACTGCTCTGTATGCTTTCGAGTCGTTTTTGTGGTATTTTGATTTCATGCGCATGTCAGTCTGCGCGGCAGTGTATGAAGTCGAACACATTTATCACAATGGTTTTTGGAATGACTTATCGCAAGACAACAAATTAAGTTTTTGTCGCATAACATCAGTTAATGGAAACGCTGTCATTTCGCAATATGAAAATAATACAAAAATAACGCTAAGTTTTGCGCAAATCTTCAATGGTGACACAGCTACTGTAGTTTTCATTATGTATTTTATTCTCACAGTGTAGTTTTTTGTCTTTTCCCATTTGTAATTTTGTTTCATTTATGTTTTGAGAGTTTTATCACCACACAAACTACATTGCTATGGATCAAAGCATCGATGCCACACATAAAAATTTTCACGTAGCGTCCGTCTACGCATTTCCGCCAAAGAGCAAGTTTTCATTTTCGGCCAGTGTAAAGTTGTAGTGTTTTTGTTGGGGATAAATTTAAAGACCTAACTTTTCATAAAACATTGTAAACTGCATATACTGCTGATCGTAGATACGCAGAGGTCAAATGTGTCCACTTACCCAAAATGGCCACCACCTCGTCGTCTTGTATGACCTCCAGTGACCCTGACACCACAAAACAGAGGCTGTCCACACTCTCGCCTGCATGATAGATAAGATCACCCGGAGCGCAGTGGATCGTCTGAAACTCCATGGCCAGAGCTCGCAAACAGCCGTCACTGGCCAATCGGAAAGCAGGATGTTCCTTAAAAACCTTCCTGTTCAGGTGAACGCAAATATCGGCGCGCATGTCTTTCGGACAAATCTGCAAAACCTACGAGGAAAAGAAAGAAGAAACGCAGCTTTTTACAATCTTATAAAAAATAGAAACAAACATAGATAAAAAAAGAAAGAGATAAAGGATTGTTTATATGATTTAAGTGGCAAAAAATAGGCTTAAGGTTCTGACAACTTTTTTAATTTTATCATTATTTTCAAAATCTGGCAATATGCAAAACAGCTAAAAATAATTTGGTATTATCTGAATAAATTGTGAAGTAATATTCATTTATTTATTTATTTATTACAAATCAACTGGTATTATTGGCTTCTTGTTATCTTATTTTTATAACTACTGTTATAGTTTAATTTCATTTTTATTAGTAGGAAAAGTAATTACACAATTCATTCAAATGATAAAATAATATGTTAATTAATTGACTTAATTATTGGAAATATTCACTTTTTGCTGAGAAAAGCTATCAATTTAGGATAATTTGAAGACATAATGTTATTTTTGCAGGTGAAAGCATTAAATAAGACATTAGAGAAAGTAGCTACAGATATATATACTTTGTTTTGTTTCCATCAATTTCAAACTGTCCTCCAATTTTTTATTTTAATGTATTATTTTTATTACATTATTATTTGTACATTACATACCTAGATACATTAACAGACTAGAAATACATTGACTTTTTCAAATGCTATAGCCACCGTCTCATAATACAAATGTTTATTGTCATGTATAACTAGCGCACAAAGTGAATCACAGCGAAGCAGAAAAAGCAGAAAAGAAAGAAACGGAGAGAAAGACAGACAGAGAGAGATGCAGGACATGAGTGTCAGTTTGTACAGTATGTGTGCATCAGAGTGCATTAGTGTGTGACGCGTCCCTGAGCTGCCTTTCCCAGCAGCCCTCACTTTAACAGAGAGCATCTCCCTTTCTGGATGCGGTTGTCACGGAGACATGGAGGCTGGCTCTGGGGAGGACAGTGTGAGTCTGTGTGATGAGACGACTAAATCAGGAGAGAGAGAGTATTGAAGACAGCTGGAGCATTGTGACAAAAACACCCAACGGGACGCCATCCACAGAGTCATGCCAGAACCCCCTCCCAACCCCCATGTTTTGAGTCTTCAGGACAGGACGAGTCTAAACACACAGCATTAGAAAACATCTCGCTACTAAAAATACTGCAAATAAAGAGGAATTAATAACAAACATAGAGTCGCAAGACTACAAGAGATATCCAGGTGCATTATGGGTAATCATGGGTTGTTTACCTTTTCAGTATCGATCCCGTGGGACATAGACCAGGTGGAGGCAATGTAATCCATAACCCTCTCGCTCAGTCCTTTGGGCACCTGGTAGAGCTTCAGGAAATCCCGCACGCTGTTGAGCATCTCATGGTAACGGTTAGTGTTGGCGTACATCTGCTGGAAAATAGTCGTCACGTTACCGAAGATGGTGGCGTAAAGGAGAGCTAAGAGAAAGACACGAAACGAGAAATGATAAACAAATAAAGAACACATTTAATAAACGTTAAAGCTGCAATATGTAATTTTTTCTTTTTGGTTAAAAATAAGCAAACTTCATAAAAATCTGTGTTGAAAACTGTCACCATATAATTTTTGGGGGGGTTAATTTAAACCCACGGGGTGGGTTTGTCCCTTTTTTGCATTTATAAAGCATGTAAATAAACCTGTAATTTTATGTTTCAAACAAAGATTGCTTGCAGCTTTAAAGTCTGTGTAAGTCATTTCAGAGAATTGTTTCTTAACAGATTATAAATGTTAGAAATGTATTACTGAAACACGTTACAAAAACTTTGAAATAAGTAGTATTGAATTGTAGAGTTACACCGTTAAACAGTTTTTCCACATTTCTGTGTTCAGGATTGTTTGGGCGGGGCTAAAACAGTGGCTCAATGATGCACTGGAGCCACCAGGCATGACCCCGCCCCTAAAACATTTGCAAGCATTTACTCAGGTTGTAGTGGTATTTAAAGTTAAGAGAGACGCAGCATTCCCACAAGTGGGCGTGGTTTCAACACATACAGCAGCCACACCCCCAACAATTGAGAGCAGAATATCCTGCTTATTTTTCTCAGATTTTGATAACTTATTTTATCTACTTGACGTTTTTTGAGCATTAAATTTTGACTCAGTGGATAATAACACATTTTCTGTGGTGTGACAAACTCAGAACACATATTTAATATCACCTTACATGGGCTTTAAATATACATTGAAAACATGTAGCGTTTAACTCATTCCCCGCCAGCCTTTTTTTTTAAAGTTGCCCGCCAGCATTCTTTGTGATTTTCACAAAATACCTTCCAGGAAAATTTTCTTTATAAATATATAAACATACAAATATATCAAATGAAAGAACAGACCCTCTGCTTTCAAACCAACAAAACAGGAAAAAATACATTTCATCCTATCTTCATTTGTTTTCTTTTATAAACTCTCAAATATGGGTTGGTTTCTTTAAAAATACCACATTTTGACCAAAAAGCTGAAATAATTGCATTTTTGTAAAGGAATTTTGTTAGAGATCATATTCGAATCAGAACGATGATCAAAACATACACAGAGTTAAAAATTTTGTTAATTTATGTCTCTTAATGTTTTCTCTTAATTGACGACATAACTCGTCAATAGCGGGGAAAGAGTTAAAAATACATATAAACTGTTTTACCAATGTAAATATAAGATATTCAGAGAAGTCAAAATTCATATATGCAAAAAATATTTTGCCACAAAACTAATTGAAACCTACATTTATTTGAATATATTATTCACAAAATTTATATGCACAAAAATTGTCAAAAAAGCTGTCACTGGGGCAGTACCCTTTAAAAAGATCTTGATGTCTTTCTTTATACAGTCAAGAAGAAAGAAATTTTTTTAAGGAAAACACTCCAGGATCCTTCTCACTTTAATGGACTTTAATGGACCCCAACACTCAACAGTTTTAATGCACTTTAAAATTGCAGTTTCAAAGGACTCTAAATGATCCCAAAGAGGCATAAGGGTCTTATCTAGCGAAACAAGTGTCATTTTTGACAAAAAAAATTAAAAATATGCACTTTTAAACCACAACTTTTCATCTTCCTCCGGTCCTGTGACACACCAGCGCGACCTCACGCAATACGTCATCACATCAAGAAGTCACGGATGACGTATCAAAAATACGCCCCAGTGTTTACAAGTGTGGAGAAAGAGGACCGTTCCGACGTTGTTGTATGTCGAATGATACTAATTAATGTCTTTTTGTCAGTTTATTGTTTTAAATGGTCCGCAAATGTGCGTTTCATAAATGTAACACGTAACCTTTCCACAGCATTACGCAATTACGTGAGGTCGAGCTGGCTTGTCACACAGCCGGAGGAAGAAGAGAAGTCGTGTTCTTGCCAAAAATGACAATCGTTTCGCTAGATAAGACCCTTAAGCCTCGTTTGGGATCGTTTAGAGTTTTTTAAAACTGCAATTTTAAACTGCATTAAAACTGTTAAGTGTTGGGGTCCATTAAAATGAGTAAAATCCCGGAATGTTTTCCTCAAAAAACATAACCTCTTCTCGACTGAACAAAGAAAGACACCAACACCCTGGATGACATGGTGGTGATTAAATTATCTGGATTTTTTTTTTAAGAAAATAATCCTAATCCTTTAATATGTACCATTTAGGTATACATGTTGTACCAATATCTAACTCTGAGGTCTTAATATGAACTTTTTAGGTGCAAAGTTGTCCTTTTTGAAAGGGTACCACCCCGTTACAGCTAGAGAGCATTTATTTCTGACAGTGTAAGTTACGAATGTTTTAATAAAAATGTGCCATTATTTTAACTGGATGATGTCACTGATCATGTCTGAGCTCAATTATGTTCTGAGTAACTTTACAGATTAGAAATATATTGGGTATTGATTAAGAACTAACTGAGATCTGATGTGCGTTGGAATGATATTCATCTTCTGACAACCATCTTCTTGTCAGCTGCTCGATTGGAAAGTTACACAAGAACAATATTATTCCATCAGTCACTCGCTCCAGACAAGAGAGAGAGAAAGAGAGAGAGAGAGAGAGAAAGAAAGAAAGAGAGAGATGATGATGATGAATAACACAGTAAATTGTAAATGAGTGAGAGCACAGCACAGAAGGAAGATAATTCAATGAAGACGAGTGATTTTCTCTGTTAAACTGATTTTGTCGGCCTGTAATGGCTCTGCACACAGAAGGAAATCTAATAATGCGTGTAAGATCTCTGCACGTGCGCGCCTGTGTGTGTGTGAATTCCCTCTTAAATACCTACAGATCCGACTTGTGAGGAAAAACAACACCAGCTCAGTGACTGCACTCGACACCGGAAAATACTAAAAACGCTATCTAAACAATAACACCATCCAACATGCAGTTTTTCTAAACAAAAACACTTTGCAAATCAAATTTATTGAGGGCAATGTGCACGGATATGCAACTTGACAATCTTCGCTGATCTGGGGACAGATTTGGCTCCAGGGTGACAAGAATGTGAAACGGAGCTGACAGCGACTGTCCTACCGAACACGCACATACACACACACCAAACAGACCGACATCACACACAAGACACAAACATGCCCAGATGTACCGATGTCTAAGGTCACAAGCTGCATGTTGGTTCACCCTGCCATCCCAAAGCTCAACATAAACTGTCCCGTCAGATCAAACACGGTCATTAAAGTCTTCAATATTTAATAAGAGAAAGTGATGAATCTATTAGAACAAGTGAACAGATAAATAAAGCAAGCAGCTCAGCACAGGACTTGAGATTAGGCTTCTGAATTAGATTAAACACTCATAAACACTTAAAAGAGAGAGAGAGAGAGGGTCAGTTTATTGATCTAGGAAAGCATACAGCAAATTGTCTACAGCACTGAAAGAGATCAGACCCAAACATTTAACAGGGTATGATGGGATTTTATATCACCTCTACATAATGGTTTCTAAAGTGCTGTTTGAATGGAAGGAACTTTCTACTTTACAGTGCACAGATCCAAATCTGTATCTACTATATATGTGACCCAGTCTTTGAAACCTCTCATTTACTTTTTCTACATAAAATCATCCTACATAATGTAAAGAACATTGTGTGAAAATAAAATCTGGATTTCTCTTTAATATTGACTGAGTAACGATTATGTGAATCAATAACTGAAATTAAACCTTTGTGCTCCAAATATCATGTAGATTATGAGACTTTAACCTGAATTTCACAAACTTTGTGACATACTTTCTGCATTAAACCGTAGATATTTTCTGTGATCTTTTATATCACAATGCAAGCCTTGACTTACAGAAATACAGTCCCTCCAGAAAAACGCGATTGGGTGATTCTCGCGAAATTAGACTTATGAGGTGTCATGAAATATTTTGATAAAAAAGTAAATGCAAATTACGAGTATCGAAATAAGAAGCATACGGTTACAAACATCTCTGCATGTACTATTTTGCACATGATTTTAAATGACATCATACAAACCAATTTTGTTGTTTTTTCCACATTTAAGAAGAAAACAATTCATTACCGCAACGTGTCCATGACTGGATTTGGGTTCTTTGACATGGAAATATTTATAATTTAAAAAATCTAAAAAATAAAAAGCTTCAGTGCATGTTATACTTTATACATTTACAGTAAAGAAACATGTGGTATTTGGTGATCATTGATAAATGTAGAGACAATAATAAGGAATAAAAATGTGTCCAAGAAAAATTCCTCATCCTCCGCAACAATTTTTAATCATTGTTTAAGCCCTCAAGGAACTAACATTTAAAAAAAATTTTTGGAAGGGACATAATTGACTGTGACACTCAAAATGGCTACCAGGTTAGCAGTTCTTATTTTTCTCTCCAGATAAAAGTTAAAATTTTGTTTGTCATAGTATCTAGACAACTTTTTAGTTCTCATTACTGAAACATGAGTTTGTAAATGCATATATTTAATGTTATATCATGTTGCGGTAATAAATTTTTTTTATAATGATAATCTAAAAAATGTACCTCTAAAAATAATGGTTATAGTAAGTTCAAACCTTAATCTTATATGTGCAAAAAAAAATTGGCTTCAAGAGCTTTTAAGTCTGGATTTCGTGAGAATCACCTGATTATGCGATTGATTCAACGCATAATCGGCCAAAGTCTGCATATTTATGCGGGGGCTGCATTTTTTTTTAAATATATTGCACTTTTGCAGCATAAATTGCAGATTTCCGTGGGCAAAATATGTGGGGCTTGCATGATTTTATAATTCCTACATTTTCGTAGCAAAAATCACATATATCTTAGCAGAAAGTTGAAAATGTTGCATTTACTTCACACACGCGCAGCCATGTCCCCTGTTGGCATGGGAACGTTATATAGTGACGTGATTATGTGACGTGCACATCACTGAAAAGCTGCATACAGTTTTTGCAAGTTCCCACAGTTTTTTTGCAGTTTCATCGCATAAAACTGCATAAATTGCATAAAGTTGCAACAACAAAAAAAACTCTGGAAGGACTGGTAATAGGTCGTTAAAATGCATGAAAATTTTCATATGATCTGATCCGCCCTGTAGTATTGTTGTGCGGCCGCCATGTGATATGATAAAAGCTTAACATTTCCGTCACATGCTTGAAGTATTGGGCCAATCAAAATGCACCGAATAGCTGGCCAATCAGAGCACACCTCGCTTTTCATCATACAACGACGCGTTTCAGTAGGGCGGAGCATAGAGGAGCAACAATAATGTACGTTATTTAAAAATCCATAAACCGCATAAATACATTGCATCACAGCACATGCACAAAATAGTGTTCTTTTTAGCCATGTCATATGACTCCTTTAAAACCTGACTGGTACATTAAAATTCTTCTTTCCGAAAAGTGAAGACAAACTGTCTCCGTCCTTCTCTCTCTTTCACACTTTCAATTGCCATTCCCCTTAGCACAGCTAAAGCTGAGGTTTCATGAATTTTAACATCTTTTCTAAAAATAGTTACTTTTGGGTTATTCTGTTCTTCCTGAAGTACACAACGATACAGATGAGAGAACGGCATGATTTATAGTGGAATCATATCCATCTCAATTTGTTTCATCTGCAAGCCTTTAATCTGTGTGCTTCATGCTCTTTTGAAATAAACTGTACAAGTCCAACTATCTGAAGATGAGCTAGGACTGGACAATATATATATATATATATATATATATATATATATATATATATATATATATATATATATATATATATATATATATATATATATATATATATATATATATATATATATATATACATATATATATACATATATTTATTTATTTTATTTTTTTCACAGAGTTTTTTTTCTGATTGTCGCGGGCAAAAATCCTTGATCTTGCAGCACGCTTTCTTAAAAAAAAAGGGATATTTATGCAATTTTATGCGATAAAATTGCAGGAACTTGCAAAAATTGCGGGAACTTGCGAAAACTGAGGAAACTTGCAAAAACTGTTTGCAGCTTTTCAATGATGTGCACGTCACATAATCACGTCACTTTATGACGTTCCCATGGCAACAGGGGTCTTGGCTGTGCTTGTGTGAGGTAAATGCAACATTTTGCAACTTTCTGCTAAGATGTATGTGATTTTTGCTAAGAAAATGCAGGGTTTATGAAATAAAATTTTGCGCACAGAAATCTGCAGAAATCAATTTATGCTGCGAAAGTGCGCCGTATTTGAAAAAATGCATCCCCCGTATAAATATGCGGACTTTGGCTGATTATGCGTTAAATCATGCGATCGCATAATCACGTTTTTCTGGAGGGACTGGTAAATGTATACATGTATGTGTGTATTAATATATACATAATAATTACACACAATACACATGCAAATATATTACGCAAACACAAACTTTTATTTTGTATGCGATTAATCGCGATTAATCGTTTGACAGCCCTTGTTTCTAAACACATTTCCGATATTTCGATATACATTGCAGCATCGTTTGGACGCTAAAAAAGGCATGTTAAACGCGCGTCTAAGCATTTTTTCCTTCCAAAGCACTCCCGTGGCGTCTTTCGTAGCTAAGCAACCCTGAGCCGCGCTCTCCGGGACAGCAAGGAATACGGAATGTCTGTTCGGAATTAAATCGCTCATCTGTACCTTGAGTCAAATCATATCATTGTCACCACGCGATCAATCATTTTGGTTGGGACTTTGGAGTGTTTGCCCAGAGATGAGCTGTCACTCAGAAGTACGAGAAAGAGGTGCGGGGTTTGTTTCCATCAAGTCACAGCTTCCAATGGTGACACCATATAGGGAGGGAGAACGGGAGATGTAATGCAAGACAAACTGAATTACCAACCAGAAAAATAAGCTTAAGCCATCAGGTGCCCATGTTAGAAAGGGGAAACGTGCAAAAGATAAAAGTTGTATGCAGCTGTGACCATAGATATGTATTATAAATAAGGGGGATCCATGAAGTAAATAGATAGCAAGACAAGCGTTTTGCTCTATAAGCACTAAACCCCAGACTCATTCGGAGCGACTGTACTGTAATGCCAGATTTATTAGCAGAAGTGTATAAAATTTTCATCAAGTTTTTGCCTTGATGTTTTTACACCAGCATTTGTCTCTGGCTTATCCATGATACGGTTTCTGAAAAAGATGTGAACATCACACAGCCGACATCAGCTGGACCAGAGCCAGAGATGAAGGGGGAGTACTGGAGAGAAGACAAACATGAGGTGGGGAAGATAAGTCTGTCTTAGTGTAATTTGATTACAGCAGATGATTAATTGTACTGCCAGCATTGTACACCAAAGTCCTGACTCAATCCCCCTCTCTCCAATTGATTTGAAACATATTGCTCCCTGGTTTCTTCATAAATTCATACGGTGTATATTTATTACTGACAGTAGCAAACTGTAACAGTTTTATTCACCACACTTACAGTATAATCTAAATCTTGCCAAAATGATATCTATAAGTCATGTATAATCAAATATCACTAAATTCGGAAAAAATTGTGCAGTAAAATACACTTTAAGTACATTTAATAAATGTACTATTTTCACACACTATTACTTAATATAGAAAAAATAAACTTGAGAACATCAATGTGTGCTCAACTGGGTTATTTTCAGACACTGTTTATTTGAATACACAAAAATCAAGTAGTATTTAGTCTACTTTATTCAAGTGCACTAAGGTACTACTTAAGTTGAACTATACTTTTAATTAGCATACTTGTAATGTATAACTTTTACACTTTTATTTAGCATAAAACTAACAATGTATTTAAAATATATTATAATACTTGCTGGTATGCATTATTTTACGCACACTGAATAAAATAAAGGCTGGATATACTTAATTTTTGCATCCATTTTTTTTTCAATTCATGCAATTGCTTAAAATTTCAAGTAAAACTTACTTTTAAAAAGTGGATGCAAAAATGATGCAATATATTTTTAAGTAAATCCAGCATATTATTTTTACAGTGTATATAAGACAACTAAGATTTGACAAGTCTTCACCGAAAAATCAATATTGATTAACTAAAATTACATCAAATTACCTATACAACCTACCAGTGTTGTAGTCAAGTCCAACTCAAGACCAACACCAGAGATCAAGCAGAGATGTAATGATTAGCGTTTTAATGGTTAACCAGGATAAAAATGCCCAAAGGTTAGTATTATTGTGTCATTATTTAATTACTGTTTAACCGTGGCATTGTCACGGCTTGAAAATTCCTTTACGTCTGCTCCCATGTGTTTGTAAAGACAGTGCTTCACTGACTGAATTTAAATCCAAAACATTTTCACATTTAAAGAAATCTAGTTGTACTGACACATTTTTTCTTAATATTTCTTTAGACAGATCCATCTTTTCTATTTATTTTTCATTAAATGATGTGATCTGATGATTTTAAAGCTCCTTTTTACTCTGTTTGTTTCTTCAAAGATTGCTGTGAGTGCAGGTGTCGTGCAGTTTACTCCTGGGTCCTAAAGTACACCCGACAACATACGCAGACAGACTTGCAGATTTGTCCTGTGTTTATATAAACATCTGATTTACTCACTTGTGTTTTCCGCAATGCGCCGAAATGCACGACGCAAGTGTCTTTTGCTAGTTTCAACCCGGCGCAATTTCCATTTTCACGTTTAGTGCCACATTGTTTAAATAGCAAATGCATTTGCGCCCATGGGCGGCCTGGTCTGAAAACAAGGTGTGTTCAGGCACATTGTTGGCTCATTGCTATTTTGAGGCAATTAAAACAGAGTACACCACTGACCAACAAAAACCTGCCGCAATATTGTTTTTGTTATTTAATGAGGGCGTTAGTAATATATGCGCCTACAAGCGAGACAACAATGCACGTTTGTTTATCACATAGATGCGTAGCAGCACAAACGTTTTAAAATATGAAAAATCACAGGATTAAAATGTAAAAGTTTATTATTGAGTCTCTTGGACATAAATGAGGATCGATTATGAGATGTTAGAAGGTGTAAAGAGCTGCTTCACCTTTAGCCTGGTAAGTAATTAAATATTTTGCTTTAAATAAATGCAAACATTGCATATATTTTTAAAAGTTTTTTTTTATGCTACCCCACGGATTTATTGTAGCCTGTATAATGACTTTGTACCTGTGGATATGATGAGATGAAAACTGTTTTTAAGTAATGCCTTTCAAAACACTCCCACCGTGTCCAATTTGAAGGCTCTCCACACATTTGTAAATTCTTTATCTCCTGTTTGTTACAAATCAAGTATTTTAGAGTACAACCCTTTTCTTGCATTTGTTAATAATTTTTTGAGATAACACTGATCATGTAGGTTATCCATTCATTTACAGCAATCTAAAGCCTGCTAATTTTACTTCCATGACTGAAAGAAAACGACTTTAAAAGGTTCTAATACAAAAAAAATTCAATACAAATGAAAACAATTTTTTAATCTTCTTCCTCTGCTTAGTTTTTAAGTTTACAAATTTCACCTTCTAAATATAGGGAATCCACTATGGTGCCATCGCAACTGGCTTTTAAAGGGAATGAGAGCTGAGACTCTCACTGGTTTATTGCACGTTACGCCCAAAACACACCCATTACTCATTAGGAGAATAGGAACAACCCTATAGGCTGTGCGCTGAAGATGAAGCTGGATGTGGACTCGGTCTTGACTCGTACTCGACACTCGATATTTGGTATTGGTCTTGAGTCGGACTCGAGTTGGACTCGACTACAACACTGCAATCTAAATTGATTTTACAGCTTTGTACTCTTAATGCTTTTTTATTTCTCCAAAGCAAACATTTGAGACTAAGTTGCTTCTTAAATGAAACACAACTGAGACATCAAATCAAATCTTGTGAGCTATCTGATCAATAAAACTTTCCACTGAATAATCTTTAAAAGTGTAACGATCACACAAAGCAAAATTATAAGGCTAAAAATGCCAACAAAACCCTCAAGCAGAATGTTTGAGCGATGTAAATGCAGTGTTGCTGTAACTTACGGTAACCATGCAGCTACATTACGATACATCAAGTTACAAAAATATATGAAAATCATTCATCACTTATTGAATACATGTCCTCTAATTCAGCTAAATTCATCTCTACAATATACCCTTAATATTGATCCTTCTTTATAATCCATTATAACAAACACATCCATTGTCATGATTTATAGCATAATTTGGTCTGTTGGTTTGGAGACACTACAGTAATTCACCATGTTAGGTCGCAGGCTGATCAATAAGAGCTACAGCCATGTGTTTAGTAGCCACAGTTCAAAGTGGACTTGGAACAGCAATGCTCCTATAGTATAGACCAATAGATGCTATATTTATGCCTGTATATACTTTTGTACATTCAGTACAGAATGATAAGAAACCTAAGTCTGAAATTACTCTCATTTCCGGGGGATTCTCACGAAACCATTGAAACACCACGGCACTAATGATTTTAGCTTTAAAATGTGTAATATAGTAACATTAAAAAGCATCAGAATTAACACAATACTGTGTTCTACCTTGCACAATGTGTGATTTCAACATAAGAATTTATAATTGGAAATTTTATCTCATTTTCTGCTGAAATTCTCATTACCGCAATGTGTCTGGCTGTGTTTGAACATGCGTTATGTTGTAATTTAAACAAATTAACACAAAAATATTAAAATTTATTAAAATATATTGCTAGACTACTTTAGATGACAGAAAAAATATTTACTGAATATTCATGTATAATAATAATGAAGAAAAATTAGGAAAATTATGTGTCCATGCCTGATGTTCTCATCCTCCGCAACACTTTTTGAGAACAGTTTAAGCACACATACAGAATTTTAATAAAGTTTGATTTTGAGTGACCAAGACCAGTTACTTCAAGATGGCTACCAGGTAAGATAATTTTTTTACAGTTGATTTGAAATATTGTCTTGTCAGAATGCTTACACGACATTTTGATTATCATTACCGCAACAGATGCTTATTAAATGTTAATTTAATTAATAGAAGCATAATACTTTGATTTTAAATGCATGTGCAGAATCTCCAAATTATGTTCTTTCAGGTTTGTCATGTCATTTTGAAAATATGTCAGTGTTGATGTTTTCTGACTGTTGCGGTAATGAGATTTTTTAGGAATAATTTTTTTAATTATGTTACAAAAAGTAAAAGTTTTTAAATTAATGTTCCCATTTACTCCAGATTTGTTTTTCAATGTCTGGTGGGAAAAAAATTTAAGCAATTTTTACAATTTTTAAAACCAAGTTTTCGTGAGAATCACCCATCCACTGTACAAAGCTCACTGTATCACAAACAAACCAAGCAGCCCGGCAGGTAGAAAACTGCAGGAGATGAGCTTCTGTGTTCTTCTTAACATCAGAGAGAGAGAGAGAGAAAGTGTATCTGATCAGATGAAATGGCTCTCTGTTAAAAGCTGCCCTGTGCCTGTGACTTCATTATGCGAACATGTGACAGAATATTTAATATCTCGACATCTCCGCTTCCAATTGAACTCGCACCGCTGCCTACGAAGAGCCACGTGACAGCGGCATTCAGGGAGAACAAAGACTATGTCCCCTTTGTGTTTGCAAACACGTAAATCTGTATCAGTGTCAAATAAAGGATGCCTGGGAATTTAATGTGAATTGATTAAGCACCAAATCTACTGGAAAACAGGTTTATGCAATAAAGGACAGATCTCAATTCAAATTGACATGTTCACACTGAGTTGGAAACTATATCCTGGCCAGTTTCATTAAAGTGGGATGAGAATACACATCTGGCTGGAAACTCTTGGTTTCAGTAGAGTATATTCATATAAATGTCTAATAAAATGAGTTCAGTGCTTCAATGAGACGTTATAATAAACATGTTCGGAAGGAAAAAACACACAGTTTGCTGTATAAGTCTTTTGGCATTCCTCTGATGTTTTTATCATTACTAATGCAACCAATCTAGATACAGTATACCAGATATCTACTTTCTGAACAAAAACATTTGATTTTATAACTTGCTAAATTACAATATTTGGACGGTGTAAAGAGTGTAGAGCAGGGGTGTCAAACGTACGGCACATGGGCCGAAAACGGCCCACAAAGGTGTCCAATCCGGCCCGCATGATGATTTTTTATTAAATATTGAATGCATGTTTTAAAAATCCTTTCAGGCTTTTTAACCCAAGATCTATAGATCAGTGTTTTTTTTTACAAATGTAAAGGAGCACTTATGAAATTTAGTATTCACAGAGCCGTGTTTCTCTGTTTTTTTTTGCGAATTCATTTGTAGTTTGTTTAGTTCATTTTAAAGGGGACATATCACAAAAAAAATGAATTTTTTCATGTTTAAGTGCTATAATTGGGTGCCCAGTGTTGCTATCAACCTATGTGAAAAAGATCAACCCAATAACTTAGTTTTGGTAAACCATTCTCTGCAAGCATGTGAAAAAATGGGTCATTGAAATTTGGCTCCCCTTGTGATGTCAGAAGGGGATAATACCGCCCCTTAATCTGCACTATCCAACCACTGCACTGCCATTTAGTGCAGAGATCAGCTCATTTGCAATAAAAGGATACACCCAAAAACGCCACATTTTTTATCAAACCTACTCTACAAAGTGTCAATTTTAACATGATATAATAAATTATCTATATGGTATTTTGAGCTAAACCTTCATATACATACTCTGGGGACACCAAAGACTTATTTGACATCTTAAAAAAGTCTTGTGAAATGTCTCCTTTAACACAATTATCAGCACACTCACTAAGTTTTGAAAAAGATATCCAGTCCTCACATGGTG
Organism: Misgurnus anguillicaudatus; assembly: GCF_027580225.2. Taxonomy (NCBI): domain Eukaryota; kingdom Metazoa; phylum Chordata; class Actinopteri; order Cypriniformes; family Cobitidae; genus Misgurnus; species Misgurnus anguillicaudatus. The sequence goes on from NC_073343.2 coordinate 32,289,552, forward strand.
ACGTTATTTACCATCCGGCTCTCAACCGAAAACGAGTTTAACACCCCTGGTGTAGAGAGTCAATTTTAAAGATATGAAATCTACTGACTCCATTATTCATTTAGTGCGTTTACATGCACAAAATAAGTGGATATCTATGAAAACTCTGCTTATTATAAAAAAAACTGTTTTCATGCAATTACAAGCAAATAAATAACATAAAACACTTTTTATGAAGTTGTATCATATTCAATTATAAATAAATATATTGAGAATCTATAGATGATATACAAGATCTGAAGATACGTTACAAAAATCTGACACGAATATGGTTTGGATCAAGTTTGCAAACATTACATTTCATGTGCTGTTCAGACTACAGTGTTTCCCATAAATTGATTTATTTGTGGTGGCCCACCACAGAATCAAAACTGGCCCCCACAAATAGAATTTTCATGATTTCCATTTTCATTTTTATTTCACTATTTAAAACAGCTTAATTCGGCTAAAAATATAATGTGATATATAATACAGATCAAATACAGATATAGATCAAAGAGTAAAAGTGAAACATATTTCAGGTGCCAACACTAGTCCAAACGCAAACACGACACGATGACGTCACATATATGCTAATTGGCGTGTGATGTCATCACCACCACAGTCTCTCAAAATCCTGTGGGAAACACTGGACTATAAATAAATTAAACGGATTTGAGTCAGATGTGCCACAAAATATTATATTTGTTGCCTGTCAGATCAAATCCTAGCAGTAGTCTTGACCAAATTAACTCATCTGAACCCGCCGGCAACTATAGTGCCGAAGGCCTACCATTATTCAAAATGTGTATTTTTTGCATTACCATACATGTTTATATAACAACTAACATACAAGACAACCTCAGGCGGAGACTTCGACAACCTGCTGGACGATATGTCATGCGTCGATGTTTAATTCATGATGTGCATACTCAATGTTTACTCAGAAAAGATCTGGCAACCCTAAATTTTACAATGCACACTTAAAATGCATAAGAACTACATTATGATCATATTTTAAGCTAAAACATCTTATTGTTCTGTCAAACAATATTTCTGTAGCTCAAGCCCCAGTTTTATGACATTTTTAAAATACATTAATTGATCATCTATCTGTGCATTTAAACCTCAGAAAAACCAACAGCACTACATTGCATAATTTAATATGTTGTTTTTAATTCAAATTCAAAGTTTGTGATCGTTTTATGTCATTAATTTTCTTTGGAGGGTGCAAAGGGATGCAAAAGTTTGTGTAGCTAAACCGAGCAATGTGTCGACAGGGCAAATGCCATGTGTACTGATAAATGTATACATTGTAATGCACTATAAGTAACTTTGGATAAAAGCATCTGCCTCTGTATCTCTAGGAAAACAGCAGGCATTAATGGCTTACACCGAAAACAAAGGTAAAAGCAAGCAATCGATCAAATGCGTACGAAACACGCAGATGAAAAGTATTTCAGCGTTGATATGTGTGTGACTCACATACACATACCTACTATAATATGTATGAAGTCATTAGCTGTCAAAAACTTCAACAGGAGAAAAGATGAAAGCTGTTTCATGTTTGTTCCTGACTCAAAGGATGTCTCGCACTTAAACCTGCACGTGTACATCAGCGCTTATATACACTACCATTCGCACATAGTGTGTACGTCTGCGACCGTGTGTGTGTGTATCTCTACCTGTCCCCATCGGATTTGCATTTTTCTATCAGCTGTTAAACTTGTGCCCCAAGCTATCGGTTGCCACGGCAACAGTACAGGCATTCCAGCACCTGCTGCCAGCCTCGTTCCCTGAGCAACCCATGAAATCAGCATCTGCACTTCTTTCTTTTATTTTTTTGTTTCAGCGACTCATTTCGCCCTTAACTTGGCTCGACTGTACAACAAAGCCCTTGAGTATGAGGCAACCAGTGCTTCAATCAAGTGTTTATATTCGTTGCTCATTTGAACCGTCTCCATAAACATGACGAAACATTGCCGGCATTCAGGAATATGAAATCCTCTTAGCAGATAAAAGCCTACAAATTCATATCAGTTTGAAGCGTTCGGGAAAATGCCGCCCTGTATCGCTGACAGTTTTGTAAAACATAAACCATAACGCATTACTGTAAATGTGGCACGTGAGCTGCGAGACACAGTTTTGTCACTTGTGTGGTTTAATTAAGATGCTTTTCCAAACCTATACACAGGTAGTGCACTGCACATACAGCGAGTAAAATAAGTATTTGACACATCAGAATTTTTTCTGTGGGCTATTGACACAAAATTTTCACCAGATGTAGCCATCAAGCCAAATATTAAATTCATACAAATAAATCAGAACATTTAAGTATACAAGTTAAGTCATAATAAATAAAATGAAATGACACGATATGCAAAAGGTACAAACCCCAAAGTAAATGATGACGCAAGTTATCGTCTCCAACGTAAATCCCTTTTTTGGACTACAACAAACACACGGATTGTAGGCAACAGTTTACTTCCTGGGCCGGATGACATAGAGAAGACCGACATTATCATAATTCCTCCCGCTTTGGACTCATGCTGTAAGTTAACTCCTGTCAGCATTGCATTGTGAGCGAATCTTTCAAACATGATAAGGAGCGTCACATTTCTGGCTGATGTCAGATGTATTCAGGCCAATCACAACGTACGTTTGCAGACACACAGTCAACTTGCGCTCGGGTGTTCATGGACATGTCAAGGTTGCTAGATTTGCGAAACAAAACCAACTCGATGGCAAATTAAATCTTGCCCAGATGACCATAGCCCAAATACCAACACTTTATTTTCATAAATAAAATAATCTTACCAAAATCCTTCAACAATTAACCCACAGGAAAAGCAAAGTGATCACCACAAACTTGGCAACACTGGTTAAAGTTGCATCTTGGACCGTTCCAATACGGTGGACGACTTATTGTGTATAGCGGCCCATAGAAACAGATATGTAATTCATGAAAAACAGTTATACAGCTTTTGGCACAATATTTTTTCCTGTAGCTCAGCTGGTAAAGCATTGGGATAACAGCCCAAAGGTCGTGGGTTTGATCCCAAGGGAGCACAAATACCGATATAAAATATAGATTGAATACACTGCAAGTTGCTTTGGATGAAAGCGCCTGGCTGCCCATCATATCCATAAATGTAACTGTAATGAAATATACACTATATCTAGATTGCCCTGTTGGTTTGCTTATTGGGTGACCGCTGACATTAGCTTAGCCTAGCTTAGCGTTTTGTAAATTCTGTAATAATATGGCTTTTCTTGAAATGGTCCGCCTGCAATCTTAAAATCGCCACGGTTTCTGTTATGTAAGTGTGGTGTTGGGGAGCACTTCATGATTTTGCTATAATTTTTCTTTGCTTACACTGCTGTTTATGGTATTATTGCCAATTATGACAAAACTTGTGCTTTTATATATTTTTAGGGATGCACCAAAATTTCGATAGAGTTGTTAAATTTGATTTTGTTGTACAATAAAAACACCTTTCATTTGAATTACTTTCAAAAAAGTTAGATTATTTTCTTGGTTTGTAGTCCAACTTAGATTCATATAATTAATGCAACTATAAAGTCTTAAAAATATTAATACTTTAAAAACTTTTTTGGGTCATTCTCGGTTTTCGGCCAAGTGCATAGAGAATTTTCGGTATCAGTTTTTTCCCCAAAATTATAATTTCGGTGCTTCACTATTTTTTTTTCTTCTTTTAAAGGCCATTTCCATGTAAGAATGAAAAGCATGCCGAGTTTAATATCACGCCTGTTATTTATCATATTAACTCACTACAAGTTTGATAGTCAATAATTATACAATTTCATTAGATTATAATCAATTTATAAGGACAATAAAGTTTGCATTAACACTATATAATCTATTCTATATATTTTTTGTGACCCTGGACCACAAAACCAACTATTGCACTGGTATATTTGAAGAGTTTCGTTGCAAAACGAGATAAATCCATTTTTTAACATTTTTGTCAAAACATGTTTATTATTATGTTATCATGTTATTATTTAGTTTTATGGTGCTACTTAGCTGTATTTTTTATGTTATAAAGGTTTAAATCAAAACAAACCAACTGCAGTAGAATTGATGTTAATTGGAATGCACAACCAAAAAACAAGATTTCTGAACAATTAAAAAAACGGAGTTATCTCGTTTTGCAACGAAACTCTTCATTTGTAGAAATAGCCTAAATAATAATTTACAAATAAAGAATTTACAAAATATCTCTATGGAAGATGATCTTTAATTAATATTCTAATGATTTTTGGCATAAAATCGATAATTTTGACCAATAAAATGTATTATTATTTTATTGGTCAAAAATCTTTAGAATATTAAGGAAAGATCATCTTCCATAGAGATATTTTTTAAATTTCCTACCATCTCAAAATATACCATATACCATACATTGTAAAAAAAATGATTCATTTAATTTACTCCATTTTTTATGGTAAGCGGTTGCAATCAATTTATTTGGGCTGCATTTAATCAAAAGTGTTTTGTTTTGTATTTCTAATTTTTTTTTAATGTAGCCTAAATAAATTGATTGCGACCACTTACCTTAAAAAAATTCAGTACATTTAATGAATAATTTTTTTCAGTGTATATATACCATCTTTGCCATTCCTTTTAAGCTGCTATGAAGCAATGAAACAGCTTCAAAAAGTGCTATGTAATTAAATGTGACTTGACTCGACAAGATCCTCATCATGTGGAACTGAAAGTACCGAATGTGAAGTTTTCAAGTGACTGTTTGCTCAAGAAAAACATTTGTAAAGCTTAACACTGCAGCTCTGTATGTTTGCTCTGTTAATAAGCATCTCGTGAGCGACTCTTCATCATATAAATAACAGTGTACTGGCAGCTGGTCGTCTAATAGCACATATAATGGAAACACTGCCTCTCTCTCTCATCACAGACTCATTTTCCTCATTTGAGTAGTGAGTCACAGCTCAATGACAGAGTCATGTGTGGATGACCCTGTAGGCATCATCTTTAAAGTCAACACTTCACCACTTCTCCCATGTGTCCCTTTTTACTCCAAATCACTGTTTGCTACCAAATAAAAGAAGGATAGACTATTTTGTTCTCATGAAGGTGTCTTTCTTGGCCTGGCCCGTCTCTGGATCTGTATTCTCTAATTTCATATTAAAAACCTGCGTCTCTCAAGGTTACACGTCAACCCTGTTACCATAAAATATTCCCCTTTTAAAGTAATGAACGAGTCCATAAATCAAAAATAAAAAGGCTTAATGATGACAGTGTCATCCCTTCACGAAATAACCTTTCCAAGGACAAATCCATGGATAAATGCAGGCTAAATTTAGGGTAAGAAAAGATTTTCAACTTACACCCAATCATCATCATGGCCACGGCGAAGATCTTCTCTCCATCTGTGGTGGGAGCAATGTTTCCAAAGCCGATACTGGTCAGACTGGTCATGGTGAAGTAAAGAGACGTGATGTAGACCGAATCCTTGGTAGGTCCACCTTCCCATCTTCCTGTCCCGGTGGTGTTAAACCGGTAGGGCGACCCGATGCTTTCACCCAGCATATAAAGCCAACTGTCCGTTCGTACCGTGTTATTATCCTCATTGATGACCTCATAGTCTCCAATGCTGTACCATATGCAGGCCAACCAATGGGCGGCCAGTCCGAACACACAAACCAGGAGAACCAAGACAGCCGCTCCATATTCAATGTAGTGATCTAGTTTACGAGCCACCCGGCCCAGACGCAACAGTCGGACCACCTTCAGTGAACTAAATAAACTGCTGATACCCTAAAGAACAGAGAGAGAGAACGAGAGAGTTATACATACGGTATGTTACCGCTTTTATGTGTTGATATGGTTTGCAAAGTGGTCTGTATGTCTATTTATATAACTACAGACAAGCACTTTTTTTCAGTGACAAAGTGTTTTCTTGAATCTAAATAAAGTGCATTGTTTCCCCTAGCACAGATTCTCTGCATTTATAAATATGCATAGGCGTCTGCCAAGCCGGTCCTCTGAAATCAACAATATAGAGCGTTGAAACAACTCCTGTGCAGCCAGAACAAAAAGCTCCTCAGATCTGAACAAATACGCTGGGAAATATTCAAACAAGAACCAAACTGAACGCGTTTTTTGTGTAATGCCAAGTATGTTTTTGGTGTACTGTATAGATACTTATATATATATTTTAAAAAATGGTCTCTACAGCTGTGACTGGGGTGGGACCCTTTTAAAAAGCACAACTTTGCACCTAAAGAGTTTTTATTAGTACCTCAAAGGTACATATTGGTACCAAATGTGTACATATTGGAATCTAAATAGTATATATTAGGACCTTTTTAAAGGGTTAATTTTTTCTGACATATACACTGTTAAAAAATATTGCTACCCTAAATGAGTGTTGTAACTTAAAAAATACAAGTTAAAATCTTTTTTTTGGTAAGTTAAAGTAATCTAAATATACTAAAAAAAATTAAAGGCGGGGTGCACGATTTCTGAGAAACAGGGAGTCGGGCCGAGTACCAAAACACACTTGTAGCTAACAGACATTGTTGCCTGGGTTGCGTATGTGTCTTTCAAAAGAAGGTCCAGATTCTATTTGGGTTAGGGGCGTGTTTGTTTAGGTAATTTCAAATGTCAACATTGGCTTTCATAGATCGTGCACCCCACCTTTAAATAACTTTTCAAATAAACATTTTGGGTATAGCAAAATATTTTTTAAGGTGTATGGGTGACATTGTTCAACTGGAAAATTAAAGACTTTTTACAGTAGCTGTGCTGTATTTACAATAACAAGAAGTTTTGGATACTCTACTATACTATATTTGACCTGCCGGCTGCCGCCTATACCAAAGTAAATCAAGTGTGTTTGTGAATTCGGTACAAAAATGCTTGCATACCGACCAATAAACACACACACACCATACACTAACACACAACAAATTAATGTCTAAATGTCAAAGAAAAACTAATTTTGCAGTACATCTCATTAAAAACATGATACATAATGGTGTACTGTATGTATGAGATATACATCAAAGTCTGTTCGGGCCCTCGAGGGAGCGTATCAATCAAAAGGAGGGTTTTGAGATGAAAGGCCGCCTACTTGAGTGACAGCTCGATGGTTCCAGTTCTTCATTCCCCCCCAACAAACACAGGCAGTGGAAGAGACATGCAAAAAGATAGGAATGAAGAAGAGAAAATAAAAATAAAGGATCACTGCAAATAAATCCAGGGAGATTTGTAGCAGAGCGAAAATGCAGAGCCGGAAGTGACATAAAAAGGGTCGCACACATTAATAATCAGACTTGTTAAGATGATGCAATATTATGACAGAGGTTTCTGAGAAATCATAGGAGCGTTACGTAACTAAAAAGATCATTATGCAAACTAAAGTTTTAAAATGAACCACCTGAGGAGGTTGTAGATTATTTAAAAAAAACGCACGGATCATCCCGGAGGCCAAAATTCACCTATACCAGGTAACGTTAGAGATATGTGTGTGTGTGTTATGAGAGATCTGGTACCGTGTTTGAGAAAAAGAAATCTTGGCTGTAACTTAATTCACTTTGGCTGGATTCATACTGCAGATCTTGATGCCCAATTCCGATTTTTGCCTGATTTTTTGACTACCTGCTTACATCATCTTTTAAAAGCAACTCGTATCCGATATCAGCATTTACACTAAACACATGGCAAAACAATTCAAGGTAGACATACTGACCCGGAACAGCTTAAACCACAGAGAAAGTAAAATGGACACAGACAAAGTGATTATACAAGATTCTAGATCTTAATTTCTGTAGACAATAAGACATAAAACCTCAAAATTACTTCACAAGTGGAGCAGTCGTCCTCCATTGCGCTGCTAAGAAGAGTAATGTGATCGCGGTTGGTGTTCACCCGAGTTGACGTCATTTGCCAGCATCACATTTTTAATGACGCACGACACGTCTTGATATGGTAATATCCGATCTGTTCACTTACATTGCGGACGCATATCAGATTTATTTCCGCATATGAATGAGGCCTGAAACCGATCGAAGAAAAATCGGAATCAACTGAAACAACTGAAAACACTTATTGGATTCACACCAAACGCGGTACAGTTGGCAAAAATGCGCTATTCACACATAGTTGGACGGTTGAACATTTTGAGTTTACTCGCTTCATTTGCGCGTGAAAGCCGCGTGTGAAATTCGAGTCATTGGAGACATTCGCGCAGAAACTACTAGAGCAAGCTTCTTGGTTAACGCGCCGCGATTTTCCGCCAAAGTTCAGATTTTTCAATTTGTGCGTTCAATTCACGTCATTGAATGAGGCGGATTTGCGTCTACCGGGCCGCGCTAAACACCTCATTCGCACAGTGAGACTTCAAGACACACATAAATGCGTCTTTACATTGACTTAACATTGATACCCTGAACGCAGCATAAGGGATCACTTGAAGCTAAAATTTAATTGCTTGCATGAGTAACAGTGTGTAATACCTGTACACATGTTCCTGTAGCTCAACTGGTAAAGCATTATGTTAGCACCACAAAGGCCATTAGATCGATCGCTTGAGAAAATGCATATTGATAAAACCTTTGTAAAGCCAAATGCATGAATGTAACAATGAGTATGGTGTATATTTTGTATCCCTGCTAAAAAAAAAACAGAATCCTACCCTTTAGGTCCTAATATATACCATTTTGGTACCAATATGTACCTATGAGGTACTAATATGAACTCTAATGTTGGGCTCACACCAAATCCGTTTGAGGCATCAAATTTGCGTCTAACGCGCATAGTTGGACGCTTGAACATTTTGAGTGTACTCGCTTCATTCTCACGTGAAAGCAGCGCATTAACTTCTAGTCATTGAGACATTTTCGTGGAAATTCGCGTCATGGGAGGAGCTTCTGCGACTCCGCTCGCTTCCTGTAATCACGTCACTACTAGAGCAAGTTCTTGATTGGTAAACGCAGCGCGTTTTTCCACCAAAGTTTAAATTGTTCAACTTGCGCGTTTCCCACGGTTATGCTACATACACAGCAAACGCGGGGCATCGCGTTCCTCGCTCTAGATTACCCGCGGGATTTAACTTCGTGTCATGCAAATTTTTCGCTCAAGTTGAATATTTTCCACTTGGTGAAGACGCGTTTGAGGCGAATAGCGCCGCCCATATTGCGTCATTCGCATCACCCCACGGAAGGACACGTCTGACCGCGTCTTTGCATTGACTTTGTATGTATTCTACTCACGCAAATTGTTGAACTTGCATCTGGTATGAACCCACAGTAACGCTTAATTCGCAAACTACTAGATGTGCGAATGAGGCGGAATCGTGTCTACCGCGCCACAATAAACGCCTCATTCGCGCCGCGAGACCTCCAGAAGCGCATCAACTTTACATTGACTTAACGTTGAAATCACTTGCGCTTGACGCCTCTACCGCGGCTGGTGTGAACGCAGCATTAAGGCGCAGCAACGCAGCATTTGAAAAGTGCCCCAGTGACAGCTAGGGACCATTTCTCCTGGCAGCGCACATGTTGAGTTTGTATGAAAAATGAGTGTACTTTTGTTAAATGTCTCTTCTGGATTTCACTTCGCTGTCAGAACTTCTTGTTTTTTTTCTGTGATTGGTCGGCTGAATTGACAAAACTTGTAAAACATAAAGTGCTAAAAAAGTGTCTAATAAATAAGAGGAAGCTATTTGGAGAGTCTCTTTTCGGTGGCACTAAAACACAACCATAAATCATCAAATACCCTACACACCTAATGCTTAAGCACTAAAATGCCTTTCTGTTATTGTCAGGAAAATAAAAAAAATGAATTTGCCCAATGCATCCATTGTATTTTAACTACATTTACTTGAAAACAACATGAGCCAGTGTAATTTCAATCTCACAGACTACATAAAATGATTAGCATGCAAATTTTAATTCATCCACTTTTGTGTCTTTCCCCACGTGGATAGCTTAATTCCCCAAGAAATACATTCCCCAGCTACGATAAACAATCCTGGCCTGATATTCAACAGATCCCTGTGATTTGTTTCAAATTCTGACTCCATTTCCTAATGTAAAGAATCTAACGTGTCTGTTTGTTAGGGTTCACCTCGCCGTGAACTTTAATTCGGCCGTTTCCTCCAGTGTTTCGACACAAATCAAAGGGTAAGCAGACACCAGACAGTGCGCATTACTCTCCATCAGAACGGCATCACCTCGGGATCTTATTCACGTCGACTTGCGTAATTCTCCGAGGATGCTGTTATTTATGGTGGTGCTCTGCGGTTTGGGCTGCTCAAAGCCTGCGCGGCGTGCGCAGACGGATCTGATGAGCTTGATGTAGCTGATGATGCTAAACGGGTGCTGACAGGACCACTGTAAACCATATGCCCAGGGGTGAAGATGAAAGTTGCAATCCTGAACGTGTGTGTTAGTGAGAGTGAGTGTGCTGGTATCATATTCAATTGTAACTCGAGTTGCATTCACGTGAATCCGTGTGTGTGTGTGTTAATGTTGGAGCAGTGCATTCAAGCCTAAAAAAATCTATTTACCTTTTCAGGCACAAATAAATGTTGAATGCTGAGGAATGCAGGTGTGCCGGGAAGCAAGAGATCCTGTGTGCGGTGACGGAAATTGATTGTGAGTTCAATTAAATGCAGACGGTTCAGTTTAAATCGTTATACGCTCAGAGATTGATCCGGAAAAAAAGCTTTAACACGGCAGCCCACACCGGCACAGAGAGGCACGCACCATTGATTCAGTGCCCGACGACACTGCACTTCCCCGTTTCAAGAGAGATACGGAGAAAATCAAAGAGAACGAGGCAATGATCTTTCACTTAAATGCACTTAAATGAAAATAAAAGTGTGAATATGATAGCATGGAAACGAACCCTTAGCCTCAGATCAATGAAGGGGTGCAGCTCCGATACGCTCTCACGCTACCCAATCGATATTAATTAGCACCCGAGATTTGCTCCATAACAAGCTTGAATACTATCAGGCACGCAGAGCACTCAGACAAACAATGAGTTTAATGCTGCAGGCGTGTTATACCAGCACTCGTCAAGCTACGCTCACATTTAATAGCTTTGAAAATGTGTGATGGTGAGAACTCTTTAATATCTCAATTGTTTTTCTTCAATGAGATGAAATGGGGGGCAAATGGAAACTTTTGCTTCGGCCTCCTGGTAATTTTTTTTTTGCTGAGAAAATCTCACAAATGTTTCTATTTTAAGGAGAGATCTCAGCAATGCCAAACACTGAGCTCAGATTTGCCAAGTCTGCAATAAAAAGTCAATAGCAATGAAGATTTCAAAATGAACATTTCTCATCGAAATTATAAAAATGTAGATATAAAATGTACATTAATTTTACAGCTCCACATGTTTAAAGGGATAGTTTAAAGGGATCCATGATTTACTCATCCTCATGCCATCCTCCATGTATATGATTGTCTTTTATCAGACGAAAACAATTGAAGTTATATTAGAAAATGTCTTTCGGATGTTCCAAGCTTAATAATAAATGGTGCTTCTGATTGGAAAACCCAATAAAGTCCATCCATCCTTCGTGCCTGAAAGTAACTCTACACGCTTGCCTCATTTAGTATATGCGATCTATGAATATGCAAATTAGTTCCAACTTCTACTCAATCGCACAGCTCGAACCATAGATATGAATATGTGAATTAGTCACCGCCTCCACTCTTTCGCACCACCTCAGAACATAGATACATATGTACATAGATGCTACATTTCAGCTCATTCTCATGAAATGCGTATTAATAGCACGCAGTGTAAAAAGTCGTTGCAATACAAACGCCAAATTCCAATTTTGCATGCATATGATACGCCAGTCCTTCTTGTTCACTTAATATAGAACATCTTTCGTGTCGTTTTATGTATTGTTTTTTTTTACTATTGTCGTTTGGGTTTGGGGTAAGAACAACTTTTTGTTAAATAAAATGACATCTAAACCCAAATCCCAATTTTAGGCGACCATAGTTCAAAGCTCACATAACACACGCTGTTTCTGTGTATCTGATGTAGAGCTCGACCGATATATCGGCAGGCCGATATTATCGGGCGATATTAGGCATTTTCCAAACTATCGGTATCGGCATTCATAATGGGCGATAAATGAATATTTTAAAAAAAAAAAAAACGGACGAAACAGCCTTCAACCATGTCATGAGTGTTGCCGTTGTATAGTGTGTCCACCAGAGGGCACTCTACAACGTCCCTGTTGGCAACACTCGTGTATAACGCGTCACACATCCTGCAACCTGCTGATCAAGCCAGAGTCGGGCAGAGAGAACAACGGTTAAGTGAGTTCATGGTGAGTTGGTCACGAGACAATAAAAGAAACAAGTTTCTTTTTGAAATGCATTATCATATAATTTTAGTTTAAACTCATAAATAACTAATGTTAGGGAAATCTGTTTGTTTTGTTGCGCGTTTTTGAAAAAAAAATATCGGCCGATATATCGGAATATCGGATTTTAAAACCAACAAACATTTGTATCGGTATCGACCTTCAAAATCCTTAATAGGTCGGGCTCTAATCTGATGTTAATCTGAAGTACCTATAGAGTAGTATTGCATCCTTCATATGTCCGAAGAGTCTTTAGTTTTATCAGATTTATAAAAGACAGATTAGCTTTACAGAGTCTTTCCGATAACGTACGAAAAAATTTGAAAGGAGGAGTTACTAGCTGCAGGAGGAGCGAGTCACGAGTCAACACTTTATACAACACTGAGTGGATATCTTATGATTCACTACATGTTTGTGTCGTTTATATACTATGCACTTACGCGCCTTGCGCATACTATAATCCAATTATGTCACCAAACAGGTGTTCAAAGTGTTTGCTTTCATTTCTTTTACATGTTCAAAGCGTATACGCATTGTCTATTTTTGAGCTATGGTTAGACTTTCCCTGACAGGCCAAATTTTGCATGGTTTAAGCCAAAATTGCTAGCAGGGAGCAGTGCTGCAATCGTATCAGCGCCAAGTCTATGCGGCATCCATAAAAAATATCTATGGCTCAGACTACTGATTCACTCGTTCATCTGTAATCATGTGATTGGTTACATGCTTGTGACATAAAAAACCGAGGCGATTTCAAACTGTTGGAATGAAACTCCAATTTTATGAAGAAAATGTCAGCAATGGTGTTGAATGATCAAATTTGAACATGGTTTGTCCTAAATCATATTAAAAACACCACATAGACATGTAAACAACAATAAAAACTTTTTGCCACAGGTGGACTTTAAACTCTAGAGAACTGAAAGGTTTCTTTTTATCAGTCAAAATTTATTCATTTTGAGTTATTAATCTTTAAATAGTCTAAATGAGTCTAAACCTTAATGTAAATGACACTGACCTCATCCACGTTCTCAAAGGCGTTGATGACATCATAAGGCAAACAGGACAACAGGTCGATCACAAACCAGGTCTTCAAGTAGTTCATGCGAATGAGTTTCGGGTCGGATATCACTTCGCCGGCCGGTCCCACGAAGGTCGTGTGAAAATTCAGCACAATGTCAACAAGAAAGATCACATCCACAATGCTATCCACAACCAGCCAGGGGACGTTGTTCTGCTTCGTTTTGAATGAGACGTTGTAAGGAACCATTATGGCCGTGTAAAAAGTGAGAATAAGAATGACCCAATCCCAGGTCGTCTTAAAGGCACAATAGTGCAAAATGATATGAGGGGGGGTCTTGGGCGTCTCTTGTTTGTACTGGGGAAGGATATCCGAACCCAGCTGAAGAACCTGCGGGAGAGAGAGGACAGTCATTTAACTGATCTGATTGATGGTGAGAAGAGAGGAATGATCTGTCTCGGCTGTAATGCTACTCAGTGTGAGATTACCCAAAAGAAAAATCACACAGTATTACATCTGGTCTGTATAACAGAAACAGATTCTTCAATCAGATACAAATTCCCGATTCATATACAGATTCCAGGTTTAGATACAGATTGTTGAATCAGACAGATACAGATTCTTGATTCAGATACAGATTCTTGATTCATATACAGATTCCTTATTCATATACATATTCCTAATTCAGATACAGATTTCTGATTTTATAAACAGATTCCTTATTTATATTCAGATTCCTTATTCAGATTCTTTATTCAAATAAAGTTTCTTGATTCAAATACAGATTCTTGATTCAGATACAGATTCTTGAATCAGATACAGATTCTTGAATCAGATACAGATTCTTGATTAAGATACAGATTCTTGAATCAGATACAGATTCTTGAATCAGATACAGATTCCTGAATCAGATACAGATTCTTGAATCAGATAGAGATTCCTGAATCAGATACAGATTCTTAAAACAAATACAGATTCTTGGTTCAGATACAAATTCTTAATTCAACTAAAGATTCTTGATTCAAATACAGATTCTTAAATCATATACAGATTATTGAATCAGATACAAATTATTGAATCAGATACAGATTCTTGATTCAGATACAGTTAGTTAATTCAACTAAAGTTTCTTGATTCAAATACAGATTGTTGAATCAGATACAGATTCTTGATTCAGATACTAATTCTTAATTTAACTAAAGCTTCTTGATTCAATTGCAGATTGTTGAATCAGATGCAGATTCTTGATTCAGATACTAATTCTTAATTCAACTAAAGTTTCTTGATTCAAATACAGATTCTTGAATCAGATACAGATTCTTGATTCAGATACAGATTCTTGAATCAGATACAGATTCTTGAATCAGATACAGTTACCTAATTCAACTAAAGTTTCTTGATTCAAATACAGACTCTTGATTCAGATACTAATTCTTGATTCAGATACTAATTCTTGATTCAGATACTAATTCTTAATTCAACTAAAGTTTCTTGATTCAATTACAGATTGTTGAATCAGATGCAGATTGTTGATTCAGATACCAATTCTTAATTCAACTAAAGTTTCTTGATTCAAATACAGATTCTTGAATCAGATACAGGTTCTTGAATCAGATACAGATTCTTGAATCAGATACAGTTACCTAATTCAACTAAAGTTTCTTGATTCAAATACAGACTCTTGATTCTGATACTAATTCTTGATTCAGATACTAATTCTTGATTCAAATACAAATTCTTAATTCAACTAAAGTTTCTTGATTCAATTACAGATTGTTGAATCAGATGCAGATTGTTGATTCAGATACTAATTCTTAATTCAACTAAAGTTTCTTGATTCAAATACAGATTCTTGAATCAGATACAGATTATTGATTCAGATACAGATTCTTGAATCAGATACAGATTGTTGAATCAGATGCAGATTGTTTAATCAGATACAGTTACCTAATTCAACTAAAGTTTCTTGATTCAAATACAGATTGTTGAATCAGATGCAGATTGTTGATTCAGATACTATTTCTTAATTCAACTAAAGTTTCTTGATTCAAATACAGATTCTTGAATCAGATACAGATTCTTGATTCAGATACAGATTCTTGAATCAGATACAGATTCTTGAATCAGATACAGATTCTTGAATCAGATACAGATTCTTGATTCAAATACAGATTCTTGAATCAGATACAGATTCTTGAATCAGATACAGATTCTTGTTTCAAATACCGATTCTTGAATCAGATACAGATTCTTGATTCAGATACAGATTCTTGAATCAGATACAGATTCTTGAATCAGATACAGTTACCTAATTCAACTAAAGTTTCTTGATTCAAATACAGACTCTTGATTCAGATACTAATTCTTGATTCAGATACTAATTCTTAATTCAACTAAAGTTTCTTGATTCAATTACAGATTCTTGAATCAGATACAGATTCTTGATTCAGATACTAATTCTTGATTCAGATACTAATTCTTGATTCAGATACTAATTCTTGATTCAAATACAGATTCTTAAATCGGATACAGATTGTTGAATCAGATACAGATTCTTGAATCAGATACAGATTCTTAATTCAAATAAAGTTTCTTGATTCAAATACAGATTGTTGAATCAGATACAGATTTTTGAATCAGATACAGATTCAAATAAAGATTGAGATCTCTGATTGAGATTGAGATACAGATTCTTAAATCAGATACAGACTCCTCATTTAGATGCAGCTTCCTTATTTAAATACAGATTCCTGATATAGAATCAAATTTATATATAATTTTCCTTTCACATTTAACAAAAAGCAAGGTACAACACTGCATTCATATTTTAGGTTATTTGGAAGATGAGGACTAGAATGTACAAAGGCATTGTTATTCACCACCTGTTATTTACAATTGATTTCTGAAACTTGGCCTAAGCCCAAATTGATTTATGAACCCTGTATTTAAACTATTTAGAAACATCACACACACTGTTTCCTATTAATCTCACTGCAGGTTATGTGTGTGTAGTGGGAATACTCAGTATGAGATGATTGCTGTCCTAGTGTTAGTTTGATCTTGACATGACTGGGATGCTGACACACAACAGAGTCACTCACAGGTGTAACACACACACAGAGATGTACCTCTGCAAGGCGTGAGTGTTTATGCACATTTTCTCCTTTGTGTACGGTAGGCTGGAGTTGCTGTATGACCCCTCTACTGCTTGTAAGAGCCCTGGTCAAACGTGCAAACTTTCCCCAACCTGCACACAGATCACACATATTTAAGAATTCGGCAGATGGTTTTATCCAAAACAACTTTCAATGCAATAGACAGTTTATTTATCAGTATGTTTGTTCCTAGGTTTGTTCCTCTGTTAAAGCAGTGCTTTAATAAAAAAAAATAAACATTTATATTTCAACGCTTGTAAACTACAGAGGTTGTGAGATGAAATCATATATGTTCACATAATACATCTGGACAAGTCGTACCTTTTGAAGAGTCGTCCTCGATTGGCTGTTTGAATGCTGTGATGTCACTAAACGTACACAGGAAGAGGACAACTTTCTCCTGTTCGTTTCGTTTAGGTGCAATTTTCACAAAAAACCATACCGGTGTTCCTGAAATAAAGACATGCATTTAAATATCCTCTACCTGTATGCACCTCCATGTGTCAATATGTGTAAATCTGACATCCGAGAAAAACTTATTTCTCTGTTTGTCTTGTTTCTGTTTTACACGCTCATGCATATTCAGGAGGAAGATATTAACATAACAAATTTATGCACCAGGACTGTCATGTTCCTGCTCTCAAAACTCACAGCTCAATTTTGTGTGCATCTGTTTGTGTTTGTTTGTTTGTGTGTGCAGATGTGGTGCTTACGGTTTTTCTTGTACATCAAGATCTCGAACGAGTTCATCTCATAGTTCTCGAAAGTCAGCCGTACTTTCTCACACGTGTCTTTGTCTGTGAGCTCTCCGAACATGAAGCTGAGAGAGGAAACAGATCGATACGTTCCAAATTAAATTCAGAAGCATACTGGGAATTTGGAAAATGTGTGGATGAGCAAAAGATGCACTACTTTCTCTTTCAGTTTAAACGTTTACTTCAATAATATTGCAAAATAATGTCCGAGGAAGGATAACGTTTCTTGTTTAATGTCAATAAAAACATAGTAGGGCATTATTGATGGGGCGATGGATACAGTATCACATAATAAAGCATGAGAGTCATTGTACTTAAGTGTCTGATTAAAAGGAAATGATTCACTGATTCTGCTGGATCATGATGGCCAACTAAAAGTTTACTGAAAACACGTTAAGCCTAATGGAGAGAGCAGATAAAATGCTAATGTTCACAAGAGGTTCAACAAATGTGTTTCTCTCCGAGGTGTCTGTTATGTGACTGTAATGAGCTTGTCTTGTGTTTGGCAAATCAGGGGAAAGCCAAAGTTTAAAGCTTGCTGGCTCAGAGCTTTCATCAACTACATAGTGAAGAAGATGGGCACTTTTCCCATTACTACTGATATCATTAATACAACATCTACACAGACTGCCCTGTATGAGATTTAGCGACGCAACAAAATTAGGCGATTCGTACAACCACATTTGTATGTTTTCGTACAATTTGTTCTAGCCCCGTCACTTTGCTGTTAGGGGCCGGGTTGTCTTTATCATTTTTTTTTTCTTCAAATAATTGTACGTTTTTTAAGATTTACTTTCGTCCCGTGACGTTGGGGTTAGGGGCGAGTTTCTTTATTGTTTTTGTCTAATAATTGTACATTTTTGTACAATTTGCTTTCGCCCCTGATGCTGAAGTTAGGGGTGGGGTTTCATTATTGTTTTTAACTAATAATTGTATGTTTTTGTACGATTTGCTTTCTCCCCTGACGCTGGAGTGATTTCATCATTGTTGTTGTTGTTGTTTTTTTCGGAATAATTGTACGTTTTTGTACGATTTGCTTTTACCCTGTGACGTTGGGGTTATGGGCGGGATTTCATTATTGTTTTTATCTAATAATTGTAAGTTTTTGTACGATTTGGTTTTCCCCCGTAACGTTGGGGTTAGGGGTGGGGTTTCATAATTGTTTTTCTAATAATTGTATGTTTTTGTACGATTTGCTTTCGCCCCTGACGCTGGAGTGATTTCATTATTGTTTTTGTTTTTTTATAATTGTACGTCTTTGTACAATTTGCTTTCGCCCCTGACATTGGACTTAGGGGTGGGATTTCATTATTGTTTTTGTAAGTTTTTGTACGATTTGCTTTTACCCCGTGACTTTGGGTTTGGGGCAGGGTTTCATTATTGTTTTTTTCTTCAAATAATTGTAAGTTTTTGTACGATTTACTTTCAACCCGTGACGTTGGGGTTAAGGGCGATTTTCTTTATTGTTTTTATCTAATAATTGTAAGTTTTTGTACAATTTGCTTTCGCCCCCTGACATTGGAGTTAGGGGTGGGATTTCATTATTGTTTTTTTTTTTTTTCAAATAATTGTAAGTTTTTGTACGATTTACTTTCATCCCGTGACGTTGGGGTTTCATTATTGTTTTTATCTAATAATTGTACGTTTTTGTACGATTTGCTTTCTCCCCTGACGCTGGAGTGATTTCATTATTGTTGTTGTGTTTTTTTTCCGGAATAATAGTACGTTTTTGTACGATTTGCTTTTACCCTGTGACGTTGGGGTTATGGGCGGGATTTCATTATTGTTTTTATCTAATAATTGTAAGTTTTTGTACGATTTGGTTTTCCCCCGTAACGTTGGGGTTAGGGGTGGGGTTTCATAATTGTTTTTCTAATAATTGTACGTTTTTGTACGATTTGCTTTCGCCCCTGACGCTGGAGTGATTTCATTATTGTTGTTGGGTTTTTTTTCGGAATAATAGTACGTTTTTGTACGATTTGCTTTTACCCTGTGACGTTGGGGTTATGGGCGGGATTTCATTATTGTTTTTATCTAATAATTGTAAGTTTTTGTACGATTTGGTTTTCCCCCGTAACGTTGGGGTTAGGGGTGGGGTTTCATAATTGTTTTTCTAATAATTGTACGTTTTTGTACGATTTGCTTTCTCCCCTGACGCTGGAGTGATTTCATTATTGTTGTTTTTTTTTTCTTTTCGGAATAATTGTACGTTTTTGTACGATTTGCTTTTACCCTGTGACGTTGGGGTTATGGGTGGGATTTCATTATTGTTTTTATCTAATAATTGTACGTTTTTGTACGATTTGGTTTTCCCCCCGTAACGTTGGGGTTAGGGGTGGGGTTTCATAATTGTTTTTCTAATAATTGTACGTTTTTGAACGATTTGCTTTCGCCCCTGACGCTGGAGTGATTTCATTAGTTTTTTTTTTTTTATAATTTACGTCTTTGTACAATTTGCTTTCGCCCCTGACATTGGAGTTAGGGGTGGGATTTCATTATTGTTTTTGTAAGTTTTTGTACGATTTGCTTTTACCCCGTGGCGTTGGGGTTTGGGGCAGGGTTTCATTATTGTTTTATTCTTTAAATAATTGTAAGTTTTTGTACGATTTACTTTCGTCCCGTGACTTTGGGGTTAGGGGCGGGGTTTCATTATTGTTTTTATCTAATAATTGTACGTCTTTGTACGATTTGCTTTCGCCACTGATGCTGGAGTGTTTTCATTATTGTTTTGTTTTTTTCCGAATAATTGTACGTTTTTGTACGCTTTTACGCTTATGTGCTTTTACCCCGTGACGTTGGGGTTAGGGGCGGGATTTCATTGTTGTTTTTAGCTAATACTTGTATGTTTTTGTACGATTTGCTTTTTCCTCGTAACATTGGGATTAGGGGCGGGATTTCATTATTGTTTTTATCTAATAATTGTACATTTTTGTACGATTTGCTTTTCTCTCGTGACGTTGGGATTGGGGCGGGATTTCATTATTGTTTTTTATAACAATTGTAAGTTTTTGTATGATTGACTTTTACCCCGTGATGCTTGGGGTAAGAAGCAGTGTTAAGTTATTGTTTTTTTTATATTTGTACGTTTTGTATGATTTGCTTTCACCGGGTGATGTTGGAGTTAGGGGCGGGGTTTCATTATTGTTTTTTCCCCTAATAATTGTAAATTTTTGTACGATTTCCTTTTACCCTGTGATGCTGGGGTTAGGGGCGGAGTTTCGTTATAATTTTATTTTCTAATAATTGTAAATTTTTGTACAATTTGCTTTCGCCCCTGATGCTGAAGTTAGGGGTGAGTTTTTATTATTGTTTTTTTCTAATAATTGTATGTTTTTGTACAATTCACTTTGTATGCAAATTAGCTAACTCGTATAATACGTACAAATTCCTATTATGCTGGATTAAGTAAGCAATAAAATTAATGCATTCAGTGGGGTTTGAAAGTCTGAATGCATTTATGAAAATGTTTCTATTTTGCATTTTTTTTTTTAAACAAATTGTATATTCATGAAAATGGAAAGTTATTAGAAAAATAACGTGAATTTAAATTTTTTTTCCAGTATTTGGTCCGTCTTCCGTTTGCTTTCATGACAGCATGCACTTGAGCTGGCATGGGCTTCACAGGTTTGTGCAACATCTGCTGATCCATGTAAACCCAGCATGATTTGACAGTGTTCCAAAAAGCATCTTGTGCGCTTCAAAGAAAGAAAAGGACCTTTTGCACAAGATAACTAACACGGTCAATGTCACAAATTTGCTTATTTGACCTTTTTATTACTCTATTTATATTCTGCTGTATAAAATGGACTAAAGAAAAATGCCGAAGTAAACTGCACACTGGACTTTATCCTGTAGAGATATATATTTAATAAGTATTTCTTTGCACTCTTACTTCCAGACAATGTATTTTGTATGTAGCGTATAAATCTATGTAGTGTAGGGTGTAGTGTTGTACTGTAAACTACACCATCAGGAAAAGAGGTACAAAAGCTGTCACCGGGGCGGTACGCTTACACTTCTTGTAAAAGTTGCCATAAAAATGATGGGTGTGAGACAATATACATCACTTGAATCTTTTTATGAGTTGTTGGTTTTTAAGAGTGTAAAGACATTTGTGAGTGACTCTGACTTGTTTATGTAATGCATGTGCTTCATATCATGTGTCTACTTTGTAAAGAGGATCAATATCAAATGAGAACCTTCCAAAATTCTCTGTCTTACTTCCTTTCACAGACCTGTAAAAAAATACCATCAACATGCTCACTATAGGAAACCACCCCATTAACACAAAGTATATACAAAGTCTGATACCTGCAAGTGCTGCTTTTCTGCATGACCTCTGCGCGATGGTACCCGGACAGCTTACAAAAGCCATCGTTGCTGTAGACGATGGGCCAGTCTACGATCTGAGCGTTCCCCAGCACAAAGTTTGTATCTGTAAGGAGAGCAGAGGAAGGTTTGGGGGAAGCAGGTGAGAGGAACCAGGCACAAAACAAACGGTACAAAAAAGCAAGAGGTCGGTCGCTATAGTAATGAGGCAGGATGGGTGGACACTGTCACGGCAGTCCAAAGCCACAGATGTGACAAGTTTACAACAACAGTGAATGTTTCAAGCTTTTTTATTGGTCTATAACTGACATGGTTACGCACAGCAGTGTTGCTATAGCACATAAACCACTCCCACATTACGCTACAGTCCCAATAAAACTGAAATAACAAGCTTCTCTTTAAATCTTAGCTTTAACATTCGGTCCTCTTGTACACATGCCTTATAGGGTTGGACACGTGATGTTTAAAGAAAGGTTTTAAAGTCACAACATGACTGACTAAAGGAAATATGATTCACACTGTAAAAAATATTTGTTGGTTCAACTTAAAAAAGGAAGTTACCTGGTTGCCTTAGTTAATTTAACTTAAAAATATTAATTAACTTGTAAAAATTGTTGTGTGAACCAGTGACGAAGGGTTTTATGATAAAAGAGACCCCCGCGTTTGCCAGTTACTCACTTAATCTCATTTGTAATCACCAATAGGGCAAAAAAACTTTTCTCTGGCCAAAAATATATTTTAAATATATTAATGTAGAATACATTGTGTAGAAAGTAATGCTCAATTAAATATTTTTGAATTTGGAAATATATTTAGTTTTAACCTTCGTATATTAAAATATATTTAAAAATGTATTTCAGGGGCAAGCAAATAATTTTACATCTCATATGGCAAAAATGTATTCTTTGCCAAGATATATTTGAAATATATCGTCGCTGTCCGATGAAATCCACATATGTCCATTTTGCCGATTTTGAGATTTTTCGACGGATTGAATGTCCAGTTTTATTTCCGTATACAGTATGCTTCACATATCTAAATGGCCAATGAAAAGTTGTTAAATCATGTCATCTGATTTTCACGTTTATCCATTTGGTGTCAAAGCTGTCAATCATGCCGCGTATCTCCCACCCTGTGAAAGCATCTCGCCGGTCTCGTGAAGTTTCATCAAATCTCAGCACTGGATAGCCGAATAAACATAGCCTGGTGAGACAATAGCCTCTTTCACACAGTAATTCTGGTAAATTACCATGAATTTACCAGAATAAATGTACCAGTAAATACAAAAATGTGCTGTTCACACATGCAGTGACGTTCCGTCTTTTTACCAGTAAGACATCATTCACAAATCAGTATCAAAATACCGGTAAACTCGGAGAGAAAGCGGAAGTTACCTGTGGCGCACGGCCGGCGAGCTCCGTCCGTGTCGTATTTGTAAACGGCGGGTTATGACTTAATATCCACGGTCCGTATTTTGTTGTTTTCACATCTGTGGCAAACGGTCGCGAAGTTGCTCGTGACCAAACAACATTGCGTTAGGCGTCGTCAAACGGAACCTGCGCGTTTGCACATTAGGTGTGCTAAGGACGTCGGCAATTTGGCAATTAGATGGTAAGCTGTTTTAAACAACTTTGGTGAAGAAATGTGGATGTTAACTTCAGGTATGCTCGACTTCTAAGCAACATGTGTGTGGAAACGTCCGTAAACAGTCTGGGGGAAACCGCGTCACCTGTATAAAAAAAACTTTCTGATTGGCCCGCCCGATCTGTCAGCGCGGTCTGACGTCATCCGTTCTAAATGCCGGTAATGCTATATTTTTCGTTCACACACAGCGCTTACCGGTAAATTACCGTTAATCTTACAACCTGTCTTACTGGTAAATTGGGAGCACTGATTTACCGGAAAGGTTCTGTTCACACATGACATGTTAACTGCAATTTACCAGTAAATTACCAGTAAAGACTGTATGTGTGAAAGGGACTAATGACTTTCCTTCATCGAGGTAAACATTTCCCCCCTGACACCAGACATACGTCTAGGAGTGACAAAATTACGGTAGGACTGTGCAAACAAAGTATCTGTCTAGCATTACCATGTCAGTGTATTGATTCATTGTCCCTTCATAGTTTGCAAGAGACATTTAATAAATTTATAATTAATATTAAATAAACTAACTAAGCGTATTTAATAAACTAAGACATAGGCTATTTAATAAACTGAGCGTATTCATCTGTCAATATGAAACTCGACTTGGCCGTTCTAATTAATGATTGGAAGAACGCGTATCGACCACCGTTACTGTAAAATATGCACGTATGTCCATTTAAACTCAATTTTGGTCAAATGTGGATTATATCATTACACTGGCAAGAATATGGTTACATGTAAAGATGCCGTATCAAGTATATTCAACTGCTTAAGAAATACTGTTTTTTTCCACGTCTTGAAAAGTAACCGTTTTGGACATACATGAGTTTCATCGGGCAGCGACGATATCCTAAATAAGTTATTTTGAAGTTAAAAATATATTTAATTTTAACCTTTTTAAAACTGTTTACATGTATATTTAACTTTATACATAAATAAAGTTAATTAAATAAATTAAATAAAAGTGGATTTTGCATAATCGGTGCCCTTAAAGGCAACCAGGTAACTTACTTTGTTAAGCAAAATATTTTACAAAAAGCCATATTGTAAACTGCGGTATTTACTAAACGTGACCCTGTATGTGAAATTCATCCTAAAGTCTCATGATCGAATTACTGAGATTTGTAGCATCAAAGTTTGATTTCAGTCATTGAATTCACATTCATTTTCATTTTTGACATGACCACTCAGTCAATATTAAATATATCAAGGTTATATTTAAGGTGTCCTTTAAATGATGAGTCAAACAGTAAATGACTAAAACGGGCATAATCCCAAATTTTCCTTTGCTGTCTAATGAGGTAGTTCTTGGCCACTTTAAGGTGCAGTGTGGACCAGGCTTTATGTCAATAAGGCTAAACACTACAACACATCTGACAATAATAATCCTGTAAGAAATCAACTAACTACCCTCCCTAACACCCTTAAACATAATTAAAAGTCATCTTGTGTCATTCTGTTGTGTCACACAGTCAATTTCAATAATACTGCCAATACACATGAGTGTTGAAAACCGTGCCAGGGTCACCCCACGTCTCCCTGACACATAGATTTCCTAGGTAGTGGGCTTCATCCAAGTACCCTTGCTGTAACCTTTCCTATGACATCTGTCAATGTTGTTGTGTTAGCATCTAGCGTGTTAAGCATCTATCAGGACGATAAGCTGACTCTTGTGATTTAGCGACTGCTGAGTAAGCCAGTGGCACTTTTAACAAAGTGTATCTCAAAGCTTGAGCGAGCTCACGGTAACATAATACCACCTGTAATCCGATATAAGTGAATTAAAAACATTTAGTCTGTCACAAGTGAGAGCCCCTTTCAATCCTTCGTAATGTAAAGACTGTAATCACAACGACTAAAAGCTTTCATGTAGTCATTTATGCATATGAACACTATTCAAAAAATAGCGTGCAACTAATCAAAAATAATCAATGCAATAGAGCCGTGATATTTTTGACATCATAAAATGTGTCCTTCACCTCATTCAGACATCATGAAATGAACAGCAACGTTTTTCATGTTGACATGACAGGTACAGACACACAAAGGGCCCAAAATTAACAGTTTCCACATCTGCCAATGGCAATTGAATTTAGAAAATTGACTAGGTTATACTGTAAATATTTTTAGGCTTCCAATAAACTGTAAATAATTTTTAAAATAAATAATAATACATTTTTTAAATTTATATTTTTAAATTATATAAACTGTAAAAATTATTAAGTTAAATCAACTTGGATTTACATGACATTAAAACTGTAATGACTATTGAGTTGATGTAACTTAAACTAAAGTAAAGTTGACATATAAAGCAAATTTATCTTGATTTAATAAGTTACAGCGACTGACTACTTATCAAGATAGTTGAAATGACTTGTAAATCATGGTTGATTAAACTTAAAAATGTACGTTCAAAAAGATTTTACAGTGTAGTCAATCTCAGTTTAACTTAAATACCTTGATTTTCACTGTACAAAGCAGCATTTTTGTCAAATCTTCAAATTTTTATGTTACTTTAACTTAAAAATTAAGGTAACAATTTTTAACTTGTTTTTATAAGTCACAAGCCAAAACTTACAATACTAGTTTAAATTAGCTTGCAAAAACCAAGTTGTTTTAATTTCATGCTGCATTTTTTTACAGCTGTTTCTAACTAGACTTTTTAACTAAAAGGTTTTTAGAAGTCGTAACAAATAATATGTGTTTGCTTTTACATCACACCGTAAAAATAATTTGCTGCCTTAAACTTTTTTGTTAAAGCAAGCAACTCAGATTTACAAGTCATGTCAACTTACTATTATTTATCTTGACTAGAGATGAGTTGTTATAACTACAGGTGAGTTGTTATAAC
Organism: Misgurnus anguillicaudatus; assembly: GCF_027580225.2. NCBI lineage: Eukaryota > Metazoa > Chordata > Actinopteri > Cypriniformes > Cobitidae > Misgurnus > Misgurnus anguillicaudatus. The sequence continues at coordinate 32,315,705 of NC_073343.2, forward strand.
TTAAAAAATATAGTTGAAAAAGTCAACTTAATTTTATAAGTTGTAACAACTTATCTCTTGTCAAGATAAATAATAGTTGACATGACTTGTAAATCTGAGTTGATTTAACATAAAAAGTCCTTTTACAGTGCAGTGTTGGACGACTATTAAACCATTTCTTTGAATTGCTAATTCACTCATTTTGGCTTTTGAAAAGAGTTAATTTTGGTCCCTGCATTCACACATCTCTAATACTATTGCTAATGCTTCTGAAAAGGAAATATGAGATGAATTCATGTCCTAACAGTCCAAAAAATGCCAGTATTAAAATGTATAATAAACAGATCATTTGAGCACAGTTCTCCTCTATTGAGCATAAACACAGCACGTACACTCCATGCTAAACACGCTAAAAAGTGTATTAAACAAACACACGTGGACGCACACGCAGCACTATGTACAGAAAACGTTCCATGCCAACATTTGTTATTTTACAGCACATGCTGTCAGCGCTGAATGAGGACTTGGGATCAAAATCTACATGGCTGTTGTCACCATATTTGCCTATGTCTTCAACTATCAGCAGCATTGTTAGACCTTTTACAAAGCAAAAGGGTTCGATGAAGCTTTATGTTTGTAAATTAACAGAAATTGGTATAGAACAATCTTCAATGTTGGGAAAATAGATAGAGGGGGAGGAAAGGGATAAGATAAAGCAAAAGAGAGAGAATGGGGAGATATGTGTTCAGCTCAATGAGGTTTATACCTGTGTGTCTATGTGATAATGTCCAAACTGGAAGTTAAAGAAAACAGAAAAAGAGTTAAAATAACAAACACGCACAGAGGAAAAGCCAGTTTCCGTCCTCATCTGAGGTTTATCATTTATCCTCTTGGTCTTTTCCAGAAAACCCATGTGACCGTGGAGGTCATACACACATGCTTAAGGGGTTTATAGAAGTTATACTAAAAAGAGAAAAAAGTTTCATGTTTTCAAAAGATGGCATAAGCAGAGAGCTGGCCATAGATCTATAAGGCGACCGAGCTGTTTGCTACCCACCGAAGGTCTCTTATTCCTGATAAACTGGGAGTTTTTTAGACCTCTGATCAGTTTAAGGGCCTATGTCTCTAATATAAAAAGCACAGTTGGATAAATATCAAAAACAGAGATCTGTTTCTATTTGCAGGATCTTGTAAGGGGGTGTAAGGACACAGCGTGATGTCACAGATAGTGATGCTGAAGATGTTCAATCAATGTTCAACCTTTCAGAAGTCTTAAATATTAATCATTATTAAATATTAATTTAAAGTAAAGTTTTTCTTATTCCCAAAAAACATACAGATGACGAACAGCAGAGTCTATATAATCTCAAAATCAGCCAAAGCACGTGCTTTAAATATATTATTTTTTATCATTTACAAACATTTCGTAAATAAATATAAAGCTTGTAAATAAATCACAAACACTGATAATTATGCAAATAATCAATTATTTTTTAATTTCTACATTACATACATCTTAAAACCGACTGTAGCCTATTAATCCCTATTTATAAATCTATCCTGATTTCTTTTGTCACGTGAATAAATCGATTTTAACTTTCGGTGGCATAGTTGTAGACACAAAAGTATGTTTTAATGTATGTAAATGATTGCTAAGTCTCGTTTATACATCCAAACTTTTTTCTTTCTTAAATGTCTGCGACACTACAGCGCTTGTTATCCTCTCATTATATGTGCGCAGCGTTGAATGAGCGTCTGTTGGATGTAGTGGTGAGTCTTACCGTTAGACCGGCGGACAATATTCTCCAAAAAAGTGTTTTGTGGAGCTACGAGTCCTCTTCGTCCCCCGGCCATCGCGGCGGGTCATGCGCTCCAGTCAGAGTCCGGACCGGTCAGCATGAAGAACCCGCAAACGTCTCAGGTGTGTCTGTTGTCCACATACCGCAGCCGCATCCAGTGATGTGTGGACCCGGGGCTCTTCTCTCTTCTCCTCATCGATCCTCTGCGGTCGGGTTAGACTGAAGAAACAGCGCCATCTTCTGACTCACACTTGAAGTAGCAGCGTGAATCCAGAGGTGGCGCTGTTTCCATTCAAGATGCACGTGCTTGCCATCTGCTGGGGTTTAAAAAACATGTTTTTTCCTACAAATGACTTATAAACATTATGTCAATTAAACTGATAGCGTCGGTTGTTTAAAGTCCTCATAAAAATGAAGACTTTTCTGTCTTGATTTTTTAAGTATTTGCCTATACTTTTTAACAAACAAATGAGCCAAACTTTTCGATTGCAGACTTAAAATGCATTTGTTTCACAAAAGACCTCTAATTTAAACGGATGTAGTGTAATGTCACAGCAAAAACACAGGCCGGCAACATTATCAAATCAATATAGCCTACCCAATATTATCAACAAATAGATGTCAAAATCAATACAGAGTTATTTTTACCCAGGGTTGGGTGGTGTAGTGCAGGGTATAACATTAGACGGTTTCAACAGTAACAACATAAACAAGCAGCTGTCGCGGTCCGCACGTAACTTCCGGTAAACTCCGCTAATAATAAATAACCATAAAGTACTTTAAACGTAGTTTATTTATATAACAAGCAAAAAACAACACATAGATAACATAGGAAACCAAAACATTTGTTATTTTCGACAAGGCATTTGTTCAAGAGATCAGTTTAGCAACTAGTAAGACCATTAAAAAAACGAAACCGGAAGTAAAGTTCGGATCCAGACGTGTATCACGTGCGTCCGATGAAACCGTCTATACGCAGGTATACGGAGTATACTCACTGCTTGATTTGATGGCATAGGGTATACCCACTTCTACTTTAAAAAATGGGAGCATAAATTAAGAGTATACCCACTTCTCCAGGCACCACTACACCGCTCGTTGGGTCACTATCAGTGGTGGACAGTGACTTCCAAGGGGGCGCAAATTTAAAATATGTGTTTGGAGTATCGTGTGTTGCTCGTCATGTCAAAATATGTGTTTGTTGCATCATGTGAACCATGTGCATCATGCGTCATGTCAAAAAATACGTGCTGAACATGCGTCGAAAGGGTTTTGCCTATGCAAAAAGTGACGCTCACGTTCACAAAATACTCCCAATACACTCTCTTAACACTAAACTCTGAATACCCATACAGCAAAAAAATTAATTTATCTGGCCAAAAATATATTTTTAATATATGCTAAATACATTTTGTAGAAACTTAATGCTCAATTAAATATATTTTTGAATTTGGAAATCAACATATATTTAAAAATGTATTTCAAGGGCAAGCAAATACATTTCAAATTTTACATCCCATATGGCATAAATTTATTCTTTGCCAAAATATATTTAAATTATATCTTAAATAAGTTTTATAAAGTATATTTTTGAAGTTAAAAATATATTTAATTTTATCCTTTTTAAATGGTTAAAACATGTTTACATGTTCAAAAAATAAATAAAGTTTTTCTTCCATTTATTACTGCACTAGACTTACTACACTTACTGTACTTGACTTGCTTTATTACTGTACTAGATACCGTGCATTACTTAATTTATTTCTGTACTAGACTCACTGCACTTACTGTACTTGACTCACTGCATTTAGTGTTCTAGACTTACTGCACTTACTGTACTTGACTCGCTTTATTACTGCACTAGACTCACTACACTTACTGTACTTGACTTGCTTTATTACTGTACTAGATACCGTGCATTACTTACTTTATTTCTGTACTAGACTCACTGCACTTACTGTACTTGACTCGCTTTATTACTGCACTAGACTCATTGCACTTACTGTACTTGACTTGCTTTATTGCTGTAGTAGACTCAGTTCACTTACTGAATTAGACTCACTGTATTACTGTATGACTGTACTTACTGTACTTAACTGGCTTTATTACTGTACTGGATCCAGTGCACTTACTGTATCAGACTCACTGTATTACTGTACTTACTGTACTTGACTCGCTTTATTACTGCACTAAACTCACTGCACTTACTCTACTTGACTCGCTTTATAACTGTACTAGACTCACTGCACTTACTGTACTTGACTCGCTTTATTAATGTACTAGACTCAGTGCACTTACTGTATCAGACTCACTGTATTACTGTATGACTGTACTTACTGTACAAGACTCTGGCTTTATTACTGTACTAGACTCAGTGCACTTACTGTACTTGACTCGCTTTATTACTGTACTAGACTCAGTGGACTTACTGTATCAGACTCACTGTATTACTGTATCACTGTACTTATTGTACTTGACTCGCTTTATTACTGTACTAGACTCATTGCACATACTGTATTTGACTCACTTTATTACTGCACTAGACTCAGTGCACTTACTGTATCAGACTCACTGTATTACTGTATCACTGTACTGTACTTGTCTCGCTTTATTACTGTACTAGACTCAGTGCACTTACTGTACTTGACTCGCTTTATTACTGTACTAGACTCAGTGGACTTACTGTATTAGACTCACTGTATTACTGTATCACTGTACTTATTGTACTTGACTCGCTTTATTACTGTACTAGACTCATTGCACATACTGTATTTGACTCACTTTATTACTGCACTAGACTCAACTTACTGTATCAGACTCACTGTATTACTGTACTAGACTTTGTATGTTACCTTGTACATTTTTGCAGATTTTTGAAGTGTTTTGTATTTGATACTTGTTTTATCAATACCTCTGATAGGGCCAACAACACCACAAATGTATCTTAAATCTAAATTAAATCAAGTCTACTAGAACAGACACAGAATTACACATATGTTACAAAAGATCAGCAGCACCACAGGAACCATCAACAATTGCTGTGGATCTGAATCTTTAACTTCATCAATTAGCTGCAGATTCAGTTTATGTTCAACATGTTATGTAAATAATCAAAATAATGATCTTTTATCTGATCGTGCTTATCATTTAGTAATGTTATGATGAGATGTTTATCTTATCAAAGTGTGAAGTTGTAAAATCAGCAGAAATTCTTTATTATCTATAATGATGTGTACGTAATTATCATATTACATAAAAAAGACCAGCTTGAATATTTGAATGTTTTACCGAAGCAATGCATGTGTTTTTAGTCATTAACTAAATATCTAAACAATTTAACAAGTTAATTTTTAAATAAGTTAATGAATTTTTTGCTTTTAAAACAGGAAACAATCTCTGTTCATACATACCGACTTTTGATCTGGTCCGAAGTGTGTTATGTAATAAGCCTGCGACGACCAAGACAATAAACTTACTTAACGTCAAAGCATTTTACCAGTAATACTTTGATAAGTCAGAGGACAGATCTATAAAATTTAACTTGTCTTCTACCTCAAAAAAAAAAACATGCAAACTAACAGGGGGTGTGTCTGAATGATTAAGGGAGATTAAGGTCATATATTAGAGCTGGTGTTACAAAAGAGAATAGCTGCAAAACAGCTCTGGACTCCTGACGGCTCATAACAGGTGAACCAAACAGAGAAGTGAATGATGCTCTCCATCATAGAAATAAAAATGGAAAAGTTTTGTTTCTGTGCACAGATTGTGATCTTAACCCTGGTAGCATGCACTTCCTCAGGTATTTCAATTTAAATATACTTCAGTATATTTTATTCAGTAAAATGTATGCATGGCATGTCAGGTTTAATTGTAATTTAGAAATTAAATATGGTGGCCGATGTGAGATTGGGTACTTTTTGACTTTTTGCATCTGTTTTAAGAACTTTAAAAGTTAAAGACCTATTTAAAGAAAAAAAACATCAATGCTAAATGATGCAAACTTGTGCTTGACTTAAAATGCAACACAATTAAAGTTTGTTTGATGTTGTTTGGTTGTCTGCAGTTCAGTCCGGATCCCTGTTTTGCGCTCAATCTTCCTCACCCCAAACACCGACTTCTGGTAAAGAAAACAAGAATTTTGTAAATAAAACCAAAATCTCAAAGCTTAATTTTTGTGCATAAGGTAAATTGTAATTTTTCTCCTATAGTTCATTCTCTGAGGCCTGCTGATGTGTCTGTGATATCTGCTCTGGTTTTGTCTGATTTGGAGAGGTAATGTATGTCCAGATATGTCGCAGACACTTAAACTGTCAATATTATTGATTGAAATGAAGGCATAGACAAGAGACAGCCTTACAGAAAAGCAAAAGTTTGAACCCAATTTTAAATCTGAATTCAGATCATTCTCTGAATGCACTGATTTTGTTTAATATGTTTGATGTTTAATGAAAAGTAAGCTGAAGATGAGTCACTCTTCTTCTGTTACAAACCCACAGACGATATAAGATTCCTGCTTTATTGCATATTTAAAATGAGAACCTTTTGGAGAATTATGCAAACAGATATATGCAATGTTTTTATTGTATCATTTTGCACCGTGCTCCAAAAGGCAAATGCATTTTATCTCTATTGCAAATGTTTGCAAATTGCAAATTATTGATTTAGTTTTATTTTGTCTTAGATCCGATGAAATTAAAGCCCTGAACACACTGTCAGGTAAGACTTCTGCATATCAAATAAAAAAAACTGCATGAAAAAAATGAAACTTTTATCGGCATTAAACATCTCGCTAGTTGTATAAGACTGTCATTATTGAACTTTCACTCGCTTCATTTACCTCTTTTGTTACTGAGTAACAAAGCGTATTGATTGAGCTCACAAAGGCCCTTTACACTTTTCAGTGAGATTGCCAGGCATGATTTAGAAAAGATCTCTGTATAAGGATTTGACAAGGATTTAATCTGAACACTTGGAAGTGAAACGAAAGGTTAAAGTCAAAGCCACTGGAGATTTCGTTATTCTAAATCTGAATTATATATATTTTTCTAATATATAAATGGCACGATACACTGTTATCGCAGAATATCTTGTAGTACTTATTTTATGTACAGTATATCTTTTTAACCTTGAAAGCATTAACGGGAACCTTCATGAAAGTCCTTGAGACATATTGTAAAAGGATGATAATACGGTCTTATCTTAGAATTTACAGTACACTTCTGTTCATACTTTGGGACGAATCATTAAGATTGATCAAGTTTAGTTGACCAGATACTGTTGTTTTGTTCACTACTGTTTGTGATACGATTATCACGTGCTGATGATACCACGATCCTCTGGAGAGCATCAGAGAGCTGTAGATGTAACTTCTTCTGTGAAGACCAACTTTTGTCACATTGTTTTTTTTTGTCTATTATATATTGTCTTGATAAATGAAGTAGTTCTGCACAGTTTGTCTATTAGACATGCCTTGTAAATATTAAAGGTCTGGCTGAACGATATAATAAAGATTCATAGCAGAGGACCAGGATTGTATGATAATTGTCAATAAATGCAGGCACACAGAGGTTGCACTATGATTTTCCGATTTAGTAAATAACATCTTTTTATTTTTTGTCTTAGAAATATTCTTCACCTTTAACCCTGATGTGTCTTCTTTTGTACCTGAGCAGAGGTGACAAAAACAAAAAACTTTTCAATTATTGTATATATACACTGTGTGTATCGTGTATGTAGTATGCATAAATGTTATTTCGTATTTATTTATACACTCTAAAATGCTGGGTTATTTTCAACCCAGCTTTAGGTTAAAAAGGGACGAGCTCAACAGCTGGGTTGAAATTAACCCAGAAAATGTTTATATTTGACCCAACAATTGGCTAAAACAACCAAGCATGGGTTAAATCAGTGGTTTTCAAACTGGGGGCCGCGAGATGGTGCCAGGGGGGCCCCAGTTTTATGACATTTTATTCATTTATCATGAATTCTGTTTAATTAAACCTAAAAAAATAATAAGCCAACTAACCAACAGCACTAGTAGGTATAATTTTATATATTTTGTATTTTAAAACTGTTTTTGTCATAAATTTTCTTTCGGGGGACCGCGAAAAATGCACTGTACACAAGGGGGGCCGCACGCTGACAAAGTTTGGGAACCACTGGGTTAAATTAAAACCCTCGGGCTGGGCTCATCGAAAAATAAACCAGCATTTTTTTTGTGTGTATATATTGTGTGTATATTGTTTGTTAATTTATTTTATACCACTGGCCTATTGAATACTTAATTTTGATTGGTTGAGAAATGTTCCAAGGGTGGTGATATTTTTCTATTTAACAATGGTATAAGTGGAACAATTGACTCTGCATTGAATTATTTGAAAATTATGCATACGCAGTATAACAGCATTACCACCTTGGGTGTGCATAATTTTCAAATAATTAAATGGCACGGCGTCAATTATTCCCATTACGTAATCAGCCCTTACAATTCATATTTCATATTTGTTATTAATTTTCTTTCATTAAAGATGATTTGTATGTATCTAAAGTATTTTTATTTACTGTGTTCTAAATAAAATCATTCCAATGTAAGGAATATTTTCGTGAAAATATATATCTATTTAATATTGAGTAAGATCATGTGAAAGATTAAAATCAAACATTGATGCTCCCAAACTCATGATTAGATTTCACAGACAGGATCTCATATTTTACTCTTTGTGTGACAGGAGCATCATGGATCAAACAGAGAGCATCACACAGTCCCTCAGCTCCACTCAGGTAAACACAAGCATACGAAAGCGCTCAAGGATCTTTCCACAAACATGGTTCAGGGCCTGAAACTCTTAAAAAAAATACAGAAATAAAGGTACAAGAAGGTAAGATAGTTGTCAATGTGGCAGTACCTTTTCAAAAAGTATCTATTTGTACCTAAAAGGTGCATATTGGTACCTCAAATGTACACATCTGAACACTGCAAAAATACAAAAGTTGGTGCCTGGTTGCCTTAAATTTTGAGTTAATTCAACTTAAAAAAAAATAATAAAAATAACTAAAAAATGTTATGGCAATTAGGTAATTTACTTGTTTAACCAGCAGATTTTTTTTACAGTGTATCAAAATGGTACACATTAGGAACTTTAAAAAAATAATAATAATACAGCCCAGTATCACGAAATTACATACCTACACTGTAAAAAAATTCCGTAGAAATTACAATGTTATTGCAGCTGGGTTGCCAGTAATTTACCGTATAATTTATGTTATTTACTGGCAAGAGTTTGTTCAAAGTTAAATAAATGTTAAATATTAACAAGTCTTTATCTTTACAGAATAAAACTATACAATAACAGCCTCATGCAAAGCATTCTGGGAACCAGAAATCATCATCAACCTTTTTCTGTTATTTGCTTCAGATTTTGTTTCCCAAAATGTTTTGCTTGATGTTGTTTTTTTAGTTTTACTCTGTAAAGACAAAGACTTGTAAATGTTTAATGTTCATTTAACTTTGAACAAAATGTTGCCAGTAAATAACATGAATTTAAATCTATGGTAAGTTACCGGCAACTCAGCTGCAATTTTTACGGATTTTTTTACAGTAGTTACGTAAATTTTTTATTCTTTTCCGTGACACTGTCACGTTTTTCTGCTTTTTTACGTGACTGCATCATGTATTGTTTACGTGTCATTGTCACGTATTGGTTACTGTTTTGTCCTATTTTCGTACCATTGTTGCTTCGGTTTAGGGTTAGATTTACATAAAATGACAGTATCACAGAAAAGAATAAAAAATTTACTTGACTATTATGTACATAATTTTGTGATACAGGGTTGAATAATACGCTGGATTTACTTAAAAATATAGTAAAAAAATATAAAATTTTTGCATCAACTTTTTTTAATTTTTAATTTTCAAAATTTTTTCAATTGCATAAATTGCTTAAAATTTCATGTGAAACTTACTTAAAAAATGGATGCAAAAATGATGCACTATATTTTTAAGTAAATCCAGCCTTAATTTTTTTCAGTGTAGCAACCCTCGGGTGTGAAATTTTTTAGAGACAGGAAAAGAGACAGTGAGTTAATGGGTATTTGAGATCAGTGTACTGTATTCATGTAACATACCACAAAATATAAACACAATATATACATTACAACCATTAATTGCTCTTATCTTGTCATTGACGTCTCTCTCTGACCTCTTGCTATCTCTCTCTGACAGTGGAAGCTGCTCTTGTTTTTTGTACCGGTTGATGAGCCGTGTGCATGTGAAGGCCAGGTCAGACCACCTCTATAGCAAACCACCTGTACTGTAGTAAACAAAGTCCAGTTCTGACTCTCCATAAATATTTTCCTCTTCCTTTAGGACATCAAAGCAACTCTTAATGAAACTGTGAACCGAGTGGAGAATGAACTAAGCCGCCTTCACAAGCAGGTGCGGTTGCTCTGTGTCAGTCAAACAAAAGCAATTGAGTACAGTTAAACACTTTGCAATAAGGTTAATTCACATATTATTTTTGAAAGTATTAACATTAAATTTGTTACTACAGTCAAAAAAGAAAAAAAATGCTTTATCAGTTGAATGTATTTAAATTTCATAGCAAGTTTTCACGTAATACAATTACATTAATATAGGTGTATCTAATCATGTTTGTTGGATGCAACTAAACTCTTTCACATTGACCTACGTAAAATTTCTATGTGGAAAAATTAGTGACCCTATTTGTAAAATCCAGGTTAAAATTTCATAATGTAAGTCTCATGGAGTTGCATATAAAAAGCACGAAGTGTGAAAATCGAGCAATACACGATTGCATCAATTTTTTTGCTTTTTTTACCGTTGTCGCTTGGGTTTAGGGCTAGAACAACGTTTTGTTACATAAAAATGACATCCTAACCTAAAACCCCAATTCTAACCTCAACTCCATGCGGACATAGTTTAAAAATAGACAAAAACATGGAGAAACCTGTATATTAAATAACCTCCTTAAGCAAATCTCAAACTAAACCCAAGCGAAAATGTTTTAAGAAACAGAAAAAATTTGAGAATCCAATAAATAAAACGACAAAAAAGATAAGCCGTTTAAGTGAATGGTAAGGAATGGCGTATCGTATGCACGCCAAATTCGTATGTATTGCACGATTTTCACGCTTTGTGCTATTTATACGCATCTACATGAGACTGGGTAGCAATGATGAGATTTGGAGCATCAAAGTTTAATTTCACATTGATTTCATTGTTTGACGTTACTCTGTCAATATTAAAGATATCAACATTACATTTTTTTAAGAATATTTTTTACATTATGTAGGATGATTTTGTGTAAAAAAAACAGCAAATCATTAAAAACCAAATTATTAAAAATAAAATTATTTTAGCTGGGGTTTTACATATTCTGTAGCCTATATTAATAACATATACTAATTAATAGAATATAGTAAAATATTACAGCAGTATAACATCTCTCTCTCTTCTCTAGTTGAAACACACACTTGTTCATGTTGTTCTTTGGGGTCGACTGCCAACTTCTAAATCCCCTAGCCGGTGAGTTCTGTATATGAACATTCTTCAAACCCAAACATAATAATATTTTATGATCTTAAAGATGATTTTATGAGTTGTGTTTTTGATTGTAGAGTTTGTCAGTGCCAGTGTGAGGAGGAATACAGTACAAACAGACGCAGACTGGACACAGTAACCCTCATGGCTTCATTGCAGGTAAATACAGAAAGCAAATGTCAATTGTGAGTAATAAAACACATTCACTTTGAGTTGCTGACACTTTACATATAATAAAATTAATACAGAAAATGACTTATCTTGAACCTTTTATATGATAGACATAAATTGTGTTTATATATATATATATATATATATATATATATATATATATATATATATATATATATATATATATATATATATATATATATATATATATATATATATATTATGGGGGGCCAAACAGAAAATAATTAATTCCAGATTTATTCAGATTTATTCAGATTTGTATTTATATATTCAGACTTATATTTATATATTCACGCTTATAACTATATATTCACAATTTACATTTATATATACAGACATATATTTATATATTCAGACTTATAACTATATATTCACGGCAGAGGTGGAAAGTAACGAATTACATTTACTCACGTTACTGTAATTGAGTAGTTTTTTTGTGTATTTTTACTTTTTTGAGTAGTTTTTAAAATCTGTACTTTTACTTTTACTTAAGTATGTTTTATTTAAAGTATTGTACTTCGCTACATTTTAAATCATATCCGTTACTGAGTAAAAAAATATTTTAAAAAGCAAGGTGATAAAGACGCGCAACGGATGTAAATGGGCGGGGCCCGGGGGAACGCGCAAAAAGAACCATGGAGACGGACGAGACAGGCGCACGCTATTGCAGACCCGCCTCAGTTCAAATCTTATGAAAGAAACCTCTGGTCATATTTAAGCGACCACTTTCCACTGACGCGAAGCGAGTGTTTCATTTCTATGAAAGGTAGGATTCATGCTCTTAAGTACGAAATTGCACGACGCGTTTTTAATACCATGCGCATTATCTTCCGAGGTCTAGCAGCTTCGCTTCAAGTCAAACACAACTTCAAAATGTCCTCGAGAATGCGGTCATGAGAGAGAGAGAGAGAGAGAGAGAGAGAGAGAGAGAGAGAGAGAGAGAGAGAGAGAGAGAAGAAGAAAGGTCATCAGGTACCCAGGTCAGGGAAGAAAGAAGATAATAAACGTGTCAAATGTATATAGACATGGCACTCATCTCATGATATGCTCATTTAAACTATAGTTTAATAAAATAATGTATGTTACCAGCAATACATCAACAACCTTACTATAGTGATTGTATTTACTAGCTGCTGACCACCTTCAAAAGTGCATAACTCACATGTAAAATCATTAAATAATTCCATAAATGTTTCTTACTTTAAAAAAGCTTTTTATTTTATTAACTTTTTGTTATTGCACTTTAATTGTAAAGATGTTCCTACAATTAAAAACAACTAGTTTGAGATGTATATTCCCTTGTCGTTTTTGAACTATACTAGAATCCTCCACCTCTTCCCGCTGTAAAAAAAGTAACTTTTACTCTGAGTAAAGTTAAAATGACTTACTTTTTACTTTTACTTGAGTAGATTTTTAGACCATTAACTTTACTTTTACTTAAGTAAAATATTATTAAAGTAACTTTACTTTTACTTGAGTACAAAATTTTAGTACTTTTTCCACCTCTGAGTTTACATTTATATATGCAGACTTATATTTATATATTCAGATTTATATTTATATATTCAGACTTATATTTATATATTCAGATTTATAACTATATATTCACGGTTTACATTTATATATATTCAGACTTATATTTATATATTCAAACTTATATTCAGACTTATACATCTGAATATATAAATGTAAGTCTGAATATATAGTTATAAGTTTGAATATATAAATATAAGTTTGAATATATAAATATTAGTCTGAATATATAAATATAAGTCTGAATATATAAATATAAGTCTGAATATATAAATATAAGTCTGAATATATAAATGTGTTTATATATTCAGACTTATATTTATATATTCACAATTTATATTTATGTATTCAGACTTATAACTATATATTCAGACTTATATTTATATATTCGTGATTTACATTAATATATTCAAACTTATAACTATATATTCAGTTTTTATAATTAATTATTTCCCGTTTGGCCCCCCATAATATGTATATATATATATATATATACAGTAAAGATTAGATGAGGATGAGGTCATTAGATAAACACTTATCTTAAAAATATTATTATGTAAAACCAACATCAACACGTGACTGCATTTCTAAGAAGCTCTTAAACAGGCATTTTAAGGTTAATTTTTAAAGGATTTCTCCATCTTGGACATCATTATTTGTCATTGACTCGTATAATAAAAAGTATTGCTAAACTTTGTGTGCATGCATTGAACAGGAATCTCTCAGTGCTGTTTTAAAAAGCAGAGGTTGGTTTAGCGAACGGGAAGATTTCAGTGTGATGCTTCAATCCAACGCAGTGCACACTGATCTGTCAGCTTCAGTAAGTATTTGGAGATCAAATCTAAACCTAATCTTCCTAGTGGATCTCTGAGTTTGACATCTGGAGACTTTAGGGTTATTTATATTTTAATATAAAAGTATTTAAGTTATTGTAACAACCACACTGTGAAGTTTATTGACAAAGCATATACCGGTACATGAAATTCACAGACGGAAGCCTCCACACGTGACATCAGCAAACTGGTTTTACAACTGTGGACAAATTTGGTGAGTTAATATTAATGCACACAACACTCTGACCCTTTGTGTGAACATTGATCCTATAGATGAAGAGGTGAAAAGTTCAGGTATAAAAGTTAATATTGTTAAAGTTTCTTTCTGATGGATGCGACGGATAACAGGTGTACAGTACATTAGCTTTCATGATAAGAACTGATGTGAGACTGATTTAGTCTGGAAACACATCTTGACTTGCCTATCTAATCTTAACCATAAATGATGAACTAAGACCTTTGATTAATTGTAATTATTCTTCGCTCAGTTGCATCCAATGACAGACAAGTCTGAGATGGAGGGGAGGGGCTTAATTCCGTGCCCTAATGAGGAAAGAGAGATTTTTTTAGTACCAAAATGTTTTTGCCCTTGTGTTTTCATCACTTTTGAATGTGATTGAAAATGTTTGTTTGTGCAGATGTTAATGTTTTCTAATTCACCCATACATGCACTTGACTTAAACTAAACCTGTTGCTTTCACATAGGAAAGACCATACTTGCGAACACAACAAAACTCACTTACCGAACCTGAAGCAGATCTCCCTCCGCTTCTAGATCCGGTGAGTCCATAATCTCTGCATACAGACCCTCTTCTCAATGTGATGCACCTGACTTATTTTTTGTAATGCTATGCACTTGTGTCTTAATGCATTTAATCTGTCAGGTGATGGGGACTGAGCTCACCTGTGAGGACCGATCTCCATCTCCCACTGTCCCCACCTCAGGTGAATAAAAATGTGACCCTACACACGTACTTAACATGTGGTGTGTAACATAACAAGGAATTATGGGAAATGTGCTTTACGTGTTATCTGGCATGTCTTCTGTAGTTCACTACCTGAGGCCAGCGGATATCAAAGTGGTGGCAGCGATGGGAGATTCATTGACGGTGAGACTTTCAGTTTATTGTTTGCAAATATAATGGTGAATGAAACTAATATAACGTTGTTCTTGGATGAACAGCATGTTTTAAACTTTATGTTCATGTATAGGCAGGTAATGGGGTGGGTGCAGCACAAAACAATCTGCTGGGTGTGATCACAGAGTACCGCGGCCTATCGTGGAGGTAAGTAGTGCTATCTACAGTGTTCAAAATCATACCGGTTCAGTTTTAGCCACATGATTTTATTCAATTTACCAGCAAAGTATTAACTCTGAGGACTTTTCCCTCCAAAAGACTGAATGCTAAATACTTCTGTCTTTTACTTTAAGCATCGGTGGAGACAAGAACTTATCAGCTGTGACAACTTTACCAAGTATGTACACTTTCCAATAATAAAAATATTTTTTATATCTTGATCAATAATAATTTTGAACTACCTAATGACTTGCACCATTTATTTATATCATCAATGTATATTTAAAAAACAAAGAGTTTTCCAACATTTCTTAGCCATTATGTCAGTATTCAAGTAAAATGATCTTAAGATCTCAAGAAAGTTTTTATTTTTGATAATGCTGTCAAACGATTAATCGCAATAAATCGCATTCAAAATAAAAGTTTGTGTTTGCATTATATATTTGTGTGTACTGTGTAAAAATTACATAAATAAATACACACACAAACACATATGTATACATTATATTTATTTATTTATATATCAATTGTTAATTTTTATATAATAAAAAATAATCATTACACACAGTACACGCAATATTATGCAAACACAAACTTTTATTTTGTATGCGATTAATCACGATTAATCGTTTGACAGCCCTAATTTTTAAGTTTTTTAATGTGCCGCATTTTGACCTAACATCCGATTTGCAGGAAAATATGTACACAAAATGTTTTAAAAATTATGATTTTATCTCATTTAGGTTTAAGTACAAATATCCAATATTTATTAGTTGTATTCTAAAAAGAGAAATAATTATATATGGTGGTGATTACCATTGCAATACTTTGCACAGTACTGTATAAATGAAGATATACTGTTGATATCCACAGTTTAGACACAGAATAAGGTGTTAAAATAATCCGAATAATATTTAATATAAGTATTCAAATGATTTTTAGGTGTTACCCATTACAGTAATTTTTTAAGTAGATCCAACTTTCACTTTACTTCATATGTACTATCTGCATCTCTTTGTTTCTAATAATGCTGTCAAACGATTAATCACAATAAATTGCATTCAAAATAAAAGTTTGTGTTTGCATAATATATGTGTGTGTACTGTGTAATAATTACATAAATAAACACACACACACACACACATATGTATACATTTAAGAAAACATTTATTTATATATCAAATGTTCATTTTTATATAATTAAAAAATAATAATTACACACAGTACACACAATATTATGCAAACACAAACTTTTATTTGTATGCGATTAATCATGATTAATCGTTTGACAGCCCTAATTTTTAAGCTTTGTAATGTGCCGCATTTTGACCTAACATCCGATTTGCAATAGAAAATTTTATATCGAGACTGCAATAAAGTTAAGCATCTATTGTTTTTCTAACGGGCAAACTCTAGTTTATCATTAACTGACTCCCTCTTGGCAGTAAATCATATTTTTTATTGTCTGTAAGACCTTTAGTGATAAGTTATAAGCTACTTTCTCCTGTAGATATATTGAAAGAGTTTAACCCTTCGCTCGTGGGCTATTCATTGCAAGAAGGAGGGGAGAATTCTGCACAAAGTTTTCTCAACCAAGCAGTACCAGGAGCCAAATCTGAGTGAGTATTTGTGAGTGAGTACCTGAAAGCATTAAAATCTTTTTTATTATATAGTAAAACATTATTCTGGCTAATTTGTTGCAGTGATATGGTCACGCAAGCTCGTGCTGTCATTTCAAGAATGAAATCAGACTCAGTGAGTTATTTACACTCACACACCATAATCCTGAACCTAATCCTTATCCCATACAAGAAATATACAAGAGCGTCTGAATTTTTTTGTATCATTTTTTAGCGTATTGATTTCCAGAACGATTGGAAGGTTATCACCATCTTTATTGGAGGAAATGACATGTGTGACTACTGCTCTGATACTGTAAGGTCTGATACTGTTAATTGATTTGAGTTTATAGTCTCTCTCACTCTCTCACTTAATCTGTATTTCTCTCCAGGTATATTTTTCTCCTGATAACATTGTGAAGCGTATACGTGAAGCTCTGGACATATTACACAGTGAGGTGAGACTTTCGTTTTAGATTTACATGGCTTTAGTGACGTTTGGCCAGGCTTGTTGAGCAAAAACAATAGAGGTGCAAGTATGCACAGCCTCCCTATTGCTTAAACAGATCCCAGAGGACCACTAAACAATTGCTCCTCTGGAGACAGCTCCAAAATGTGCATTCATCCATCAAAAAATAATCCATACAGTTATAGTGGATTTATTGGGTTTCTCTACTTTATCTATGTATTTTTTTGTGTATCTGTTTCCAGTTTAAACCAGTTCAGTCTTCTTCTCCAGGTACCTCGTGCGCTGGTGAATCTGGTGGAGCTTTTGTACATGGTTCCACTGCGTCGCCTGCATCAGGACACGAGCATCGGCTGTCCCACCTGGCTGGTCAAGTGAGTTTAGTCTGGAAAAGTTGTTTCTCCTGATATCTGTTTGACCCCCAAATCATTCATTTCTAAAGTTTATTTTGTGTTGATTTTAAATGTGCTATAGAAACAAATGTCGATTGATTCTTTTTTTTTAGGATGTTGTGCCCATGTGTTATTAAACCCAGAGACGCATCCTATGAAGCTCAGAAGTTGGAGGATTTCAATAAAGCCTATCAGGTAAAATACAAAGAGAAATACAGTATAAGGCAAAACGTTTCATCCAGAAAGTTTATTATATAGAGGAAAACTAACCTGTGGCCATGATGTTAACTACAAACCTTAGCTTTAGTACAAAAGTCATTTTTGTGATTTACTTTTTCTGCATAAAATCATCCTTAATAATGTAAAGAACATTCTCGGAAAAATATAACCTTGATATTTTTAATATTGACTGAGTAAGATCATGTCAAAGATGGAAATAAATGTAAACAGGGTTCCCACGGGTCTTTGAAGTTTGAAAATGTGGGGGAAAAAATTGATAGTTGCATAGTTGTGTTTGACACATGAAAACGTCTCGGGTTACGTATGTAACTGTTGTAACGCTACGTCTTCCTTCCCATACTTCCTGCGTCTCTGTAACGCCGTCTTTGGCAATATTTCAGATAGCGATATACTTCCTGTCTCCCACGTCACCCTGTCTTTGTCGTTAAACTTCACCATTGGTTGAAATTGATATACACATTCAGATGCACTTACCCCTGGAGGCGTCCCCAAAGTGTCACCGCAGTGACGCAACGCGAGTTCCCTTTAAAGGGAACTGTAACAATGTATCTTTAAAGGTAAGAAAATGTAACCTTGCTATCACTTGAAATGTGTCCCACCATTTAGTCCTTGAATTTGAGGGTATTGGACCTGGAAAGTCCTTGAAAGGTCCTTGAATTTGAAGTTAAATAAGGTGTGGGAACCCTGTAAATTTTGATCTTCCTAATCTCATATTTAGATTAGACTTCAGTTTGGCTTTCAGAGATGGGGTCACAAATATTTCTTCTCTGTGTGTCTAAAGCGTGCTATGGTGCAGCTGGTTGAGTCGGGACGATATGATACCCATGAGAACTTCACCGTGGTTTTACAGCCATTCTTCAGAAATGTGATTCTTCCTTTGCTGGAGGTACAGAAGAACAAACCATCATATCCCGTTTAACACAACCTGTCCTTTCTTGATCTCTCACTTTGTCATTATTATCTCTCTATAGGACGGAAGGCCTGACCGTTCCTATTTCTCTCCAGACTGTTTTCATCTCGGTCAAAAAGCTCACACTTTGATGGCACAAGCTCTCTGGAACAACATGGTGAGCATATACATAACATTATATATAATATTGGGCTGAAGTCTTAGGCAACCACCAGGTTTATTTTTTTAGCAAAGCTTTAATGACCATCCATATTTATTTTTCACTCTCTTTATTAAGATTCAACAAGAAGATACAGGAAATATGTACTCAAATTAAAAAAAACAACACAATTTTCATTATGTAATAAGTCATTATTTAGTGTTAACCTCTTTTGGTACTAAACACATCTCTTTTGAGTTATTAGATAAAGATTATTAAAAAATTTGGATTTTATTTCATTTAGGTTTAAGTAACACTCCATAAATTTCTTGTATTTATTGGAAAAATAATTATATGGTGATTGTAATACTTTGCACAGTACTGTATAAATAAAGATATATTTTTTGATCAAGAGTTTAGACACAGAGTAAGGTGTTAAAATAATCCTAATAATATTTAATAAAAGTATTCAAATGATTTTTTTAGGTGTTACCCATTACAGTAATTTTTTAAGTAGATCCAACTTTCACTTTACTTCATATGTACTATCTGCATCTCTTTGTTCCTCTCCCAGCTTGAGCCCTTAGGTAATAAGACAGACAGTCAAGATTTTACTTCTGGTATCTCTATGAAATGCCCTGATGAGGTAAGTTTACTTATAGCACATGCATGTATGTTCATTTAAATCGATACGATTTAATGTTTCATATTCTTCCACAGTCCACCCCTTTTTTAAGGACCTACGTCAACAGCGATTACACATACGAAACCCCGCCTCCCACTCCTTCACCGCCCACTGTAAGTCACACAGATGTACTTAAAATAAAAAACTACTCATTTGCAAGGTGATTAAAATTGTTTCCCACTTATATTACAGAACTGGGGAAGTGATTTCTCTTGTGAGGACACAGAACCCTCTGAAAGTGTGCCAACATCAGGTAAGAGACAGTGATGTCACGTGGATGTCATGCATGCATTAATTTATTCAGGAATGAATATTGTTGCATTTATTTACATACTGTTGTATTTAAGTTTTCCAATAAATCATGATCATGTTTCTCAGTTCACAGACTGCGCCCAGGTGACATTAACGTAGTCGCAGCTCTGGGAGATTCGCTCACTGTAAGTGTGTTTTTGTGTATATGTGTAAGTGTCTGTCATACTGTTATTAACACGCTCTCTTTCCTTATCTGTCAGGCCGGCTTAGGTGCCAAGGCTAAAAACATTCTGCAGTTATTAAATGAAGAGCGAGGGGTTTCATGGAGGTGAGCATTTAATCCCGAAACAACCACTGAGAAATTCCAGTGTTATGGATGTGAAATTTTTAAATCAAATCAATTTTGTTTCAAACTTTGTTTTTCATGGTAAGGTTGACATTTGCATGGAATTGCTCCACTGCTCCCCGGTCTGATGTTTCCTGCTTTTCTCAATCCTTTTTTTTGTGTAATCTTCTGCTCGTGTAACGTTTCCTTAATCTTTGTTTAATTTGATTGACAGCATTGGTGGAGATAAAACATTGGAAACAGTTACCACAGTGCCAAGTGAGTATTACTGCAGTTTCAGTGGTTGTTATTGGTAATATGGTTTTGATTTCTTTTAGTTATTGTTTAATTTATATGCATTTCATTGTGTCCTAACAGACATCCTTAAGAAGTTCAATCCAAATGTTTTCGGCTTCTCAAGGGGAAAAAGTAAGCTAACAAAAGGCTTCAATGTGGCAGTGTCAGGAGCCAAAGCAAGGTAATAGACGCACACCCTGATGAATATACACAAACTTCACAATATTTTCTAACACTTTCTCTCTTTCTCTTATTAGCAAAATACCAGAGCAAGTGAGGGATCTAATCACAGCTTTAAACAGTAGTAATGTATGTTCTTCCCTTCTACTAAAATACAAACTTATTTCATCTGTCTACTGAAAAAAAACTAAGCTGGTTAAATGGTCTCCTAATCCTGGTTTTAGCAGGATGGTTTAAGAGCACTTTTGGCAACTTTTTTAGGAAAGAAAACCAGCTTGGCTGGCCTAACCATTTTTGCCAGGCTTGGAGTGCCAGTTTAAACCAGCTAATTGCATCTTAAACCAGCTAAAACCATGCTAAAGATAATCCAAATCACTTAGCCAAGCTGGCTGAACTTCCAGCTTGGTCAAGCTGGTTTAAGATGGTGGGTCAGCTGGTCTTTCAGCCTGACCAGCTAAAACCCCTCTAAAATCAGCTTAACGAGCTAAAACCAGGCTGGGAGACCAGCTAAAACCAGTCAACTAGCTTATGCTGGTCTTTTCAGTAGTGATTAGTAGATGCTGACTCATTTTATGGTGAACAAATGACCATGTTTGTTGTCATGCATTAGTATAATCTGTTTTTTATTTAAAACCACACTAAAAGCAATTTCCAATTTTGTATTGATGGTTACAATAAAGAATCAAATTTGTAATGTAATTCATTTCATCATCTCTCAGAAAGTGAACTTTGAAAAGGATTGGAAGCTGGTGACACTGTTTATTGGGGGAAACGACCTTTGCCAGTACTGTCATGACCGGGTAAGTGGATGTGCTCAATAGCGGCTCTCATCCTGCAATTGCAAATTACGTTTCAATCTGCATCAGAGGACATGGTGGACATCAGCAGTGACCTTTAAGCGGTTAAAATGCATTTGGATGCAAGCAAAATTTCAAATGTTTTCACCCATAAAAACCCAAATTAAAGTTATGCACCTATGCTTTTGTTTGCTTTTTCTTCTGTCAGGATTCTCTGTCTCCTCAGAAGTACATTGGTCACATCGCTGAAAGTCTAGACATTTTATACAATGAGGTGAGCACACCTGTAGAGGTCACATGATCACACCTGATGTTTACCACACAAAATAATGCAGTATTTTACCAGGTTGTATTTGTGTGTGTTTGTGTCCAGGTGCCTAGAGTGCTGGTAAATTTTGTGCAAATCTTAGAGATCAAGGATCTTCGCTTAGTAAACAGAGACACTTTGGGATGCAGCCTCGTGCAAGAGTAAATCAACCGTTTAAAGATTAGTGTGAATTTCCATCATTGACAGCATTATCATGACTGCATGCATGTGTGACAGGAACTTGTGTCCATGTTTTCTGAAGCCGGGTGAGAACTCTCCAGAATTGAGTGAAATGAGGAAGATCAACAGGGATCTCCAGGTCTGTAGATGGTTAAGTTGTTCTTACTTCGATAGTAGCAGCATAGCTGTGCCATACGATTTGCAAAGTGAAAAAATGACAAAAATGCAAAGTATGTCATTTTAGTGCCAAATGTAATTGTAAAATAAAAAGAGTTTTCAAGCAAATTTCCCTGAATAGTCCTCATGCCATTAGTTGGACAGACAGATAGCACCCGCTGGTTAAGACAACGCTGGTTTGATCAACTTCAAGGGCCAGATAAAAAAAGCATAATCACTTTAGAAATAATGACATTATTTATTTTTATTTATTTATATATCATTATATATATTATTTATATAGCACAATTTAAAACAACAGCTGTTGACCAATGTGCTTTCCAAATAGATAAAATAACAGATAAAAGACAGAAGAGAAAATAAGATAAAATCACATTAATAGATAAAAGACACAGGAAAAATAAAATAAAATAAAATCACATTAATTTAAATTTACCTCAAAGGCTTTTGAGAATAAAAAAGTTTTGAGTCTGGATTTAAAAGTAAGGAGAGATGGAGCCTGTCTTAAGCTAACTATGCTGTCTTAAGCATATTCTTGAATATTGTAATTAAGTGGGGATAGTATTTTATCATCTAAAATGACACATGCACTTCAACTTTAAATAATTTTTTATCTTGAGAGAAAGCAATATCATCACTTGGTCACTACTTATCTAAAGTGACATTTTCAATTGGTAAATATTTTGTTTTATATTTTTATAGTCGTATTTATTGTCTATTATATGTGACCCTGGACCACAAAACCAATCATAAGTCGCACAAGTATATTTGTAGCAATAGCCACAAATACATATGGGTCAAAATTATACATGTTTGCCAAAAATCATTGGGATATTAAGGTCATGTTTCATGAAGATTTTTGGTACATTTTCTACCGTAAATGTATAAAAAATGTATTCATCATTAGCAATATGTGTTGCTTTAAAGGCGATTTTCTCAATATTTAGATTTAGAATTAGAATATTTAGAATTTTTGCACCCTCAGATTCCAGATTTTTAAATAGATGTATCTCTGCCAAATGTTGTCCTATCCCAGTGCTTCTCAATAATTTTCTGTCACGCCCCCCCTAGGAAGAGGTAAACATTTCGCGCCCCCCCAACTCTCCGCCGCGACTGTAAATAGTATAATTTGTCTATAAAATTACACATCTGCAAAACATTGTATGCTTATTAACATTGAGAAAACACAAAAAAATAAATATCGATCAACTTACAACAAAGAATAACTTTATTAACATTGTTTTTTAGTCTGTAACAGAAAAGACTTAAAATGCATCAATTTGCCTGAAATAAAAAAAACAATCCTTATTTAAAGTATAATATTTTTGGACCATTTGATACTGAAAAATTAAATATAATCAATAAATAATAAAAAACACAAGCGGCTAATCAGCGTGATTGGGGTGTAATGTCTTTAAAAATCACTTTCTGAAAAAGTATTTTCCCTGGGGTCTCGCGCGCCCCCCCTGGTGTCGCTTCGAGCCCCCCCGGGGGTCCCGCCCCACTATTTGAGAAGCACTGTCCTATCCTAACAAACCATACATCAACGGAAAGCTTATTTATTATTAAAAAAAAAACGTATGACTGTTTTGTGGTCCAGGGTCACATACTGTATGTTCTTCTTGTAAAACCAGTCAGGAGTATCCCTCCTAAATTTCTAAAAAATGCTGGGTTATTTCCAACCCACTATTGGGTACAAACAGGCACGAGCCCATGATTGGTTGTTTCAACCCAAAATGCTGAATGTTTTAACCCATTGTTGGGTCAAATATAAACATTTTCCAGGTTAATTTCAACCCAGCTGCTGGGCTTGTCCCTTTTGACCCAAAGTCGGGTTGAAAATAACCCAGCATTTTTCAAGAGCGCTTTACAATAACAATAAAGGCTTTTAAATTTAAAGACATTACAGAGATTTTAAGACACACGTATAATGATCTTCAGTTATCATTATTGTCAGACGGAGACTGAAAGGCTGGTGTATGGGGGTCGGTATGATGGACGAGAGGACTTTGCAGTGGTGTTGCAGCCCTTCTTTGAAAACTCTGTTATTCCAATGACTGCGGTTAGTGTCTGAGCCTTGGGCTCCTTTAATATAACCAAGACAGAGCTCATGACTTATTAGCACACAAGCACACACATGTATACACGGTCTACAGTAAATATGGATGTACAGTAAATATACAGAAAGTAATAAAACACTATCAAAACCCACTGCAATTAACAACTGTAATGGCTTTGTAGACTACACTTATTGTAAGGTCATTGACAAAATGTTAAATAGTCTCTCATTTGGATAAGAGTCTGCTAAATGGATAAATGTAAAATCTTTCTCTCAGGATGGCACACCTGACCTAAACTTCTTCTCTGTGGACTGTTTTCATTTCACTGAACGTGGACATGCTGAAATGGCCATTGGTCTCTGGAACAACATGGTGAATATACGCACGCGCACACGTTCACACACGTTCACAACAGCATTTCTTTTGTACTCAACAGTACTTGTCTTGTATTTATTATTTCAAGCTGGAGCCTGTGGGGAGTAAACAAACCTACAATAATTTCACACACGATCGCAGTAAGATCCATTGTCCCACAAAGGTGAGTTTATGACCGATTAAAACCAGTTAATGCATCCAGAGATTTTATAAGGGTAGTTAAAACTCACTTAATCTTGCCCTGGTGGAAATTACTAGATATGTGAATTAGGAAGCACTGACATGGATAATTAAGCGAAATATGCTTTCAAATAATGCCTTCCCTTTCTTCTGCAGGAGCATCCTTTCATTTTTACACGGGTAAACAGTGCGAGTGGCGACTCTGGAGTATCGACCACTGCCGTACCCACTACGGTGGCACCGGGCACCCCTGTCCCTCTAAAATGTTCCAGTGATTCTATACCGGCCTGGGCTGCTGCCATTCTGGCTGTGGCAGGCTTGCTGATCGGTTGGGCCGTAACATGGATCTTCTTCTACTACAGAGAACGAAAGAACCGAAAAGGAAGCCAGGACGCCCATGAAACAGAAATGAAAGGAACCTCACTCTGATAGGATTTTAAAGGAAAATGTATATCAGACAACACAAATGTTCATTTGTAAATTAATTTATTGTTGTAAATTATTTATATAAGAATACTAATGACTACATAATGCACTGACTAAGGCCCTGGTTATCTGACCATAAGCAATAAAGCTTAACTGATTGTATAGTGAGACAAACCTTAAACGCACATTATTAATATCAACACATATTTGTGTAATGTAATAGTATTCAGTCATCAGAGTACAATTTCATATTATTTTCTAAATATATATAATTTATAAATAGTTTAGATCATTTGTTATTTCTTGCTGTTTTTAATATTTTTTAAAGGTTATGTTTATTTTTAGATTTCTTCTCTATTCATGCTCCTCAGGAGTCATCATGACCTGCAGTTAAATTTGCACTGATTTGGTGACACGTGCCTTTAAGTTTCACACCAGTAGATGGCGTCTGTGTCAGTAGATTGTGCCTCACCCCACCCAACACGACAACAAAAAAGTGTTAAATATAGACTTTATATGTAGACATTATAATGCGCCCCTACAGAGACTTTGAACGTACATTATATCATTATAACTGTAATAAATGAAATATCATATAGCAAAAAGTAAATAAGAGTAGCCAATTTTATCCATCAAAAAACATAGTAAAGTTAAACTTGTTTCATAATTTAGGTATTCAGTCTCTAATAAATGCCGCAAATATGAATAAAACCATCAAATATAAAAAAAAACACTGCTCATAAATCGAGAGTAAAAACACTCGGAAAGGAAACCAAACGCACAATTAGCCACACATTAACACAAAATATTATTCACAACAATAAAGCTGCTTTCAACAGGTCAAAAGTTCACTTAAAAATAATTAAATATTTATAAAAATGTCATTAATATTGACGTAATTGCCTGTAACTAAGCGAATGACGTCATTCTGAACGCCACCTTGCGGCGGTTTCCGCTAGCGCCACATGCAGAACACGGCACTGAAGATGGCGGAGGGGGAATTAAACGTTGACAGTCTCATTTCTCGGCTTCTTGAAGGTAAGTACTGTGGATAACGTTACATTTTGTATAGCCACAGTGAGTATCGATGCATTCGTTAATCCGTTATTTTGTCGTAGTTCGTGTATTTTGTCGGTTAATGGAGAATGTGCGCGCTAAAAGCTGAGCTGCGGTTGCCCTGTTTACAAACACGGCAGGGGCCGCGGGCTTTGGGCAGCAGCCTTTATATCAGCGCTGGGAGTTTCCCTCAGATCACATTAAACCTTGCTTTTATCTAGTGGGAATGAAACGTGATAGTTTATATAGCAGTTATAAAAGAAAGAACTAAAGCTAATGAAAGCTAGTGAAAGAGAAACAGGGCTTGACGACGCTGCGGTGTCCGTTCGACGTCGTTGACTTATGTTAAACGTAACCTATGTTACTCTGCTTCAAAATTGTACACTATTGTCAAATTTTACACTAATGCCACATCATAACATTACGTATTATCTTCATAACGAAAAGTATTGCCTTCATCACAATGTTATATTATACACCACATACAATTATTTTATTTTCCTCTTAAAGTTTACAGTGAATACATCTTCATAACGTCATACTTTATTTTCTTATTAAAGTTGACTTGTATTGTCGTGTATCTGACGTGTATACTCTCGTCATAAAAATTTAAATAAAACACATTTTTCGTTATTTTCTTCATAAATGTGTTTGTTAGCTGTGCATTTATTCTGTATTCTAAACATTAAGTTTTCTCATAACGTATAGTTTTAAACTTATTGTCATCATTATAAATAATATAATCCCATAACCTATAATCAAAACTATAAATAATTACACTATATTAAGTTAATGACACATTATTTTAATAATTTTATACTTTACAGTCTGTGCACCTCAGTTTGGATTCATTTTTATAACGCACAATTTGCATTGTTGCACAGCAGCTTTACTTAAAAATAAATTTTAGGACAAATAGTCAAAAGAGGCATAAGAAAAAACTGGATCAAAATAAGGAACAAAGAAGCGATAGAAAACAGGACAATTTTGAGAAAAAAAAGCCTCATTTAGTATAAGTAGATCGATGAATATGCTAATTAGTCCCCGCCTCTACTCTATCATACCAGCACAGACCATAGATATACACTTTGGGGCAGTTTCACGGACAGGGCTTATCCTAGTCCCAGACTGAAATGCATGTTTGAGGTGCCTTAATTTAAAAACACCTTGCACTGACATATCTTAAAGGAATAGTCTACTCATTTTCAATATTAAACTATGTTATTACCTTAACTAAGAATTGTTGATACATCCCTCTGTCATCTGTGTCCGTGCACATAAGCGCTGGAGTGCGCTGCGACACTTCGATAGCATTTAGCTTAGCCCCATTCATTCAATGGTATCAAACAGAGATAAAGTTAGAAGTGACCAAACACAACGTTTTTCCTATTTAAGACGAGTAGTTATACGAGCAAGTTTGGTGGTACAAAATAAAACGTAGCGCTTTTCCAAGCGGATTCAAAAGAGGAACTACACTGTATGGCGCAATAGCACTCTTGGGAGCACTCCGACTCGCCTGAAAAGTCCGCTCCCCTTCTCCCTCTCATAATGGGATAGGGAGGGTGTTACTGCGCCGAGTCAAAGTACTCCCAAAAGTGCTATTACGCCATACAATATAGTTCCTCTTTTAAATCCGCTTAGAAAAGCGCTACGCTTTAGTTTTTTTTACCACCAAACTTGCTCGTATAACTACTTGTCTTAAATAGGAAAAACGTTGATGTGTTTGGTCACTTCTAACTTTATCTCTGTTTGATTCCATTGAATGAATGGGGCTAAGCTAAATGCTATCGAAGCTCCAGCGCGTCGTGCACGCACACAGATGACAGAGGGATGTATCAACAATTCTTAGTTAAGGTAATAACATAGTTTAATATTGAAAATGAGTAGACTATTCCTTTAACATATCAGTGCCATTGTTTTGTCATTGTCTGCCATTGCAAGATGCACATCATTATAATATTACTAAGACCTTAATCTAAACTTTCCTGTTTGGAAAACTGACCCTTAATAGACAAAAGTATTGGGATGCCCCTTCTAATAAAGATGTTTGGGGCAGCACAGTGGCCGAGTCTATGTGGCATACATTTCCATGGCTCGGACTTCCTTGATCCAATCGTTCAACTGTGTTGACGTGATTGTTTACATGTTTGTGACGCAGAAAACGGAGGCAATTTCAAACTGTGGTTTTGTCTTTGTACATCAATACTCAGCAATGGTGTTGAATGGTGGATTTGAACATGGTTTGTGCTTAAGCATATTTTTTAGACATGTAAAAACAAAAGTAAAAACTTAATTTTTACCACAGGAGGATACATTGCATATATTCTTCGTGTTCATTGCGTTGTTGATGCTAAAAGTTTCTTGTAGAGGTAGATTAATCTGCACCGATAGTTCATTGGTGGAGCAATCAGCTGTCGGCAAAAATTTATGCCGATAGTTTTTCTGAGTTGCATCCAATGCTTTATTGTATTATAAAAAAATATTTTTAGATGCTGCATTAGCAGAGAAACCACAGCAGGAACCGAAGTTTGTCGTCATAGCTGACAGGATGTTGACAGGACGCTTATATTAGTAGTACCTCAAAATGTTAAAAATACACGCAGATGGGTGATGCTCATGAAATCCAGATTTAGAAGGTGTCCGGCATCAGAATTTTTAAAAAGCCGTTGAAGCCAATTTTTTGCACATATAAGATTAAGGTCTGAACTTACCATAACCATTATTTTAAGAGGATTTATTTCCTATAGAATTATTTACATTTTTTAGATTATCATTATCATGATATTACATTTAAATATATGCATTTACAAACTCATGTTTTAGTAATGAGAATTAAAAAGTTATCTAGGAACTATGACAAACACAATTTCAACTTTTATCTGGAGAGAAAAAATAAGAACTTGCATACCTGGCAGCCATCTTGAGTGTCACATTATGTCCCTTCCCACAATTTTTTTAATGTTAGTTCCTTGAGGGCTAAACAATGATTGAAAATTGTTGCGGAAGATGAGAAAAATTGGTCTTGGACACATTTATATTCCTTATTATTGCCTCTACATTTTACCAATGAACACCATATGTTTCTTTACTGTAAATGTTTATAGTATAACATGCACTGAAGAATAAATTTTTCCATGTCAAAGAATCCAGTCATGGACACGTTGCGGTAATGATAATAACTTAAATGTGGAAAAAACAAAAAAAATTGGTTTGTATGATGTCATTTAAATCATGTGCAAAATAGTACATGAAGAGATGTTTGTAACTGTATGCTTCTTACTTTGCATTTACTTTTTTTATCAAAATGTTTCATGACACCTCATAAGTCTAATTTCGCGAGAATCACGCAGATAAATTCAACCCAAAGGTTTATTGTCATGATTATTACCATCCATTTGCATTAGTTTATATACAGCTGGTTACTTTTATCCATGATTTAGCCGGCTAAGCTGCATATTTTAAGTTAAGAAAGCAAACAATATGCGGCCGTCAGCTACATTAACATATAAAACAAATAAAAATGAATCGGTTTTCGGCAAGTATGGACCAACCTAGGTATCGGTATCTGTAAAATCCAAAAAACTTTTGTTTATTGCTCAGCTAAGGTTATAAGGGTAAACTGAATACTGAAATCTTTCTGACCTTAACTTTGTAACATTACATTGCACTTATAAATCATAATATTCATTTCATATTGAATTATACATAACTTGACTTGTGTTATGAACCACTTGGTCTTGCAATAGTACAGAAAAAATGGTACAAAAGCTGTGAGTGGGATATCAGTACCCTTTTAAAAGGCCATAATGTACAATTTAAGTACAAATATTTATACATTTGGTACAAGTATGTACCTTTGAGGTACTAATGTGTACCCTTTAGGTACAAAGGTGTGCTTTGTGAAAGGGTACCGCCCCAGTGAACCATTTTCTAAAAATATACTGTAAACTGGAGTGTAAGCCGTGGCATTTACATTTCACCCTTTATAAATGCTGGAGTTGTTTACTTGTTTTTATGTCGATTATCCAAGATTTGTGAGCAGTGGAAGGACAATTATTTCTATTTTAGGATTTTTGGGTCTACTTTGGGTTATTTGTGTGTGTGTCAGTGTTTCTGCATCATTCTTTGCTGTTTAGTTAGTTACCTTTGATAAAAGCAACAGCATGGCTCATTTCACCACCCTGATCAGGATGGCATCGTGCCCATCCATCTGGCTCGACACAACTCCCGTTGACCCCTAACTTAGCAGTGCCATCTGTGATTTTGTATGACCCTAAAGTACAGCTTCTTGGTTCTTCTCACACCTTTAATTTCCTGTCAAACACGTTTCTGCCTGTTTTTCTCAAGCTCTATTTGTGTCGGCGTTGTTTATCTCTGATCTGTGAAGATCAGACAGCATGCTGCTTTACTGACAGTGGTCGGAGGGGAATGTTAAATGGCTTCCCATCAGGATAATCTTGGATTGCTCAATGTGACCCTGTCTGTGTACACACAGATAAATATATTTTCAGATTTACTGCTCTGTGAAAATATAACCTTGATATTTTTATATTGACTAAGGTCATGTCAAAGATTGAAATCAATTAATAAAATGAAAAGTTTTTGAGACTTTAACCTGGATTTCAGAGACAAGGACAAGGTCACATATTCTTCTTTGGGAAATTAATGAATAAATTCCATTCGTAATTTTGTTTGTAAGTGTTGTTATATGACAAGACCTTAACTTGGTAGACACAATGCGTCAGGGCATAGTTTTGTAGTTTATTCCTGCTTTAAACAAGTTGCTTTGCTCCAGCTTGTAATCCACCTCAGGCTTGTCAAACAGGCATATACGCACATGATAAGATTTTTCTTATGTTTAGTCATGCTGAAATAACGCAGACATTTCATCAGCTCATAGACACACTCATGCACTTACACTTTAATCTGTACCCATGGCAGCAATGTTTTACCATGCCTCATAAATTGCTTTGCACTTTACACAAACAGTTGTTGGAGTTACAACATTGCTGCCGAGTATTTTCAACATTTATAAAGTGTGTGGGATATTGTGAGGGTGGATGGCCTGAAGGCTAAAATACTTAGTGCTATTATATAACTGTAAATCATGGCTGTACAAACTGCATTTTTATTTCTTTTTCTGCACAGTCGCATGAAAGTCTGTGCGTCCATGATGACATAATAAAAGTTTCATTATCATCAAGTGTTTTTTTTCTAGTTGTTCACTTCGCTTTCCGAGTCGTTGATACACCATTTGTTGTAATTATATCCAAGAAGCACACGAATGGCACTTTTCCCGTTGTCACCTCAGCTCAACAGTGTTTAGCGTGTAGGGCCTCAGCCAGTCAATAATGATGATCAATGAATCGATATGTTGCGGGCGTTCAGAGTGTAACGACCGTCATTTACAGATTACATTTAAATTTCTTGCCAGAATTTAAGATTACATTTTAAACTGTTTATTAAAAACGGCTTCTGGTCTCCTTCCCTAGCTGCGTTAGCATTGTTGCTATGCTAATCTTGCAGGCTTCCCTAAAAAGGGTCTTTGTTTTCAGTATCCTACCCGTATTTGCATTTTCTGTATCGGACCCTATCAGATCCACTGCGGATGTCATTTCATTGCGTTAGCAGCCAGCCTCATCTCGCATGAAGTTAAAAAGCCCAGGTGTGTGTTTGGCATCGAGCATAATTGTGATCATGGTTAGTTTAACTTCTGCGCGCTTGTTTCATTTTTTTTACCGGCTGATAGTACAAAATCAATAGGAGTCAACACTTTTACCACAAAGTATCAAAAGTTACATCCAGTCATAAATAACATGTCGGCTTATCAGCCTGTCATCCCTAAATAGAAATATGCAATGCAATTTATATAAAAGGCGAGGGGAGTATTTTTTTATCATTTACCAGTCAAATTAGTAACTGAGACAAGATGATTTCTCTTAATAACAAATAGAGCTGGGTGATATGACTAAAAAAATAAGTCAGTATTGATAGTTATCGTGATAAATGACACATCTTTATTCCTGTCAAAGTTTAAGGCAGATTTTTGCTCCTGAAAGAAAGTTGTAAAAACCAGACAGCTAATTATGGTTTGCATTGCATACGATCTGCATATGTAATGCGTCACGTCGACACAGAAGGATAAATGAACACTGACGCATAGCCTACAGTGTACAGGCTACGCAAAAGTATAAATCCGGCTTTAAATTACACGTCACATCATGTTGATTTCAAAAGTCACCAGCAGTGTGAATTAACCAAAATCATATGATTTCTGGAAACTTTTTCAGTGTATTTTCTGTAATCTCTGTGTGAAGCTGAAGTGAATTATGGCTACAGGTTCTCACCTAGATGAAGTTCTCAGACAAACATGAGCTGTGAATCTGTCGTCAACCACACTGCTCTGCTAAATCTCTGCTTAACAGTTAAACTCTCTCGACTGTGCTTGCCAAGCCAAGATCATTCCTGCAGAATTCCAGACAATCTCAAAATTCCCACTCGCAAGCATCGGTTCTCTACGTGCTGACATTGCTGTGCAACCAGATTATGACATTAAGTCCTAACTTATGACATAATGTTTATTATTTACGGTGTGTCAATCATTGAAATGTTTTGAGAGTATCACTCAAAGAATATGCACAATCAGAGATTAGCGTTTTATTGATTTTTGTGAGTCATTGTTAAATGTTGACTGAATAATAGTTTAAATATCATTGTGAGTTATGGGGCATACACACCAAATGCGAATTCAACGATTTGCGTGACTAGATTACACACCATGTAAAAACGTGAATAGACTCGCGGGGCCATGCAAAATATGCAAATTGGGATGTGCAATTGCCACGAAAAAAACGTGATATTAGCCTTAAACGCGTCTTTGCACAAGTTGAAAATGTTCAACTCAAGTAAAGAATCTGCATGACACGAAGTTAAATCCCACGAGCAAGGAACGTGATGCTTCACGTTTGGTGCTTCGTGTCTAGGACAACTCGGAGGTATCATACACCGGAGGTGCCCATTAAATAGCGTGAGCTTAGTCAGATCGCATCTACTTTAAAATGCAAAATACGTTAGCAGCCAATGTTAATCGCTAACGATTTGGGACAAATATGATGTTATTTAATGTTAAACTATGTGAGTGGCACTCTGTGGCGCAAAAGGGATTTGAGCACCGTCCAGAGTCACAACGGACAGATGCTGCCAGGTGCCGCCGGTGTGTGTACATTCATAGAAAATAATGTGTTCTGTTTTTAGATAACACAACGCAGCACTTCTCGTCCGGTGTGCGACCCCCTTTACACAACCATACTTTTGCTAAACAACAAAGTCTGTTTGCAGCTCATTTTTACCAAGAATTGCCCGCTTAGATAGATGGGATGAAATGTGCCATTTCTTTTTTTCTGTGCTTCTCTGTATTTACTGTGAAGTTGCTTTTGATACAACAATGCAAAATTCTGTGCATTGCATTTTGTCACAGTGCGTATGCGTCAAACATCTGTGTAAATAAACTATGCTTTGCAAAGCTGTGCAATCGACCATGCTTGTATGTTCACAGGTACACATAAAAACAGACTATACTTAAGCAGGGAAAAAGGTTAAGGGTTTGAACCCAGGGAACACCCAAACTGATAAAATGTATACGTTGTAATCCACTATAAGTCACTTTGGATAAAAGTGTCCACCAAATGCATAAATTGAAATGCAAAAATATAACATTTACAATTCTTAACTTTGGTCAATCCAATGCTAGTTATTTATAAAAGCATGCCTTTATTAACCTGTAAAAACTCCTGAAAGTTTTCTTTTATTAAGCCTTTCAGATTAGAGTTTGTTGTGTTAACCAATTAGTGAATTTATTGATTTGAAATCCAATTTTTATGTTTGGGGATTTGTTTCATACCATTCATTGAGGTTGTAAAACTTGGCAATTAGCAACAATTAGCAAATGATAACATTATTGTAATTTCTGTTTTTGTAGTGCGAGGATGTCGTCCAGGGAAGATCGTTCAGATGACTGAGGCAGAAGTTCGAGGACTCTGCATTAAATCTCGGGAGATCTTCCTCAGTCAACCCATCCTGCTGGAGTTGGAGGCACCGCTTAAAATCTGTGGTAGGTTGGTTTACCCTCCTCTCTTGAGTGGAAAGGATATCTAGCGTTTTAATTACATTCCATCTCCTCAACTCCCATAAATGTCAAGGTTTTGGCAAGTCTTTGTGTGTGTGTAAGTAGAACAGGTTATAAATATCAATGTAATGAGGATAGGTTTGAGGTCATTTTCCTTCTTTCTGTCACGCACACCTGAGACCCTTACGAGTGTGTGTGGGTGTTTGCATCATTAACCTAAATTTTGGTTGACGTGAACTCACGAGTCAAGGTCCACGAGTCAAGGAGCTGAGAACGGTGTCCTTCAGTTTTTCTTTCTTTTTTATAAAGTCACTTAAGTTTTGTCTCTTTCTGTTTATAGGTGATATCCATGGGCAGTACACAGATCTGTTGAGGTTGTTTGAGTACGGCGGTTTTCCTCCGGAGGCAAACTATCTCTTTCTGGGTGATTATGTTGACCGAGGGAAGCAGTCTCTGGAGACCATCTGCCTCCTGCTGGCCTACAAGATCAAATACCCCGAGAATTTCTTCTTGCTGAGGGGGAACCACGAATGCGCCTCCATCAACCGTATCTACGGCTTCTACGATGAGTGTATGCATCAGAGCTTTTTCAAACAATCTCCTGGCACACATTTATATAAAAAGTATCATATTATTGATTTTCTCACCCACTTACATTTCAAGTCCCTAAACAAACTTTCAGGTCATGCACCATACTTCATAATCATGCAAGTATATGTCTGTTTCATTGCAGGCAAACGCAGGTTCAACATTAAACTCTGGAAGACGTTCACAGACTGCTTCAACTGCCTCCCGATTGCTGCCATCATAGATGAGAAGATCTTCTGTTGCCATGGAGGTGAGAACAAGAATAAATGATGGGTAGTTTTACAAAACAATTTTTTGGCTAGATGAAATAGGGCAGCGGTCTAAAGACATTAACACATATCTCTCTGTCCATTTTTCAAGGTCTTTCTCCTGATCTTCAGTCAATGGAACAGATACGCCGGATTATGCGACCAACCGATGTCCCGGACACAGGTGTGTTTGGCAGTGCAAACATGTGACATTGTCTGTATAATCCAGGATAGTCTCATAATCATCAGTGGTTCTTAAACTTTTTCAGCATGCGGGCCCCTTTGTGTACGGTGCATTCGTTCACGGCCCCCCCAAAGAAAATTTATGACATAAAACTGTTCTAAAACTTCATATTTTAATTAAACAAAACATTAAATTATACAAAGTAGTGCTGCCTTATTTTTTTTAAATAAATTAATGTATTTTATAAAAATGTCATAAAACTGGGGCCCCCCTGGCACCATCTCGCGGCCCCGGACCCCAGTTTGAGAACCACTGTCATAATCGAATTATTAGATTAGGAGCATGACACTTTGAATTCAATCTTTAACATGACCTTACTCGGTCAAAGAAATCAAGGTTATATTTTCACAGGATTTGCTTTACATTATGTAGGATGATTTTATGTAGAAAACAGTAAATCACAAAAACTGGTGTTAACTCTTTCCCCGCCAGCCTTTAAAAAAAAAGTTGCCAGCCAGCGCTAACATTTTGTATAATTTTTACAAAAGTTGAATGCCTTCCAGAAAATGTTTTTTCTTTAAATATATAAACATACAATATATCAAATAAAATGAAAATGGCATCTGTCCTTTTACCTGACCTGAAATGCTAGTTATTTCGCTACAATGAGACTAACATTATGAACGTATTGAGTTAGCGAACGTACATCGACACCTACAATGTTTACAATATTTCATTCATATCACGACATTGTGAGTTATTTACTAAGTCATATAGTCAGACTATCTTTAACCATTTGTAAGTTAGATGAACTTCATCCATAAGCTTCCGAAAAGGAGCTGGCAACGACCACTAGTTATATCCACATTGCTGTGCGCGCTGTCGATATCTTCTAGAACAGACTTGATGGCAGAATCTTCACATCTCAATTCTCCAGCGGCCGCCGTCTTTGTTGTAAACGGATTTAACACAAGCGCTCTTTGGTGACATGGTTGATTACGTTACTGTTGATCATCTGTCCATCATTGTATAAAGCTCTGCCTGACAATTTGATTGGTTTGACCAGCTTTCGGTCACACATCGTAGCGCCACAACGGAGCGACTCCAGACCGAACTTCCTGACCTGAAATGTTGTGGGCTAAGTTCGGCAGGTACGCAGGCTAAGATAATTGCACTTTTGAAGAGATCAGATTCAAAGTGATCCTCAAAAGATACACAGAGTTCTTACTATTTTTAACTAAAGGGTTGCTTCCGGGTTTGATAAGTTGGGTAAAGGTGGAGAAGATAATAGCGGAAACATGAATTGCCAGAAAAACTCGTCATTGGCGGGGAAAGAGTTAAGATGCATTTTGGTCGATCGGAAGTGGACGTGGCTAAAGACAGGTGTAAATGGGATGTAAAATGTTTTGAGCTTGCTCACTTTCGACATTCAGAGGTAGTCGAAAACACATTAGACCGGATTGCTTTCGTGGTTTTGACGCACACAGCCACAAAACACTGCCTTCACTGCAAAAAATTACTTTTTTTTTTCGTCTTGTTTTCCGTACTAAAATTCTTAAATCAAGATGTATTTTCTTTATAAGCAAGAAAATAAGTAAATTTTTTTAACAAAAATATACAATGTAAGTGAATTTGTGCTTAAAAAAAGCAAACAATCTGCCCATTGGGTGAGAAAAATACTTTTTTCTATACACTTAATCCAAAAAAATTCAAGAAATTTGGCAGATTTTTTTGCTTGTTTTTAAACACAAATTCACTTACATTTTGTATTTTATTTGTCAAAACATTTTAACTTTTTTCTTACGTCATTTTTCTCATTAAGAAAATACATCTTGACATAAGAATTTTTTGATATTTTTTACTGAAACTATTGTAAATACTAAGTAAGAAAGTCGTTTTTTGCAATGTATTGGTCTAATGCAGTGGTTCTCAAACTGGGGTCCAGGGCCCCCAGGGGGGCCGCGAGATGGTGCCAGAGGGCCCCAGTTTTATGACATTTTATAAAATACATTAATTTATCATGAATTCTGTGAAATTAAACCTAAAAAAATAAGGCAGCACTACTTTGTATAATTTAATGTTTTGTTAAATTAAAATGTTAAGTTTTAGAACTGTTTTTTTGTCATAAATTTTCTTTGGGGGGGGCCGCGAAGGAATGCACCATACACAAAGGGGGCCGCACGCTGAAAAAGTTTGAGAACCACTGGTCTAATGTGTTATGTATAGAGCAAAATGTTTTAACATATGACATGACTTCTAGCACAAACACACAGTGTACAGTCCTATCATTGATAAAACTGAAGCGCTGTGCAGGCGAGTAATGCTGCATTCAAACCAGCCGCGGTAGAGGCTTCAAGCGCAAGTGATTTCAATGTTAAGTCAATGTGAAGACGCGTTGACTCGCGTCTGGAGGTCTCACGGCGAATGGCCCAAATTGAGCGTTACTGGGGCAAACACGCGAGTTGAAAAAGATTAACTTTGGCGGAAAACTCACCGCGTTAATCAGATGCTTGCTCTAGTAGTGAGGTGATTACAGAAAGTGAGTAGCAGAAGCCCCTCCCATGATGCGAATTTCCACGTGAATGTCTTGATGGCTAGAATTTTACATGCGGCTTTCGCGCGTGAATGAATCGAATTTTGAAGTTGCAAACTAGACGTGGTCGACACAATTTTAACGCCTCAAACGCAGCTGGTGTGAACCCACCGTAAAAGTTGCGTGAGCTTATTATGTACAAAACTCTGTGCTGCATGTTTGCTAACAAAACATCAAATTAAACCCGTCATTTCTCCCGCTCGCATTTAAACGAAAGCAGATGGACTCGCCCACAGACCGCCCCCTCAGTAATCAGGACCGAAACCGGTTGAAAGTGGACTAAAGAGACGGATTAAAATACCAGGTGTAAACGTGAATGTGTCTCTCTCATCCACTTGTGATCCAATCGACAATAAAAAGCTTAAAGGAGAAAAGATGAAAGATACAACAGATGCATATTCTGTCTTTTGCTCTGCAGGTCTCCTCTGTGATTTGCTGTGGTCTGATCCAGATAAAGACGTTCAGGGGTGGGGGGAGAACGATCGTGGAGTGTCTTTCACTTTCGGTGCCGACGTAGTCAGCAAATTTCTCAACCGGCACGATCTTGACCTCATCTGCAGGGCGCACCAGGTACTTCAATCAGTCAGAATCCATTACCTAGTCTTTTTAAGTAGTTATGAGTGACCTCCAGCATGTTGTGGGTGTGGCTATGCCTAGTTTATGTTGTATTAAGTGCGGTTTGTCTTGTAGGTGGTTGAAGATGGATACGAGTTCTTTGCGAAGCGCCAGTTGGTCACTCTGTTCTCAGCACCAAACTACTGCGGGGAGTTTGACAATGCTGGCGGGATGATGAGCGTGGACGAGTCTCTCATGTGCTCTTTTCAGGTGGGTCATCGAACACAAACACACACGCACATTTACCAGGGTTCACACGGGTCCTTGAAAGTTTCTAAATCTGGTGGAAAAAATTCAAGGCCCTGGGAAGTTTTTGAAAATATGCATACATAGATACAGGTCACTGAAAGAGCTTGAATCTATTTTATGCAAGAAGTTTTCTGGAAAAAAATCCATATTATTCCCTGTGTAGTGTAGGATAAAATCATACAATTTCTAGACTTTTTAAGCACACGTGCTAAACTGTTCGCTTTAAATGCTTATATCTTCTGCGAATGTTGATTCATACCAAAATGCTTTTTTGCATAGTTGTGTTTGACACATGAAAACGTCTCAGGTTACATATGTAACTGTTGTTCCCTGAGAAGGGAACCAGACGCTGCATCTCCCTTGCCATACTTCCTTGGTCCATGTAACGCCGTCTTTGGCAATATTTCAGATAGCGATATACTTCCTGGCTCCAGCATCACCATGTCTTTGTCGTTAAGCTTCACCATTGGTTGATTTTGATATACTCATTCAGACGCACTTACCCAAAGTGTCACCGCAGTGACGCAGCGCGTGTTCCCTCAAAAGGGAACTGTAACAATGTATTTTAAAAGGTATAAACTCGATGTAACCTTGCTCTCACTTGAAATGTGTCCACACATTTAGTCCTTGAATTTGAGGGTAATGGACCTGGAAAGTCCTTGAAAGGTCGTTGAATTTGAAGTTAACTAAGGTGTGGGAACCCTGAAATACACACAATTTAATCTACACATTCTTTTCTTCTACAGATCCTGAAACCGTCAGAAAAGAAGGCAAAGTATCAGTATGGTGGGGTTAACTCAGGGCGACCTGTAACCCCGCCACGTACCGCCCAAGCTCCCAAGAAGAGGTGAACAGCTTGCCACACCCTCCAAGCACCCTCTTTCTTACCCCAGCCAAAAAAAAACAAAACATGCAGGCTGGGGCAGCTTTACCCTTAACTCCCCTCTGGTATCTCTCAACCTACCCTGCCAACCTTTTCTCTCTTAAAATTTCATAACGTTTGTGTACAGAGATTTTGCCGTGACATGTTGATGATTTCTCGTTTAATTCGCTTTGCTTGTTTGTTTATTGGTATTTTAATAATAATAATAATAATAATGCTTTGGGAAGCATCTCTTATTGAGCTGTTCTACATGAACAAATCACACAAAAATATCTTAGTAGTGTCGCATTTTATTAAACTTTACTTCGAAACTGTTTTATTATTTAAGTAAGGAGTGAAAATGTTAAGTATTGTAAGTTGCATATTTCGCTACAGTTTTAACACGGAGGATTTCACACACTGACACAGTTTAGGCCTTCATTTTAGGCTTATCTCTTAATTCTGGGTGTTGTATCACACAGTTCAACACATGCTTTACATGATGACTAGGTCAAAGCAGAAAAAGCTGAAACAGGGACTTTAACACATTTATTTGAACAGCTGCATTTACAAACAGCATTGCATGTTCTGTTTTTTCAATAACATTAGGATTTACATCAAAACTACAAAAAAATAATAAATAGTCGAACCTTAACTATCTGTTTAACGTGATGTTTTTATGTCTTATGATAGTAACAATTCAAGAGAAAAGTGTCATGGCATACCACTTCTTTGCATGACCCACACGTTCACATCAGTAATAACCTGTCTGAATTTCACAATCCACCAGTTTTCCTATTGGACATCGAGAAACTGACACGAGTGTAGCAGGTAGCGCCTCCCACTTGTTTTAGTGTCTTCATCTACATTTAGGTGGTGATAAATCTATCGGACGTTCAATTAGCACATTCGGCAAAAAAGGGTTAAAATGCCTTTTTTGGCAAGGGAAGCGTTTCCTCACATTAATATACATTTTTAATAAATTCATTCTTTAATGTTTTTATTTCTGCGTGTTGTTGGTTACTTCTTGACTTTTTAATTTATTTTCAAATTTTGGGAAAGCTATCGAAGTGTTATATAGCAGTTCATGAGTTTTGCATAAGTGGGCTTCAAACTTAATAAATGGAAGAAACATTCTGTGCCTGCTGTGTGTTTGTGTTCTGTAGTAAACATATGAATACTAAGTAAAGTGTTGGAGATTGAACAGGGATTTGTTCAAACACGTTGTTTAGCTAGCAGACATGTAACACTGAAGTGCTGGAAAATGAGGATGAATGCAATCTGAGGTCTGTTGTCATGGCTACTCCAGCTTTGCATTTCAATGTGGCTGAAACCAAATACTGAGGCGAAGTATAAATCACTAATCATTACATTTTGAGGTTTACTCTGAAATTTCATAACAAGCATTCATTTTTTTATCTGAATATCTAACACCACTATGGTGTTTTGTCATGACAAAGATTTTTAGCTTGTCACATGTCTGGAAGGATTGCAAAGTGACCACTCCAGGCTTGTGTTTCTCCCAAGGACACACTTACCAGGTTTTTTGGATGTTACTGAATCAAAATTCCTATTGACCAATCAGACTAGAGATTTAGGATTGTATTTTTTATCAAGCTTTAAAGGGATAGTTCACCCAAAAATATTGTATCATGTTGTTTTGGACCTGTATGAGTTTGTTTTTTCTGATGAACACAGAAGAGGATATTCTGGTGGATGATGGTTGGTACATAGCTGGTAGTAACCATTAACTTCCATAGGATAAACAAATACTATAGAAGTATTGTGATAAATGATGGTAAGCACACAGTTCACGGCATCCATTGAATTTCATAGAATTAGTTTATCCTACTATGGAAGTCAATGGTTACCACCAGCTGTGTACTTGTCATCATTAATCAAAATAGCTTATTTTGTGTTTATCAGAAAAAAGAAACTCATACAGGTCTACAACAACATGAGGGTAAATGATGACACAATTTTCAGTTTTGGGTGAGCTATCCCTTTAATTTATGATTTCTGGTGTGGTGTTAGGGATACACTTAAAAAATAAAGGTGCTTAAACGGTTCTTCACAGCGATGCCATAGAAGAACCATTTCTTTTATACTTTTTTATAATCTAAAGAACCTTTTCTTTACTTCAAATAACTTTAAGTTTAGTTTGATGTTAAAGGTTCTTAGTTCTTTTATGGCATTATGTTGCGCCTTTATATTTTAAAAATGTAGATTTAGGACTTTTTAGACAACAATTTCTTTAGAAAAAAGTGATTCCGGAAGCAACAATAACGCTGATAAAACCTAGTTCATGTAGCTCACTTGTTAATGCATTGTGTTAGCAACATAATTCCCCTGGATCAGGCATAATAAAAAATGTGTGCATATGAATGGGTCACTTGGGATAAAACCCATACGGCAAAAAATATATATATAAAAAAAATGTTTTAATATATTTCAAACTATACAAAAAAATGACCAAAAATATATGTGCTGAAATATATTATGCAATATGTTTACAAAAATGCATTTTTCACAAATCTTCACAATTTTTTGTATATTTTGAAATATATTTTATAAATAAATATATTTTAAAACATTTATATTCAAATTGGAAAAAGTTCAAATTAAATATTTCAACTACTAAAATATACTTGTAGTTTTATACATGCATATACACTTTATACTTATTACATTTTATACAAACCTATATTTTGGCCAGAAACAATTTATTTTTGCTATATGTGTTGTAAAATTAGAAATGTGTTTGTTGCCGCTAAAATACCCCCATACGGCAAAACAAGTAGATTTCAAAATATACAAAAATGGCCCAAAAATATATTTGCTAAAAATATATTATGGAATATTTTAACAAAAATATTTTTCATTGATATAATTTTTGGGCATTTTTTTATATTTTGAAAAATATTTTAAAAATAATTACATTTAAAGCATTTTTGCTGTATGAGATTCAAAAATATATTTATATGAGCATTACTTTCTACAAAATGTATTAAGCATATATATATAAAAAAAAATTGGCTAGAGAAATTTATTTTTTGCCATATGGGACATTCTGAAATATATGCTGATATATATAGGTTAAAACTAAATATATTTTCAAATTCAAAAATGTATTTAATGCAACTTCATACAAAATGTATTTAGCATATATTTACAAATATTTTTGGCCAGAGAATTTTTTTTTGCCTGGGAAGTACCTGGCAAATTTAAACC
Source organism: Misgurnus anguillicaudatus (assembly GCF_027580225.2). Taxonomy (NCBI): domain Eukaryota; kingdom Metazoa; phylum Chordata; class Actinopteri; order Cypriniformes; family Cobitidae; genus Misgurnus; species Misgurnus anguillicaudatus. The sequence goes on from NC_073343.2 coordinate 32,358,656, forward strand.
AAATTATGCTAACCACATGACTTTGAAATGAAATTTTTCGAAACGGGTAAAAGTCTCAGTAAAGGCTCCAGTGAAGTAATTTCATCAGCTATGTAATTTCAATTTTAAAAATAATTAAATTTAAAGCATTTTTGCCATATGAAATTCAAAAATATATTTAATTGAGCATTACTTTCTACAAAATGTATTTAGCATATATTTAAAATATATTTTTGGCTAGAGAAATTTATTATTTTTGCCGTATGGGACATTCTGAAATATGTTGCTATATGAAGGTTAAAACTAAATATATTTTCAAATTCAAAAATGTATTTAATTAGGCTTAACCTTATACAAAATGTATTTAGCATATATTAAAAATACTTTTGGCCAGAGAAATGTATTTTCTTTTTTTTGCCGTATAGGATGTGCCTGGCAAATTTTAAAAAAAATTATGCTGACCACATAACTTACATTTTTCAAACTTAAGGGTGAAAGTCTTGGTAACGGCTGCAGTAAAGTAACTGTTTTAATTCCATAATCAATGTTATTTCACTTTCCCTTCACACTCCAATCTCTGGTTTTGGGTCTCCCCAAAACAGTTTTGTCTTCTCCAAAACTCTGCCACCCACATGAGTAACATTGTTCCATGCAGCGCTCGCTGCTCTTCTAATTGGGCTATCAAATAGGAAGCCACAGAGAAGAATACAAGGTAGGACCATGTGCAGTTCAGCCAAAATCCACAAAAACAGCACGAAGAAACCGACTTTCAGAAGCAGGAGTGCAATATCAGACCACTGCTCTCCAAAGATCTCTCTCAGCCAACGGCCCAACTGGCCAGCTCTCTGAACCAGCTTTCCCATGATCCCGTTCTGAGATAGAGAACAATGATCAGTAATTGATGCACATTACATACATAACATATATTTATTGTTACCTGTTGGTCTTGAGTTGATGGAGAATTCATTCTTGTCTTGAGATTGACTTTTGGTGAGAGTCTCTTCTTAACATAATCTCTTTTTATGCAGACTTTCTCCAACATGGTCAGGTTTCTTGTGAAGAACAATTTATTTAATGAGTAAATATTACAAATGTGTCCTAAAAAGTGTTAAACACTAACAAAAAATGCTTCTGGAAAACTACCTAGATATTTAGATGGTTTTGGACTTTCTACAATATTTCTTACCTACTTGCTAAAAAATGTCAGGAGGCTTTTCTTTAAAAGTCAAGTGATGCTGAAAGAGATGCTCAAATATCTACATTTCTTACTAAAAATCGAATTATCTACAACTCTGAACACACTTGTCTCATTCAGTTAAGAGAGAAACGTTAGAAGTAATAATAATTTAAAAGAAAACAGTGCTTTAAGTCAATTCAAAGAATATAATAAATATTCAGAAGACGCATTCTGTTACTGTGAATGGGGAAAAGTGCAACGCCTTCCAATAAAAAGAGCCAATCATCAATCGTTAAAAGACTGACGATTCACTGGAGGAGGGGTTTTATATGTCGTGTTGTGAACATGACGCATGCGCAGTACCTGGAGCAACCTATAAAAATGTGTTTTTAAGCCCAATTTCAAAATGTATGGTTTAATAAATGTCAGCGATTTCAAAAACATCGTTCTCCCATTCAAGCAAGAAGGTCTTGTATAAGTGAAATAGCTGCACAAGGGTGTTAAAAAATGGCCACCGAGTGCGGAGACTTTCCCTAAAGGAGCTTTAGTTAATAGTAAATAATCAAAACAGCATCTTTAAAACCAGTATTTACAAGTTACTTTAACTTGTAAATACATATACTTACATAAACGCTTATATACATACATTAAAAAAAATATAAAAACACAACTGAATAGCAATTGCGTGTCCTCCCGGTCAGCAGAGGGCGTTAGCAGCACCATCATCGTTTCTACATCCGATGAGTATGTGTCATCCAAACTCACAGCAAAACAACATACTGACACCTCAGCTGGATCTACTGACCCGTTTGGGTCCAATAACCCCTTAACACTATCGCAGACTTCGCTGATAGACCCATAAGCACATCAAGTGGCGGATCCGGTGCCTGTGAACAAGTTTATGTCGTAAGATCCCTAGGGGTAAGGCTCTGGTTCCGCCCGAATCATGTCCTGCAGTCTGCTGGAGTTCGGCCGGGTCCAGGAGCTCAGGCAGGTGCGAGAGTTTCTGTTCGCCACACAAAACACCGCAGGTCCGGATGAAGAGAAAACAAAAGCAGGTATGGATGAAGTCAGTCCATATGTCTGTTTTGCTTTTGCTTTGGTCCAGTTGTTGATGTTTCACTGCACTGCGGCTGTTCAGCCGATGTCATTTCGGGTTTGTGGGTTTGGGTTTATACAGTTACCTTGCTGGAAAGCAATAGAAGATGAAATCGTTTCTGTTACATAAACAATTATGAACCATCAACTGTTAACCATTAAAATCATTACAACATGTCAATGCACTGCGTTTTGGTCTGATTACAATAGGATTGAATGGTGCTCTGTTGGTTCAATCCATCAGATAACATCCCACCCACTAGAACCCAAAACAGAGACCCACATAGACCATTGAAGTTCCCAATAAAACAATACAGTTCCCATTATAACCATTAAATCCATTATAATTTCCGTAATGCTGTTTTCAACAGGATGGGTTTTAGGGGACAATGCAGAATCATAGTCATGATCAAAACTGTGGCAGGTTGTGACCCATGTTTTGTGAGAGTTGGCCCAACCTAATTCAAGTAAATATAATTTCCTAACTTTTAGTCAATGAGCAGTGTGTTTGTAAAAGTAAATTATCTGAAGGTTATGCAGAATAACTCTGCTAAAAGAGAGATTTATATAAAGAGAGATCAAGAGGGAGAAAAGGAGGTTTGTTTGCCCTTGGTGAATGACTCATCCTGCAGAAGTGTCCTGAAACACATGACTGACAGAATGAAAGATAAATGGAGAGAGGGGAAATAAAGAGGTATAATGATGCCTTGCAAATCATGTATTATCTGAATAGCAAGCTGCATTCAAGATTCAGTCACAGGATTGACAGGCGGCGTGTGAGTCAGCGCTCTTGACCATAAAAATGTGTGACCATCGAGAGAAATGAGCGTACAGATAATCATAGAAGGATGATATAATGATATGACACTGTGTGCATGCTTAGAAACTGATAAGACACCAGGTCAAGTTATCTGGATTTCTTCTATTGTGGTCCCATTATTGATTAATTCTCTGACCTTCTCTGTCCATCTCTCTTACGCGTTTTTTAGAGAACGAGTTAACATGGGATGACTCAGACTGGGGATCCTGGGAGAATCCTGACACTAAAGAGAATGAAAACCAGGTTTGTATTCCCTAAAAACGATCACCATTATTTACTCATCTCAAACCTGTATGCTGCCTTGTTGTTGGTTCCTGCGTGTCATAATCGAAAGTGGCTTTTTAGTAGATATATTCGATGGCTGAATTAGATTGGAATATTTTCAGTGAATAATGACTTAAAGGTGCATTGTGTAACTTTTAGAAGGAACTCTTTCACGCTATTGACGTGTTATTTGGTCAATTAAGAGAAATCAATTCCTTGCCAATGACGATTTTATATGGCAATCCATATTTCCGCTATTATCCACTAGGTGGGGCTTTTACCCAACTTTTAAAACACCAAAGCATCCACTGATCCAAAAGCAGTAAAAACTCTGTATATGTTTTGATCATCGTTCTGAATTTGATCTCTTATCTCAGCTTTTTGTTTAAAATTTGGTATTTTTTAAGAAACTTGCCCATATTTGAGAGGTGATAAAAGAGAACAAATGATAGGATAAATTGTTTTTTTTTGTTTATTTGTTTCTTTCTTTCATTTGATATATTGTATGTTTATATATTTAAAGAAGAAGTGTTTATGGAAGGCATTGAACATTTGTAAAAATTATAAAAAATGCTGGCGCTGGCTGGCAACTTTTTTTTAAATGCTGGTAGGGAAGAAGTTAACATTTTATCTGTGGTTTTTTTTTTTATTTAAAATGTTTTGGTTATTTTTGGTTTTTATTATTTTAAAATTAGCCATTTTTATCTATGTACACCGCGTGTGCCCTTACATGGAAGTCGCCATTTCGTGCCGCCATGTTTCTACAGTAGCCCTAAACGAACAAACTGCTCAACCGAGCCTGTTTTGTCACTACGTTGTCTCAGACGATGGCGTGTTTTTCCTGTGGCGGCTACCGTGGCTTCTCTATGCGTTTCGAAAGGAGGGGTGAGCTGTGAACTGAGCTGTTGGTTGCAATTCACAATCTTACCACTAGATGCCGCTAAAATTTCACACACGGGACCTTTAAATTTAGAGAGGCACAGTATTGGATTTTTTGCAGATAATTTTCAACTCATTAGCCTATACCGATATAAGCCAGCAAAAAATGTTTTCCAAGGCCTTGTTTCCAAACGAATACAGGTTAGAATGAATAAAAGAACAATTTGTAATTTTCTTTTTATGATGATATAACATTGTTCAAATAATCTATAACAATAACAATAAAAATATGTCAATCAGCTTGTTCTTTAAAGATGAATGGAATTGCAATTTGTAACCTAAATATTTTATATAGAGCAGTCGGTGCAGAAAGCATGACCGACAGTTTTAATTGTTCACGATTTAATAGTCTACACCAGGGTTCCCAAATCTGACCCTGGAGGGCCGGAGCACTAGAGAGTTTAGCTCCAACCCTGATCAAACACACCTGATCAAGCTAATCAAGGTCTTCGTGATCACTAGAAAATCACAGGTGGGTAAGTTTGATTAGAGTTTGACCTAAACTCTGTAGTGTTCTGGCCCTCCAGGGTAAGATTTGGGAAACCCTGGTCTACACGCCTAGCTGACATGATCCCGACGTGCATGATCAACACGTCTTTATATCTGCAAATCACATTGCCATAATTTTCCATATATGGCTAAGGATGATAATATCATGCATCCGTACTTAATTTTCTGTTTGTTGGAATATAGCTTTCAGTATTATTATGAATGTCCTTTTATTCCCTTGAATGTTGTTGGTCCTGTTCCAATTTTCTGTTTCCGTCTAGGCTGAAGAAGAACAGCAGCAACAGAGCGCCCCCTGGCTGCAGGACTGTGTGCTGTCTCTCTCCCCATGCTCAGATCTTCTGGTCATAGCTAGAGAGCAAAAAGCTGCTTTTCTCTCTGGTATGCACACACACAGAATATTTCGTGTTAATATCTTATTTGTTTAATTATCAGTATGAATAATATGTCAATTGATGGATTGATTGACAGCTAAGTGGCGGACAGATGAAGGCGGACAGGAGGAGATGACCCTCGGTGTGAGCTGGAGCGGAGCGCTGAGTGTTGAAGAAGGGTGAGAGGTGGAAGAGGAGAGAGAGGGGGTTAGGGTTGGATGGGTTTATAGGAAATACACCAGAGATAGAAACCCTCAAGAGTATGCTGTTTTATGACAGACAAGAAGAAGCAATTCAGAGACAGAGATGAAATGCTGAAGAAAAGTCACTGAAGTCAAAAAGTTGTTGACAGCTGACTGTTTACATTTGCTTTTCAATGTTCTGTGTTTGTTCTTATAGGGAGTGCATCAGTAGTGTTATCTGTATTCCATTGGCCAGCCAAAAGAGGTGAGGACGTCTCACATACACATATTACATATTGATGATATTGATCCTAAAAATAACATTTTTGAGACTTTAGCCTGAATTTTGCTGACATGGTACATGAGTCTTGTTTGTGTTTTATGAGTTTTGGGTATGTTTATGTGTTTAGGAGTTCCACAGGCCGGCCTGATTGGACCTGTATTGTGATTGGGTTCAGCTCAGGTTATGTCCGTTTCTACACAGAGGTACTGTCATGATTTCTGACCTACAACTTTAGTAGTTATATATTAATATATAAAGAGTTTAGATGCAAGTGCATACAAATTTTCTTATAAATGAGCATTTTTATTAGGCTCTTATGTTTAGGTTTAGTAATTTCACTTTAATGGCAATGAAAAGATTATAAATTTTTCTCAAATATCACTTTAGTCTTTCAATCTGTATTTATTAAATTTGACTGTCTTTCGCTGCAAGCCCTGCAAGCGTTTTTTTGCAAAAACCTTGAATTCTAAAAAAAATCCACTTCTTTGGACAAGAGAGTAAACATTTGCAAAATCACTAAATATGCAACTATAAACATTGCAAATGGTAAAAGTCAGACTTCAAAATGTAAAAACTGAACCACACATTAGGGGGCGCTGTGATTCACATGGTTGCCGCATTCGGGTTGTATTCAGGTCCAAGTACTAACAAGGGACGCAAGTTTGAATGTGATCCACGTTGTTTTCCCATTTATCTTTCGTGCACTTAGAGGACTTTGCTGAAAATCGAAGTGGCGTTTAATAGTTTCTGTTAACAAAGCGATATTTCTGAAGGTTTGAAATTATGCAGATTTTAAGCAAAAGTATTTGATGAACATACAGTACGTGCCGATAGCATTCGGTTAAGATCTTTATCAAATTTTTAATGGCTTTTGTATCTGAGCTCTTCATACATAGGTACCTTATATATATATATATATATATATAAGACGTATCAGCACTGCAGATAGTTCATTAGTGTGTTTGTGTATATATAGAGTGGCGTTCTTCTATTGGCTCAGCTTTTGCATGAAGATCCTGTGCTCCGTCTCAAATGTCGTACCTATGAGATTCCACGACACCCTGGAGTAGCAGAACAGGTACAAGACGACACACATACTGATGATGGAGACAGATTCTGATTCTGATTGTGTTAAATTCTCCAATGTGTTATTTCTTGTAAGCTTTCTGTGTTACAGTGGGGCAAAAAAGTATTTAGTCAACCACCAATTGTGCAAGTTCTCCCACTTAAAAAGATGAGAGGGGCCTGTAATTTTCATCATAGGTACACTTCAACTATGAGAGACAAAATGAGGAAAAAAATCCAGAAAATCACATTGTCTGATTTTTTAAGAATTTATTTGCAATTTATGGTGGAAAGTAAGTATTTGGTCAATAACAAAAAAGCAAGATTTCTTTCTCTCACAGACCTGTAACTTCTTCTTTAAGAGGATCCTCTGTCCTCCACTTGTTACCTGTGTTAATGGCACCTGTTTGAACTTGTTAGCAGTATAAAAGACACCTGTCCACAACCTAAAACAGTCAGAATGCAAACTCAACTATGGCCAAGACCAAAGAGCTGTCAAAGGACACCAGAAACAAAATTGTAGACCTGCACCAGTCTGGGAAGACTGAATCTGCAATAGGTAAGCAGCTTGGTGTGAAGAAATAAATTGTGAGAGCAATTATTAGAAAATGTAAGACATACAAGAACACTGATAATCTCCCTCGATCTGGGGCTCCGCGCAAGATCTCATCCCGTAGGGTAAAATTATCACCAGAATGGTGAGCAAAAATCCCAGAACCACACGGGGGGACCTAGTGAATGACCTGCAGAGAGCTGGGAACAAAGTAACAAAGGCTACCATCAGTAACACACTATGCAGCCAGGGACTCAATTCCTGCAGTGCCAGATGTGTCCACCTGCTTAAGCCAGTACATGTCCGGACCCGTCTGAAGTTTGCTAGAGAGCATTTGGATGATCCAGAAGAAGAGTGGGAGAATGTCATATGGTCAGATGAAACCAAAACATAACTTTTAGGTAGAAACTCAACTTCTTGTGTTTGGAGGAGAAAGATGCTGAGTTGCATCCAAAGAACTCCATACCTACTGTGAAGCATGGGGGTGGAAACCTCATGCATTGGGGCTGTTTTTCTGCAAAGGGACCAGGACGACTGATCCGAGTTAAGGAAAGAATGAATGGGTCCATGTATCGTGAGATTTTGACTCAAAACCTCCTTTCGTCAGCAAGGGCATTGAAGATGAAACGTGGCTGGGTCTTTCAGTATGGCAGTGATCCCAAACATACCGCCCGAGCAAAGAAGGAGTGGTTTCGTAAGAATAATTTCAAGGTCCTGGAGTGGCCTAGCCAGTCTCCAGATCTCAATAATCTTTGGAGGGAGTTGAAAATCTGAGTTGCCCAGCGACAGCCCTAAAACATCACTGCTCTAGAGGAGATCTGCATGGAGGAATGGGCCAAACTACCAGCAACAGTGTGTAAAAACCTTGTGGAGACTTACAGAAAACGTTTGATCTCTGTCATTGCCAACAAAGGGTATATAACAAAGTATTGACATAAACTTTTGTTATTGACCAAATACTTATTTTTCACCATAATTTACAAATAAATTCTTAAAAAAATCAGACAATGTGATTTTCTGGATTTTTTTCTCATTTTGTCTCTCATAGTTGACGTGTACCTTTGACAAAAATTACAGGCCTCTCTCATCTTTTTAAGTGTGAGAACTTGAACAATTGGTAGCTGACTAAATACTTTTTTGCCCCACTGTATGTTTGCTATATTTGAGTATTTCAGTGTTTTGATTGGCTGCTGAAGTGTCTATCTGATTTTCCATCAGCATGAGGAGCTGAGTATTTTATACCGAGCAGCCCTGGTTACTATCGATGGGTTTAGTCTTTTCCAGTCTTTACGTGCCTGCCGAAACCAGGTCGCCAGAGGTAAGACAGAGAAAAAGTCTGTATGTTTTAAAATGATGTGAATGTAAATGTTATTTGGTCTATTTTCACTGTCTCTCTGTCCCATTGATCTTAAGCCGCAGCAGTAGGAAGTGATGTCATCCAGCCTCCACCACTGGCTTATAAAAAGTGGGGCCTTTGTGACATGGACAAAGTTGCAGACCATTCCAGCATAGGTGAGAAGAGAGAGAAAAAATAAATTTTTACTCTTCATCCATTTTTAATTGTTTAAAGGTGCATCATGTAACTTTTAAAAGGGATCTCTTGACAGAAATGCACATAACTATATTATCAGTGATGTATAAAGACCTTACAGAATTAACTGTATGGTTTTATAACCTTACAATGAGCTGTTATTATCGACGTATAATACGCGGGTCCCCTTACATGGAAGTCGCCATTTTGTGCCACCATGTTTCTACAGTAGCCCTAAATGGACAAACTACATACTTGCGTTCATCACTACGTTGTCCTCTGGTGTGACCGTAGCTTCACTATCCATTTGGTTGCAATTCATATTCTCACCACTAGATGCCGCTAAAATGGCTTTTTAAAGGATTATTCAATTTTCTTAAAAAAAATCCAGATATTTTACTCACCACCATGTCATCCAAAATGTTGATGTCTTTCTTTGTTCAGTCGAGAAGAAATTAAGTTTTTTAAAGAAAAAACATTCCAGGATTTTTCTCATTTTAATGGACTTTAATGGACCCCAACACTTAACAGTTTTAATGAAGGTAAAAATTGCAGTTTCAAAGACCTCTAAACCAGTGGTTCTCAAACTGGGGTCCGGGGCCCTCAGGGGGGCCACGAGGTGGTGCCAGGGGGGCCCCAGTTTTAAGACATTTTATAAAATACATTCAATTGTCATGAATTCTGTGTAATTAAACCTAAAAAAATAAGGCTACTAACCAACAGCACTACTTTGTATAACTTAATATGTTTTGTTTAATTAAAATGTTAAATTTTAGAACAGTTTTTTGTCATAAATTTTCTTTGGGGGGGCCACAAAGGAATGCACCGTACACAAGGGGGGCCGCACGCGGAAAAAGTTTGAGAACCACTGCTCTAAACGATCCCAAACGAGGAATAAGGGTTTCATCTAGTAAAACGATTGTCACCTTTGGCAAGAAAAAAAATATGCACTTTTAAACCACAACTTCTCATCTTCATCTGTTCGTGTTACACACCAGCGCGACCTCGCGTAATTGCGTAATGACGTGGAAAGGTCACGTGTAACATATATAAAACGCACATTTGCGAACCATTTTAAACACTAAACTAAGACAAAGACATTAATTAGTATCTTTACACATACAACAACGTCGGAACGGTCCTTTTTCTCCACACTTGTAAACACTGGGGCGTAGTTTCGCATACGTCATCCGTGACCTCACTGGCGCGTCACATGAATGGAGGAAGTTGTGGTTTAAAAGTGCATATTTTTATTTTTCTTGCCAAAGATGACAATCGTTTCGCTGGATGGGACACTTGTGCCTTGTTTGGGATCGTTTGGAGTCCTTTGAAACTGCAATTTTTACCTTCATTAAAACTGTTAAGTGTTGGGGTCCATTAAAGTTCATTAAAATGAGAAAAATCCTGGAATGTTTTCTTTAAAAAACTTAATTTCTTCTCGACTGAACAAAGAAAGGCATCAACATTTTGGATGACATGGTGGTGAGTGAATTCTCTGGATTTCTTTTTAAGAAAATGGGCTAATGCTTTAAAATAGAAACCACTTGGATAAAGCAAACTGTTATAAGATAATGTCTTTCTGTCTTATCCAGGCATTACAAACTTAAGTGTGTTTGATCAGATGAAAAACGCCTCTGTTCTGGGAGGATTTCATGCTTCGATTAAAGGAAACCCTCCTGCTATGTGTCAGTATATTACAGCCGGAGCCGGGCCCTACACGGGTTTCTATTACGCTGTAGAGGTAGACGCACAGTATCTCTCTCTATCTATTTATCAGATAAGTGTTTTAAATGCTATTATTTGCAATAATTCATCTCTCTCTTTCAGGGCAGTTCTCAGCCGCTTCTCTCTCACGTGGCTCTGGCTGTGGCCAGTAAACTCACATCAGCTCTGTTTAGTGCTGCCAGGTTCGTCTTGCTTTACTTTTATCAGTATAGAGAGCTTAAGGCAGTCATTATGCTCTCTGTATTCACTCGGTTTCTGTTTTTTATTCTCTTTAGTGGTTGGTTGGGTTGGAAGAGTAAAAACGAGGAGGAGTCAGCGCAGAAACAGAAACCAAAGGTGGAGCCAGCCACGCCTCTTCCTGTTAGGTACTAAGTCTGTATACAGACATGCTTCTTCTCATTTCTTTATTTGTTTGTGCTTGAATACATAAATAGACCTAGATTTTGAGCAAAGTGTTTTTTTGCTTTCATCAGGTTTGGTCTTCCTGATTCTCGTCGGCACGGCGAGTCTATTTGTCTCTCTCCATGTAACACTATGGCTGCAGTCACAGATGATTTTGGAAGAGTCACGCTCCTGGATGTGGCACGAGGCATCGCTATCAGGATGTGGAAGGGTAAGAGAGCGAAGGACATAGAGAATAAAAGAGAGAGAGAGATGCCACTGAATGAAAGACCAACGTGTTGCCAGATTTGTATCACATTCCCACATTTGGGATGTAAATGTGGGAATGCACTACGCTAAAACTCTCTGGTGAATCGCTTGAGTCCAAGATGGCGTTGTGACCGGAAGCTAGTTATTATAGTTGATAAAGTTTGAAATATTGATATTTTTCTTATTGCATCGATTACTCGCAGAAGACCTTTATTAACCCCTTGGAGCCATGTGGATTACCTCTGTGAAGGATGAATGCACCTTTTTAGGGGTATAAAGTCCAAATTGTTCCATGATCCCTATTTTCTACCATTATAAAGCTTGGAAGAGCACGGGCATTTACTAAAATAACTCCAAATGTGTTCATCTGAAAGATGATGGACATTTGTTTCTCGGATTGCTTGAGGGGGAGTTAATCATGGGGTAATTTTAATATTTGGCTGGAGTATCCCTTTAAAGTAGTAGTCCACTTTAAAGATGGGGTCCATTGACTTACCATAGTATTTTTTCCTAACATAAAAAGTCAATGGGCCCCATCTTTAAAGTGTCCAAAATATAATTTTATAAAGGGTCACAAAACATTCTTAAGATGTCAAATAAATCTTTTTATTATAGCATGTTAACATTTCTACTTTGTAGGTGTGAGCAAAAATTTGACGTTTTGGGTGTGTCCTTTAAAATGCAAATGAGCTGATATCTGCACTAAATGGCATTGCTGTGGTTGGATAGTGCAGATTGAGGGGCGGTATTATCCCCTTCTGACATCACAAGGGGAGCCACATTTCAATGACCTATTTTTTCACATGTTTGCAGAGAATGGTTTACCAAAACTAAGTTACTGGTTTGATCTTTTTCATATTTTCTAGGTTGATGGAAACAGTGGGGACCCAATTAAAGCACTTAAACATAAAAATTATTTTTATGATATGTCCCCTTTAATGTCTCAATGACTGTGTGTGTGCGTAGGTTACCGTGATGCTCAGCTCGGGTGGCTGCAGGTATCCGAAGCACGTGGGGAAAGAGAAATAGCAACGTCTCCCTCTATGCCCCGACGCCATGCCCAATTTCTAGTGATTTATGCCCCGCGCAGGGGCATTTTAGAGGTGTGGGGAACCCAGCATGGACCACGAGTGGGGGCTTTTACTGTAGGCAAACAGTGCAGGTACAAATACACCCACACTTAAATAATACAAACTATAAAGTCATTTTATTTGTGATTTACATCCTACATAATCTTTATTATTGACTGAGTAAGGTCATGTGACATTAAATTTTGATGCTTCTCATCTCATTATTACATTATGAGACTTTAGCCTGGATTTCACAGGAAGGGTCACATGTATTTTGTAGGGCTGTCAAAAGATTAATCGCGATTAATCGCATCCAAAATAAAAGTTTGTGTTTACATAACATATGTGTGTGTACTGTGTGTAAATATGATGTATATATAAATACACACACATTCATGTATATATTTATGAAATATTTGCATTTATATACTGTATATACATTTATATAATTTATATAATATAGAAATATAAATATTCTATATATAAATATTACCAATTTTTCGTAAATATATATATTATTCTGTGTGTTTTTATATATACATAATATATACACACAGTACACACACATATGTTATGTAAAAACAAACTTTTATTTTGGATGCGATTAATCGCGATTAATTTTTTGACAGCCCTAGTATTTTGTCTTTTACAGGCTGCTGTACGCAGGTCACAGGTTAATGGGTGTGAACAGTGTAACCAGTCAGGGCTGGCAGATACACACACAGCAAGTGTGTCTTTTTGACCCTGTTAGTGGACTTCTGAGATGCATCACTATACCATTTCACCTTGCACTTAGGTATTCACACACACACACATACAAATATTTATTATTATTCACACACAAACAAAATTACAAATGCAGATAAGCACAGATGTCTCTTCTATGTGTTTGTCAGTGATAAGAAGAGCGAGCGTGCCAAAGACATGCACCTGCTGAAGAGACTTACATCTCTGCTGAAGAGCAGGGAGGTGGAGCCAGGTCAGAACCTTCTCATTAATATTCATGAGAGGTCATGCATAAAATTAGAGGTCTTCTCGGGTCCAAAGAAATGTACGTGACCCGAAATTACCCAAAACACTGAACCTGACATGCATAGATCACTTTTTTTTAAAGAAAGACATGACCCGAGACTAACCCGAATCCGACCCAACCCAGTGGCAATTATTTTTTAACCCGACTGGACCCGAAAAAAAAACTGCACTGACGTTAGTGCATTTATTTTCGACGACACCAAGGTAACCGCTAAAATGTGCATGCAAAATTGATTGACAGGTCTGTCTCAATGAAAATTACATACCGTCAGCCACACAATGTCGCAAGCGCTCTTGATAAACAGAGGAGGCGCTGGAAAAGGACTCGATGCACACCTGCAAGGTAGTTTGTGTCTTCTCGGGTCCGTTCGGCAAAAACACATTCATTTTAGTTTATTCAAGACCCGATGCCGCTAATATTATAACTGGCACGTGTCCAAGGCACACGTGAAACTTTTAGACCCGAACACGCTTGGTTCGGACCTCAGGTTTTCGAATCTTGGTGAACCCGTGAAGACCTCTAATATGAATAAAGCACTCTTAAAAATGAAGGTGCTTAAAAGCTTTTTCACAGAAAAAACATTCTTTATAATCTAAAGAACCTTTTTGCACTCCAAAAAAACCTTTTTCTTCAGATGTTAAAGGTACAGCTAAAAATGGCTCTTTTATGGCACTTTTATTTTTAAGAGTGTATGTAGCTTTTATAATATAAAGTAATGTGGTTTGACTGTTTTGATTGACAGCTCTGCTTGAGAGCGAAGCACAAAATGTGTTACTGGACATTAAACATCCAGCTCTAAAAAAACAGGTTTGTAAAACGCAATTTCACATCCGCATGCTCCACAATGGTGCTGTTGACATACAAATTAAGGAGAATGTGATTGATTGACAGGCCTTGGAGTCATTGCTGTCTAATAGGAATGCACCGGTGTCCTGTTTGACCAACGTTACTCGTGCACTATTGGCCAGCCTGAAAGAGCAAGGTATTGTTTTCACTAGGTTTGCATTAGGTGTGGTTTGTTTGCAATATGAAAGTTTGATCTGTTACAGTGTGTTCGTTTGTATTAGATCCCGAGGCAGTGGATGAATCTTTGGTGCAGTTTTGTTCATCGCAACTTAAACTGCTCCAGCTCTATACAGACGTACAGCTACTGCACACACCAGATACTTCACCCACTGAGTCTGAACATGTGAGGAACGCATACACATGCTACAAAAAATGTGAAATTTGTGATTTTATACTCAACTTCGTGTCATTTCAGACCTGTATTTATGTATTTTTAAACACAAATGGAGGCGCATCTTTATCTTACAATGAAAGTAAATGGTTACCACTTTCATTAAATGGAAATATATGAAGAGCTCAGATGCAAAAGCCTCTAAACACCACCTTTGTAGATTTTTCAAGTCTTCAAAAATGCACAGAAGATGAATGTAAAACGACCATGGATCACATTCAAAATTGGGTCCCTTGTGAGTACTTGAATCTGAATACAACCCGTATGTGGCAGTCACGTGCATCACAGCGCCCCCTAGTGTGTGATTCAGTTTTCTCATTTTTATCTTTTACATTCTGACATTCATCATTTGCAATGTTTGTTGCCCAAAAAAGCTTGCATGCACTTAAAGGGTTTTGCCGTGAAAGACGGTCAAATTTGTCAAATACCAATGAAGTGACTAAAGTGACATTTCTGAAAATAAAAAAAATTTCAATAACAGACTAATAACCTTTTCATTGCAATTAAAGTGAAATTTCTGAACCTAAACATAAGAGGCTGATAAAAAAATTTTCATGTCAGATGCACTTGGAGGGTTTTGCATCTAAACTCTTCATATCTATTCTGCAACAAATAAGAGAGTGATGTGGGTTTGGAAAAACATTAGGATAAATAAATTGACAACTTTTAGTTTGGGCTAAACTGTCCTTTTAAACTAAAAAAATATATATATGCTAGTTATTTACGTCAACTTTTTTCTCAACATTTGTCGTTTTCTGGCATTGAAGAAGATCTGGCTCGAGTCGGCCCAGTCTTACAGCAATACACAGAGATAAACACTCGGCCCTGCGTTTCCTTCGCTCAAGACTCCGGCGAGCTGTTGCCTGTCCGAACATTCCTGTCTCTGTTGGAGTGGGTCGACGGAGAGCTGAGGGTGATTAAACAGACAGATACCGACTGGAGCCAACTCGGTAAAAAAGCTCACCATCATTAGCTGCGTTTTCATTACAGATTTGCGCAAAATGTTAGCGTTATTTTCTAAACTTGTGAACTGACGACAATTGATGTTATGCGACTAAATTGTAATTTTGTTCTATCGCGATAAGTCATTCCAAAAACCATGGCAGCTGCTGTGTCGCAGGCCGACATGCATATGACATCAAAATACCGAATAAATATTGTTGAGTCGTCTTGTCGATAAAGAGAAAAAGAGTTTATAACTCAAGTTCATACGTCCGCTATTATCGACTGGGTGGCGATCTTACCCAATTTAAACACTGACGCATTCACTCAACACTGAAAACAGCGTGTTTTCATCAGGTTCTGAATCTGATCTCTTACGAAAGTTCTTCACAAAAATTTAATTATCTCCGCTTTTAGCAAAAAAAATTTGAGAGTTGATAAGAGAACAAATGAAGGTAGGATGAAACATCTTTTTGTTTGTTTTTGTTTGAAAAGGCGGATGGTCTGTTCTTTCATTTGATATTTTATGTTTATTTAAAGAAGAAATTTTTTCTGCAAGGCATTAAACTAAAACTGGGTGGCAACTTAAATGTTAATGTATAAATTAGATGAATGGTGATTTATAAAATAAACACCACAGTCTTAAATCATATTTTCATTGTGTCTTTGCTGCATCTCTGTTGGTTGGGAACTGCGCTCTGTTTCAGTCACACTTGATTCTGAGGAACTACTTTGTTTGGCGGAAGAGTAATATTTGTACTAATATAATTACAACTTATTTGTGTTTAATTTGATAAAATCCCACTAATGTTATGCATATGAAGTAACCGTTTTATAAACGCAATAAACCCCTCGAAGCAGTGGGGTTAAGACGCTTCGCGTCGTGCCTAACAACGCCCCTTAGCTGTTATAAAATGCACTGGTAACCCACTGCTTCTTGGGGTTTATTGCTTTATTGCAATATATGGTAGTTTATGCCAAGTTTTGTTGGACGCATTTTCAATACGCTACTTCAATTTGCGCAACTTGAAGGGTAATGGAAACGCAGCTATGTGACTTTTACGCATGTCAGGCGACCTGTTTCCATTGCAGTTTTGCGATTATATTCCTTGTTCGATTTGCCTGAAAAACTACCTCACTCGAGCGTAAAAACTTTTTTGCAATATATGGGAGTTTATGTGAAGTTTTGTTGGACGCATTTTCAATTCGCTACTTCAATTTGCGCAACTTGAAGGGTAATGGAAACGCAGCTATGTGACTTTTACGCATGTCAGGCGATCTGTTTCCATTGCAGTTTTGCGATTATATTCCTTGTTCGATTTGCCTGAAAAACTACCTCACTCGAGCGTAAAAACTTTTTTGCAATATATGGGAGTTTATGTGAAGTTTTGTTGGACGCATTTTCAATTCGCTACTTCAATTTGCGCAACTTTAAGGGTAATGGAAACGCAGCTATGTGACTTTTACGCATGTCAGGCGATCTGTTTCCATTGCAGTTTTGCGATTATATTCCTTGTTCGATTTGCCTGAAAAACCACCTCACTCGAGCGTAAAAACCTTTTTGCAATATATGGGAGTTTATGCGAAGTTTTGTTGGATGCATTTTCAATTCGCTACTTCAATTTGCGCAACTTGAAGGGTAATCAAAACGCAGCTATGTGACTTTTACGCATGTCAGGCGATTCTGTTTCCATTGCAGTTTTGCGATATATTCCTAGAAATGCCTGAAAAACCACCTCACCCGAGCGTAAAAACTTTTTTGCAACATATGGGAGTTTATGCGAAGTTTTGTTGGACGCACTTTCAATTCGCTACTTCAATTTGCGCAACTTGAAGGGTAATGGAAACGCAGCTATGTGACTTTTACGCATGTCAGGCGACCTGTTACCATTGCAGTTTTGCGATATATTCCATGTTCGAATTGCATGAAAAACCACCTCACTCGAGCGTAAAAACTTTTTTGCAATATTTGGGAGTTTGTGCAAAGTTTCGTTGGCCACATTTTCAATTCGCTACTTTAATTTGCG
Source organism: Misgurnus anguillicaudatus (assembly GCF_027580225.2). Classification (NCBI taxonomy): domain Eukaryota; kingdom Metazoa; phylum Chordata; class Actinopteri; order Cypriniformes; family Cobitidae; genus Misgurnus; species Misgurnus anguillicaudatus. The sequence continues at coordinate 32,376,113 of NC_073343.2, forward strand.
CAACTTTAAGGGTAATGGAAACGCAGCTATGTGACTTTTACGCATGTCAGACGATCTGTTTCCATTGCCGTTTCATTATATATTCCTTGTTCAAATTGCCTGAAAAACCACCTCACTCGAGCGTAAAAACTTTTTTGCAATACATGGGAGTTTATGCGAAGTTTCGTTGGCCACATTTTCAATTCGCTACTTTAATTTGCGCAACTTGAAGGGTAATGGAAACGCAGCTATGTGACTTTAACGCATGTCAGGCGACCTGTTTCCATTGCAGTTTTGCAATATATTCCTTGTTCGAATTGCCTGAAAACCACCTCACGCGAGCGTAAAAACTTTTTTGCAATATATGTGAGTTTATTAGAAGTTTGTTGGCCGCATTTTCAATTCGCTACTTCAATTTGCGCAATTTAAGGGTAATTGAAACTCAGCTAATGTTATATAACTAAAATTTTATTTGTTGTCGTGTGATAAGTCATTCCAAAAACCATGGTGACGAGTGTGTTCGACTTCATGTGGCACTGCGCAGACCAGCATGCGGATAAAGTCAAAATACAGCGAGAGCGACATGAAAGCATACAGAGCAGTTGACTCCCGAATTGCTCTTGCGGTACTTTAATGTCATGCGCTTCTCGGTTCTTGTGATGTCGCATGAAGTCGACCAAACATCCTCTGTCTTGTCCTCCAATCAAACATACTGTGCCATATTTAAAGAATGAACATGTGACGTTTCCTTTGCAGTTTTGCGATAAATTTATTTTTGGAATTGCCTGAAAAACCACCTCACCCGAGCGTAGAAACCTTTTTGCGATATATGGGAGTTTATGCGAAATTGGGTGCATTTTCAATTCTCTATTTTAAATTGCGGAAATTGAAGGGTAATGGAAACTAGTGTTTATATAATTGTGCATTACTTTTTTTCTTGTGTCTAGTTGCATCATTACTGATTTCGTCTGTGTTTACAGGTAGTTTTCTGTTCTGGGGTTGTCTTTCTGGCCAGAGTCCCTTACAGAAAGTGTGTGAGACTTTACAGGAGAGCGGCATTAGTCCTCAACAGCTGCTGGTAAGAAAGAAGCGGAGGGATAAAAATTAAATAAATATTTAAATTAAGATCTAAAATTTGCATGTGTTTCTCTTTCTTTCTCGTTCAGTCTTTGCTTTTATCAGTTTGGCTGAACAAAGAAAAGGAGGTTCTGAAGTGTCCAGCCGCTGTCTCGAACCTGCACACACTACTCTCCACACTCAGCGCAATGAAAGGTCTGCAATTTCGTGCATTTGCTTTCTTGCATGTCTATGTCTCTATCTTTTATATTGTTTTTAAACTGCATGTTTATGAATGCCAGGAGCGGTTGATGCATCATGGGACGGGCAGAGCGTCTCCCCCTGGTGGCAACAGGTGCGCACGACGTGTCTTCAGTCTGAGAGCGCAGCCGCTGCATTGTTGGCTGCTGTGGTCGCTCATCACGTAGCCAAAAGCACCATCACCAAACTGGCACAGAGCAAGGTGTGTACGTCCAACTCTTTCTGTCTGTAGTTTTAAGAGGTGTGTTTGTAGTCTCAGTTTTCGTGGTAACGCCCATGAACGGCTGTAACTCTCTTTCTCTCTGTAGTTTCAGGAGGGATGGGAGTGTGTGTCTCTGGAGTTGGAGCAGTGGGTGGTGTGTATAAAGCAGTTGGAGGATGTTCTTGCTCTGCAGACGTTACTCTGCCTGCCGCCCCCTCAGGGTTCTGCAGGGGGCGCTGTTTCACGCTGCTCGGTCAAAACACTTTTGGAGAGTGGAAGAGGTAGAGAAGATTTATTTATTGCCTGCATCTTAGTTCGCCTATTTATACTATGCCCTAAAAGTATGTACTGTTTTTGTTATGAGTGCATTGATAGATACATATACTAAATCTAATTTCGACTACTATTTAGTACTGATGGCATGTAAATTGAGATGCATGGATACACATACATGCATATGTGCTGTAGGTCAATTGAAAGACCACTGGGAATGTTAACGTATTTACTTTTCTACATTAATGTCTTCTGTAGGAGGTGTAGCAGACTGTGTGTCAAAGCTGATCTTCAGACAGGGTGTGTCTCCAGAACTATTGAAGGATATTTTACAGCAGAGGGTGGAGAATCAATCCACAGAACAGCCATCACAGCCAGGGGAAGAGGAGAGACTTAAGGGTAACCTTGGAAATTCTGAATCATTCCTTATCATAAGACTTAAGATCTTAAGATTTTTTGTATGCATTTTTTGGATTCATCATCTGCGTTCACACCAGATGCAAATTAAACATTAAACGCGAGTGATTTACATGTTAAGTCAATGTATAGATGTGATAGACATCCTGTGGTGCGATTTGCACGTACAACGGGATTTACGCGAACGACGGGATTTACACGAACAACGGGGTTTGCACGAACAGCAGGATTTGCACGAATGACGGTATTGGCCCTAACAACGGGATTGTCGCGAACGACGGGATTGTCGCGAACGACGGGATTGGCGCGAACGACGGGATTGGCGCGAACGACGGGATTGGCGCGAATGACGGGATTGGCGCGAATGACGGGATTGGCGCGAACGACGGGATTTGCGCATATGACGGGATTTGCGCGAATGACGCGGCGCGAACTGAGCATTTCAGGCATTTGACGCGCGTAACGTGATTTGCTCATAGCGTGCAAGTTTAAAAGTCGAAACTTTGCCGGATATTCATGCCGCTTTAACCAATCAGGAGCTTGCTCTAGTAGTCATGTGATTACAACGTAGCGAGCGGAGCCAAAAATAGGAAAAAACAATAGAGGGCAAAATCATTTTATGACACATCATCGTACTTTTATAGAAACAGAAATAAAAAATCTGGTAAGTTGTATAAAACACTCTTTACTCAATTTAAGATATATATATATATATATATATATATATATATATATATATATATATATATATATATATATATATATATATATATATATATATATATATATAATACATATATCAAGCTAGCTAAAACTAGCAAATTTAGCATATTCACGTCTGAATTTCCTGCAAGAATAGCGCGATTCATCACGCCCAGAAACCTTGCACACTGATCCTGATGGGAAAAATCTGTTGTGAAAAATGTGCACAACAATACAAAATTGAGTCTTCATAACGTTAGCACTATTTGCTACGAAAGGAGTAGTGACATTAGCAACAACCTATTGTTTAGCTAACTTGAGCACATATTGTATAATGTTTGGTACCCAAAGGTCGCGGTTCGAGACTCAAGCCCCCTTTCCAATGTACATGGCAAATGACGGCTTATAAAACAATTCAGTACTTATAAGTAATAAATTATTCATTTAATATTTATACATTTTTTTTTTATTTGTCATATGTTCTCTATAAAAATATTGACGGGCTTTGTATTATATGCATAGCTGTTTATTGTTTTATTAATTTGCTTTATTCATCTCTCCCATGTTGGTACAGATTTACGATTAAACTATAATTTTATTATGACTGGCACTAGGGGGCCAACTCCGACAGTTGTGTCAGAATGTCATGCACAGTGAAAAGGGGGCTTACGGCAGCCAGTTGCGAACTTGCGAGTGAGATGAATTGTTAAAACATCTCTACAAAATGCTCGCCATGGATCCGAAAAGCGCAGAAAATTCAATCCGATAAGAATTCTTTATGATGGATAAAAAGTGTGAAATGTTATTGACACAAAGTGAGCTTGTATTTTTTATAACATGCAAAAATGTCGGACTTGGTATGCAAACTTATTAGACGTTAGATTTAATTTCTCGTTCCGTATGTTATTTCAGAGCTGCTTGAGTTTGTTTGTCAGCGTTTCCCGAGCTCTCTGTCTCCTGATGTGCTGTTTGCTCATTGTAGCTGGGAACATGTGGTCCAGTGGAACAAAGACCCGGAGGTAGAGATGAATATGATCCTTACGATTAATCCTGGAGAACATTAGTAAATGTACGACAAGCTTTTATCTTTCTCTGTGTTTGCAGGTTGGACAGTATTTAGACTGGTCAGTGGAGTTTTTGAAGATGATCTCCAATCCACACATCCAGCTGGGAGGAAACATTGATTCAAAGTGACATATTTGTTTTTTTATTGGGAGAACAGTGGATACGAATCAGTCTGTAATAATTTAAAGGTGCATTTTGTAACTTTTAGGAGGATATAATATACATAACTATATTATCGGTGAAAATACGGTATTAAGTCATTTTTATCTCCATACACCGCGGGTCCCCTCACATGGAAGTTGCCGCCATGTTTCTACAGTAGCCCTAAATGGACTGCTTTATTGAGTGCATTTTGTCACTACGTTGTCTCAGACAATGATGTGTTTGTCCTGGGGCGGCTACCATAGCTTCTCTATGCGTTTCGAAAGTGAGGGGTGATCTGTGGACTGATCCGCTGGTTGAAATTCACGATCTCACCTCTTGATGCTGCTAAAAATCTACACAGTGGACCTTTAAAATTAATTCCTATCTTTCTTCTTCAACTTATAAGTATGTGTGTGTCTTTCAGGTATCTCTGCTATGATGTGGCACACATTTATTGTCAAGCGCTTTTCAGCTGCTGCCTATCTAATGGAAAAGGTGTGTGAGTGTAAATGTCTACTCTTGCTCTGCAAAAAATTATTTTCAAGACAAAAATTTCTTAGTATTTTTGTCTTGTTTTCAGTAAAAATATCGAAAAAATTTAAATTAAGATGCTTTTTCTTGATGAGCAAAACGGCCCATGAAAATAAGTCTAGTTTTTAGACCAAAAATATCAAATTTAAGTGATTTTGTGCATAAAACAAGCAAAAAATCTGACAATGGGGTAAGCAAAAAAATCTTGAAATTTTCTTGAATTTAGTGTTTAAGAATAATTTTCAAGATTTTTTTGCTTACCCCATTGTCAGATTTTTTGCTTGTTTTATGCACAAAATCACTTAAATTTGATATTTTTGGTCTAAATACTAGACTCATTTTCTTGGGTCGTTTTGCCCATCAAGAAAAAGCATCTTAATTTAAGAATTTTTAGATATTTTTACTGAAAACAAGACAAAAATACTAAGAATTTTTTTTCTTGAAAATCATTTTTTGCAGTGTGGTCTCTTTTTGTTTTTAAACCTTGACTAAAAGTGTGTGAATGTGTCAACAGGTGGGAAAGGCACCCAAAGATCGACTTTGCAGACGGGTAAGAATCCATACACAGGAGAAAGACACATGTACTTGAAATCAATTCTGATCTGACACGTGTGATTGTGTTTTTGTAGGATGTGGGAATGGGAGACGCAGCCGTGAGAAGTTTTATGGGCTCCTGCGTGCAGTTACTTCAGGCTCTGATGGAGGTCTCGTCTTCTTCTTTTCTCCCTTTATTTCCTTTTTTCTCCAGAGTAAGGACGGATTAAAGAGAAGATGCCTGGGCAGAAAACTGTCTTATCCTTTTTACTCTTTTATAAGTAATGTTACAGGATATTATAGTCTTTATTAAATGGTTTTCTGACCACTCTTCCAGGCGGATTCAGGAGTGGAGGAAGTGTCTGCTCCGGACGTGTGCGTGGAAGAAGCGTGGAGCGCCGCCGAAGGTCCGGTGTCTATCGTGGAGCTGGCGATGGATCAGCGATCGGTTCACTATCCGCTCGTTCAACATCACTGCGTGTTGGCATCTCTCATGCATGCCGCTATGACCTTCTCTCTTCGCCTTAAACCGCTCAGCCTATTCGACAGTAAGGTGTGTATGCACTCGTAGGACAACACGCTTGCATATTCACACACATGGACTTTCAAGGCTTAATAATTTATATAAAACTCATAGGTTTAATAATGAGTTTTATATTGTCTTTATTGTTAACGTCAAAATGTGCTGCTCTCCGCAGGGCAAGAACGCATTCTTCAGAGAGTTGACCTCCATTCAGCTGCTGCCCAGTGGAGATATGGACCCAAACCTGGTGTCTGTGAGACAAGAGGTGAAATACATCGCCCTTTTCAGCACTGGAGACAGATCCCCCTTATCATAGCTAACAGTTTTTTGTTTTCTGTGTGTTTGTGTAGTTTCTGATGGCTGTATTAACAGGCTGGGTGAAGGCTTTAGCAGAAGCTGAGGAGAATGGTGTCAGACATAGTGGCACTGAAGACATGTGGCCATCTGTGTGTATGGAGCTCACATCTCTACTGCAGGTCAATACTGACATTCTGCGCAGACATCTCGTCTGCGAACTCTACAACCAGGGCCTGGACCTGCGGGCAGAGGAGGTAACACACCTGCATGCTGCATTAATCCTTCTAAATTAAACACTAGAGTAAAATGGGACGCATTTACCTTATTTATTTTTTTTCTCTTGATAGTCACTCTTACTGTGTGTTCATGTCATTCGCGCATGAAATTTGCTCGTGTGGTTGGAGGCTTAAACATTTCGAGTGAAGTTCACGTTATTCGCGGGTACAAAATGTGCGTCATTCGCACGTAAAACATTTGCGTCATTCACATGTTAAAAATGCACGTCATTTGCAAGTAAAAACATTCATGTCATTCGCAAGAAAAAATGCGCGTTAAAAATTCATGTTAAAAATGTGTGAAAAAAATGGCATCATTCGCACATAAAACATTTGGGTCATTCGCATGTAAAAAAATTATGTCACTTGCGAGTAAAAAAATCATGTCATGCGTGAAAGACATGAAAAAATTCCTCGCACATAAAAAATTTTGCACCAAAATTGTCATTCACGAGTAGAACATTTTTCATCATTCGTGCATAAAAATTGTTTTGTAAAAAATTCACGTAATTTGCGCGTAAAAAATTCACATCATTTGCATGTAAAAAAATTCATGTCATTTGCGAGTAAAAAAATTCACGTCATTCACAAGTAAAGAAATGCATGTCATTCGCGAGTAAAAAAATTCACATCATTTGTGCATAAAAAATTTGTGCGTAAAAAATTCATGTCATTCGCGAGTAAAAAAAATTCACGTCATTCGCACATAAAAAATTCAGCGTAAAAAAATCATGTCTTTCACGAGTAAAAAAAATGCATGTCATTCGCAAATAAAAATGCACGTATTCATGCATAAAATTTTTTGCGTACAAAATTCACGCCATTTGCAAGTAAAAAAATGCATTTCATTCGCAAAGTAAAACAATTCACGTCATTCGTGCATAAAAAATTTACAGGTAAACATTTCACGTCATTCGCGAGTAAAAAAAATACGTCATTCGCACATAAAAAATTTGCACGTAGAAAAATAACATCATTCCCGAGTAAAAAAATGATGTCATTCACGAGTAAAAAAATGCATGTCATTCGCGAGTAAAAAATTCATGCCATTCGCGCATAAAAAATGTGCGCATAAAAATTCATGTAATTCACGAGTAAATAAATTAATGTCTTTAGCGAGTTAAAAAATTCACGTCATTCGCACGTAAAAAATGTATGCTTAAAAAATTCATGTCATTCACGAGTGAAATTCAGAAGCAAATACGCTTGATTTGCTGGCTTTAGCTAGATTGTACTCTTAATATGTATATACAGTATATAGCTCAAATTGAGTAAAGAGCTTTTTTTACAACTTACCAGAATATCAGACTTCCTCACTCACTTTTTTCCAAGAAAGATCCTTTTTATTCCTGTTTCTATAAAAGTACAAAGATGTGGCATAACAGCTCCGAGTGTCCACATATAGCAATAATGATTTTGCCCTCCATTGTTGTTTCGTATGTCTGCCTCCGCTTGTTACGTCGTAATCAGATTTTTCAACGTAATCATGTGTTACGTGCGTCAAATGCCCAAAATGCTCAATTCGCACAGCGTCATTTGCGCCACTTCATTTGCACAAAACGTGCAGCAGGATGTCTTTGCATTGACTTAACATGTAAATCTCTTGCGCTTAACGGTTTATTTCCGTCTGATGTGAATGCACCATTAAAGTGTTTTTTTGTCTCTCAGCTGATGATGGAGGTCGAGGATAAGGATGTTTTGGGCTCACAGCTCCTGGTGTTGACGGGTCAGAGACTCTCCTTCTCTCTGCTTCACTCCCAATCACAAACCAAACCCAACATGGAGCTGCTGGCCCGTCTGCCGCCCACCCTCTGCACCTGGCTGAAGGCCATGGTAATAACGCACACCCTTAAAACGACACTTTTCTTATAGTGCTCCCAGTCTTTCATTCCCTCTTACAATTTATGTGTTTGTTAGGACCCGAGCGAGCTCCGCTGTCCCTCAGTACCTCTGTCTCAGAGCGGCCGACTTATCAACAAAGTTGTCGAGATGCTACCTGAAAACCACGCCCAGTACAGCCTTGCCCTCCACCTGCTGGAGGCTGTGGACTCCTTACAGGATGAGCCCTGATGCACATGTTTTTATGAAATCTAGACACTAAATCCTTTCCGGGCTTTCCAGGCACCCTGAAACCTGGAAAACCATCAAATCAGCCTAAATCGGCTTCATTAGGAATCAGCGGGTTTAATTTCTCCCTCAAATAAAGACTAAAATGACATCTAGATACTAGAATGTCAAGATGATCTCCTGTACTAGAAATCTGCACACATTGAAGTGCTGTCAAGGAAAAAGAGCTTGAAGTCCCTGTCTAAAAGTGTTATTAGAAATAAAACAATGCTTTTATGTAGGATAGTTTAAATGTAAAGACGTCTGGGGTATATAGAAGCCTTTATATTGAGAATATTCTGCTGAATAATCAAAACATTACAGATTATTAACACCAGAGGGGAGCGATATATTTTATATGTCCAGTGACGTTTCTCATTTATCCTGCCAAACCAGTGTCTGTTGTGTCTCATTAATGCTTTTTAATTTAAATGTACAACTTTGTTTCGTCACAAGTTTTCATTAGTTTTATGCAGTCCTGTACAGCTCGTACAGTTTGTCTATCAATATACTGCAGTATAACCGGTATACCAAAAATAAAAAGATTCGCAAGTTGTTTTTCAGAGTGTGGTGTTGTGTATTTTGAGTGTTCCAAAATGTTCTTATGGTGCATTTAAGTCCTTCTGGGTTTTCGTATTTACAAGCTGGTAAGTTGTGTTTACAATGTTGGGTGCCTTCACGTCACTTTTGTCGATACAAAATGGCGTTAATGAACTAACACACAAGAATACAGCAAGGTTTGTTAAAGTTTCTGTAAAGTCAATCTTGAAAATTGTTTCTAAACACATTATAAATATCAAAATTGTATTTGTAAAACATGCCACAAAGACTGAACCAAACTATGTAGTCCTGAATTGATTGTTAAAGAGTTTTTCACCGTTTCAAATTTCAGGATTTTTTTTGGTATGTTGTAGCACACTGTAAAAAATACTTTGCTGCCTTAAATTTTTACTATTTACTATTATTTATCTTGACTAGAGATGAGTTATTATAACGACAGGTGAGTTGTTATAAATTAAAAAATTAAGTTGATTTTTCTCAACTATATTTTATTAGTTGTGACAACTCTCTGTTGACATGACTTTTAAAGGGCGATTTATAGTCGTGCGTAGCCTGACGCGCACCTCACAAAATTTCTACGCGGACCGCAAGCGCTGTGATTGGTCCACCAGAACCCCTCCCGTCAGGTAAAAAAAACTGCGTCATAGGTATTTCCGTTTCAGACGGTGAAAACAAAGATGAGTCAAGTTGAGGAGTGATTTAACTTAAACTGCAACATAAGTCGCTGTTTATTTACTTCCATCATTGCTGGTCTTCTCAAATCATACACAACAAGTTGCTATTTCTTCTTCGTTTGTGGGTTAACTTGTCAAGCTTCCGGTTTCCGCGTGTGTCTGCACGTCGACGCGGAGGACGACGCAAAAGTATAAATGAAAACCGACGCGGAACCTACGCCGTCGGACCTACGCACGACTAAAAATCGCCCTTAAATCTGAGTTGATTTAACAAAAAATTTTAAGGCAGCAAAGTATTTTTTACAGTGCACTATTTAAAGTTGAGAGAGACGGCCTCTTTTCCGCGAGTGGGCGTGGTTTCAGTGCAGCCAGCGGATACGCCCCCACCGCTTAAGAGCAGAAAACGCCAAGATTTCGATAACTTATGTTTACTTGCCGTGTTTTTCATCATTCAAATTTGGTTGGGTGGTTAATAACACATTTTTCTGTGTTGTGAAAAACTAAGAAAACATTTTAATAGCTGACTTCACAGGGTCTATTTACTTGAAAATGAACAAAAATGCTTACCAGACGTGTTTTGCTTTTTTATGAGCCACTGTAATGTTATAAATTAACTGTAATATTTCAATGCTAACCCTAAACACTACACAGTATTTTGATTGGTTCACATAAGGGTTCAGAAAGTCGGATGTGGCCAAATATATACGTAAAACTATAAGAGAGTTGGTATTATGTATTGTTTATTGGCTTTGAGATAAAAGGAATCGCATTGAAGCATCATTAGCAGGTAAACAGAACTAAAATTGGCATTCAGCCTCATTTATGAAACAAGCCGAACTTTGCGTAAATGGCAAAAATAGTTCACGCAAATTTGTTCTGCTAATTTCATCAATAAATCCCACTGACAGTACAGTACATAACATGTCACACAATAAAAACGTGTCTTATACAGAATGTGAATTTACAGCCAATAAAGTTAGACGTGTTCAACAAAACCCTATATTCAGCACAAGCACATATAGATAAATAAACTTTCCAAGATATTAACAATCAGTTAACAAACAGCACTGATATAAGTACATAAGCCCTCTCCATTTAATCATTTTTATAGTCCGCTTAACACAGATCCCGAGTCAGCATGTATCTAGCTGTCTTTCATTCAGTTTCTCTTTCTACACTGCAAAAAATTATTTTCAAGAAAAAAAAATCTTAGTATATGTGTCTTGTTTTCAGCAAAAACATCCAAAAAAATTCAAACCAAGATGCTTTTTCCCGATGAGCAAAACGACCCAAGAAAACAAGTCCAGTTTTTAGAGCAAAAATATCAAATTTAAGTGATTTTGTGCATAAAACAAGCCAAAAAATCTGCCAATGGGGTAAGCAAAAAAACTTGAACATTTTCTTAAACACTAAATTCAAGAAAATTTTTCAAATAAATTTGATATTTTTGGTCCAAAAACTAGACTCATTTTCCTGGGCCGTCCCGCTCATCAAGAAAAAGCATCCCAATTCAAGAATTTCTAGATACTTTTACTGAAAACAAGACAAACACACCAAGAACTCCCTTTCTTGAAAATCATTTTTTGCAGTGCAATTTCACTTTCATTTCTAACAGTCCATCTCCTATTTGACCCCTGAGAGTCGTACCCAACCACAGCTTCTGACAACTTTTTGCATTTTACACCAGCAGCTTCCTATTGGTCCATTGTAGCCCTTGCAGTGATGTGCAATCATCACTAAAGGAGGTGGGCCAGTGGGCGAGCAGTAGTCATGGCAACAGTCAAGGTTACTTGGCATTCTCCAGTACGGTCTGGCATCGTGGACACAGGCAATCAGGCTCGTCTGACGTGTAGCGACGACATCTCGGGCACCGAGAGAGAGAGGTGGGCATCGCGGCTATGCTGTATGAACTCTCCTCCTGGATCATGCCACCTGTAGGGCATACGGGCATCTTTTTAGTGATCAGGTTTCTTTAAACATACATACTAAATTAAATCTTTGTACTAAAAATGTAGATGCAATTTAGGGTTAGAGTTGTTGCATCTCACCCTCCAGATTGATGAGGAACTTTCCAGAACTGGTCACCGCATCCGAAGGTAAATCTCGTGGTGGAGAGCAGGTCAGTGTGGTACGTGAGGTCATCATGAGTTCAGTCAGCTGAGAGCAGGTGGATGTGGGCTCCTCTTGAAGAGACTGCCAGAGAAATACATGAATGCATTTAACAGCTACATTCAATCTACACATTTATGAGTGTGTTCCTGATACCGTCGAGGTCTTTACCATAGGATACATTTTTAAGTCATGATTTACCTCCATGAGCTCAAAGAACAGGCCGGGCTCGATGGTAATAATGAGGTCATATTCTGCAGCGTTACGTCCAGGAATAGATGACAGGAAGGAATCTCGTATAGCACACGCCCCCTCCACAGCTTCCTCCAATCCCGGACGCCGCCACACAGAACTGGACTTAATCCAACCGCTACGAAACAAAGTCTCCCCCTCTACAGAAACAGAAGGGTTAAATTATTATTAAGAGGCTTATCAGTAAAAAGCACTAGGACAAAGTGTGTGTATGTACCATCATGTCCAGGTGCGTGCATGTACACCTCTTCAGCCAAGTGAGGAAGAACAGGTGCAACAACACGTGACACTCCATCTAGGATCTCCTCTAGGACCGTCTGACACGACCTCCGACCTAAAGAGTCCTCAGCATCGCAATATAATCTGAAAGAGAGAGAGAAATTGAGCAAATTTGTGACTTTAAATGCTACATAATTGTCTGGATGGAGAAAAGAGTGTTTACCGATCTTTAATGATGCTGAAGTAGAAGTTTGATAATTCGCTGGTGATGAACGCTTGTAGCAAGCGGATGGCCCGACCGTTGTCAAACTCGCTGTAAGCATCAGTTACCTACAACACAATGTACAAGCAAGATGATGCTTTGCGTTATTTTCTCACGTTGTATTTCTGGTTTAATGAGACTCTGAATAATCACACAGACAGACCGACCTTTATACTGAACTCTCTGAGCCGGTGCAGCATGTACTGATCTATGTAGTGCATTTGTTTGGGGTCCACAGCCTGAGAACGAGGATCAAAGCCCTGGAGGTTCCCCAAGAGAAACCTCAAAGTGTTCCTCAACTACAGAGAAAGAAAGAGAGTTGGTTGAATGTTGTGTTAGCAGTGCCAGTGGTCATGGGTAAGTTCTGTCAAATGCATAAATTAAATGCAATTATGTTATTTAGGATAGGGTTCTCAAACTTTATGATGGCAAGGACTAGGATTGGGAATCGAATTTCAATTCCAATTCTGGAATCGGATTACAATTGAATTCCACTTAACAATTCCGGACATAATTTTTACTCTAAGTGTAATTATTGTGACAAACTATTGTGTTGCATGATGGGTGTCACCAGCAATATGACAAACCATCTGCGATTGGTTCATCATATCGAATTAAAAGAATGCACCGTTTGATGCGTTGCACATCCTGAGTGCCAAGTGCTCTTCATTAGTCGCCGCAGCATGCAACATGTGAGACCCTCGCTTCAAAAGAAAGGCTCACACAAGAAAAAACTGAGGATTGTGAAAGATTGATTGATTATAACATTTATAGTGAAAGGGCTGCATGCATTTTCTGTTGTTGAGTCGCCATCATTTAGTTACAAGGGAAAATTATTTAAAAATAATTTTGAGCTAGCCCAGCAATTTTGTTTAAACGTTTTGCAGCTCCGAAAAGTACAAAATAAGCACTTTTGATCTATCAAGGCTTGGATATTATTGCGTTTCACCCCTTTAGAATCAAAACCAAGAATCATTAGGAATTGGATCAGATAAGCGGAATCAAATTTGGAATCAGAATCGCTAAAACTAAAACGATGCACAACCCTAGCAAGGACCCCCACTGTCAATATATATATATTTGGTTCCAAAACGCAATAAATCCATTTTAACAAATTTCGGTGACAAGATGAAAACCACTATTTTCTGTTACAAACTTTCCCATAGCATCTTTAGGTTATAAAAGCATAATACAATTCAAATCCATAACTTGATTTTTAAAGATTTATTATAAAAACTGATAATTTTTTCCACAAGTTTTTTTCAAAATGCTATAAATCTATTGAATCAATAGCCTATATAAATGTGCATTCATCTTTGCCATGTTATATTCATTTAGTTGAACAGTTGTACACACTGATCAAAAAAATAAACATTAATGTCATTAATCAAAACACTTACTTTGTCAAATTAAAAACACTGTCATTGCTGCGGTTATACTTGACGTTGTCGTTTAACGCTTTTCACAGCGATCAGCTGTAAAATGTTTTGGTCCTGCTCGATTTTCGTTGCCTTTGAGTAAAATAATGTAAAGTTTTTCATAAGATCCCCTGGGGTCAATGTTTTATATCATGACAGAAACTTGATGATGTCGGGAGATAAGCACCAGTCTCCCGAGTGCTTCGCGTAAATTATTAGATGTTGATGGCGTTTCTTTCCCGTCACAGAAAACCATCACAGGTTTATCAATGCAATTAAAGTATTATTTTGTTTTGTTTGTTTGATCATGAAGTACAAAGTAGACGAGGAAAACTAGGATTCCGTGTACTCAACGCGCCGCCATTGTTTGTTTACATCGCGTGAAACTGTGGGCTGTAATTTCTGGAGTGGATTTATTGCGTTCTGTAAAAAAAAGTAGTGGCGTTTATTGCATTTTGGGAAAAAAGAAAAAAAAGATGTCAGAATAACACGGCGGATATTATATATATATATATATATATATATATATATATATAATATATATATATATATATATATATATATATATATATATATATATATATATATATTTTTTTTGATATTATAAAGACAGCATATATTTTCCAAATAATTGGCTTAAAATTTTTGCTTTGTCTTTTTTACTCTAAAAATTTATGGGGAGCCCTTAGAACCTTCTGGTGGTCCCTGGAGTTCAGTTTGACAACCCGTGTATTAGGACTCTTTTAATCTGAGTGGTAACATTGACCAAATTCAATTATCACAAAATTGTGATATTAACAGACCTTGTTTATGCTTTCTTTGGCTGCGTTAAGTGTCTTTGATCCGATCTGAACCTCTGAGAAAACGTTCGACTCGGCAACCCACCATCTCAAAACATCAGCACCGTACGGAGGAGAAACAGACGAGTCCTTAAAAAAAAAGAGAGAAATTATTACAAACGTATCGATCCCATATTGTCATTCTAGGAGTCCTTCTTTTCTTACCTTTCCCCCGTTGATGACATCATCCGGGTCGATCACGTTTCCGACAGACTTGGACATTTTTTCTCCTTTCTCACTTATAGCAAAACCATGAACCACTAGTGCTCTGAAAAACACGCACACAAGACAGAAATTGTTTATGCTTGTAAATCTACTTTGAGTGTGTCAAACACACTTCTGTTACTCACCTATAAGGGGCTTTATTCTTTACAGCTACGCTGGTGAGGAGAGACGACTGGAACCAACCGCCAATCTGATCTTTACCCTCCACATACGAGTCTGCACGCGGGTCTGATTCTGAAAGACAAACAAATATATGATTTTTAATTCTAACAGCGTGAAAAAGCTTTTCAAACAGTTAACCAAAGTAGTATTTCACTGCGCTGCCATATTTGCAATGCCCTCCAGGTCCGTGCCCCAGAGGATGTCTTTCTTTAACGGTTGACGATTGGCCAGAATAGAGCAGCCATACAGACCACTGCGATATTTAATATTAAATATCTTTGAGTTAACTCACCCTGCAGTACAGCAGCCCAAGAGGCTCCACTGTCAAACCAGATATCCAGGACATCTTCCCCTCGCACGTAATCCGACGCTGCACCTGCTTTACTCTAAGAAACACAAGCATGCATGATGTCACTGTGTGTCATTTCATTTTATTTGTGGCTTTATATATAAATATAATGTATGCACCTTCTGAAGAACTTCAGGGGTGAGAAATGTTTCCACCGGCTCCGCCCACCAGCTGTCACTCCCTTTCTCAGAGAAAATTTGTGCGATGTGAGTCACTGAATGTCTGATAGAGACATAGAGAGAGAGGAATTTTAAACTTACAGATGGTTTTACAAGTGAGGAATTAAAATAAAATTGCGGTATGTACTTGTTTAATAGCGGTTCTCCGGTCTCTTTATGGTAAAACACAGGGATGGGGACGCCCCAGCTCCTCTGGCGAGAAATACACCAGTATGTTCTTCTGTCCAACATCGCCAACAAACTGGATCTCGAGGATTCTGGTATCACACGCACCTTCTGCAGAGCGGTCTACACAAACACACAATCACTGTGTTTAGCAACAAAATACCCTTCGAATTTAAAGGGATAGTTCACCTTAAAATGAAAATTCTGTCATCGTTTACTCATCCTCATGTTGTTCTAAACCTGTATGAATTTCTTTTTTCTGATGAACACAAAGAAGATTTTTTGAGAAATGATGGTAAACACACAGCATATAGTGTCCAATGACTTCTATAGTAGGAATAAAAAAGAATATGATGGAATTTAATGGGTACCATCAACTGTGCGCTTACCATCATTTATCGAAATATTTTCTTAGTCATTTATCACAATACTTCCAAAATATTTTTTCCTTTCCTCCTGTGAAATGTCTCCTACTGTGATAGCGCCTGTCACCGAATGTTGATTGTTTGTCAGAGTGAGTGGAGGGGGCGTGGCTTAGCCATAGGTCAATTGCGTCATCTGCATTGTGCAAATTCACGTTTATTCACGTCTTTGCATTGACTTTGTATGTAATCTATTCAAGTAAATCATTGAAAATTCACATTTGGTGTATAGGTGATTCTCACGAAACCATTGAAACACCACGGCACTAATGATTTTAGCTTTAAAATGTGTAATATAGTAACGTTAAAAAGCATCAGAATTAACACAATAATGTGTTCTACCTTGCACAATGTGTGATTTCAACATAAGAATTTATAATTGTAAATTTTATCCCATTTTCTGCTGAAATTCTCATTACCGCAATGTGTCCGGCTGTGTTTGAACATGCGTTATGTTGTAATTTAATCAAATTAACACAAAAATATTAAGAAAAAAAATAAATGGATGTTTTGCTAGACTACTTTAGATGACAGAAAAAATATTTACAGAATATTCATGTATAATAATAATGAAGAAAAATTAGGAAAATTATTTGTCCATGCCTGATGTTCTCATCCTCCGCAACACTTTTTGAGAACAGTTTAAGCACACATACAGAATTTTAATAAAGTTTGAGTGACCAAGCACATGGACCAGTTACTTCAAGATTGCTACCAGGTAAGATCATTTTTTTACAGTTAATTTGAAATATTGTCTTGTCAGAATGCTTACACGACCTTTTGATTATCATTACCGCAACAGATGCTTATTAAATGTTAGTTTAATTAATAGAAGCATAATACTTTGATTTTAAATGCATGTGCAAAATCTCCAAATTATGTTCTTTCAGGTTTGTCATGTCATTTTGAAAATATGTCAGTGTTGATGTTTTCTGACTGTTCTGGATCATTCATTAATCTTTAATATTTGCTATTGATTTAATACTAATACATAGTAGCTTTCTTTAAAAAAATACAGTTAATGATGGACAGTTAAATTCAGTTAATTGCATCAATCAAATGTAGAACAACACAGAAGGAGCTTGAAGCAGCATTGATTTTGTGATCCTCTGTAGAAAGCATTGTCTTTTCACTGTTCTGCCCTCACAATGGCGACACTTTTCCCAGAGTTAGACAGACAGATAAACTCTTTCCAACACATAAGCTTGTGGGAGAATGCTGCTTTATTCCACACCACGATGAATGTTGAAAACAGAGTGAAACTACAGAAAGGAGATGTAAATACAATAGAACTACTTGGTTATCTCCAAAAACATAACACTAACATGAATTCATTGTATATAGTTCTAAAATAGCTGAAATTCCACATTACTTAGCTTTATAAATGGTAAATTTAACAAACTGAATAAAAAATAATCACAAACTTACAGACAATGCTTTCTACAGAGGATCACAAAATCAATGCTGCTTCAAGCTCCTTCTGTGTTGTTCTACATTTGATTGATGCAATTAACTGAATTTAACTGTCCATCATTAACTGTATTTTTTTAAAGCAGCATTCTCCCACAAGCTTATGTGTTGGAAAGAGTTTATCTGTCTGTCTAACTTTGGGAAGAGTGACGCCATTGTGAGGGCAGAACAGTGAAAAGACATACTCAACAGTGATTACAACAACAGTCAATTATCTTCCTTCTTCTCAAACAATCTACAGTAAAATGCTATCAAAGGAAAACATAAGCCTTGCAACCAGATCAGTGTGTTCACATTCACACAATTCATCAAGATCAACACATTCAAGAAGATCAGCAGCCAGTCTTATAGCAATAGAGGCTCGAGCTAAAGCTGAAGCTGCCCGAGCAAGAGCAGCATATTCACAAAGAGAGATTGAAATTAAAGTAAAGAAAGCTCAACTGCAGGTAGAAGAGACACGCTTAGAGGCTACATTAGAAGCACTCCAGCAAGAGAAAGAAGCAGAAGCTGCCTTAGCTGAAGCTACAGCATATGAAGCCATTGATGGAGCTGACATAGAAAAGTCATCTGAAAATGAATGTAAACAAAAGAGCTCAACTTTCTGTGCACTTAAGCGGACTGATGACTATGTTCAGGATCAAAATGCTTACAAAAACAAGCATCATAAAGCTTCAAAACAAACACCACTACTTCAGTCGGCTGACAGAGAACAGCAAAATGCTCTTCCATCTCATAGGCAGTCTATTCAGTATTCTCAAGAAACACCTCAGCATGTCAATTCATACAGTGAGCCACTCCTTCAGTCACAGAACACACATGACAGTATTCGACCTATCAGAGTACCTGAAGAAGAAAATATTCAAGATGCAATAACTCATTACACTCACCCATCAAATTACTGTACCTCAAACAGGAATTACTCACCTGATGTGGGAAATGAGCCACATGCTGCAAAACCTGAAAACTCAGAGATATTAAATTTAGCCAAGTTCTTAGCACGCAGAGACCTGCTCACTGCTGGACTCATAAAGTTTGATGACAAGCCAGAGAATTACTTGGCATGGAAATCAACATTCTCAAATGCAATAGAAGACCTGAACTTAAAACCTTCTGAAGAGCTCGACTTGCTGACTAAGTGGCTTGGTCCAGAATCAGCCGAACACGCTCGCCGAATAAGATCAGTTCATATTAACTATCCTGCCGTCGGGCTCAGTAGAATTTGGGAAAGACTGGAGCAGTGCTACGGCTCTGCAGAAGCTATAGAGTCAGCACTCCTAAATAAAGTTGACTGCTTTCCTAGAATCTCTAATAGGGACCCACAGTGTCTCAGGGAACTAGCAGATTTACTGTCAGAGATTGAATCTGCCAAAATGGATGGATACTTACCTGGTTTGTCTTACCTGGACACTGCACGAGGCATTGCCCCTATACTTGAGAAGCTGCCATTCGCCCTCCAGGAGAAGTGGATGCAACAAGGGTCTAGGTATAAGCAAGAACACAATGTCAGCTTTCCTCCCTTCTCATTTTTCTCCACCTTCATCAGAAATGAGGCTCATATGAGAAATGACCCCAGTTTTAAATTCAATCTGCCAAACACAATGCAACCCACAGGACAGAAGTTTTCCTTCAGAGAAAAAAAGACTACCTGTTGCTGTGCACAAGACTGAAGTAGAGCATGGAATTCCTACAGTAAAATCTAAGCTGGTTGGAGAAGACTTCAGCAAACAGTGTCCAATTCATAAAAAACCACACCAGCTCCACAAATGCAGAGGCTTTAGGGAAAAACCCATAGATGAGCGCAAAGCCTTTTTAAGGGAACACGCTATATGTTTCCGCTGCTGCTCTTCAACATCTCACCAAGCCAGGAATTGTACCTCAACCATTCAGTGTTCAGAATGTGACAGTGAAAGACACATAGCAGCCCTTCATCCTGGTCCAGCGCCCTGGTCTAAAAATGAAACGGTCAGACCTGTGATACACCATGGCGGGGAGGATGATGAAAAAACCATAACAACTGTCGCCACATCCAGCTGCACAAAGGTCTGTGGTAATGGTTTCAGAGGAAGATCATGCTCCAAGATCTGCCTAGTTAATATATATTGTAAAGATCATCCTCAAATAAAGTTGAAAACCTATGCTATTCTAGACGACCAGAGTAACAAGTCTTTAGCAAAATCCACCTTCTTCGACAAATTTAATGTCATTGACCATGCATCTCCTTACACACTGAAGACATGTACAGGTACATCAGAAATCTTAGGACGCAGAGCAAAGGGTTTCATTATAGAATCAATCAATGACGGTGCCAGTTTTACACTTCCCACACTTATTGAGTGTAATGAACTTCCTGACAACAGAGCTGAAATCCCTACTCCTGATGCTGCCTGGAACCATGCTCACCTGAAATCAGTAGCTCATAAGATACCTCCACTTGACCCTGAAGCTGAGATTCTTCTTCTTCTTGGAAGAGACATCATTGAAGTGCACAAAGTATTGGAACAGCGCAATGGTCCTCGACATGCTCCTTTCGCTCAGAAGTTAGCTTTGGGATGGGTAATAATAGGAGATGTCTGCCTGGATGGTGCCCACAAACCATGTGAAGTTAATACTTTCAAAACAAGCATTTTCATGAATGGACGCCCAAGCCAAATGGAACCCTGTGAAAACAATATTCAAATCAAAGAGAAGTTTTGCCATTACAATGAACATCTGACTTCACTGGCACCATCTTTGAAACTAGAATTTGCAACAACACACACAAAGAGCAATACAACAGATATCTTCCAGTCCACAAAAGATGATGACAAACTAGCTCCATCAATGGAAGATCTCGTCTTTCTGAAGATAATGCAAAAAGAAGTATATCAAGATGAATCAAACAGCTGGGTTGCTCCACTTCCCTTTCGCAGCCCACGTCAAAGACTTCCTAATAACAGGCAACAAGCAAGTAACCGGCTCCAGTCACTCACACGTACGCTGAAAAAACACCCACGCATGAAGGATCATTTTCTGGAGTTCATGACTAAGATGTTTGAAAACAGGCATGCAGAACCTGCACCACCTCTTTCCAAAAATGAAGAGTGCTGGTACCTTCCAATCTTTGGGGTCTATCACCCACAAAAACCAGATCAAATTAGAGTTGTTTTTGATTCCAGTGCTCAACATCATGGAGTATCTTTGAATAGTGTCCTCCTTACTGGGCCCAACATGAATAACAGCCTGCTTGGAGTTTTGCTGCGCTTCAGAAAAGAAAAGGTTGCCATAACAGCTGACATCCAACAAATGTTTCATTGCTTTGTAGTCAGAGAAGACCACCGCAACTTCTTACGTTTCCTCTGGTACCGTAATAATGACCTAGAAAATGAAGTTGTGGAATTCAGAATGCGAGTGCATGTCTTCGGCAACAGTCCCTCACCAGCTGTGGCTATGTATGGGCTCAAGAAAGCTGCCTTGGAAGGGGAGAAGGAACATGGTTCAGATGTAAAACAGTTCATTGAGAGGAACTTTTATGTCGATGATGCTTTGGTATCCCTACCTACCGAACAAGAAGCCATCACACTCCTTAGAAATGCCCAAGCCATACTGGCAGCTTCAAATCTTCGCCTACACAAGATAGCCTCAAACAAAATTGAAGTAATGAGAGCATTCCCTCCTGACGATTTAGCAGAGAACCTGAAGGACTTAAACCTTGCTGCTGACCTTCCTCATATGCAGAGAAGCTTAGGGGTCAGCTGGGATGTTGCAAAAGACAACTTCACCTTTCAGGTGCCAGATGATGAGAAACCTTACACAAGACGTGGAATCTTGTCTACAGTGAACAGTCTATTTGATCCATTTGGATTTGCAGCACCTGTAATCATTAAAGGTAGATCTTTACTCAGAGAGCTCACCATGGAGACATGTGACTGGGATGCTCCTCTGTCAGACAACATGTTCAACGAATGGAAAACATGGAGAAATTCTTTGAAAGAACTGGAGAAAATTACAATCTCCAGAGCATACACCCCCACCGCTCTCAGTAATGCACAGAAAAAGGAAATGTGCATTTTCAGTGATGCCTCTATCACTGCTATCGCTGCTGTTGCTTATTTAAAGACCACGTATTCAGATGGCAAAATAAATGTTGGGTTTATTTATGGAAAAGCCAAGCTCACTCCTCGTCCTGAACTTACAATTCCAAGGCTTGAGTTATGTGCAGCAGTACTTGCAGTAGAGATAGCTGAAACTGTCACAGATGAGATTGATGTCAAATTTGATGCAGTCACTTTCTACTCAGACAGTAAAGTTGTCCTTGGATACATTCACAATGAATCCAGGAGATTTTACGTGTATGTGAACAATCGAGTACAGCGTATAAGAAGATTCACCTCTCCTGAGCAGTGGAAATATGTCCCTACTAACCACAACCCTGCTGATCATGCTTCAAGATCAGTCTCAGCTGAAAACCTAATGAACAGCACATGGCTGACAGGACCAGCATTCTTGTACAAGTCACTTGAGCATGAAGCAATAACTTCAACTACCATAGACTTAGTTGATCCTGAATCCGATGCTGAGATTCGCCCCGAGGTCAGTGTTTGTGCTACTGAAGTCGTCTGTCATAAATTTAACACTTCATACTTTGAGAAGTTCTCAGACTGGCAACGTCTTATAAATACTATTTCAAGGCTAAAACACATCACTCACTCCTTCAGCAATGACAACAAATCAAAGGAATGCAGAGGATGGCACATTTGTCATAAACCACATTCAGTAGAAGATCTGCAAAGTGCTAAGGATCTCATAATACGCAGCCTGCAACAGGAGACCTTTCAGGATGAACTAAGGTGCCTTGAGAGAAAAACACATGTCTCTAAAAACAGTCCTCTCTTCAATCTGTGCCCATACACTGATGAGTCAGGCCTACTTAGGATTGGAGGCCGCTTATCCCAATCAGCCTTTGAGAAAAATGAAGTCAACCCTTTAATCTTACCTGGTCGTAGTCACGTCACAACCTTACTCATTCGACATTATCACTCTCAGGTTCAACATCAAGGACGCCATTTCACAGAAGGTGCCTTAAGAGCTGCAGGTCTGTGGATTATTGGTGGAAAAAGAAGAATTAGTAGCATTATCCATCATTGTGTCACCTGTCGAAAACTGAGAGGAAAGATAGAAACACAAAAAATGTCTGACTTACCTGTGGACCGCCTCAGTACTGATCCTCCATTCTCTTATGTCGGATTGGATGTATTTGGACCATGGAAAATCACATCACGACGAACCAGAGGAGGTCTCGCTAACAGCAAACGCTGGGCAGTACTCTTCACATGCATGAGCACAAGAGCTATACACATCGAGGTGATTGAATCACTGGACACTTCAAGCTTCATAAATGCTTTACGAAGATTCTTCTCCATTCGCGGACCAGCTAAACAGATTAGATCTGACTGTGGAACCAACTTTGTTGGGGCAAGTAAAGAACTGAAATTCAGTACAGACACAAATAACAAAGAAATACAGAATTTCCTAAGTCACAACGGCTGCACTTGGAGTTTCAACCCACCACACTCATCACACATGGGAGGCAGCTGGGAACGCATGATAGGCATCACCAGGCGGATCCTTGATGCTATGTTACTGAATATCAGTCCAGTAAAATTCACCCATGAAGTCCTCATCACATTCATGGCAGAGGTTTCAGCTATTGTAAATGCTCGTCCATTAATACCAGTATCAACGGATCCAAACAATCCACTCATCCTATCCCCAGCAACACTTCTCACACAAAAGACTGGCACACTTCCACCTCCAAATGGCAACTTCAATGAAAGTAACCTCTACGTTTGCCACTGGAGACAAGTTCAAAGTTTAGCCAACACCTTTTGGCATCGATGGAGAAGGGAGTATTTAAGCACTCTTCAAAATCGGAGAAAGTGGCAAAGAGAAGAACGTAACCTTCAACCTGGAGACGTAGTCCTCCTCAAGGAAGGTCAAGTTCAAAGAAATGACTGGCCCATGGGCATTATACAAAAGAGTTTCCCAGGTAATGATGGAAGAGTCAGGAAGGTTGAAGTTAAGACAATAAAAGATGGAATACCAAAGGTCTACTTACGTCCCATCTCCGACACAGTCCTTCTCCTGCCGTCAAAGATGGAATAAGAGGTGTCGTGTTCAATGATGACATCCTACGGATGCCAGGCGGGGAGTGTTCTGGATCATTCATTAATCTTTAATATTTGCTATTGATTTAATACTAATACATAGTAGCTTTCTTTAAAAAAATACAGTTAATGATGGACAGTTAAATTCAGTTAATTGCATCAATCAAATGTAGAACAACACAGAAGGAGCTTGAAGCAGCATTGATTTTGTGATCCTCTGTAGAAAGCATTGTCTGTAAGTTTGTGATTAATTTTTACTCAGTTGTTTGTTAAATTTACCATTTATAAAGCTAAGTAATGTGGAATTTCAGCTATTTTAGAACTATATACAATGAATTCATGTTAGTGTTATGTTTTTGAGATAACTAAGTAGTTCTATTGTATTTACATCTCCTTTCTGTAGTTTCACTCTGTTTTTCGACATATTCATCGTGGTGTGGAATAAAGCAGCATTCTCCCACAAGCTTATGTGTTGGAAAGAGTTTATCTGTCTGTCTAACTTTGGGAAGAGTGACGCCATTGTGAGGGCAGAACACTGACTGTTGCGGTAATGAGATTTTTTAGGACTAATTTTTTAAATTATGTTACAAAAAGTGTTAAATGATAAGTAAAAGTTTTTAAATTAATGTTCCCATTTACTCCAGATTTTGTTTTTCAATGTCTGGTGGGAAAAAAGTAAATTTAAGCAATTTTTACATTTTCATGCTTGACATTTTCAAAACCAAGTTTTCGTGAGAATCACCCGCATACGCCCCATAAAACTTCTGTGCAATATTCTAGATTCCAGACAGGTTCTTGACACATTTGTGATTGTAATTTCCTCACCTTAGCTTTGTCTTTAAGACTGGCTGTATTAATAAACCACTGTTTACTGGCTCTGATGACCACCGGCTGTTTGGTCCTCCAGTCGTACGGGTAACTGTGAACGCAATCTTCCTCTTTCACAACAGCTCCTGCTGCCTGTAGCATTGAGATCACTGCCACATACACGCAGACACATTAAAACTAGATAGTCATTATTTAATGTAGTCGTATTGTTTGCTTGTTCGCTCTCTCACCTGCAGCGCTCCCTTCAGTCATCACAGACATATTCTGCAGTTCTGCTCCGGCAAGTTCTGTAAACCTGCCCTCCTCATCAACCATACACTCCTAACAAAGACACAATGACAACTAAAAATCCTGATGTAAACGTATGTAAAGTATCACTGGCATGTGATTGGTCAATACTGGCTTTGGTGCCGTACCACAGGCAGATTGAAGTGTGTGGCGACGCTATAGTCATCCATGCCGTGCGCAGGAGCTGTGTGGACCAATCCCGTTCCCTTGGCCATCGTCACATGATTAGCCGGCAACAAAGGCACTTCTTTCAAAGGAATTGTGGGATGTTGGCAAATCCCGCCTTCGAGATCTGACCCTAGGGAGAAACAGGCAATAAATGTGAGAGAGATATACGTATAGCAGCAGTTTTAAAGGGGTTTAAACACCGGATCAACCTGCAAACGTAGCCAAGCTCTCCAGATTGGTCCCCAGTATAGAGACGAGGCTGCTGATACGCTCTGTGGCCACTAGGAGGAGCTGCTCATTATCAGCTCTCTTCACTATAGAGTACCTGAAGAAAAGAAAGATCAGATGAAACCAAAAGATTTGCATCGCAAACAGACTCATAGTGGTGTGTGAGACTGACTTTAATTTGGGCATGTAGCAAACTGCTTGATTGGCCGGTATTGTCCAGGGTTGAGTGGTCCATATCAGAGCAGACACACGACCCAAACCTTCTAAAACAGACACAGGCATCAAAAACTGCAAAGGCATCATATAGGCATCAAGTGTTTGTATGTGGTGTGCCTGTAAGAAGTGTGTCACACACCCGCATTTGGAGCGAGTTTGGCAGGCAGGGTGACCAGAGGAAAAGTGACGTAAACGGCACGGCTCACATGTTCAGGATTATACTCCAGCTCGGCTTCTGCGAGGGCCGTTCTGCATGGAAAGACATTAGAAATATGCATCATAATGCTGCTATAATGTGACTAAACTGGCATTAACAAACTAAAAGTCTTTATGTTATATTATAAACATTAAGATTCTCCAACCTGGATGATGGTGACCAGAATACAGGCTTGTAATCCTGATAAATGAAACCCTGTACAGACATGGGAGAGGAGGAGATGGAAAAGAAAAAAAAAGGTACACAATTACTACAATTTTGCAGCAAAGTCCTCTAAATGCACAGAAGAAGAATTAAATGAATGATAGTGCCCATGCATAACTTCAAGGTGCACTTTTTTTACCCAAGTAAAGAGTTTTACAGGATATATTAGGACAGGGGTCTCCAACATTTATGTGAGCAAGCTTTAGAACAATGAATAGAATAATCTGGAGAGATTTTTTATGTAGTCTACTCAAAACCTTTTTGTTTTATTTGATGTTATTTTATTTTTACTTGTTGATATGTTTTATCAGTGTTTAACATGTTAACATACATAAAAGAAGCCAAGCTGAGGGCACCAAGACTGCGGGAGTCTTTTATCTTTATTCAGAAAGACCAATGAAGAGTTACTGGAGATTCTTACAGAAGTAAAGATTTTTGCATATTTAAGAGTTTTGTAGTGAAAGATTTGTTAAATATCTAAATGGAAATGACTGAAGTGACATTTGTGAATTAATTTCAATTACTGACAAATGACCCTTTCAGTAAAATTACTAAACCTAATCATAAAAATCTGGAAAAAAAATGCTTATCTACAAGAAAACATGCAAGACACACTTAGGACTTTACATTTTGAGCTCTATATTTATTAAAGCTCAGGCAAGCAGAAACTGGGTATCATTTTTATCCTGTTAAGGAATTTAAGCCTTTCTTACCTTGCTGTGCATCTCCTGAAAAACCTTCAGCTGGACTGCTTCATATTTGCCATCAAACGTGTAATAACAATTTTCCCAATCAGCCATGACACCCCAGCGCTGGAATGCCGCACGCTGCCGAGATATGGCTTTCTCTGCAAACTCACGAGCTGAACAGAGACAGATATTATTTAATCATTTCACATATGTGGCTGGTGCACCTGTCTTAAAATGATAATAAACCCATGATTTACTCACCCTCAAGCCATCTGAGATGCGTATGCCCATAATTTTTCATATTAACACATTTTCAATTATTTTAGAAAATGTTCCAGATCTTCCAATTTTTATAATGTATGAAATAGGGTCCACCTCCTTCAAGCACAATCTCATCTGAATGTAGAGGCGTCTAAGGTGGCAGCGTTACCGGAAGCTAATTATTTTCATTTGTGAAGTTTAAAATCAAAAGACAAAACCGCATGCAGTGCCCTTAGAAGGCCTTCATTTATCCACAAGGAGCCGTTTGGATTACTTTTGTGAAGGACGGATGCACATTCTCTGGACTTGAAGGAGGTGGACCCCATATTCATACATTATAAAAATTGGAAGATCTGGAACATTTTCTAAAATAATTGAAAATGTGTTCATCTGAAAAATGATGGACATGTGCATCTCAGACGGCATGAGGGTGAGTAAATCATGGCCGAACTATCCCTTTAACTTCATTTGCTAGCATACTGACATACAAACAGGCTTCTGCAATTTGTATTACTCCATTACAATCCATGCATTTGAACTCCTGACCTTTCTGTCTGATCTGTAGAGGTGTCAGCTCACTGGTTCCCAGGTCTCCCAGTGCTTTAAGCTCAATGGGCAGCCCGTGGCAGTCCCAGCCGGGCACATAGTGCACCTGTCTTCCTCTCAGCACCTCGAAACGGTTCCGGATGTCTTTGAGAATTGGAGAGTCTGAGAATAAAATTTGAAGCTTGTGAGCGAGGGGGTACCTTGTTTAAAGCATGACCCACATGCGGGTCTCCGTTGGCATAGGGTGGTCCATCGTGAAGACAGTACTCCTTCTTGGCTTTTCTCTCTCTTTGCCATGTGTACAGCTGATCAAAACCACATTTCTACAAAACACGAAACAGTTAATTATATACACAACATAACAGGTGCATGTTAACATGATGAAGGTTTTGTGATTTGATAGGATAGTATGAAATCAATCTTAACAATCATATCATCTTGCATGTCCGGGTCAAGTTAGAAAACGCATACAGTAAAGCCCCAAAGTGTGGACTAACAGGTGAAGTGGGCGGTTCTGGAGAGGAAAAACAAGCCAGAAACACCCAGACCAGACCATCTGCATTAGCTAAAGAGTCTGGTTCTCGATCTGGATTTGTCGCTCATACCTGCTGAATTTGGATCTCTCGCTCCAGGAGGTTCGGCCCGTTCACTTTCATGGGGAAGTCAGTGCGGGGCAGCAGCACAGTATCCCGGTACCGGCCCGCTGCGTCTCCGGAGCACAAACAGCGGACTCCCCATCGAGCGACACCGCCCAAACCTACAGCCGAGCGCCGAAGCAGCAGCATGAGGGACTCTGACAGCTGAGTTTTAGACCAGGATGAGAGTTTGTTGTGGGATGTGACCTCCTCCGCATGAGCGGAACTGTGTTTCTGCCGGAACGATAAAAACGACGGACAACTACTGAATCTGTGAAGGGACAAACGAAACGCGTTTTCATGTTGCAAATACTGGTTTAAACCGCAAGAGGGCGCTAATGCATCACTTGCGACTTTCTTAAAATTGATTTTTCTTGAGCTTAAAATTATTTTTTCACTCCTCTGTCTTGTCCTTAATGTCATCTATAGATCTAATTTATCATTTGTGTTAATATGTCCAATTACTTATAATATTAATTCTAATAACATATTCATTAATTAATCTTTTTCTATTTATTCATTATAATGTTTCATTTTTGTTCAATGTCCTGGTTATGTTAGGTCTGCCTTTTATTAGTTTTCATATCTCTGGAGCTGTTGGTACATTTCTGATTTTCAGTTTAAAAGTTTGCAAAAATTGAACTAAAAAGCCAATATTATTAATCAACTACTAGGTGTACTGTGTTTGGCTGTAATATAAACATAAGATGGCTCAAGGGTGAGCTAATTTTCATTTTTGGGTGAGCTATTAATTTAAGGTGACAACAGCACATTTTGTACTTCCTGGATGAATATTACACAAATACACATGTAAATGGGCTGTAGGAGTAAATCTGCATGTACTTTGACGTCATGTTTGTGGGGAACAACAACACCACAAACCTCAAGCTGAGTCCGCAGATAAATCTGCAGCTGCAGCTAGCTCCTAAAAACTCCAGCACTGCAGTATTGAGTCCTGTGTTCACCCCACTGTGTACTGATACCAGCAGCCACACTCCTCACAGCAAATATTGAACTAGAAAATCTTGTAAATATTGTTGTGATTAGGATCGAATGAATATGTATAAAGCGGATGTTTGTATTTGCATATTGTCTTTTATTCATTCTGGCATTAACATTTGTCTTTATATACTATAATAACAGTTTTACTGAAAGAAATTGTTTGTTGTATACTACAAAAATGACAATTTAGCTTGTTTTATCTTAAAAACCCACATATGACGTAGTCACCGTAAGAGATCTTCTTCATTTAATCCTGCAAATTAATGAAATGTTTTTAAATAAGGAAAAGTTATGACACCAATAATGAATATTTATAACCCCTACTTAGGGTCACAAAGATAAGAAACACAGACTTTTTTCAAAGATTAATTACACCAAGGCTCTTTCTTATATTTTTTAAAACCTTTATTCATAGTTTGTAATTTGTGGCCCATTTTGCAATAATAATCATCATGACTCTTCAACCTGTGGTAAGAGGAAGATGTTTGTCACGAACACTAAAGTTTAGTGTAAAAAAACTAACTGATTCAGTGTTAAAGTTAATGAAGTGATGAATGAACATTAATGACGAACACCTGCTGTTAATAATACAAAAATACATAAAACATAATAACTGAAAAATGATTCCTAAAAGAAGTCAACCCAACAGTGATGAGTTTCACCTTTAACTGAACACTTGATTTCTTGTTTTTATTACGGCTAAAGAAGTCAAACTTATTGTTTGCATGTTGATGCTGATATTAGCACCATGATGTTATCATTTTTGTGAGTATAGTCGTGTTTGGACATTTTTAGACTTAATTTTGCACTCTTAACACATAATACAGCAGTGTTGTGATGGTATCTACACTGTAAAAAAATTCCGTAGAAATTTCAATGTTATTGCAGCTGGGTTGCCGGTAATTTACCGTAGATTTACATTTATGTTACACTGTAAAAAATATCTGTAGAAATTTCAGTATTACTGGGTATTACTGGCAACTAGCTGCCAGTAACTTACTGTAGATTTTTTATTTATGTTATTTACTTGAAACAGTTTATTCAAAGTTAAATGAACATGAAACATTTTCAGTCGTTATCTTCTACAGTAAGTTACTGGCAACCAGCTGCATAATTACAGCAAATTTTTTACAGTGTATTTACTGGCAAGAGTTTGTTCAAAGTTAAATAAATTTTAAATATTGACAGGTCTTTGTCTTTACAGAGTAAGACTATACAATGGCAGCCTCATGCAAAGCATTCTGGGAATCAGAAATCATCATCAACCTTTTTCTGTTTTTTTGCTTCAGATTTTGTTTCTCAGAATGTTTTGCTTGATGCTGTTTTTTTAGTTTTGCTCTGTGAAGACAAAGACTTGTGGATGTTTAATGTTCATTCAACTTTGAACTAAATGTTGCCAGCAAAAAACATAAATGCAAATCCACGGCAAATTACCGGCAACCCAGCTGCAATTTCTACGGAATTTTTTTACAGTGTATGAAGAATACAAAATGTTGCTGATTCAGTGTTAGGTTTTAACACTCTGCGTGTGGAATATAGCAGTTTTACCACTGATGTTTTGCTGTGCTCTTTGACACAGTAATTTACCATGAAAATATGACTTTACCAGTAAATAGACAAATGTGCTGTTCACACAAGCAACGCTAAACTATGTCAAAAGATGACGTTTCCACTAAACCTGATTTCAAATTCACGGTTTCTGCCGGAAAGTTAAAATCGATGAACAACTAAAGCATTACAATTTGCTTCTTTATTAAAAGAAATATATTACATATTACATGTCTCGCCTCTCCAACTCAGGAAGATTAAGAAAAGCTTTTCTACCTAAGAGAAAAAAATTTATTTTAATATGGAAAAAGTTAAATTATGTTTTATTATTAGATCCAGAGCCAAATAGCTGGTGAAAAGAAGAAAAAACAAGGTGAATATAAAAAATATTAATGACACTTTGTATCAGATGCAAAAATTCGAAATTTTATCAGAAGTTATACACATCCTGCTTTAACCCTAATTTGAGTAATTTATTTTTTCAACCCTTCATTCCTATTATAAGTAAAACAAACAAAAAACTTTGTCCATAAAAAAATGATATGATATTATAAAAAACCCACCCAGGCCCTAATGGCTTACCTCTGGAGTTTACAGAGTTTTTTGGGCAGGACATTTATGGGGTGGTTTCCCGGCAGGGATGAGATTAAGCCAGGACTAGACCTTAGTTTAATTGTGAAATATAACTAGTTTTAACCAACATGCCTTATTGAAAACATTACTTTTTGAGGCAAAACAAAGGGCACTGATGTATTTAAAGATACGTCAGTGCAAGTTGTTTTAGGTTTGGACAACTCTTACATTTATTTTAGTCTAGGACTAGTCTAATCTCTGTCCGGGAAACCTCCCTGAAAAGTTTATTTTGAACATGTTTAATGAATGTGCAGCAAATGGCAAACTTACCCTTTAAAAAAGAAAGTAATTACACTACTGCCTAAAGATATTTTATACTTGGATAATTGGCGTCCAATCACTCTACTTAAATCTGATTACAAATTATTAGCATCTTTATATGCAAATAAGTTAAAACCATGTTTGGATGAAATAATATTTATCACCCAATCTGGATTTATGAAAGGAAGAAACTTGTGTTAGACTTTTCAGATTACCCTGAATTGGTTAACAAGGACGTTCTTATCTTGTTAGACGGTTTCATCAGATTCACATGCGTTAACATTGTATACATTATATAGTACACATTTTATACAGTAACGCTAGCATAGTGTCGTTTTTGATACGCTTCCGCTATGATTTGAACTAAGGTAATCTACCTGTTGTTTATTTTCTTTGTTATCACAAATAAACTACTCTTTGCCGAAATTTACATTTGTTCCATGAAAGCCTTTGGTTTAAACCAGTGGTTCTCTAACTTTTTCAGCATGCGGCACCCCTTGTGTACGGTGCATTCTTTCGTGGCCCCCCGAAAGAAAATTTATGACAATAATAGTTCTAAAATGTAATATTTTAATTAAACAAAACATATTAAATTATACCTAGTAGCGCTGTTGGTTAGTTGGCTTATTATTTTTTAGGTTTAATTACACAGAATTCATGATAAATGAATGTATTTTATAAAATTTTATAAAACTGGTGCCCCCCTGGCACCATCTCGCGGCCCCCAGTTTGAGAACCACAACCGTCTATAAAGAGTTCAATACTGTTGTTGAGCACAATTTCATGCATCAAGCCATTAGTCATTTTGGTTTTAGTCCAGCCTTTAAAAAAATTAAACACACATTTTATAATGATATATCTATGATGTTTTTTATCAAGTGGTACTTTTTCTCGTCTTGCTGTTCAAAGAGGTATTACACAGAGATGCCAGATTTCCCATTTCATTTTTTGTTAACATAAACTTTAAATTTTTATACTGTACATTGCTTCCAAAATAAAGGCTTTGAGATAGGAGATTTCAAATTAATTACTAGTCAACTTGCAGATGACACTTGTTTATTTTTGAAAACCCAAGATCAAGTGCATCATGTTATTCTGGAGGCACCAACTTTCACAAACAAGCCTTAAATGAATGGAAATTTGTCTACAAACCAAAATTTTCTCCCCAAACTTGCATTATATGGAATAATCAACATATATTTTTCAAAAACAAGACTATTTTTTTGAGGAATTGGTTTAATAAAGGTTTCTTTTTTGTTACAAATTTATTAGATCAGGTGATTTATAAAATCATACTAATTTTGCTTATACTCTTGGAATAAATGTTGTTCAAAAGAATACACTCTTAAAAATAAAGGTTAGCGTTGCCATAGAAGAACCTTTTTTGGTTCCACAAAGAACCATTTAGTCAAAGGTTCTTTAAAGAATAATTTCTTTTATACATTTTTATAATCTGTAGAGCGTTTTTCACCTTAATTAAAAAACCTTTTATGAAACAGAAAGTGCTTCAGATGTTAAAGGTGATTTAAAGAACCATTTAGACAGAAAAAAGATCTTTTATGGCATTGTGAAACACCGTTAACTTCACAAAACTTCTTCATCTTTTTAAAAAATACAATTTTAATGCGATTAAAACATTCACAGGCACTCACTTTTATTTTACTACACTGTAAAAAATACTTTGCTGCCTTAAAATTTTTTGTAAAATCAACTCAAATTTACAAGACATGTTAACAGAATGAGTTGTCACAACTTATAAAATATAGTTGAGAAAAGTTATTCAAGTTAGTCGACTTAATTTTATAAGTGACAATAACTCAACTGTAGTTATAACAACAACTCATCTCTAGTCAAGATAAACAATAGTAAGTTGAAATTGCTTGTAAATTTTAGGGTAGCAAAGTATTTTTTACAGTGACTAGTATTAATATTTTACTAGTGGTTTTAGATAAAGCTCATTTCTTCTATGCTAACTTTTTTGGAAGAGCTTTATACAGTAGATCCCCAGGATATAAACTTGTCCCAGATAGTTAAATGTGTTTCTTTTCAGAATTAAAATCTGCCTAAAATGTATTTCAGTTTATATTTCATTAGTTGTGCATTCAATTTTTACTTAATGTAATTCATCTCTTTTTGTGATATTTATAGAGATGAACCATTCATTTGAATGGTTATAAATGTGAAAATTTGAACAAATAAAGTAAATGAAATGTATACTTGGCATCTTTTATTCTGCGCTTTTGTGTTTGCTTAACATGCTATAGTTGTGTTGTAGTAGATCTGTAATGGGTTAGAGATATTTTAGAGAAGTTTTATTCAGAGATGTTTAGAAAGAGATGTGGGCAGAATTAGTTTTGGGAAAACTGTGATGGGCGGTGTTTTATCATCACACATAAGTCATTGAGAATAAAAGCCCATGTCTGTCCGCTTTATGAACACAGACTCTCAGTTTAACAGAAACTTCTCTAAAAGAGGACACGACAACTGTAAAAAATGAATAAAATTTGGGTCTTGTGCCTTGGGATGCTGATCATGACTTTACCATTTTCAGCTTCACAGGTAGGTGAATTTATTATTTATAGATATTTTGAAGATAATGAAAAGATGTGTTAACATTTTCTAATTTTGCAACAGAAATAATTAGATGATTAATTTGAAATGGTCTGTAAAAGTAGATGCTTTACAAATTACCATCTTGCTTTACATTAGTTCTTTTATGAGATGCTTCAGATTAAATCTGACACTGTATATATAACAGCACATTTTCCTTTCCTAGATGAAAATTACACATTATGAAAATGGACTGTAACAATAATTCTGCATGTACTTTGACATCATGTTTGTGTAGGCACCCAATAATTCATCTGGGCCTGGAGGTCCACCTGGTGGTCCACCTGGTGGACAAACTCAAGCAGATTCAGCTTCTAAAAAGTCCGGCACTGCAGGATTTAGTATGTCCACCCCAATGTGTCTACTGATACCAGCAGCCACGCTCCTCATCCTATACGGCAAATCTTAAACTGGATGAAAGTTTGCCGTCCATCGAGAAGACCGTGATAATGAGAACCGTCTCAAAACTGAAAATACAATCTGAGCTCATACTTGGCTCTTTTAAAATAATCCAAATTGATTCTGAAGTTTAGATAATTATTTTAAAGACTTTCAGGAAATCTGCCAAGTGTCCTCCAGAGCAGAAATTTGATCATTTCAGTTTGTGTAATAACATTCGTTGTACACCTTATAATATGAATCTTGTCAGTGTCATCTTTCTCCTCTTACAATATTTTATTATAAACAATCATTGTTGTGATCAAGACTGAATCAATATGCACATTAAAGTGGATGGTTGTATGTGTTTGCATTTCATCTTTTATTCATCCATTTGTCTTTATAACATACTATAATAATAGTTTTACTGTGTTTAGGTTATAATATTAAGATCCAGCTGAAGAGAAAAGACTGAGAGGAGAGTTGCTTGTTGAATGCTATGGCAGTTTAACCAGTTTGTTTTAGGTTAAACACCCAAATATGACATGCAACAAAATAAAAGTCTGAAACCATAGCCAGCATGAGCTCTTTAAAATTGGAAATAAATGAAAACTTCTTAAGGCGAGGACAATTATTTATAAGCACTACTTAAGGACACATTTTTAGTGTAGGCCAGCCTTGATTTAATTTATCTTTGCCAAAATATTTATTTTCGGTGTTTAAAAATGTGATACTGATTCAGTGTTAATGAAATATTGGCGTGATGAATACACAATGACTAAAGAAAAGATTTATAACAAGTCGTCACCCCAACAGTGATGAGTTTTATCTTTAGCTGGGCACTTGACCCTTGATTTCTTGTTTTTTACAACCAAAAAGCCTAAATAACATTGTTTGGTTGTTGATGCTGATATTAGCACCATGATGTAATAATTTTTCTGATCGTGTGTGTGCGCTTTAAACCTACTCGTAACCCCATAATACAGCGGTCTCATGGTGTCTGTGGAAAAAAAACTCGCTGATTCAGTGTTAAGTTTTTAACACACTGGGTGTGGATTATAGAAGTGGTAACTTTGGAGGTTTTCCTGTACTATTTCAGTAACTAACCACGAAAATAAACGACTTCCAGTAAATACACAAATGTGCCGTTCACACAAGCAATGACGTTCCGCCTTAAATTCACACGTCATCAACAGGTTTTTGGCCAACTTTAGTGGTATTTTGCTAAAGATTCCTCAACCTTTCTATAATAAGGGTGGCTTAAATATTGATTGACTCTTAATACATTCAAATTAAATGGCTTAAACACTTCCACATTCAATTAATACTATTTGGAATATAATGCACGGATGTGTAATTCTATTTGCAAACTACACTGAAAAAACAACTTGTAAAATTTACTTTAAAAAAGTTTGTGCAAATTGTTACGAGGATTTTTTTAAAGTAAAATTTACAGCTTTTTTATAAGTAAAACTTACCTACTAAAATCAAATAAAATTTACTTAAAATTGCACGATAAAACATATGTTAAATAATTAATTAAATGTTACTTAATTATTTTATTTAGAAGTCTATTAGTTTTTTTTTTTTTGAAAATTGAAGCATTGCTGTCCTAATAATATTAAATAAATCGTATTTTCTGTTTGTTATTTTCTTTAACATATTCCTAAGGACCTAGTTATTTTTAGTGTTATAAATGGCATTATAACACAAAATTCATGACTGACAACAAGTCAGTCATTGAATAAAGCTGATTCGGAACAAAACGCACACAAACTGTGTTTCTGACATGCATTTTCAGCACTGTGGAGAGAATTACAATACAACGTTCTGAACAGGGTTCATTTAAAGAAACACTGATCACCTGAACGGTGACTTCACAAAATTATTATTTACAACAAAACAACATCAATAATATAAGAGCTTAAGCCTTTATGACATTTTGCTAACAAATATTTAAGTAGTTAAAGTTCTTATCAGTTCTTATTCTGTGATAAAGCTTAAAAATTACAAATATTCAGGTGCAAAGAATTGTGGGTATTCCTTACAACATGTGCAAATAAATGTAAAGTTTTTTATTAAAATTTACTTATTTTAGGACTATGTGCCGTGACTATAAAACAGTTAAATACTACAAGAAAATATCTAATAAGACTTACTATTCCCACACAGTTCATTTTTTACATTAATTAATTGTGTATTTATCATCATTTTACTTAGGAAAATCTAGTTCTCAATAAATGTTAATATTATGTAGAAATTATGAGAGTTAAATATTACTACACCAAAAAGTTCGTTTTTTCAGTGTACCCATTAAACTGTCCCACTTACATCAGCAATGCTTCCTTTAGCATACTTTTTGCCACATTTATTTGGAACTGTAATATTTTGCATAAGAGGAAAACCTTTTTTCCTGAGTGACGTTTGTGAACTAATTGATAATGGTAATTTATTCAGACTTTAATTTAAAAGCAGTTCTCAAGCTTCAGAGTTTATAGTTCAAGCCTATTTGGAAATGTCTATGCTGCTCAGAAATAACCATGGCTCAATGATCTGTTCCCCTGTCCTAAATCCACTAGGATTGGCTCTACAAAAAATCCAATCAGAATTGGGTCACTTCTGGACCTTCCACCATTTCTTATGTCTTTGTTATACAACGGGTTTCCATGGGTATGCATTATTGATAAACGCACAGCTGGCCTGTCAAATGTCTTAAAATAAGGACCAGAGCAATGTGTCAGCAATGCCTGCGGTAACCGTAGTATAAGCAGAATTAACTCTGGTCCTTGAGTCATTTGAAAATAATGCCCTTGCTTCACCACCTTGGGTTTGCATTATTTAAATAAATTAATGGCCTGTCGTCAGTTATTCCTTACAAATTCGCTGGCCACGCTTTCAAAATTCTCTTTACAGATTTTATCCCATCAAGCACGCTTTACAGAAATTTAGAAACATTACATGCTACACTTTCTTTGAGACTATATAGTAGGTCATCTGTTTTGAGAGTGTCCTTTAACTTTAAATCTTTCTGGAGTGATGTTGAAATATGGTCTGTCAAATCTCTTAAATCCAAAAAGTTTGTTAATGACAATTTAATCAATACAAGCCTTTTTGTATAAATCTTTGTGGGATTATTCCAAAACGTTGATTATCTGAATTGGATTACTAAATTCGCGTCACCCAACCTGTGGATTAACCATGCAATGCAAAAAACCCACACGATTTAAGATAAGACAAATACTAATCTGTTTTTAGTAAAAACTAAAAAAATTCTTAAATTAAGATGCTTTTTCGAGGAGCAAAGCGACCCAAGAAAAGTCTAGTTTTTAGATAAAAAAAAATTATCAAATTTGAGTGCGTAGAAAATCTGCCAGTGGGGCAAGCAAAAAACCTTCAACATTTTCAAACACTAAATTCAAGAAAAAAAGTGTGCTTAAAACAAGCAGAAAAATCTGCCAATGGGGTATGTACTAAATTTGAGGGATTTTGTATTTTTGGTCTAAAAAGACTTATTTTGCTCATGAAAAAGTATCTTAATTTAAGACTTTAGATATTTTTACTGAAAACAAGACAAAAATACTAAGAACATTTTTTGCAGTGTGGATAGACGCTAGAATGGCGTTTATGCACTGCTAAAAATTAATTTGATTTTCAAGAGAAAA
The DNA here is from genome assembly GCF_027580225.2 of Misgurnus anguillicaudatus. NCBI lineage: Eukaryota > Metazoa > Chordata > Actinopteri > Cypriniformes > Cobitidae > Misgurnus > Misgurnus anguillicaudatus. Next base: position 32,414,301 of record NC_073343.2, read on the forward strand.
AAAACTTATTTTTAGCTGAAAACAAGACAGAAATACTATCTACAAATTCTTAAATTAAGATGCTTTTGAGGAGCAAAACGGCCCAAGAAAATATTTTAGACCAAAGTCACATTTAAGTGATTGTGCATAAAACACGCAAAAGCAAATTTCTCTTTGATATCTCTTGAATTAAGCGTTTAAGAAATGTTCAAGTTTTTGGCTTAACCCATTGGCAGATTTTTGCTTGTTTTATGCACAAAATTACTTTTTATATTTTTGGTCTAAAAACTAGACTTAGTCTTGGGTCGTTTTGCTCATCAAGAAAAAGCATCTTAAATTTAAGAATTGATATTTTTACTGAAAACAAGACAAAAATAAGATTTTCTCTTCAAAATCATTTTTTGCAGTGTACAGTTGTAATCTTTTGAGCCGAGAGGACTTGAGTCACTAGTAAACACAGAAATTTTCTTTATAAAGTTGGTTCAACTTGTGGCATGAAGTTACTCAGTAAATTGAGTTGAATGTGAGGTGAACACAACCCAAAAGATTAAACAAAAGCCTTGAAAGTTTAAGTCAACCTTTTATTTGTTTAATCGAGGGGTGCTGGGGTGCCTGTGTAGGATGTGTATTGGGGACGGCAGTTGTCGATACTCCGCTCACACTGTTTAACATTGTAAAGATGAAAGGATGCTCCTGCAGGAGAAAGGGAAAGCATTATTTGAAAGCATATTTTGCTTAGTTATCTTTGCATCCCAATTCACAGCGCAATTCTCCACCAGGGTAAGAATAAGTGACTTAACTTCCCTTATAAAACCTCTGGATGCATTAACTGGTTTTAACCAGTTATCAACTCACCTTTGTGGGACAATGGATCTTACTGCGGTCGTGTGTGAAATCATGATAGGTTAGTTTACTTCCCTCAGGCTCCAACTTGAAATAAAAACACAAGACAAAAACTGTTGAAGTACAAAAGAAATGCTGTTGTGAATGCGTGTGCGCATGCGTGCGTGTATTCACCATGTTGTTCCAGAGTCCAATGGCCATTTCAGCATGTCCACGTTCAGAGAAATGAGCGCAGTCCACAGAGAAGAAGTTTAGGTCAGGTGTGCCACCCTGAGAGAAAAATTTTACATTCATCCATTATGTGGACTCAGTGTCTTAAATGAGAGATAGAGCTCAAGGCCCAGGACACAAACCTCAGTCATTGGAACAACACTGTTTTTGAAGAAGGGCTGCAACACCACTGCAAAGTCCTCTCGTCCATCATACCGACCCCCATATACCAGCCTTTCAGTCTCCATCTGACAAAAAAACCTGAAGATCACTATACATGAAAGGCATTAGACATTGACAGACAAATTAAAGCTATGGTTATTGTGAAACTCATCTATGAAAAATTAGGAGGGCTGCCCCTGACTGGGGTTACAAGAACTTGAGACCCTGGACCCAGGGGCAGAGTGGGACCAAAAAAAAAAAAAAAAAACCCTACCGGGAAATTTTTTATACCACCGGCCCTCCGTGGTAAAAAAAGTCTCGTAGCCCATTTGTAGTAAAACTAGGGTAATACAAATCGTAATTTGCCCCAAAAACTTTTCATAATATTAATAAAATCATGGCTAATGAGTAAACTATACAAAATGATACCTGGTTGAAAGACGGAGATGCGCACCTCAATCAGCTATTACATAACAGAGCGAGACCAGAGATGAATGTGCTCATAAACTGGAGTAATATGGAATAATTTGTGCATCTTTGAATAACTAAGAATATTTCCTAAATATTTTTGTCATAAAGTTTGAGATAATAAATAAGCAATAATCGTGGAAAAAAATTAACGTGTTTGGCGCATTACCTCAGAGTTTCAGTAATATTGCTTTTTTTCCCGCTAATAATAAAATTTACATGCCACTCCTGCTTCCTTGCCTTTTTATTCATTTCATTATGCAGTAATGTTAATTTATATGTGGATATTTAGTGACATGTGAGACGTTTATTGCCGTTATTTTATCTCGTCTAATATTCAAATCATATCCGGAATAATGTGTGCATCTTTGAATAACTGTAACAGTTCATTTGAAAATAATGTCAAAGTTTTGAGAAATAATAATGTTGTGAGGATATTTATATATTTCAGTTGAATACTCTCGTCTATATGTAAATCTAATAGAAATCTAATAATAGGAAATATAAAAATGTGATACTGCAAAGTTACCCTTCTAAATTTTATTTATTATATATAGCCATATGGAGATAAACCTTTGCAAAAGTACTGATTTTATTCATTCAAGTACTGACCACCAGGCTAGAGATCTTAAACATCCTTAATCCACACTTTCAATCAAATAGTCTCAGCTTGATGGATCAATCCGACCGCATATGTACTGAAATAAACAGGCATTCGGCGACGCAGCTTTTCACAAAGGCCGACAGGCCATGCAATTTGGAGAGGGGCCGTTCAATAATCCCCCTATATTTAAAAAAAGTGCTCAACCTGTTCGGCAGGTCCAACCATGTTTAGGATTTTTTTTTATATAGCCTACTGTGTTGAGCAAAGAGGCTGCACAGTTTGACCAGCGGAAGCGGCAGCACATCAGGCCGCCAATTGGGGTTGCTATTATCAGACCGGCCCTCGCAGCCTCAAAACACTACCGGACCACCGGGAAATGTCCCGACTCTCCCGATGGCCACTCCGCTACTGCCTGGACCACAAAACTCACTGCAAAAAGACTGAATTTAAGCATTTAGATATTTCTACTGAAAACAAGACAAAAATAGTGTCATTTTGCTCAAGAAAAAGCATAAGAAAAGTGTAGTTTTTAGACCAATAATATCAAATTTAAGAGAGTTTTGGTTAAAACAAGCAAAAATATCTGCCAATGGGGAGAGAATTTTGCTTAAGATTTTTTTTTTTAAACGCATTAAGCAAAATTCTCACCCCATTGACAAATGTTTGCTTGTTTCAAGCACCAATTGACTTAAATTGTATAGTTTTTGTCTAGAACTAGATTCATTTTCTTGGGTCATTTTGCTCAAGAAAATACATCTTGATTTAAGAATTTAGATATTTTCTGAATACAAGACAAAAATACCAAGTAATTTTTTGCTTTTTCTTGATGAGCAAAACGACCCAAGAACATAAGTCTAGTTTTTAGACCAAAAATATCAAATTTAAGTGATTTTGTGCTCAAGCAAAAAAAATCTGCCAATGGGGCAAGCAAAAATCTTGAACATTTTTCTTACCCCATTGGCAGATTTTCTTGTTTTTAGTGCAAGCACATTTTTCTTGAATTATGCACAAAATCACTTAAATCTGATATTTTTGGTCTAAAAACTAGACTTTGGGTCGTTTTGCTTACTCTTAAATCAAAATGCATTTTCTTGTTATTTCGATATTTTTACTGAAAATACAAAAATACTAAGAATTTTTCTCTTGTAAATCATTTTTTGCAGTGTAGGAACTACACCATTGAAAAATCTGTAATCTGAGGGTGCCAAAAAACTAAATATTGAGCACCCTTTAAAGCAACATGTTACTAATCAATACATTGATACATTTCCTGTAGCAAATGGACCAAATATCTTCATGTAACATGGTCTTAATATACATTTGTAACAATAATTTTCCATCCATACAATGTATTGTTGGCCTTTGCTATGAATGTACCCGTGCGACTTGACTGGGACTATAAAAGTGGGTGTGACCCTGGACCACAAAACCATTTATTGTCTGTTGCAAGCAGCTAGGTTAAAGGTGATATTAAATAGATAATCTAACACAAGTATAACAGACTCTTAACAACATTCAACTATATGCAAGCCATCTACAGACCTGAAAGTCGCTGTTGATCTTCTTCATTTCTCTCAGTTCTGGAGATTTCTCTTCCAGGTCCAGAAAACATGGACACATGGTTCTGTCACACATGCATGCAGTCATGACAATGCTGTTGATGTAGACAGAAATTCATACTGATCTTTAAATTATTAATTTACTTGTGCACGAGGCTGCATCCCAAAGTGTCGTTGTTTACCAAACGAATATCCTTCAGCTCAGGGATTTCCACAAGATTTACCAGGACTCTAGGAACCTGGAAACAAACACAAAGTAAAATATAGCTGCAAGCAGCGATGGCGGGCCCTCGCACGTTTATTTACCGCTATACGGTGCCTTAGAGAAAACGATGCACGGTGGGCAAGTGCATCAAGTGGGTAAATATCAGTGGATTATTTTATGTTGTTACTGACCCATTTGTGGACTGTAGGTAAAAGAAACCCAACATTTTAGACAAAGGGGGCGCTAGTGAGCCACTTAAGAGACACGCCTATGTCTGACCTTTTTGACCACACTTAACAGCCGACAACTCTGATGTGTGTTAACTTTTAGGTTAATCTAAGCACGCCAAGAGCCCTAAATATGCCTGAAATAAAAGTAAAGTTTGGGGCGTTGGCATGGGAACAGCGTTCGAGATGTCAAAAATTCCTTCGCAATTTATCATCTACAATGTCTCAGTACCATGTTGACCACTTTTGGTGTCAATCGCATGAATATCCTAGAAGGAGTATTTAAAAGAACATTGGATGGAACAGTCAAAAAAATCAACCTTTATGACTGCAACACTTCCTGGCGCCTGGTGGTGGCGCTATACCCGGGAGTCACAATAGGCACATCGATGCAATCGGAATCTTCGGACGAACAAACACCCCGCGTGTCATCACAATAAGACATTTTTTGCCTTAGCTATTAGACACTTCCTGTTTTTCTGATTTCGCCATAAATTTGTCGGCTCGCCATGGCAACACCGTTCGAGATATCAAAAATCCCTTCGCAATTTAGCAAGTACAATGTCTTGGCATCATGTTCACCACGTTTGGTGTCAATCCCATTAATCCACTAGGAGGAGTATTTAAAAGTTCACCGCATGCATTTTTTAAACAATCCAAAATGGCCGACTTCCTGTTGGGCGGAGCTAATATGTTAGAGTACGAAAGTTGTTCGGGTCGATGAGATCTATATGCGTACCAACTTTCGTACATGTGCGTGCATGTTTGTCCGATCTATGCACCAATGTTTTTTTTTCCATTACAGGGGGCGCTACAGAGCCCCCCTGCCACGCCCGTGTTCCAGCCTTTGGTTTTCTGCGATGACGGACGACTCTGACATCTGTGCCAAATTTCAAGAGTTTTCGAGTATGTTAAGGCCCCCAAAATGCCCAAAAGTGTTGAAAAAAATAATAAAAAAAAAAAAAAGAAAAAAAAAAAAAATAATAAAAATAAATATAGCTGCAAGCAGCGATGGCGGGCCCTCGCACGTTTGTTTACCGCTACACGGTGCCTCCGAGAAAACGATGCACGGTGGGCAAGTGCATCAAGTGGGTAAATATCATGCTGCTACTGACCCATTTAGGTACTGTAGGTAAAAGAAACCCCACATTTTAGACAAACGGGGGCGCTAGTGAGCCACTAAATAGACACGCCTTTATCTGACGTTTTTGTCAACACTTAACAGCCGACAAATCTGATGTGTGTGCCAAATTTAAAGTTAATCTAAGCACACCAAGAGCCTTAAATATGCCTGACATAAAAGTAAAGTTTGACACGTTGCCATGGGAACAGCGTTAGAGATGTCAAAAATTCCTTCGCAATTTAGCGTCTACAATGTCTCAGCATCATGTTGACAACTTCTGGTGTGAATTGCATTATTTCCCTAGAAGGAGTATTAAAAAGAACATTGCATGCGACTGTCAGGCTTAAATAAGCCTTTAAAATGAAAGTAAAAAGTTTGACGCGTTGCCATGGGAACAGCGTTTGAGATATCAAAAATCCCTTCACTTTTTTATCATCTCCAATGTCTCGGCATCATGTTGACCACGTTTGGTGTCAATCGCTTGAATATCCTAGAAGGAGTATTGAAAAGTTCACTGCATGGGCTTAAATATGCCTTTAAAATGAAAGTAAAGTTTGACGCGTTGTCATGGGAACAACGTTTGAGATATCAAAAATCCCTTCGCAATTTATCATCTACTATGTCTTGGCATCATGTTGACCACTTTTGGTGTCAATCGCATAAACATTCTAGGACGAGTATTTAAAAGAACATCACATGGAACTGTCAAAAAAATCAACCTTTGTGACTGCAACACTTCCTGGCGCCTGGTGGTGGCGCTATACCCGAGACTTACAATAGGCACATCGATGCGATCGGAATCTTCAGACGAACAAACACCCCGCGTGTCATCACTATAAGACATTTTTTGCCTTAGATATTAGACACTTCCTGTTTCTCTGATTTCACCATGACTTTGCCGCTTCGCCATGGCAACACCGTTCGAGATATCAAAAATCCCTTCGCAATTTAGCAAGTCCAATGTCTTGACATCATGATCACCACATTTGGTGTCATTTGCATGAATCCCCTAGGAGGAGTATTCAAAAGTTCACCGCATGCATTTTTTAAACAATCCAAAATGGCGGACTTCCTGTTGGGCGGAGCTAAAATGTTAGAGGGCGAAAGTTGTTCGGGTCGATGAGATCTATATGCGTACCAACTTTCGTAAATATGCGTACATGTTTGCCCGATCTGTGCACTCCTGTTTGTTTTTGCATTACAGGGGGCGCTACAGAGCCCCCGTGCCACGCCCGTGTTCCAGCCTTTGGCTTTCGGCGATCACGGACGACTCTGATGTCTGTGCCAAATTTCAAGAGTTTTCGAGTATGTTAAGGCCCCCAAAATGTCCAAAAGTGTTGAAAAAAATAAAAAAAAAATATAGCTGCAAGCAGCAATGGCAGGCCCTCGCACGTTTATTTACCGCTACACGGTGCCTCCGAGAAAACGATGCACGGTGGGCAAGTGCATCAAGTGGGTAAATATCAGTGGACTATTTTATGTTGTTACTGACCCATTTGGGGACTGTAGGTAAAAAAACCCACATTTTAGACAAACGGGGGCATGCCTATGTCTGACCTTTTTGTCCACACTTAACAGCCGACAACTCTCATGTGTGTGCCAACTTTTAGGTTAATCTAAGCATTCCAAGAGCCCTAAATATGCCTGAAATAAAAGTAAAGTTTGGGGCGTTGCCATGGGAACAGCGTTCGAGATATCAAAAATCCCTTCGCAATTTAGCATCTACAATGTCTCAGCATCATGTTGACCACTTTTGGTGTCAATCGCATGAAAATCCTAGGAAGAGTATTTAAAAGTACACCGCATGCAACTGTCAAAAAATCCCCCTTTTGTGACTGCCACACTTCCTGGTGCCTGTTGGTGGCGCTATACCCGAGACTCACAATAGGCAAATCGATGCGATCGGAATCCTTGGGCTAAACATACACACTGTGTTTTATCCCAATAAGACATTTTTTGCTTTAGATATTAGACACTTCCAGTTTCTCTGAATTCGCCATGAATTTGTCGCCTCGCCATGGCAACACCGTTTGAGATATCAAAAATCCCTTCGCAATTTAGCAAGTCCAATGTCTCAGCATCATGTTCACCACGTTTGGTGTCAATCGTATGAATTCCCTAGGAGAAGTATTTAAAAGTTCATGACTGACACACTTTCTGGCGCCTATTGGTGGCGCTATACCTGAGACTCACAATAGGCACATCGATGCGATCGGAATCTTCAGACGAACAAATGCCCCGCTTGGCATCACAATAAGACATTTTTTGCCTTAGATATTAGACACTTCCTGTTTCTCTGATTTCGCCACAACTTTGTCGCCTCGCCATGGCAGGACCGTTCGAGATATCAAAAATCCCTTCGCAATTTAGCAAGTACAATGTCTCGACATCATGATCACCACGTTTGGTATCATTCGCATGAATCCTCTAGGAGGAGTATTTAAAAGTTCACCGCATGCGTTTTTGCAACAATCCAAAATGGCCGACTTCCTGTTGGGCGGAGCTAATAGGTTTGAGTGCGAAAGTTGTTCGGGTCGATGAGATCTATATGCGTACCAACTTTCGTACATGTGCGTGCATGTTTGCCCGATCTGTGCACCAATGTTTTATTTTGCATTACAGGGGGCGCTACAGAGCTCCTTTGCCACGCCCGTGTTCCAGCCTTTGCCCGTTCGCAATGACGGACGACTTTGACGTCTGTGCCAAATTTCAAGAGTTTTCGAGTATGTTTAGGCACCCAAAATGCCCAAAAGTGTTAAAAAAAATAAAAATAATAATAATAAAAAAATATAGCTGCAAGCAGCGATGGCGGGCCCTCGCACGTATTTTTACCGCTACACGGTGCCTCCGAGAAAACGATGCACGGTGGGCAAGTGCATCAAGTGGGTAAATATCGGTGGACTATTTATGTTGTTACTGACCCAATTGGGGACTGTAGGTAAAAGAAACCCCACATTTTGGACAAACGGGGGCGCTAGTGAGCGACTTAAGAGGCACACCTATGTCTGACCTGTTTGTCAACACTTAACAGTTGACAACTCTGATGTGTGTGCCAAATTTGAAGTTAATCTAAGCATGCCAAGAGGCTTAAATATTCCTGAAATAATAGTAAACTTTGATGCGTTGCCATGGCAACAGCGTTCGAGATGTCAAAAATCCCTTCGCAATTTATCATCTACTATGTCTTGACATCATGTTGACCACTTTTGGTGTCAATCGCATAAACATTCTAGGAGGAGTATTTAAAAGAACATCACATGGAACTATCAAAAATATAGCTGCAAGCAGCAATGGCGGGCCCTCGCACGTTTTTTTACCGCTACACAGTGCGTCCGAGAAAACGATGCACGGTGGGCAAGGGCATCAAGTGGGTAAAATATCAGTGGGCTATTTAATGTTGTTTCTGAGCCATTTGGGGACTGTAGGTAAAAGATACCCCACATTTTAGACAAACAGGTGCACTGGTGAGCCACTTAAGAGACACGCCTATGTCTGACCTTTTTGTCAACACTTAACAGCCGAAAACTCTGATGTGTGCAGAGATGTATAGTAACGAAGTAGAACTACTTCACTACTGTACTTAAGTACTAAAAGGCAGTATCTGTACTCTACTGAAGTATTATTTTTTTCTCCTACTTCCACTTTTACTTCAGTACATATTTTCGATGAGTTTAATACTTTTACTTCAATACATTTTTTATGTGCTGCATAGTTACTCGTTACACTCAAATGTTACGAATCATTCCAAACCTACATTATCACTGCCGGAGCGGTGATACACATTAGAAACACACACAGATTGTGGTCTAAACCAATAGGAGATAGTGAAGAGCGGACCCCTCCCTCCCTCTCACTCACAAATATGAGCCGCGGTTGTGGACAAATGTGAAGTCGAGAGAGAACCAAAGTGCACGAGAGAGACCGATAGAGAGAGAGAGAATTCGCGAGAAAGGGCGAGTGTGCGCGAAAGAAGGAAACCTAAATACATTGAAACATCTTGTACCTTTACCTATTACCATTACATCAACTAATATTTTATTAATTCTGAATTTTCTATTGCCATATTAGTTAAATTAATCTGAACATTCCTGTCCTTGTACTCCTGCTACAGCCAAAGCAATTGTGAGTGTCCTTTAGCTTAAACATTTGAAATAATATAAACAATATTATATTCAAACTTTTGACTGTTTTCTTTAATAACTACATTACACAATACTTGTACTTTTACTTTCAGTACTTGAGTAGTATATTTTAAAATAAACTACTTGCAATACTTAAGTACAAAACATGTTTAATACTTCAGTACTTCCACTTAAGTGGTGTGCTCACTTTTTTGATAGAGCACTTGTACTTTTACTCAAGTCTGGGTCCCTAGTACTTTATACATCTCTGAATGTGTGTGCCAAATTTAAAGTTCAACTCAGCACGCCAAGAGCCTTAAACATGCCTGAAATTAAAGTAAAGTTTGACGCGTTGCCATGGGAACAGCGTTCGAGATGTCTAAAATTCCTTCGCAATTTATCATCTACAATGTCTCGGCATCATGTTGACCACTTCTGGTGTCAATCGCATGAATCCCATACGAGGAGTATTTAAAGGTTCACAGCATGTAACTGTCAGCCTTAAATATGTGTAAAAATGAAAGTAAAGTTTGATGCATTGCCATGGGAACAGCGTTTGAGATATCAAAAATCCCTTCGCAATTTATCATCTACAATGTCTCGGCATCATGTTGACCACTTCTCGTGTAAATCGCATGAAAATCCTAGAAGGAGTATTTAAAAGTTAACTGTATGCAACTGAAAGGCTTAAATATGCCTTTAAAATGAAAGTAAAGTTTGACAGGTTGCCATGGGAACAGCGTTTGAGATATCAAAATCCCTTCGCAATTTATCATCTACAGTGTCTCGGCATCATGTTGACCACTTCTCGTGTCAATCGCATGAAAATCCTAGAAGGAGTATTTAAAAGTTAACTGTATAAAACTGAAAGGCTTAAATATGCCTTTAAAATGAAAGTAAAGTTTGACGCGTTGCCATGGGAATACCGTTTGAGATATCAAAAATCCCTTCGCAATTTATCATCTACAATGTCTCAGCATCATGGTGACCACTTTTGGTGTCAATCGTATGAAAATCCTAGAAGGAGTATTTAAAAGAACATTGCATGGAACTTTCAAAAAAATCCAGCTTTGTGACTGACACACTTCCTGGCGCCTGCTGGTGGCGCTATACCCAGGAGTCACAATAGGCACATCGATGCGATCGGAATCTTTAGACGAACAAACATCCCGCATGGCATTACAATAAGACATTTTTTGCCTTAGATATTAGACACTTCCTGTTTCTCTGATTTCGCCACGACTTTGTCGGCTCGCCATGGCAGAACCGTTCGAGATATCAAAAATCCCTTCGCAATTTAGCAAGTCCAATGTCTCGACATCATGTTCACCACTTTTGGTGTCAATCGCATGATTCCTCTAGGAGGAGTATTCAAAAGTTCAACGCATGCATTTTTTAAACGATCCAAAATAGCTGACTTCCTGTTGGGCGGAGCTTAAATGTTAGAGGGCGAAAGTTGTTCGGGTCGATGAGATCTATATGCGTACCAACTCTCGTACATGTGCGTACATGTTTGCACGATCTGTGCATCAATGTTTTTTTTTGCATTACAGGGGGCGCTACAGAGCCCCTGTGCCACGCCCGTGTTCCAGCCTTTGCCCGTTCGCAATGACGGACGACTCTGACGTCTGTGCCAAATTTCAAGAGTTTTCGAGTATGTTAAGGCACCCAAAATGCCCAAAAGTGTTAAAAAAAATAAAAATAATAAAAAAAAAAAAAATAATTAAAGCTGCAAGCAGCGATGGAAGGGCCCTCGCACGCATGTGCACCGCTACCCTATGGCATTAGTAAAGCAGTGAACCAGGGGGATATGAATTAAAGTGGGTAAATATAGGTAGATATTCAAAGGAAAATGTGCAGCAGGTGGCGCTATGACTGTACATGATTATTATTATATTGACGTGTTCAGGCCGGGACCCTTAACACACGTGTGAAGTCTCGAGCAGATCGAACAATGTATGTCTGAATTACAACAGCTTTCTGTTTCATGGCGAAACATCACACTTTGCCAGGCCGCCACGGACACGCCCTTCAACGAAAATTCAAGATCTTCTGAATATATCATATTAAAGTCCTTAAGATCAGTATTACCAAAAATGATGATGATTTGATTAAATATCTAAGAGCAGTAAATCACAGCATAAAACATGTAATTTCCTGCAACCTCTAGGTGGCGCTATGAATAAAGCTGAATATTGGCATTGAAATGTGTTCAGGCCAAGACCCTTTTCAAACTTGTGAAGCATGGGGCAGATTGGACATTGTATGCCTGAGTTAGAGCCACTTCCTGTTTCATGGCGAAAATGCCAAAATTTGTCAGGCTGCCACGGACACACCCTCAAACGAAAAGTCAAGATCTCCGCAATTTAACATCGCAAAGGCCTTTAGATGACATTGACCAAATATTACGATGATTGGATTAAATCTGTAGGAGGAGTTTGTTAAAGTATGAAGCCTGGAAATGACCAAATTTGCACAGAAATCACAGCGAAAATTCAAAATGGCCGACTTCCTGTTGGGTTTAGAGCTTAGCTTCAAGAGACTTTTTTGTAAGTCTTGGGGTGATAGATGATCCTACCAAATTTCATATCTGTATGTTTTTCATAGTGGGGGGGCTGTTCTTTTGAAATTTTGCAGGTGGCGCTATCGAGCCATTTCTACACGCCCACTTCTGGCGCCTATGCCACATGTAAATTTTCGCCACTTCTGACGTGTGTGCAACGTTTTATGACTTTTTGGGCTTGTTTAGCCTGTCAAAAATGCGATTCATTTAGCGATACTTGGCGAGGCCGCCATGGACACGCCCTTTAATGAAAAATCAAGGTCGTTGTTTTTTATCATCACACAAGGTCTTGAGATTACACTGGTGAAATATGATGTTGATATGGTTAAATATCTAAGAGCAGTAAATCACAGCGTAAAACATGGTATTTCCTGCTGCCTCTAGGTGGCGCTATGAGTGTTACTGAATTATGCCATGTTGATGTGGTCAGGCCTGGACCCTTATCAAACGTGTGAAGTCAGGGGCAGATCGGACATTGCATGCCTGAGTTATAACAACTTCCTGTTTCATGGCGAAACATCACACTTTGCCAGGCCGCCACGGACACGCCCTTCAACGAAAAGTCAAGATCTTCGCAATTTATCAAGGAAAAGGGCTTAACATCAGTCAGACCAAATATGATGATTATTTGATTAAATCTCTAAGAGCAGGAAATCAGAGCATAAAACATGGTATTTCCTCCTACCTCTAGGTGGCGCTATGAGTGAAGTTGAATGTTGGCATTGAAATGTGTTCAGGCCAAGACCCTTATCAAACGTATGAAGCGTGGGCCAGATTGGACATTGTATGCCTGAGTTAGAGCCACTTCCTGTTTCATGGCGAAAATGCCGAAATTTGTCAGGCCGCCACGGACACACCCTCTGACGAAAAGTCAAGATCTCCGCAATTTAACATCGCAAAGGCCTTTAGATGAGATTGACCAAATATGACGATGATCGGATTAAATCTGTAGGAGGAGTTCGTTAAAGTATGAAGGCTGGAAATGACCAAATTTGCACAAAAATCAAGGCAAAAATTCAAAATGGCCGACTTCCTGTTGGGTTTAGAGCTTCGCTCCAAGAGACTTTTTTGTAGGTCTTGGGGTGATAGATGATCCTACCAAATTTCGTATCTGTACGTTTTTTCGTAGTGGGGGGGCTGTTCTCTTGAAATTTTGCAGGTGGCGCTATCGAGCCATTTCTACACGCCCACTTCTGGCGCCTATGCCACATGTAAATTTTCGCCACTCCTGACATGTGTGCAAAATTTCATGAGTTTTCGAGCATGTTTCGCCCCTCAAAAATGCGATTCACTTTGGAGAAGAAGAAGAAGAAATAATAAATATAGCTGCAAGCAGCGATGGCGGGCCCTCGCACATTTGTTTACCGCTACACGGTGCCTCCGAGAAAACGATGCACGGTGGGCAAGTGCATCAAGTGGGTAAATATCATGCTGCTACTGACCCATTTAGGTACTGTAGGTAAAAGAAACCCCACATTTTAGACAAACGGGGGCGCTAGTGAGCCACTAAATAGACACACCTTTATCTGACGTTTTTGTCAACACTTAACAGCCGACAAATCTGATGTGTGTGCCAAATTTAAAGTCAATCTAAGCACACCAAGAGCCTTAAATATGCCTGACATAAAAGTAAAGTTTGACACGTTGCCATGGGAACAGCGTTAGAGATGTCAAAAATTCCTTCGCAATTTAGCGTCTACAATGTCTCAGCATCATGTTAACAACTTCTGGTGTGAATCGCATTATTTCCCTAGAAGGAGTATTAAAAAGAACATTGCATGCGACTGTCAGGCTTAAATAAGCCTTTAAAATAAAAGTAAAAAGTTTGACGCGTTGCCATGGGAACAGCGTTCGAGAGATCAAAAATCCCTTCACTGTTTATCATCTCCAATGTCTCGGCATCATGTTGACCACGTTTGGTGTCAATCGCATGAATATCCTAGAAGGAGTATTGAAAAGTTCACTGCATGCAACTGAAGGGCTTAAATATGCCTTTAAAATGAAAGTAGAGTTTGACGCGTTGTCATGGGAACAACGTTCGAGATATCAAAAATCCCTTCGCAATTTATCATCTACTATGTCTTGGCATCATGTTGACCACTTTTGGTGTCAATCGCATGAACATTCTAGGAGGAGTATTTAAAAGAACATCACATGGAACTGTCAAAAAAATCAACCTTTGTGACTGCAACACTTCCTGGCGCCTGGTGGTGGCGCTATACCCGAGACTTACAATAGGCACATCGATGCGATCGGAATCTTCAGACGAACAAACACCCCGCGTGTCATCACTATAAGACATTTTTTGCCTTAGATATTAGACACTTCCTGTTTCCCTGATTTCGCCATGACTTTGCCGCTTCGCCATGGCAACACCGTTCGAGATATCAAAAATCCCTTCGCAATTTAGCAAGTCCAATGTCTTGATATCATGATCACCACATTTGGTGTCATTTGCATGAATCCCCTAGGAGGAGTATTCAAAAGTTCACCGCATGCATTTTTTAAACAATCCAAAATGGCGGACTTCCTGTTGGGCGGAGCTAAAATGTTAGAGGGCGAAAGTTGTTCAGGTCGATGAGATCTATATGCGTACCAACTTTCGTACATGTGCGTACATGTTTGCACGATCTGCGCACTACTGTTTGTTTTTGCATTACAGGGGGCGCTACAGAGCCCCCGTGCCACGCCCGTGTTCCAGCCTTTGTCTGTTCGCAATGACGGACGACTCTAACGTCTGTGCCAAATTTCAAGAGTTTTCGAGTATGTTAAGGCACCCAAAATGCCCAAAAGTGTTAAAAAAAATAAAAATAAAAATAAAAATAAAAAAAAAAAAATAATAAATTTGAGCAAAAACAATAGGGCTTCGCACCTTTCGGTGCAGGCCATTCTGGCCTGCTCCTCGGTGCTCGGGCCCTAATTAAAGCTGCAAGCAGCGATGGAAGGGCCCTCGCACACATGTGCACCACCACCCTATGGCATTAGTAAAGCAGTGAATCAGGGGGATATGAATTAAAGTGGGTTAATATAGGTGGATATTCAAAGGAAAATGTATGTGCCACACCGCCTGTGTGCAGCAGGTGGCACTATGATGGTACCTGATTATTGTTATATTGACGTGTTCAGGCCGGGACCCTTATCAAACGTGTGAAGTCTGGAGCAGATCAAACAATGTATGCCTGAATTACAACAGCTTCCTGTTTCATGGTGAAACATCACGGTTTGCCAGGCTGCCACGGACACGCCCTTCAACGAAAAGTCAAGATCTTCGCAATTTATCATCGCAAAGGGCTTAACATCAGTCTGACCAAATATGATGATGATTTTATTAATTCTCTAAGAGCAGTAAATCACAGCGTAAAACATGGCATTTCCTGCTACCTCTAGGTGGCGCTATGACTGAAGCTGAATATTGGCATTGAAATGTGTTCAGGCCAAGACCCTAATCAAACATGTGAAGCGTGGGGCAGATTGGACATTGTATGCCTTAGTTATAACAACTTCCTGTTTCATGGAAAAACGCCGAAATTTGGCAGCCCGCCACGGACACACCCTCCAACGAAAAGTCAAGATCTCTGCAATTTAGCATCGCAAAGGCCTTTAGATAAGACAGACCAAATATGACGATGATCGGATTAAATCTGTAGGAGGAGTTTGTTGCAGTATGAAGCCTGGAAATGACCAAATTTGCACAAAAATCAAGGCAAAAATTCAAAATGGCCGACTTCCTGTGGGGTTTAGAGCTTCGCTCCAAGAGACTTTTTTGTAGGTCTTGGGGTGATAGATGATCCTACCAAATTTTGTATCTGTACATTTTTCGTAGCGGGGGGGCTGTTCGCCTGAAATTTTGCAGGTGGCGCTATCGAGCCATTTCTACACGCCCACTTCTGGCGCCTATGCCACATGTAAATGTTCGCCACTTCTGACATGTGTGCAACATTTTATGACTTTTTGGGCTTGTTTAGCCTGTCAAAAATGTGATTCATTTACAGATACTTTGCGAGGCCGCCACGGACACGCCCTTTAATGAAAAGTCAAGGTCAATGCTTTTTATCATCACACAAGGTCTTGAGATTACACTGGTGAAATATGATGTTGATATGGTTAAATATCTAAGAGCAGTAAATCACAGCGTAAAACATGGTATTTCCTGCTGCCTCTAGGTGGCGCTATGAGTGTTACTGAATTATGCCATGTTGATGTGTTCAGGCCTGGACCCTTATCAAACGTGTGAAGTCAGGGGCAGATCGGACATTGTATGCCTGAGTTATAACAACTTCCTGTTTCATGGCGAAACATCACACTTTGCCAGGCCGCCACGGACACGCCCTTCAACGAAAAGTCAAGATCTTCGCAATTTATCAAGGAAAATGGCTTAACATCAGTCAGACCAAATATGATGATGATTTGATGAAATCTCTAAGAGCAGTAAATCAGAGCATAAAACATGGTATTTCCTCCTATCTCTAGGTGGCGCTATGAGTGAAGTTGAATATTGGCATTGAAATGTGTTCAGGCCAAGACCCTTATCAAACGTATGAAGCGTGGGGCAGATTGGACATTGTATGCCTGAGTTAGAGCCACTTCCTGTTTCATGGCGAAAATGCCGAAATTTGTCAGGCCGCCTCGGACACACCCTCTGACGAAAAGTCAAGATCTCCGCAATTTAACATCGCAAAGGCCTTTAGATGAGATTGACCAAATATGACGATGATCGGATTAAATCTGTAGGAGGAGTTCGTTAAAGTATGAAGGCTGGAAATGACCAAATTTGCACAAAAATCAAGGCAAAAATTCAAAATGGCGGACTTCCTGTTGGGTTTAGAGCTTCGCTCCAAGAGACTTTTTTGTAGGTCTTGGGGTGATAGATGATCCTACCAAATTTCGTATCTGTACGTTTTTCGTAGTGGGGGGGCTGTTCTCTTGAAATTTTGCAGGTGGCGCTATCGAGCCATTTCTACACGCCCACTTCTGGCGCCTATGCCACATGTAAATTTTCGCCACTCCTGACATGTGTGCAAAATTTCATGAGTTTTCGAGCATGTTTCGCCCCTCAAAAATGCGATTCACTTTGGAGAAGAAGAAGAATAAATAATAATTAAAGCTGCAAGCAGCGATGGAAGGGCCCTCGCACGCATGTGCACCGCTACCCTATGGCATTAGTAAAGCAGTAAACCAGGGGGGTATGATTTAAAGTGGATAAATACAGGTGGATATTCAAAGGGAAACTGATGTGCCACACCGCCTGTGTGCAGCAGGTGGCGCTATGGCGGTACCTGATTATTGTTATATTGACGTGTTCAGGCCGGGACCCTTATCAAACTTGTGAAGTCGCGGGCAGATTGGATAATGTATGCCTGAATTACAACAGCTTCCTGTTTCATGGCGAAATATCACACTTTGCCAGGCTGCCACGGACACGCCCTTCAACGAAAAGTCAAGATCTTCACAATTTATCATGGCAAAGGGCTTAACATCAGTCTGACCAGATATGATGACGATTTGATTAAATCTCTAAGAGCAGTAAATCACAGCGTAAAACATGGCATTTCCTGCTACCTCTAGGTGGCGCTATGACTGAAGCTGAATATTGGCATTAAAATGTGTTCAGGCCTGGACCCTTATCAAACATGTGAAGTGTGGAGCAGATTGGACATTGTATGCCTGAGTTATAACAACTTCCTGTTTCATGGCGAAAATGTCGAACTTTGTCAGGCCGCCACGGACACACCCTCCCACAAAAAGTCAAGATCTCCGCAATTTAGCATCGCAAAGGCCTTTAGATGAGACTGACCAAATATGATAATGATCGGATTAAATCGCTAGGAGGAGTTCGTTAAAGTACGACGCTTGGAAATGTAAAAAAATAACAGAGATAATTCAAAATGGCTGACTTCCTGTGGGGTTTAGAGCTTCGCTCCAAGAGACTTTTTTGTAGGTCTTGGGGTGATAGATGATCCTACAAAATTTCGTATCTGTACGTTTTTCATAGTGGGGGGGCTGTTCTTTAGAAATTTTGCAGGTGGCGCTATCGAGCCATTTCTACACGCCCACTTCTGACGCCTATACCACATGTAAATTTTCACCACTTCTGATGCGTGTGCAAAATTTCATGAGTTTTTGAGCATGTTTAGGCCTTCAAAAATGCGATTCATTTCGGAAAATAATAATAATAATAATAATTAAAGCTGCAAGCAGCGATGGAAGGGCCCTCGCACGCATGTGCACCGCTACCCTATGGCATTAGTAAAGCAGTGAACCAGGGGGATATGAATTAAAGTGGGTAAATATAGGTAGATATTCAAAGGAAAATGTGCAGCAGGTGGCGCTATGACTGTACATGATTATTATTATATTGACGTGTTCAGGCCGGGACCCTTAACACACGTGTGAAGTCTGGAGCAGATCGAACAATGTATGTCTGAATTACAACAGCTTTCTGTTTCATGGCGAAACATCACACTTTGCCAGGCCGCCACGGACACGCCCTTCAACGAAAAGTCAAGATCTTCTGAATATATCATATTAAAGTCCTTAAGATCAGTATTACCAAAAATGATGATGATTTGATTAAATATCTAAGAGCAGTAAATCACAGCGTAAAACATGTAATTTCCTGCAATCTCTAGGTGGCGCTATGATTAAAGCTGAATATTGGCATTGAAATGTGTTCAGGCCAAGACCCTTATCAAACTTGTGAAGCATGGGGCAGATTGGACATTGTATGCCTGAGTTAGAGCCACTTCCTGTTTCATGGCGAAAATGCCGAAATTTGTCAGGCTGCCACGGACACACCCTCTAACGAAAAGTCAAGATCTCCGCAATTTAACATCGCAAAGGCCTTTAGATGACATTGACCAAATATTACGATGATTGGAATAAATCTGTAGGAGGAGTTCGTTAACGTATGAAGCCTGGAAATGACCAAATTTGCACAGAAATCACAGCAAAAATTAAAAATGGCCGACTTCCTGTGGGGTTTAGAGCTTAGCTTCAAGAGACTTTTTTGTAAGTCTTGGGGTGATAGATGATCCTACCAAATTTCATATCTGTATGTTTTTCGTAGTGGGGGGGCTGTTCTTTTGAAATTTTGCAGGTGGCGCTATCGAGCCATTTCTACACACCCACTTCTGGCGCCTATGCCACATGTAAATTTTCGCCACTTCTGACGTGTGTGCAACGTTTTATGACTTTTTGGGTTTGTTTAGCCTGTCAAAAATGCGATTCATTTAGCGATACTTGGCGAGGCCGCCATGGACACGCCCTTTAATGAAAAGTCAAGGTCGTTGTTTTTTATCATCACACAAGGTCTTGAGATTACACTGGTGAAATATGATGTTGATATGGTTAAATATCTAAGAGCAGTAAATCACAGCGTAAAACATGGTATTTCCTGCTGCCTCTAGGTGGCGCTATGAGTGTTACTGAATTATGCCATGTTGATGTGTTCAGGCCTGGACCCTTATCAAACGTGTGAAGTCAGGGGCAGATCGGACATTGTATGCCTGAGTTATAACAACTTCCTGTTTCATGGCGAAACATCACACTTTGCCAGGCCGCCACGGACACGCCCTTCAACAAAAAGTCAAGATCTTCGCAATTTATCAAGGAAAAGGGCTTAACATCAGTCAAACCAAATATGATGATGATTTGATTAAATCTCTAAGAGCAGTAAATCAGAGCATAAAACATAGTATTTCCTCCTACCTCTAGGTGGCGCTATGAGTGAAGTTGAATATTGGCATTGAAATGTGTTCAGGCCAAGACCCTTATCAAACGTATGAAGTGTGTGGCAGATTGGACATTGTATGCCTGAGTTAGAGCCACTTCCTGTTTCATGGCGAAAATGCCGAAATTTGTCAGGCCGCCACGGACACACCCTCTGACGAAAAGTCAAGATCTCCGCAATTTAACATCGCAAAGGCTTTTAGATGAGATTGACCAAATATGACGATGATCATATTAAATCTGTAGGAGGAGTTCGTTAAAGTATGAAGGCTGGAAATGACCAAATTTGTACAAAAATCAAGGCAAAAATTCAAAATGGCCGACTTCCTGTTGGGTTTAGAGCTTCGCTCCAAGAGACTTTTTTGTAGGTCTTGGGGTGATAGATGATCCTACCAAATTTCGTATCTGTACGTTTTTCGTAGTGGGGGGGCTGTTCTCTTGAAATTTTGCAGGTGGCGCTATCGAGCCATTTCTACACGCCCACTTCTGGCGCCTATACCAAATGTAAATTTTCGCCACTCCTGACATGTGTGCAAAATTTCATGAGTTTTCGAGCATGTTTCGCCCCTCAAAAATGCGATTCACTTTGGAGAAGAAGAAGAATAAATAATAATAATAATAATAATAAACGGAGCAAAAACAATAGGGTCCTCACACTTGTGTGCTCGGGCCCTAATAATAATAATAAACGGAGCAAAAACAATAGGGTCCTCACACTTGTGTGCTCGGGCCCTAATAAATTCGAGCAAAACCAATAGGGCTTCGCACCTTTCGGTGCAGGCCATTCTGGCCTGCTCCTCGGTGCTCGGGCCCTAAAAATCAACCTTTGTGACTGCAACAGTTCCTGGCGCCTGGTGGTGGCGCTATACCCGGGAGTCACAATAGGCACATCGATGCGATCGGAATCTTCAGACGAACAAACACCCCGCGTGTCATCACTATAAGACATTTTTTGCCTTAGATATTAGACACTTTCTGCTTCTCTGATTTCGCCATGACTTTGCCGCTTCGCCATTGCAACACCGTTCGAGATATCAAAAATCCCTTCGCAATTTAGCAAGTACAATGTCTCGACATCATGATCACCACGTTTGGTGTCATTTGCTTGAATCCCCTAGGAGGAGTATTCAAAAGTTCACCGCATGCATTTTTTAAACAATCCAAAATGGCGGACTTCCTGTTGGGCGGAGCTAAAATGTTAGAGGGCGAAAGTTGTTCGGGTCGATGAGATCTATATGTGTACCAACTTTCGTAAATGTGCGTACATGTTTGCCCGATCTGCGCACTACTGTTTGTTTTTGCATTACAGGGGGCGCTACAGAGCCCCCGTGCCACGCCCGTGCTCCAGCCTTTGTCTGTTCGCAATGACGGACGACTCTAACGTCTGTGCCAAATTTCAAGAGTTTTCGAGTATGTTAAGGCACCCAAAATGCCCAAAAGTGTTAAAAAAAATAAAAATAAAAAAAAAAATAATAAATTCGAGCAAAAACAATAGGGCTTCGCACCTTTCGGTGCAGGCCATTCTGGCCTGCTCCTCGGTGCTCGGGCCCTAAAAAATAATAATAATAAATTCGAGCAAAAACAATAGGGCTTCGCACCTTTCGGTGCAGGCCATTCTGGCCTGCTCCTCGGTGCTCGGGCCCTAATAATAATCCAAGCAAAAACAATAGGGCTTCGCACCTTTCGGTGCAGGCCATTCTGGCCTGCTCCTCGGTGCTCGGGCCCTAATAATCCGAGCAAAAACAATAGGGCTTCGCACCTTTCGGTGCAGGCCATTCTGGCCTGCTCCTCGGTGCTCGGGCCCTAATAAAATAAAAATAAAAAGAATAATCCGAGCAAAAACAATAGGGCTTCGCACCTTTCGGTGCAGGCCATTCTGGCCTGCTCCTCAGTGCTCGGGCCCTAATAAAAATATAGCTGCAAGCAGCGATGGCGGGCCCTCGCACGTTTGTTTACCGCTACACGGTGCCTCCGAGAAAACGATGCACGGTGGGCAAGTGCATCAAGTGGGTAAATATCATGCTGCTACTGACCCATTTAGGTACTGTAGGTAAAAGAAACCCCACATTTTAGACAAACGGGGGCGCTAGTGAGCCACTAAATAGACACGCCTTTATCTGACGTTTTTGTCAACACTTAACAGCCGACAAATCTGATGTGTGTGCCAAATTTAAAGTTAATCTAAGCACACCAAGAGCCTTAAATATGCCTGACATAAAAGTAAAGTTTGACACGTTGCCATGGGAACAGCGTTAGAGATGTCAAAAATTCCTTCGCAATTTAGCGTCTACAATGTCTCAGCATCATGTTGACAACTTCTGGTGTGAATTGCATTATTTCCCTAGAAGGAGTATTAAAAAGAACATTGCATGCGACTGTCAGGCTTAAAGAAGCCTTTAAAATGAAAGTAAAAAGTTTGACGCGTTGCCATGGGAACAGCGTTTGAGATATCAAAAATCCCTTCTCTATTTATCATCTCCAATGTCTCTGCATCATGTTGACCACGTTTGGTGTCAATCGCATGAATATCCTAGAAGGAGTATTTAAAGGTTCACTGCATGCAACTGAAGGGCTTAAATATGCCTTTAAAATGAAAGTAAAGTTTGACGCGTTGTCATGGGAACAACGTTTGAGATATCAAAAATCCCTTCGCAATTTATCATCTACTATGTCTTGGCATCGTGTTGACCACTTTTGGTGTCAATCGCATAAACATTCTAGGACGAGTATTTAAAAGAACATCACATGGAACTGTCAAAAAAAATCAACCTTTGTGACTGCAACACTTCCTGGCGCCTGGTGGTGGCGCTATACCCGAGACTTACAATAGGCACATCGATGCGATCGGAATCTTCAGACGAACAAACACCCCGCGTGTCATCACTATAAGACATTTTTTGCCTTAGATATTAGACACTTCCTGTTTCTCTGATTTCACCATGACTTTGCCGCTTCGCCATGGCAACACCGTTCGAGATATCAAAAATCCCTTCGCAATTTAGCAAGTCCAATGTCTTGACATCATGATCACCACATTTGGTGTCATTTGCATGAATCCCCTAGGAGGAGTATTCAAAAGTTCACCGCATGCATTTTTTAAACAATCCAAAATGGCGGACTTCCTGTTGGGCGGAGCTAAAATGTTAGAGGGCGAAAGTTGTTCGGGTCGATGAGATCTATATGCGTACCAACTTTCGTAAATATGCGTACATGTTTGCCCGATCTGTGCACTCCTGTTTGTTTTTGCATTACAGGGGGCGCTACAGAGCCCCCGTGCCACGCCCGTGTTCCAGCCTTTGGCTTTCGGCGATCACGGACGACTCTGATGTCTGTGCCAAATTTCAAGAGTTTTCGAGTATGTTAAGGCCCCCAAAATGTCCAAAAGTGTTGAAAAAAATAAAAAAAAAAAAATAAAAATAAAAAGAATAATCCGAGCAAAAACAATAGGGCTTCGCACCTTTCGGTGCAGGCCATTCTGGCCTGCTCCTCGGTGCTCGGGCCCTAATAATCCGAGCAAAAACAATAGGGCTTCGCACCTTTCGGTGCAGGCCATTCTGGCCTGCTCCTCGGTGCTCGGGCCCTAATAAGAATTTCACCTGTACTGCATACATCCTGGTAAAATACTGTTGCATTTTGTGTAATAAACATCAGGTGTGATCATGTGACCAGCGCAGGTGCGCTTACCTCATTGTATAGCATGTCTAGACTTTCAGTGATGTGACTAATGTACATCCAAGGAGACAGAGAATCCTGACCAAAGAAACACACAAGCAGATGGTGATGTTTGTGCACAACTTTAATTTGGTTTTTTTTTAATGAGAAAATTTGAAATTTTGCAGGTTTGCTTGCATCTGAATGCATTTTAACTGCTTAAAGGTCACTGATGTTCACAGTGTCCTCTGATGCAGATTGAAACGCAACTTCAAGCAATTGGAGGATGAGAGCCGCTTTAAGCACATCCACTTACCGGGTCATGACAGTGCAGGCAAAGGTCATTTATCCCGATAAACAGTGTCACCAGCTTCCAATCCTCTTCAAAGTTCACTTTCTGAGAGACAATGAGAATACACAAGATTTGATTTTAACCATCAAAAAGAAAATTCAGAAAATGTTACATGCATACATTTCTGGTTAGTATAATTTGGTTGCAAGTTAAAAGGATCATTTATCAAGTTGTTCACCGTTAGCTCAAACTAACCCTACTGAAAAGACCAGAATAAGATGGTTGACTGGTTTAAGCAGGTGTACCAGGCTAGTTTTGGCTAAAAGCTAAAACCAGGTAACCACCTTAGGTGGATGAAATAGTATTTCAGGAGCAGGAAAGAACATACATCACTACTGCTTAAAGCTGTGATGAGATCCCTCACTTGTTCTGGTAAATCTCTGTTAAGAGAAAGGGAAAAAAAAAGTGTTAGACAATGTTATGGAGTGTCTGTATTCATCAAGGTGTGCGTCTATTACCTTGCTTGGGCTTCTGACACTGCCACATTGAAGCCTTTTGTTTGCTCATGTGTTCCCTTTGAGAAGCCGAAAACATTTGGATTGAACTTCTTAAGGATGTCTGTGGACAAGGATATACATACCCATTTAACAAGTATTAAGAGAAATCAAAACCGATAAAAGATGAGGGTCATACTACCAATAACAACCACTGAAACTACAGCGATACTCACTTGGCAATGTGGTAACCGTTTCCAATGTTTCATCTCCACCAATGCTGTCAAATAAACGGAAACTTAAACATTTTCATGGTAAGGTCGACATCTTCTGCCCATGTAAGTTTAAACAAGTTTTTATTGATTTGATAAGTCATAAGTCACATCCATAACACTGGAATTACCCAGCTGTTGTTTTGGGATTAAATTCTCACCTCCAGGATACCCCTCGCTCCTCATTGAATAACTGCAGAAGGTTTTTAGCCTTTACACCCAAGCCGACCTGACAGATAAGGAAAGAGAGGGTTAACAGTATGACAGACACTTACATGTATACTGTGTATACACAAACACACTTACAGTGATTGAATCTCCCAAAGCTGCGACTATTTTAATGTCACCTGGGCGCAGTCTGTGAACTGAGAAACGTGATTTATTGGAAAACTTAAATACAACAGTATTGTAAAAAGCAATCCATTTCCAAATAAATGCATCCATGAATAAACTAAAAAAATTAATGCATGCCATCCACAGTGAGATTTACTGTCTTTTACCTGATGTTGGCACACTTTCAGAGGGTTCTGTGTCCTCACAGTAGAAATCACTTCCCCAGTTCTGTAATACAAGTGGGAAACAAATTTATCTTGTCTTGCAAATGAATTGTTTTTTATTTAAAGTACACTTACAGTGGGCGGTGAAGGAGTGGGAGCCGGGGTTTCGAATGTGTAATAGCTGTTGACATAGGTCCTTAAAAAAGGGGTGGACTGTGGAAAAATATGAAACAAATTTTATCATGTGACAGTAATGGATATTTAAATGAATATACATGAATGAGCTACAAGTAAACTTACCTCATCAGGGCATATCAATGGGACATCAGGAGTATAATCGGTTTTATTACCCAAGGGCTGCAGCTGTGAGGGAAACACACTTTAAGTATACATTTAGTAGTTTAAAAAAGGTGAACATTTGTATTTAGTTAAAATGTCAACTAAAGACAATTCATTTTTAATATGCATGAAGTGAATCAGTAACACTTAACACACATTAGGATTTTAACACCTTATTACATTGAGGGCAAGCGCATCCTCATCCAGATTCAATTGTGCAATGTTAAAAATCAAACAGTATAATTACTTTTCTTCACTTTATTTGTATACAATGAGAACAGGAAATCTGTATTGAAGTATTAAGAAAAAAAAGTGCTCAAGTATTTAGTGTGAACAGCAGGAACCTGCAGTATCTCCTAAACACAAATTAAATCCTAATTTCTTATTCGGATGTAAAGACTTCAGGACGAGAGACTCCTTAAGAGTTTAAGATGCATTTAGTGCCAAGGTGAAGAAAATTAAACATTTACATAAAAGTGCCCTTCATTAAAACTTTGCTAAAACCTGGTGGTGGTCTAAGACTTCGGCACAATATTGTATATAATGTATATGAAGAGTTTCGTTGCAAAACGAGATAAATCCATTTTTTAACATTTGGCAAAACATGTTTCTTATGTTATCATATTTTGTTTTATGGTGCTACTTGTATTTTTTAAGTTATGAAGGTTTAAGTCAAAACAAACCAACTGCAGTTGCATTGAAATTAATTGGAATGCACAACAAAAAAAACAAGATTTCTGAACAATTAAAAAAACGGTGGTTCTCGTTTTGCAACGAAACTCTTCATATGCTCAGCATGTTGTTCCAGAGCGCTTGTGCCATTAAAGTGTGAGCTTTTTGACTGAGACGAACACAGTCGGGAGAGAAAAGGGATCGGTCAGGCCTTCCGTCCTATAGAGAGATAATGACACAGTGAGACATCAAGAAAGGACAGGTTGTGTTAAACGAGATAAGATGGTTTGTTCTGTACCTCCAGCAAAGGGAGAGGCACATTTCTGAAGAACGGCTGCAAAACTACGGTGAAGTTCTCATGTGTATCATATCGTCCCGACTCAACCAGCTCCACCATAACACGCTTTAGACACAAAGAAATATTTATAACCCAATCTCTAAAAGCCAAACTGAAGTCTGATCCAGATATAAGATTAGGAGCAACAAAGCTTGATTTCAATCTTAAAGATGAAGGTTATAATAAGAATGATTTTTGTAGAAAACTTAAGTCACAAAATGACCTGTACTAAAGCTGAAGTGGGTGGTTAACATCATGGTCACAGGTTAATTGCCCCGCAAAAAAGTAACTTTCTGGATGGAAGGTTGCGCCATACCTTGCATTCTCTTTGCATTTTACCTGGTAGGCTTTGTTGAAATCCTCCAATCTCTGAAATTCATAAGACCCATCTTCAGGTTCAATCACACATGGGCACATCATCCTAAAAAAAAAAAAAAAAAGTGAACACGCAACTACAGCACACTTAAAACCAACCCAAAACAAAGTAAATCAAGATACAATGCTTTAAAATGAACACTTCAGAAATGAATGATTTGGGGGGGGGGGTCAAACAGATATCAGGAGACACAACCTTTCCAGACTAAACTCACTTGGACAGCCAGGTGGGACAGTCGATGCTGAGGTCCTGATGCAGGTGACGCAGTGGGATTATGTATTGAAGCTCCACCAGATTGACCAGCGCACGAGGTACCTGGAGAAGAAAACCAAGTTGGTTTAAACTGGAAACATAGGAGAAATCTCACTCCCAGAAACACCAATCCACCTCAGGCATTTAATAACTATATGGATTGGGTTTTGACACATGCACATTTGAGCTATAAAAGTTGAAAAAGCAACTGATCGGTGATCAGTTTAAGCAAAAACGGAGGCTGTGCATACTTGCGCCTCAATCGTTTCTGCTCTACAATCCTGGTCAAATGTCAGAAAAGCCACAAATCTAAATTGCAAGTCTCACCTGACTGTGTAATATGTCCAGAGCTTCACGTATATGCTTCACAATGTTATCAGGAGAATAATATACCTGAGAGAAACACAAATTAAGTGATAGAAGTGCAACTGATTGATATATTAAGGATCAAAATGGTTAACATACAGTATCAGAGCAGAAGTCACACATGTCCCGTGCTCCAATATAGACCGTGATAACCTTCCAATCGTTTTGGAAATCGATACGCTAAGAGACAAACATTAACAATGAAATTAGGATTAGGTTTAGATTATGGATTTTGATGTGCGAGTGTAATTGACTCACGGAGTCGGATTTCATTCTTGAAATGACAGCATGAGCTTGATTGACCAGATCACTGCAACAAATTAATCAGAATAGTGTTTTACTATATAATAGTGCTCATGTAGTCCCTCCTATATTGGTTAAACACAGACACTCACTCAGAATTGGCTTCGGTTACAGCTTGGTTCAGAAAACTTTGTTCAGAATTCTCATCTCCTTCTCCCAGTGAATAGCCCACAAGCGAAGGGTTAAACTCTTTCAAAATATCTACAGGACAAAATAGCTTGTATAGCCAGCCCATTCTCACAAAAATGTGTACAAACATGCAGTGTAGTGTGATCATCATGCAATAGATACGCCAAATTCCAATTTTGCATGCATATTATATGCCAGTCGTTCCAGTTCACTTATATGGCGCATCTTTGTCGTTTTATTTATTGGTTTCTCAATTGTTCTTGTTTTTACCATTATAGCAACTTTTTGTAACACAAAATGACATCCAAATCCGGTTTCGAACCTCAACTCCAAGCGATCAGAATTTAAATAGACAAAACTATATATTAAATGACATCCTAAAGCAAAACCCAAGCGACAATGTTTCTCATTTGTGTTTAAACCAAATATTAAAAAGGTGCACCATATAAGTGAACAGGAAGGACTGGCGTATCATATGCATAGCAACATTTCTATTGCGCGATAATCACGCTGCATGTTACTTGTACACATTTGGTGAGAATTGGTATAACTTTTCACTGAACACATTAGAAAACAAACATTAGATGATCAACTTGCACTCTCAAAGACGTTCATTGCTTATTTGTCACACTGGAAATCACGTGTGGCACAAAAAGGCGAAAAATTGGGGCTTAACAATTAATCATAAGGCAAATACAAAGCGCGTGCATGATGCGAGACTATGATGTCAGCTTTCAGAAAGAATCTGAGAAGAATGATCTTAAAATCTCAGTTTAGCATTGGCTAAAAAAGGATGAAGACCCTTTGTTTTTGATATATATACTTAGTGTAAAAAGTGCCATTAAGTAGTTTTAAAATTATTGATCAAGGTTCTCCCTTATGAGCTTTAATAAAGGCAACAAGTAACAAGTGTACATACTTGGTAAAGTTGTCACAGCTTTTAAGTTCTTGTCCCCGCCGATGCTTAAAGTAAAGAAAAGTATTTTGCATTCAATATTGGAGGGAAAACTTTAAGAGTTCACTTGTAAATTGAATAAAATCATGTGGCTAAAACTAAACTAGTATGATTTTAAACAAAGTAGATAGCACTACTTACCTCCATGATAGGCCACGGTACTGAGTGATCACACCCAGCAAGTCGCTTTGTGCTGCACCAACCCCATTACCTGCCTACATGTACAAAAACAGAGTTTAAAAACATGCTGTTCATCTAAGAACAATGTTATATTAGTTTCATTCACCATTATATTTGCAAACAATAAACTGAAAATCTCACCGTCAATGAATCGCCAATCGCTGCCACCACTTTGATATCCGCTGGCCTCAGGTAGTGAACTACAAAAGACATGTCAGATTTCATGTAAAGCACATTTCCCATAATTCCCTGTTATGTTACACACACACACGTTAAGATTGTTAAGGATAACACTTCTATTCACCTGAGGTGGGAACAGTGGGAGATGGAGATCGGTCCTCACAGGGGAGCTCAGTCCCCATCACCTGACAGATTAAATGCATTAAGACACACAAATGCACGAGTTACATAGCATTACAAAAACAATAAGTCGGGTGCACCACATTGAGATGGCAGAAGAGCGTCTGTATGCAGAGATTATGGACTCACCGGGTCTAGAATGGGGAGATCGGCTTTAAGTTCAGGTGAGTTGTGTTGTGTTCGCAAGTACGGCTTTTCCTGCATGAAAGCAACAGGTTTAGTTTAAGTGGATGTATGGGTGAATTGGAAAACATTGACTGATGTTTGCAGATGTTAATCACATTCGAAAGTAAAAAGTACAGACACATTTTAATCACATAGGAACTGAAAAATTACCTCCGCAGGGCACGGAAGATAGCCGAGCCCCACCATTTCAGTCTCGTCTGTCACTGGCTGCAACTGAGGGAAGAATTACAATTGGTTGGAAGGTCATTTATGGATAAGAGACAACTCAAGAGCTGATGTGAGACTGATTTAACCTGGGAACGCATCTTATCATGAAAGGTAATATAAACCTGTTATAAGTCACATGGTTCTGAGAGAAACTTTACCGCTTTGAACTTTTATACTAGGGGAATAAGGGGATGTTCATGTGTTCATTTCCAGACCAACAACCGCAGCTTGTTAAAGGAATATTCCATTTTC
Organism: Misgurnus anguillicaudatus; assembly: GCF_027580225.2. Classification (NCBI taxonomy): domain Eukaryota; kingdom Metazoa; phylum Chordata; class Actinopteri; order Cypriniformes; family Cobitidae; genus Misgurnus; species Misgurnus anguillicaudatus. The sequence continues at coordinate 32,444,213 of NC_073343.2, forward strand.
TTAAAATCCAGATAATCTACTCACCACCATGTCATCCAAAATGTTGATGTCTTAATTTATTTTCTACTGAACAAAGAATGTTTGAGGAAAACATTCCAGGATTTCTCATTTTAATGGACTTTAATGGACACCAACACTTAACACTTAACTCAACACGTAACAGTTTTTTTTCCAACAGAGTTTCTAAGGTCTATAAACAATCCCAAACGAGGCATAAGGGTCTTATCAAATGACAGTCGTTTCGCTAGATAAGAAAAACAAAAAATACGCACTTCTAAACCACAACTTTTCATAGGTCCAGTCCAGCGCGACCTAATGTAAATGCGTAGTGACGTAGGAAGGTCACGTGTTACATATATAAAACGCAAATTTGCAGACCATTTTAAACAATAAACTGCCAAAGACATTAATTAGAATCAGTTGACATACAACAACGTAGGAACGGTCCCCTTTCAACGCACTTGTAAACACTGGGGCGGAGTTTCACGTTCATCCTCTGTGACCTCTTGACATTATGACGTATTGCGTGGGGTCACGCTGGCGCATCACGACCGGATCTAGACGAGAAGTTGGTTTAAAAGTGGATGTTTTATTTTTCTTGTCAAAAATGACAATCGTTTCGCTAGATAAGACCCTTATGTCTTGTTTGGGATCGTTTATAGTCCTTTGAAACTCTGTTGAAAAAAACTGTTACGCGTTAAGTGTTGGTGTCCATTAAAATGAGAAAAATCCTGCAATGTTTTCCTCAAAAAACAATTTCTCGACTGAACAAAGAAAGACATCAACATTTTGGATGACATGGTGGTGAGTAAATTATCTGGATTTTTCTTTTAAGAAAAAGGAATATTCCTTTATTTTTACTGACAATTTAATGAAGTCTTTTTGGTTAATGTTCAGTTGACTGTCATACTCTGACAACAAAACATTTTAAAGGATAGAAAAGTGGCGAAATGTGCATTAAGTTAAAATGAATAAAACCACCTACAAGTTAAATATCCATCCCCATTTTATACCAGAACTTTTCACCTCTTCATTCAAAGGAAGAATTTGACCCTGTGTGTGAACAGTGTTGTGTGCATTAATATTAACTCACCAGATTTAACCACAGTTGTAAAGCCTGTTTGCTGACGTCATGTGAGCCGTCATGTGTAGCGGCTTTCATCTGTAAAGTTCAGCTTCATCAATACATACACTTTACAGTGTATCATACAATAACTAAAGATCCATTAGAAAGATTAGGCTTATATGTGATTTGAATACTTACTGAAGCTGACAGATCAGTGTGCACTGGGCTGGATTGAAGCATCACACTGAAATCTTCCCGTTCGCTAAACCAACCGTTGAACTTTAAAACAGCACCGAGATATTCCTGTACAAAGTTGAACCACAAAGCATTACTTATGAGTCAATGAAGTGTCCAAAAATGGATTTTAATGACCATTTAAGATTTTTTGAAATGCAGTCACAGTCATGTTGGTTTCACAACTTAATGTAAATGTCTCATGCATGCGCATGTTTCACACACACTTAATTGACATTTGAAAGCTTTCTGTATTTACCTGCACTGAAGCCATGAGGATTACTGTGTTCAGCCTGCGTCTGTTTATACTGTATTCCTCCTCACACTGGCACTGACAAACTCTACAATCAAAAACACAACTCATAAAATCATCTTTAAGATCATAAACTATTATTGTTTTTGGGTTTAAAGAATGTTCATACACAACTCACCGGCTAGGAGATTTAGAAGTTGGCAGTCGACCCCAAACAACAACATGAATGAGTGTGTTTTTCAACTAGAGAAGAAAGATGTTACACTGCTGTAATTATTTGATATATTGTTTATACATGTGAAACACCAGCTAAACTCATTTGTGATTTACTGTTTTCTACATATAACCATGTAGGAGGATTTTATTTCACTGAATGCTCTTTACATTAATCTTTGATAGACAGTAAGGTCATAATCAAATCAAAACTTTGATGCTCCAAATTACATGGAGACTTTAACCTGGATTTCACAGATGGGTCACATTTAAAACTTAAATTCAAAATTATTGCAGAGTATTAACATTACATTTGTTACCAAGATTCATGCATAATTTAATATATTGCAACGTTTTTAACTGTCCTCAATTGCTTTCGTTTGACTGATACTGAGCATCCGCACCTGCTTGTGAAGGCTGCCTAGTTCATTCTCCACTCGGCTCAGAGTTTCATTAAGAGTTGCACTGATGTCCTAAAGAGGAAGAAGAAAATATTTATGGAGAGTCAGAACTGGACTTGATTGTTTACTACAGTACAGGTGGTTTGCTATAAAGGTGGTCTGACCTGGCCTCCACATACACACAGCTCATCAACCGGTACAAAAAACAAGAGCAGCTTCCACTGTCAGAGAGAACGAGAGAGCAAGAGTACATTTTGCGGTATGTTTGGATTACCGTGTTTGGAGTACACCCATAATATCTGAAATTCACATACACAGTCTCCCCCACTCAAATCTCAAATTTCGTGCCCTTGTTTACCTGAGTGGAGCTGAGGGACTGTGTGATGCTTTCTGCTTGATCCATGATGCTCCTGTCACACAAAGAGTTAAACATGAGATCCTGTTTGTGAAATCCAAGCTAAAGTTTCAAACTAACGCGTTTGAGAGCATCAACATTTGATTTCAATTTCACAAATGATCTTAATATTAAAGATATTAAGGTTATTTCACAGAATTCTCTTTTACATTATGTAGGATGATATTGCACAAAAACTGTAGATCACAAAAAACTTCAGTTGGGTTTTCGCAGACTGGATTACAAAAACAAGGCATCTTTAATTAAAACAAAATAGGCATTGTAAGGGACAATTACATAGGGAAATGACAGGCCGTTGAATTATTTAAAAACAATGCACAACCAAGGAATCAATCATTTCACTTATAGCACGGTTCTCTCTTGAAGCATACAAACTATGCTATAAAATAACCAATCAATAAATACTAAACACTCATGTATACTACATGCACAGTAAATACAATAATTGTAGGAAAAAAATCATGTTTTGGTGCGAGTTACCTCTGCTCAGGTACAAAAGACAACACATCAGGGTTAAAGGTGAAGAAAATTTCTAAAACAGAAAAGTAAAGAGATGTCATGTACTAGATCGGAAGAAATCGGATAAGAAAATTAACCATGTTTTACTAGTTAAAAAAAAAAAGTGTTCACACAAATGCTTTCAAGATTATAAAAAGACACTGTACACAGTGTACTACTAGATATTCTGTGATGCATCGTGCCATTTTCTCCTAGAAATATAATTTAGACTCAAGTATTTCAGATTTAAAAACCATCTTTAGCGGCCTTGACTTTGTTTCATTTTAAAGTGTTCAGATTAAACCCTTACACAGATCTTTGAAGTAAATAAGTGTGAAAGTTCAATTACTGTATGACTTACTCAACTAGCTAGAAGTTTAATGCAGATTTTAAAAAAATAATTTTGTTAATGCAGTTTTTCTCTTTGTGATATGCAGAAGACTCACCTGACAGCATGTTCAAGGCTTTAATTTCATCAGATCTAATGCACAAAGACAAAACAAATTAATTCATTTGATTTGTGGTTTGGTAGATATAATTACATTGGCAATAAATATAAAAGGGCATTAAAGAGAGCTGTGTGCGCCTTTTAAAGCACAGTGACACAAAAACGCGGCATCTGTTTGGATAATTCTCCACTATGTTCTAATTTTAAATATGCAATAAAGAAATTAATTTATATCATCTTTAGGTTTGTGACAGATTAATCTTCAGCTTACTTTCCTTTAAATTAAACAATAATTGCATTTAGATAATGATCTGAATTCAGATGTAAAGGTGCAGTGTGCAAATTTTAGCGGCATCTAGTGTTGAGGTTGCAAATTGCAACCAATGGCTCAGTCCACCGTTAACCGAAACACATAGATAAGCTACGGTAGCCGCCACAGGACAAACATGTCATCGGAGACAACTAAGGCCCTGTCCCAAATGGCGCACTTCATGTGGACTTTCGGTCTCGTGGCCTTAAATTGCGCGTTCTCGCTTAGTCTACGAGTCCGTAGGGTGTCCCATCTGTCATTTTTACGCTTTGAAGTGTGCTCATCAGCGCCTCCTTTGCCCCCTTGATGCGGTCTTCAGCGAAGCCCGCACTGCAGCAGGCTTCGCGCACTTTGCCAACCCAGAAGTCCTTGCGAAAGGGCAATCAGACCAATCAGACGACGTAAGGGAGGAGTTCACACTGACGGGCAACTTCTCTACCTATTTCCGGTGTGATGCTCGAGTCTGTCCCAAAATACGACTCCGGTGCACCCACGTGGACTCGCATCAAGGGTCCCTAAAGTCTGAACTTCGTGATGTCATCAAAGTGTGGACTCTGAGGAGGACCACAAGTCCGGAGTGTGCCATTTGGGACAGGGCGATAGTCATGTCGGCACAAAATGGCGACTTCCATGTAAGGGGACCCGCAGTGTATGTAGATAAAAACAACTTAAGGAAATAAAAACATAACGGTTCATTATACAAGGTCTTTACACACTACTGATAATATAGTTTTGTATATTATATTGCATTTCTGTCAAGAGATCCTTCTAAAAAAGTTTCACACTGCACCTTTAAAAGTGGGTTCAAGTCAAACTTTTGCTTTGCATCGGCAAGGTTGTCTCCTGTCTATCCCTTCGTATCAAATAATATTGACAGTTTAATGTGTCTGACATATCTGAACATACATTACCTTTCCACATCAGATAAAACCAAAGCAGATATCACAGACACATCAGCAGGCCTCAGAGAATGAACTATAGGAGAAAAATGACACCTTATGCTCAAAAATCAAACCTTGAGATATTTGTCTTGTTAACAAAAATCTTGTTTCCTTACCAGAAGTCGGTGTTTGGGGTGAGGGGGAAGATGTAGGGCAAAACAGGGATCCGGACTGAACTGCAGACAACCACAAAACAAACACCCCGATAGTGAAGTGAACTTCAATTGCGTGGTTACATTTAGCACTAATAAAAATTTAAGTATTCAATTTCTCTTAAAACAGACACAGAAAGTGCAAGTATACTACACATAATCTCACATCTGCCCGAAAGTTACTTCTTTATTAGCAGACGTGAAAAACCAATTTAATGAAGAATTTTTAAATTGACTGAAATACCTGAGGAAGTGCATGCTAACAGGATTAACGTCAAAATCTGTGCACAGAAACAAAACTTTTTCTCTTCTATCCCCATGCTGGACAGAATCATTCACTTCTCTTTGGTTTAGCTGAGCCGTCACGAGGCAATAAAGATCCAGCCGAGCTCAAACGCAGGATCTCTTCACTCAGGGATTCAGTCTCTTAAATAGGCAGAACTTAATAGGCAACCAGGTGGATCCAATTAACATGTAAAATAGGAAACGACAACAAAACCAAAACAAAACTAACCCATAACACTTTCAGAATTAAAAACATTTTAATGTCTCTTCATAAAAAACTTTTAAAACTATAAAAATTTGTGAAATATTTATTATTCTTTTTTAATTATTGATGGGAGAAACGAGGCTTTCGAAACACCTAAATTGGGGCCACCTGCTGGTGAAAATGTTGTAAAAGCAAGATATCACAGTCCAAACCAAGCGTGCCCGCACAAGCCCTGAAAAGTGAATCCAAAACGTCTCGATCGCCCCCCAGTGACTGGTCCCAGTATATGTCATAAACCCCGCCTCCCCATGTTATTCAATGGGACTTGAGACCAACAAAAAAAATAATTACACTTCAATTATCTTTTTTCCGAAGCTGGTTTCTGTCATTCACTGTAGTTTTTATCACGCTGATATACATTCAAATATTTATTTTTAAAATAGGTTTGTGTTTAGATAGTACATTTAATGATATAAAAACTTTTTTTACAGTCTATGTATAAAAACAGTGGTGTCACGTCATGATTGAGAGACAGAGCGCAGCGCGTCACAACCTGAAAACCACGCCCACCGGGGGGGAAAGCAATCCAACAGTCTCCATTGGGTGTGTTCGAGATCATCCGGCGCTGCGCAGACCGATCGGCGAGGTTTGCCGCTTGCAGTCGAGGGAGGAACTGAAGACGGAGCCGTCAAGCCGGACACCTACTGCTTGCCGTAGTGACGTGTGCGCCGTGTTTCCTTGTTTTTAATCGCGAATGAAGTGAACTAGATGCTGAATTTAATAAAAACAAATCTTTTAATAAAAAGTTGCAACCAGAAACATTTTATATCGAATATTTTAATTGCTGCTTATACTGTATACCCGAAAACAACGGGAAACAAGCATATATTATTAAAATACCAATAGAGCGTGTTATTTTCATTTTTATTTTATTACACGACACAATATAACATATTAAGCATATTAAAGTGTTTTTTCCTGTTTTAAAACATGAATTTATAATGTTTATTAGTGAAACTAAAGGTTGGATTAAACTTGAAACGCACGTGATCGTTGTCGTCAATGAGGCGACCAATCAAGTAAAGCTGTTACGTCATCACAACTCCGGGCAGCCGCTCTGGAGAAGCTGCACCGGCTGAGCCAGCCGGCTACTCTCGAAACGCTCTCGCGGTACTTAAAAACCATATGACACAGTCACGTGCCTGCAGCGCCAGCTGAAGTCGGACAAAAGTACTAACCAAAATGCACTGCTTCAAGTCAGCCGCCGATCGGTCTGCGCAGCGCCGCATGAAGTCGAACACACCTATTGACTTTGGGTTGCAAAAGGCCGCCTCCTTGTCATTTCTGGCTTATAACAAAAAACTGAATAATGCCTAAAAGCTGCTTTGGGACAATATGTACAGCTAACAAGCCAAAGAACACAGAAATAAGTTTTTATAGGCTGTCGAGCCGTAAAGCCCAGTCTTTGGGGAGGGTGGGGTGGATCGCCGATTGCGTTTCCCCCTATTGGACGTAGTTTCACTAATAGGAGTACTATGAAAAGTTGCCTGTTTCCATTTCTGTGTCTAAACGCTCGCTTTTTGAAGTCGACAGCTTATAAAAAAATTTTTATTTATTTTTTTGGCGTGTTAGATGTACACCTTGTCACACAGCAGCTTTTAGGTATTATTCTGTTTTTAAGTTTAATCTGTAAATAAGTTTTTATAAGCTGTCGACCCCAAAAAACGAGCGTTTAAAGACACAAAAATGGATACAGGCAACTTTTCATAGTACTTCTATTAGTAGAACTGCGTCCACTAGGGGGAAACGTAGTCGGCGATCCACTTTATTCTCCTTAAAGGCTGGGTTTTACGGCTCGACAGCTTATAAAAACTTATTTCTGGGTTCTTTGGCTTGTTAGCTGTACATATTGTCACACAGCAGCTTTTAGGCATTATTCAGTTTTTTGTTATAAGCCAGAAATGACAAGGAGGCGGCTTCTCGCAATACAAACTCAATGGAGACGGTTGGATTGATTTCCCCCCCGGTGGGCGTGGTTTTCAAATTTGCATAACGGCGCTCTGTCTCTATGCGCATTCTACGAGAGCGAGGGCGGGGTTTTGATTTTGCGGCTTCACTCCCTCCTCACTACGCATGACTGGTCCCGAAATCGCTACTGCGCAGACTCAAGACCCAAGATGCTTGGCTTCACTTTTCACAAATGGAAGAGAGTGAACAGGCGTCGTCCATCTTTTTTTACAGTCTATGGTCCAAACATTTGACACTTTTGCACAATAATTGCAAGAATTTTCTATAAAATATGTTTTTAGGAAAATAAATTATTAGTGCAAACAGATCATTAACATTTTAACATAACATCAACTCCCCCAAGTGGTGAACCATTGAAGTTAATTTATTTTTTTTTGCGTTGCGTGTCCAGCTCCTCCATCTCTTATTGCAATTTAGTTGAACATTACACACACAAAAACATACTCCATAACATAACAAGAGGATACAGATAACATACCTTACTAAATTAATATACATATGTAACGAGATTAAAGATACTCAGTCTGTATATGTGTTTCATATGAGTAAATGCTGCAGTAATGGGATATTGTTGCTGACTTGCTGCATGGGGGCGCTATAGCCCAGTGAGGGTAAAACAAATCTGCAGACTGCAGCAGTCAGAGCTAGAGAGAAACGCTGTGGATGAGTTGTGTTTGTTTGGCTCCACACTAAAAGTACAATTTTTTTTATTTGTATTGATGATTAGACATTGTTTAACATGGATTAGCAATGTAGAGGTAACACTGACCACTTTAAGTGTTTTGGATAGTATAAATATATTTTGGTGTTGATGCAAACTGTGATCTTTCCATTTGTTCCCTGTCTTCATGTGCTTTATAATGAGGTGTATTTTGATTAGGTCTGGGATCAAAAGCACAACTTAATATTTCTCTTTTCACTGCTATGCCCTTTGTGCAGGTAATCAATTTTACATCTAAAAAATGTATTTTTATTTAGTTATATTTTATATCGTGTTCTTAACTTTGTTGTTAAATACAAACTATGGGATGTTAAACAAATCTCATGTTTAATGTTTTTGAGATGTTTTGTGTTTTATTACCATGCAATCCTGATGGGTAATGTTTACTGGTATTAAATGCAGCAGAGAGAAATGCTGTTTGTCTGGGATCAAAAGCACAACTTTATATTTCTCTTTTCACTGCTCTGTGTGCAGAAATAAGAAATAAAATACACATCATCCATGTCCAGAGAGTGAGTGTCTTAATATGAAGGGTGAAACAAGTTGGGCTCAATAAGGCAAAGGTCACACATATACGACACAAGGAGAAAGGAAGGGAAAAAAGCTCTACCAATACCACCTTAACTTAACCACCAACCTGAACCTCATATCACATAGTCCAGTGGTTCCCAAACTTTTTCAGCGTGCGGACCCCTTTGTGTACAGTGCATTCCTTCGCGGCCCCCCAAAGAAATTTTGTGACAAAAACTGTTCTAAAACTCAACATTTTAATAATTTATAAAACCATTAAATTATACAAAAAAAGTAGTGCTTTTGGTTAGTAGCCTTATTTTTTTTTAGGTTTAATTACACAGAATTCATGATAAATTAATGTATTTCATAAAATGTCATAAAACTGGGGCCCCCCTGGCACCATCTTGCGGCCCCCAGTTTAAAAACCACTGACATAGTCAATCTATACTCCAGTACTTTCAGAAATTGTATTATTGGGTTCTTCATGGTCAATTCATGGATATCTTTCTTTTGAAACTTCTCAATTTATTCCTTTCTTCTATATATCTGACACATTGTATTACACATTAACCTCACACCTTTCACACAAGGATGCTTTTCTGTTAAGTTAAGTCCTAGCCTTAGTCTAGATCAGAGTCGTATAATAAGAGAGTTACGACACTCACATAAGCCGTTTCTCAATGCCAAGTTCGGAATTGCATCCTTCGTAGTTCGCACTTGCAAGTTCAGACTCGGAAGAACGAACTCCCGAGGACGGGAGGACGCGAGTCCGCTTATATTGCAAATGGAACAGCAGTACTTGAGGTCGTCATTCAGTCTAACAACCAATACGTGCAGTCCTGGCTATTCTTATTTTAATGTATTTTTAACGAAATATATCAAATGCAAAAACCCTAATATGTGGTTAAGGCAACACGTGAATACGCTGATTATCTTAATGTATTTATTACAAAATAAAGTATGATATAAAACACATTTATTTGTTTATTTTATTACAAATCCATTTATTTTAAACACGATTAAAAATTTTTTTAACAAAAAATAAGATAAATTACATGTATTGAAAAACTAACACTGATTCGGTGAAGTTAATGAGATAATGAAGTGATAAATGAACATTAATGACGAACATCTGCTGTTAACAAAAACATTAGGCTTGTTCGACTTCAGGCAGCGCCACAAGAATCGACCGCCGGATGACGTCAAAGTACCGCGAGAGCGATTTGCGAAATCATACAGAGGAGTTTGCGTTTAATTCCCTCTCGTGGAACTTTGACGTCATCCGACTGTCGGTTCATAATTACCTTTGGTGATTGAATCACTTTGAACCTCTTGTAAACAGCCAAAAAAATCCTAAATAATATTGTTTGCTTGTTTATGCTGATATTAGCACAATGATGTAATTATTTATCTGATTGTGTGTGTTCTAGATCTTTCTATGAGAAAACAAAACTCACTGATTCAGTGTTAAGTTTAACACGCTGGGTGTGGGTTTTAACAGTGTTAGATTTTCACTCTTTCACGCAGCCCTCCCCCCCCACTTTACCACCTTGGGTTTGTATTATTTTTTTAAATAATTTAATGGCCTGTTGTCAGTTATTCCTTACAAATTCACTGGCCATACGTCCAGTCACGCTTTCAAAACTCTCTTACAAATAAACCACAGATTTTATCCTGTCAAGCACATTTTACAGAAATTTAGAAACATTGATACATCCTGCACTTTGAGACTATACAGTATGTCATCTGTTTTGGGAGTGTCCTTTAAAGTCGCAATGAAATTGAAATGAAAAACTACATATTTTAATATTGTGGTATTAACAAATGACTTCTGTGAGCATTATTTTTTTTAAATTCATGTGTGCTCATAATCTTTAATCAAAAATGCAAATCTCCTCCCCTCCTCAAAACGATCTCTTCACTTTTGGTCATAAGTATAGCAGGTGGGCGGGGTCTCGATGGACAAATTCAAATCCAGCCCTGCCTTATTTCATCCCAAAAGCCCTTTCATATACGTCACCACTGGGAAAATAAGACAATCGCTACTTCCGTTTCATGGCGACTTTAACCTTTAAAGGAACAGTATGTAGGATTGTGGCCAAAACTGGTATTGCAGTTACAAAACTTGTGGCTAAAACTGGTACTGCAATCACACAATTGGTGGCCAATACACAAAATGACAACATAAACATCAGTTGAGGGCTGCAACTCCACTTTTTAAATGACAATATCCTGGCCAAACCACTGTTGTCAGTGATATAAGTATTTGAAATGAAAATTATTTCTTAATGTCTAGTGACATTTCAGGGCCATTTTGTGATTAATTGATATCAATTTCTTACATACTGTTCCTTTAAATATTTCTGGAATGGTGTTGAAATAGTCCATAATATTTGTCAAAATCCAAAAATAATGTTTGTTAATGACACTTATACAAGCCTTTGTGGTTTATTCCAAAACATTTATACAAAGATGTTGATTATCTGAATTGGCCTTCACCCAACTGGTGTGGATTAACGTTATGGATAGACGCTGGAATTGTGTTTATACAGTTGTAATCCTTCGAGTTGAGGAATTGTCACTAGTTGAGAAAACTCAGATATTTGCTTCATAAAGTTGGTTCAACTTGTGGCATGAGACATTACTCAGTAAGAGTTGCAATTGAGGTGAACACCACCCAAAAGAGAAAACAAAAGCCTTCAAAGTTTAAGTCACTCTTTTATTTCCACAATCAAGAGGGGCTGGAGTGCCTGTGTAGGCTGTGTATTGGGGACGGCGGTTGTCGATACTCCAGAGTTGCCGCTCACACTGTTTAATATTGTAAAGATGAAAGGATGCTCCTGTAGGAGTAAGGGCAAGCATTATTTGAAAGCACATTTTGCTTATTTATCTGTGCATCCCAATTCACAGTGTAATTCTCCACCAGGGTAAGATTGAGTTAACTTCCCTTATAAAACCTCTGGACACATTAACTGGTTTTAATTGGTTATCAACTCACCTTTGTGGGACAATGGATCTTACTGCGATCGTGTGTGAAATCATGATAGGTTAGTTTACTCCCCACAGGCTCCAGCTTGAAAAAGAAATACAAGTACTGTTGAGTACAAAATAGATGCTGTTGTGAATGCGTGTGCATGTATATTCACCATGTTGTTCCAGAGTCCAATGGCAAATTCCGCATGTGCACGTTCAGAGAAATGAGCACAGTCCACAGAGAAGTGGTTTAGGTCAGGTGTGCCATCCTGAGAGAAAGATTTTACATTTATCCATTAAGTGGCCTTCCGCAAAGCATCTGACAAATGAGACTAAAGGCCCAATACCATTTGTGCGCTAAAGTAATGAGCTCAAGGCCCAGGACACAAACCTCAGTCATTGGGATAACACTGTTTTTAAAGAAGGGCTGCAACACCACTGCAAAGTCCTCTCTGCCATCATACCGACCCCCATATACCAGCCTTTCAGTCTCCGTCTGACAAAAAAAAAAATAACTGAAGATCACTATACATGAAAGGCATTAGACATTAACAGACAATTTAAAGCTATGGTTATTGTAAAGCTCCATCTATGAGAAATTAGGAGAGCTGCCCTGTGTAGCGTTACAAGAACTTGAGACTCTGGACCACAAAACTACTCATACACTGCATAAAAATAAAATAAAACACCGACTTTGTATGTCTTAAAGTTTCAAGTTTACTTTTATAAAGCACATTTAAACCAACCTTGGTTGACCAAAGTGCTGTACAAAATATCTCCAATAAAAAACATTAAACACACAAGAATACAAATAAGAATTTTTAGATATTTCTACTGAATGCATTTTAAAAACGTAATAAAATGCTTTTTCTTGAGCAAAATGACAAGTCTAGTTTAGACCAAAAATATCAAACTTAAGTGATTGTTCTTGAATTTAGTGTAAGAAAAATGTTCAAGAATAGGCAGATTTTTTATGCTTGCTTTATGCACAATTCAAGAAATAAGTTTTGCTTACCCCATTGGGAGATTTTTTGCTCGTTTTATGCACAAAATCACTTAAATTTGATATTCTTAGTCTAAAAACTAGACTTTTCTTGGGTTGTTTCCATAGACCGTAAAAAATATGGACGTAGTGTCCGTGACGTCACCCATTGGTTTGTGAAGATCACTTTTGAAGCTTAAAGTAGGCGTTGCCTACCGTCGCCATCTTGGCCGCGCGTCCCCGCGAATTACTCGCGGAAAACCGAAAATGGGTAAAAAGGCGGGACATGGGTGAAGCTGAGGTGAAACCACGCCCACCTAGTGCGAGTCTAGTGACAGCAGTGGCTGTTCAACCGACACTCAAGCGGCCACGCCCTTAATTATGCAGCAGTTTAAGGCTTAATATAATCTAAACGGGTGAGTTACAAAAAAAAAATTCACCCCCCCCTCACAGTTGTCATGAAGGGCAAAATTAGCTATATAGGCCAAAAACACTTTTTGTACCAGGCTGTAAACATTTTCTACTGTAAAGTTGGCCATTTTTAACATGGGAGTCTATGGGAATTGACTCCCTTTTGAAGCCAGCCTCAAGCGGCCAGTCGATGAATTGCAGTTTAAGTCACTTCCGTGTTGGCTTCATTAGAGAGATCGGAAGGTTGCCCCTCGGTTGTTTCTCAAGAAAATACATCCTAATTTAAGAATATTTAGATATTTTTACTGAACACAAGACAACACTAAGAATTTTGAAAATCACTTTTGGCAGTGTAGAATAGGACAATTGTTGGCCGAGATACAACTAATGGAAAATCTGTAATCCGAGTGTGCCAAAAAACCTAAATATTGAGCAAATCCCCTTTAAAGCAACACGTTACTAATGAATACATGATACATTTACTGTAGCAAATGGACCAAATATCTTCATGGAAAATGGTCTTAATACTTGAATAACAATGCGACTTGTCTGTTGTGTGACCCTGGACCACAAAATCAGTCAATAAATGGGACTATAAAAGTGATTAAGCAGCAAGTTTAGAGGTGATATTAAATTTAGAGTTTTGTTGCAAAACGAGATTTTTCAGAAATCTGTTTTTTTGGTTGTGCATTCCAATTAATATCAATTCAACTGCAGTTGGTTTGTTTTGATTTAAACCTTCTTAAATACAGCCAAGTAGCACTATAAAACAAAAAACAAACATGTTTTGACAAATGTTTTGCAACGAACTCTTCAAATATAGATAAAACATGAAGTATGAAGAGAATCTTAACATTATTCAACTACATGCAAGCCATGATCTACATCTTGACCATCTACAGACCTGGAAGTCCCTGTTGATCTTCTTCATTTCTCTCAGTTCTGGAGATTTCTCTTCCGGGTCCAGAAAACATGGACACATGCTCCTGTCACACATGCAGTCATGACAATGCTGTCGATGTACAGATAAAAATTGCACTAATATCTTTAAATTATTGATTTACTCATGCACGAGGCTGCATCCCAACGTGTTTTTGTGTACCAAATGAAAATCCTTCATCTCAGGGATTTCCACAAGATTTACCAGGACTCTAGGAACCTGGAAACAAACAATGCAAACGAGGATTTCACCTGTATTGTATACAACCTGGTAAAATACTGTGGTATTTTGTGTAATAAACATCAGGTGTGATCATGTGACCAGCACAGGTGGGCTTACCTCATTGTATAACATGTCTAGACTTTCAGCGATGTGACCAATGTACTTCTGAGGAGACAGTGAATCCTGAAGAAAAAGCAAGCAGATGGTGATGTTTCTGTGCAGTGCACAACTTTAATTTGGGTTTTTAATATGGGAAAACAGGAATTGTGCAGGTTTGCTTGCATCTGAATGCATTTTAACTGCTTAAAGGTGTTCACAGTGTCCTCTGATGCAGATTGAAACAATTTGCAATTGGAGGATGAGAGCCGCTTTAAGCACATCCACTTACCGGGTCATGACAGTGCAGGCAAAGGTCATTTATCCCGATAAACAGTGTCACCAGCTTCCAATCCTCTTCAAAGTTCACTTTCTGAGAGACGATGAGAACACACAAGATTTGAGTTTAACCATCAATAAAGGAAATTGCTTTAAAGGTGCAGTGTGTAAATTTTAGCACCATCTAGCAGTGAGATATGAGAATTGCAAACAACAGCTCACTGAAACACAGAAGCTACAGTAGCCTTCACAGGACAAACATGTTGTTCAAAACAAAATACAGTAGTACCAAAACATGGCGGTACAAAATGGCGACTTCCATGTAAGGGGGCCCAAGATGTATGTAGATAAAACATCTTATTTTTAAGATAATAAACACATAACTGTTCATTATGTAAGGTCTTTATGCACCACTGATAATATAGTTATGTAAATTGCATTTGTCATTAGATCTTTCTTAACGTTACACACTGCACCTTTAAGTTTGGTGGTTTTAAATAGAAATTACCATGCATACATTTCTGGTTAGTGTAATTTGGTTGCAAGTTAAAAGGATCCATTTATCAATGTGTTCAGTTCACCATAAAATGGGTCAGCTCAAACTAACCACTACATAATAGACCAGCATAAGATGGTTGACTGGTTTTAGCAGGTTAAGCTGGTGTACCAAGCTAGTTTTGGCTACTTTGTGGGTCAGCTGTTCTTCCACCCTGACCAGCTAAATGTTAAACCAGATTACCCAGGCTAGAAGTTCAGCTAGCTTGGCTAAGCTCTTTGGTTTATCTGGTTTAAGCTGGTCCTCCCCGTCTGCAAATCTGGTTTTCCTGCCTAAATAAGTGGCCCAAACCCTCCTAAAACCAGCCTGCTACCCCAGCCAAAACCAGGCAACCACCTTAGGGTGGTTTAAGCTTGTCTTCAGTAGGTGGATGATAGCATTTCAGTAGCAGGAAAGAACATACATCACTACTGTTTAAAGCTGTGATGAGATCCCTCATTTGCTCTGGTACATCTCTGTTAAGAGAGAGAGAGAGAGAGACTTAGACAATGTTGTGAAGTGTATCTGTATTCATCGATGTGTCTAGTACCTTGCTTGGGCTCCTGTCACAGCCACATTGAAGCCTTTGGTTTGCTCATTTGTTCCCTTTGAGAAGCCAAAAACACTTGGATTGAACTTCTTAAGGATGTCTGTGGACACAATGATGTGTGTACCCATTTAACAAGTACGAAAAGATAGATAAAAGGGCCATATTACCAATAACAACCACTGCAACTACAGCTGAACTGCAGTAATACTCACTCGGCAATGTGGTAACCGTTTCCAGTGTTTCATCTCCACCAATGCTGTCAAATTAAACAAACTTAACTGTTTTACATAGTCGACATCATCTGCTCATGTAACCTTTAAACAAGTTTTTGATTTGATAAGTCACATCCAAAACACTGGAATTACCCAGTTGTTGTTTTGGGATTAATTTCAGTTACACTTTATTTTGATAGACATTCTACTAACTATAAATAACTTTGCAACTACATGTCAACTAACTTTCAATAATTTGCAACTATACGTCAACTAACTGTCTTTAGTGTGTTAGTAGACTGTAAGGGTTGGGGTTAGGGAAGAGGTTTGGGTCAGTGGAATAAGTTGACATGCACCTGCAAAGATACTTAGTTGAGATATCACAATAAAGTGTTAGTAGATATTAAGCAGACAGTTTACTAATTCTCTAAATATTGGTAGTTGATAATTAGTTGCAAATTTACATTAGTAAAATGTCTAAAGTGGACTATCAAAGTGTTACTTTAAACTCTCACCTCCATGAGACCCCTCGCTCATTATTGAATAACTGCAGAAGGTTTATAGCCTTTACACCGAAGCCGACCTGACAAATAAGTAAGAGCGTGTTAATAACAGTATGACAGACACTTACACGTATACTGTACACACACTTACAGTGACTGCATCTCCCAAAGCTGCGACTATTTTAATGTCACCTGGGCGCAGTCTGTGAACTGAGAAACGTGATGATTTATTGGACATCTCAAATACAACTATTGTTAAAAAAGCATTCCATTTCAGAAATAAATACATGCATCGATTAATAAAATTAATGCATGCTATTTGCAGTGAGATACCTGATATTGGCACACTTTCAGAGGGTTCTGTGTCCTCACATGAGAAGTCACTTCCCCAGTTCTGTAATACAAGATGGAAACAATCACCTTGTGAATGAAAATAAAAACTATTAAGTAAATCTGTACGACTTACAGTGGGCAGTGAAGGAGTGGGAGGCGGGGTTTCGTATGTGTAATTGCTGTTGAGATAGGTCCTTAAAAAAGGGATGGACTGTGGAAGAATATGAAACAAATGTTATGTGACAGTAATGGATATTTAAATGAATATGCATGTGCTACGAGTAAACTTACCTCATCAGGGCATACCAAAGGGACATCAGGAGTATAATCGGTTTTATTACCCAAGGGCTGCAGCTGTGAGGGAATTTTTATGTATATATAGTTTAAAAAAAAATGAATCAAGACTTTTACACATTAGGATTATTTTAACACCTTATTCTATTGATGGCAACAGCATCCTCATCCAGAATAGTTTTTGCAACGGTATACAGACCATAAAGTAATTCTTTCTCGTCGCTTTGAATACAACGAGAACAGGAAATTTGTATGAATTAAGAAAAAAGTGCTGAAATATTTAGTGAGCAATAGCAGGAACCTGCAGGATCTCCTAAAATGAAACGCTAATTTCTAATCCCAATCTAAACGTCATGACTAGGAGGCTGTTTACACTTGGCATTAACATGTGTTTTCGTCGATCGGATCACAAGTGGACGACGTTAATGCCAGGTGTAAACGGTGTTCAAAACGTTTTGAGCTCGTCCACTTTCGACCACATCCAGAGGTGGTTGAAACCACTTTCGATCGGATCGCTTTGGAGTTGCGGAACGCACATGTGGTTGAATGCGTTCGAACAGCCACACGCGACTGCCTTCTCTCCGCCCATTTATCTAATCTGAGGTATTAAATACAAGTTTTACGTCTTTGACTTCTGGCGTGAACATTCGGCGAACAGTGCTATTTTTAGCTTTTCATTGATAAAACTAAGCGGCTGATCTCCGTAGTTTCGTTTTGAAAGCGTGTGAAAGTTGCGTGATCCCATTTTATCAATTGCGCTGAAAAGTCAAAGAAAGCTCTTACATACTCATGTACAAAACACTGTGCAGCATGTTTACTTGCTAAACAAGCAGTGCACTCCGACATATTAGTTTGCGTCCATATAAACTCATAATTACTCCCGCTCGGTTTGAATGACAGCAGAGAGACTCGCCCACCGTCTCACAGACCACCCCCTCATAGTATTCAGCACAGAAGCGGTCGAAAGTGGACAAAAGAGACGTATTTAAATACCAGGTGTAAACGTAATGTGTCTCTTGTCCACTTGTGATCCGATCGATGAAAACACATCTTAATACAAAGTGTAAACAGCCCATAATATCTCCAAGAGTTAAAGATGTGTTAGGTGGTGTCAACACTAAATACGGAGTTACCTGAAAAAAAAAAAATGCAATTTACTTGTAAAAGTGCACATCATTAAAACTTTGCCAACAATCCTGGGTGGCCCAAGACTGCAACACAGTATTGTATATGCTCACCATGTCATTCCAGAGAGCTTGTGCCATTAAAGTGTGAGATTTTTGACTGAGATGAACACAGTTGGGAGAGAAATGGGAACGGTCAGGTCTTCCGTCCTATAGAGAGATAATGACACAGTGAGACATCAAGAAAGGACAGGTTGTGTTAAACAAGATAAGATGGTTTGTTTCATACCTTCATCAAAGGGAGAGACACGTTTCTGAAGAATCGCTGCAAAACTACGGTGAAGTTCTCATGTGTATCATATCGTCCCGACTCAACCAGCTCCACCATAACACGCTTTAGACACACAGAGAAGAAATAAGTTTGGCTTTCAGAGACATAAATAAGTCTTATCTAAATGAGATTGAAGTCAATCTTTGATGCTCCTAATCTTACCCAGTCAATACTAAAAAGACTAGTTATATTTTCACAGAATGTTTTAACATGAAATCATCCTAAATGTAGAAAAAACCCACACAAAATGACTTGGTACTAAAGCTGAAGTTTGTGGTTAACATGGTCACAGGTTTATTTCCCCCCCAAAACATAAACTCTGAATGAAAGGTCTTGCCTTACACTGCATTTCTTTGTATTTTACCTGATAGGCTTTATTGAAATCCTCCAACCTCTGAACTTCATAAGATCCGTCTTCAGGTTCAATCACACATGGGCATACAATCCTAAAAAACGAAAACACAACTATAGCACACAAAACAAACCCAAACAAAGTAAATCAATATACAATGCCTTAAAATGAATGTCAGAAACAAGTTATTTGGGGGGGGGGGGGTCAAACATAAGGAGAAACAACTTCCAGACTAAACTCACTTGGACAGCCAGGTGGGACAGCCGATGCTGAGGTCCTGATGCAGGCGACGCAGTGGGACCACGTTCATAAGCTCCACCAGATTCACCAGTGCACGAGGTACCTGGAGAAGAAAACTAAACTGGTTTAAACTAGAAACAAATATACAAAAAGGATGAGAAATCACTGCACCACTATTTAATGGATTAGTTTGATGGATGCACATTGTTTCTGCTTTACAAGCCTGGCCAAAAGCCACGTGAATCTAAAACGAAAGTCTCACCTCACTGTGTAATATGTCCAGAGCTTCACGTATACGCCTTCCAAAGTTATCAGGAGAAAAATATACCTGAGAGAAACAGATTGTGAGTGCAAATCAATGAACCAATTCTGATGATAAATTAAGGTCCATTACGGTTAACATACAGTATCAGAGCAGAAGTCACACATGTCCCGTGCTCCAATATAGACCGTGATAAGCTTCCAATCGTTCTGGAAATCGATACGCTAAGAGACAAACATTGACAATTTACGAGATTAGGATCAGGTTTAGATTATTGATTATGTTTGAGAGTGTAATTGACTCACGGAGTCGGATTTCATTCTTGAAATGACAGCACAAGCTTGATTAACCAGATCACTGCAACAAATTAACCAGAATAATGTTTCACTATTAAAAAAAAAAAATTGAACGCTTTCAGATGTTCATGTTGAGGAGAGATACTCACTCAGAATTGGCTTCGGCTACCGCTTGGTTCAGAAAACTTTGTGCAGACTTCTCATCTCCTTCTCCCAATGAATAGCCCACGAGCGAAGGGTTAAACTCTTTCAAAATATCTACAGGAGAAAATAGCTTGTATAACTTATCACTGAAGGTCCATCAACACTTAGTTTGAGCAGTTAAAAAAAACATTACATGCTCAACTTGCACACTCAATGTAAAATGTCTATTACTTATTTGTTGTACTGGAAATCAGATGTTGTGGCACACTTAAAACAGCTGAAAATTGGGGCTTAATCATGATTGGGCAAATACAAAATGAAAGTGTGTGCATGAAATGCGAGTACAGTGTCAGTATTCAGAAAGTTTAGCAATGGCTGAAAACAATGGACAACCCTTTGTTTTTGAAATATACTGATGTATAAAAATGACATCAAGTAGTTCCAAAATTATTATTGATCATGTTTTCCCTTATGAGCTGCTTAAAACATTTAATAAAGACAACGTCACACATTACAAACGTGTACATACTTGGTAAAGTTGTCACAGATGATAAGTCCTTGTCGCCGCCGATGCTTAAAGTAAAAAGACAAAAGTACTATGCATTCAATATTTTCGGAAAGAAAAATCCTGGGGGTTAATAGTTATAGCTTATAAATTGAATTGTTTTCTTTAAATCAAGTGGCTAAAACTAAACCACTATGACGGCACTACTTACCTCCACGATAGGCCGCGGTACTGTGTGATCAAACCCAGCTGATCGTTTTGTGCTGCGCCCACCCCATTACCTGTCTACATATACAAAAACATTAAGTTTAAAACATGCTGTTCATCCAAGAACATTGTTCTTAGTTTAATTCACTGTATCTGCAAAAAAAAAAAAAAGGTTTCTCACAGTCAATGAATCCCCAATCGCTGCCACCACTTTGATATCCGCTGGCCTCAGGTAGTGAACTACAGAAGACATGTCAGATTACACTTAAAAAGCACATTTCCCATAATTCCCTGTTATGTTACACACCACATGTTAAGTATGTGTAGGGTCACATTTCTATTCACCTGAGGTGGGAACAGTGGGAGATGGAGATCGGTCCTCACAGGGGAGCTTAGTCCCCATCACCTGACAGATTAAATGCATTAAGACACAAGTGCATGAGTTACATAGCATCACAATGAGATGGCATGCAGAGATTATGGACTCACCGGGTCTAGAGTCAGGACATCTGCTTCCGGTTCAGGTGAGTTTTGTTGTGTTCGCAAGTACGGCTTTTCCTGTGTGAAGTGCAAGTATGGGTGAATTAGAAAACATTTAATTATGTTTGCAGATGTTATCACATTCAAGCGTGTTGAAAAGTACAAAAACACGTCTCAAATCGGCACTGAAAAATTACCTCCGCAGGGCACGGAATATAGCCGCGACCCTCCATCTCAGTCTTGTTTGTCACTGCCTGCAACTGAAGGAAAAATAATAATTAATTGTAAGGTTTTAGTTCATCATTTGTGGGTAAGATTAGATGGGCAGGTCAAGATGCAGCTCTTATGAAAGCTAGTGTACCGTACACCCGTTAGCCGTCACATCAATCAAAGAGAAACTTAACCACCCTGAACTTTTATACTAGGGCAGTGGTTTTCAAACTGGGGGCCACGAGATGGAGCCAGGGCAGGGGGGCCCCAGTTTTATGAAAAACATTAAAAAGAGGCTACTAACCAAAAGCACTACTTGTAATTAAATTTTTAATTAACATGTTGAGTTTTTGAACATTTTGTCGTCACCAATTTTCTTTGGGGGGCCGCAAAGGAATGCACCGTACACAAGGGGGGCCGCACGCTGAAAACGTTTGGGAACCACTGTATTAGGGGATGTTCATTTGTTTATTTTCCAGACCAACTACCGCAGCTTGTTAACTGATAAGATTTAATTAAATGGTCAGTAAAAATACAGTCGACTTGTCGGCCTATAAAACAAAACATTAAAAGATAGAAAAGTGGCAAAATCTGCATTAATATTATCAAGTTAAAATAACTGCTAATAAAGTTACCTTTGGTTAACCATCAAATATTCATCCCCAATTTATACCCAAACTTTTCACCTCTTCATCTATAGGATCAATGTTCACACAAAGGGTCATAGTGTTGTGTGCATTAATATTAACTCACCAAATTTAACCACAGTTGTAAAGCCTGTTTGCTGACGTCACGCGAGTAGTCAAGTGTAGCGGCTTTCATCTGTAAAGTTCAGCTTCGTTAATAAACAAACTTCAGATCCACTAGAAAGATTAGGTTTATATTTGATCTGAATACTTACTGAAGCTGACAGATCAATGTGCACTGGGCTGGATTGAAGCATCACACTGAAATCTTCCTGTTTGCTAAACCAACCATTGATCTTTAAAACAGCACTTAGAGATTCCTGTGCAATGCACACAAATATAACCAAAGCATTAATTTATTATACGAGTCAATGACAAATAAGGTTGTCCAAGCTTTAAATGCACATTTAAGAATGCAGTCGTTGGTTTCACAACTTCATACAAATGTCTTATGCATGCACACAATTGACATTTGAAAGCTTTCTGTATCTACCTGCACTGAAGCCATGAGGGTTACAGTGTTCAGCCTGCGTCTGTTTATACTGTATTCCTCCTCACACTGGCACTGACAATCTCTATAATCAAAAACAAAACTCATAAAATCATCTTTAAGATCATAAAATATTATTGTGTTTGGGTTTAAAGAATGTTCATACACAACTAACCGGCTAGGAGATTTAGAAGTTGGCAGTCGACCCCAAACAACAACATGAATGAGTGTGTTTTTCAACTAGAGAAGAAAGCAAGATGTTATACTGCTGTAATTATATATGGTTTATATATGTTAAACACTGTCTAAAGTCATTTGTGATTTACTGTTTTCTACATGAATGCTTTTTACATTCTTTAATATTGACAGCAAGGCCATATCAAATAATGACATCAAAACTTTGATGCTCCAAATGACATGGAGACTTTAACCTGGATTTCACAAATGGGTCACATTTTAAACCCCAAATACAAAATTAGTAACAAATGTAATGTTAATAGTCTGCAATAAGGTTCATGCATAATTTTTTAATATTGCAAAGTGTTTCCAACTGGACTTCATTGCTTTGTTTGACTGATACTGAGCATCCGCACCTGCTTGTGAAGGCTGCTTAGTTCATTCTCCACTCGGCTCACGGTTTCATTAAGACTTGCTTCGATGTCCTAAAGAAAGAGGAAAATATTTATGGAGAGTCAGAACTGGACTTTGTTTACTACAGTACAGGTGGTTTGCTATAAAGGTGGTCTGACCTGGCCTTCACATACGCACGGCTCATCAACCAGTACAAAAAACAAGAGCAGCTTCCACTGTCAGAGAGAACGAGAGAGCAAGAGTACATTTTGCGGTATATTACATAAACAATATATGCAGTATACCCATAATAATGAATATATCTGAAATTCACATACACGGTCTTCCCCACCAGCCACTTAAATCTCACACAGAAAAAAGGTACAAGGTACAATAGCTGTCACTGGGAACTATATTAAAAAGGGTCCCAATACAAGTAAAACTGTCTTAAAAAGGTTGAATGTACTCAAAATTGAGGGCAACCAAGTAACAACCAGGTAATGTGTTTATAAGTTGAACAAACTAGTTTTACAGTGTACATGAGGTAATAAAATGCATCTTTTAGGTACAAGTTAATGTTCGAGTATCAGACACAGTCGATCAATTTAAATCTAAAATTAAGACATTCTTTAACAAAGCATTCACATAATTCCAGTAAATGTACTTATCCCGCAATAGTTAGTTTGTCCAAGAACAAGGCATTCACATAACTCATCTGTGTAATATACTTATGTCGCAATAGTTAGCCTGTCTCGAACAGAGCTGATTTAAACCACAACACTGTATGACACTTGCGTTACATGTGAACGGCCCCTATGCTAATAGGATTCTGTATCTCTCTCCCTGTCTTGTCCTCGATCCCAGAGGAAAACGAGACAAACAGACCCAGTTCCTGCTGCGAAGGTCATTACACCACTGATCTACTGACCGTCCTTCAATGTGATGCCCAGCCAATAACTGACCAACGACCACCGGTGGAACCAGTTTAATCTGCTTACCCAGTTTTTTTCTCCTAGGAGTTTTTCTCCTAGGGGTTTTCCATCCGACGGAGAGTCCACCACCATTGGCTTAACTTAATACGCTCGCTTTCTTTGCTTTTTCCTACATCTAATGTAAAGCTGATTTGAAACAATTAACAATTGTGAAAAGCGCTATAAAATTGAAGAGTACTTTTTAAAAAAGGTACTGCCACAGTTACAATTACTGTACCTTCTTGTACCTTTATTCCTTTAATCATGTTTGTGGAAAGATCCTTGAGCGGTTTCGTCTGCTTATGTTTACCTGAGTGGAGCTGAGGGACTGTGTGATGATCTCGGTTTGATCCATGATGCTCCTGTCACACAAAGAGTTAAATATGAGATCCTGTCTGTGAAATCCAGGCTAAAGTTTCAAACTAATCATTGACATTTGATTTAAATCTTTTACATGATCTTACTCCATATTAAAGATATTAAGGTTATATTTTCACAGAATTCCCTTCACATTATGTAGGATGATTTTGTAGAAAAACTGTAGATCACAAAACACACTTTAGCTGGGTTTTCACAGACTGGATCACAACACATAAGGTATCATCTTTAATTACATTAAATAATGAATACAATGCATTATTCGTTTTAAGGGCCGATTACATAAGGAAAAATTGACGACAGGCCGTTGAATTATTTGAAAACAATGCACACACGAGGAGTCAAATATTCCACTTATAACCAGAGCAATGTATGTAGTAACTGGTGTAAGACATTTGACAGGTTAGGTGTGCGCATGTCAAAAAATAACGCATACCTGAGGAATATCAACCAATCAGAATAAAGCATTCAACAACTGGTGGTATAAAATTAATAAACTATCAATAAATAAACATGTATACTACATGCACAGTAAAAACTATAGTTGTAGAAAAAACATGTTACCTCTGCTTGGGTACAAAACACGACACATTAGGGTTAAAGGTGAAGAATATTTCTAAAACAGAAAAGTAAAGAGATGTTATTTACTAGATCGGAAGAAATCGGCACTTAGGAAAATTAACCATGGGTTTACTACGGTTTAAAAAAAAGGAAGGTTGACACTAATCGCAGAATGTTTATTAGTACTTTGTGTACAATGTATCGTGCCATTTACCATCTTATAATATACAATTCAGACTAGATTCAGGCCTTGACTTCAACCTCTCATTTATACAACCCAATCTTTGAAGTAATGAAAGTTTAATTATAACTCTTTAACAACTAGCGAGAAGTTTAATGCAGATAAAAAATAAGTTTAATTTTGTTCATGCAGTTTATTTTTTTCTGTATGTGATATGCAGAAGTCTCACCTAACAGAATGTTCAGGGCATTAATTTCATCAGATCTAATGGACAAAGACAAAAAAAAGTTTGTCATTCGATTTTTGATTTGGTAAATACAAATTACATTTGCAATAGATGTAAAGGGGCTTTAAATGTGCATTTGCTTTTTAAAGCATATTGATACAATAAAAACACAGCATCTGTTTGTATGATTCTCCACAATGTTCTCATTTTAAATATGCAATAAAGAAATATTTACATCGTCTGTGGGTTTTTGACAGAAGTAGTGCGATTAATCTTCAGCTTACTTCTCATTTAACATCAGACAATTATTAAACAAAATCAGTGCATTTAGATAAAGATTTGAATTCAGATTTAAAGGTGGGTTCAGCTCAATGTAAATGTCTGTTTTTCTGTGTCTGTGTGGCTGTCTGCTGTCCATCCCTTCATTTCAAATCAATAATATTGAATATTGTTTAATGTGTTTGTGACATATCTGAACATACATTACCTTTCCACATCAGACAAAAACAAAGCAGATATCACAGACACATCAGCAGGCCTCAGAGAATGAACTATTGGAGAAAAAATGACAATTTACCTTATGCACAAAAACCAAACTTTGAGATATTGGTCTTATTTACAAAATTCTTGTTTCCTTACCAGAAGTTGGTGTTTGGGGTGAGAGGGAAGATGTAGGACAAAACAAGGATCCGGACTGAACTGCAGACAACCAAACACACAAATTGATGAAGTGAACTACAATCGTGTTGCATGCAAGAATATTTAGCACAGATAAGTTTAATAGCGAAAGTGTTCAACTTATATAAAGTGCAAGTATACTACACAATCTCACATCTGCCCCTATATTTACCCCATTATTAGCAGAAGTGAGAAATCAACCAATTTCTAAATATTAATATTAAACCTGATATTAAAGTGTTAGCACAAAGACATGCATTATGTTCTACTGAAGAAATATACTGAAGAATATTTAAATTGAAATACCTGAGGAAGTGCATGCTACAAGGGTTAACATCACAATCTGTGCACAGAAACAAAACTTTTTCTCTTTTATCCCCATGATGGACAGAATCATTCACTTCTCTTCGGTTCAGCTGAGCCGGTCACGAGGCAATAAAGGTCCAGCCGAACTCAAGCGCAGGATCTCTTCACTCAGGATTCAGGTCTCTTAAATAGGCAGAAGTTAATAGGCAACCAGGTGGATCCAATTAACATGTAAAAAAGGAAACGACAACAGAACCAAAACAAAACTAACCCGTAACACATTTCAGAATTAAAACCATTTCAAAGTCTTTTAATAAGAAAATTTTTAAAACTATTACAATTTGTGACATATTTATTATTTTTCTTTAATTGTTGATGAAAGAAACGACGCTTTCGAAACACCTAAATTGGCGCCACCTGCTGGTAAAAATGTGGTAAAGGCAACAAGATATCCCAGTCCAAACATTTTACACTTTTTGCACAATAATTGCAAGAATTTTCAAAAAATATGCTTTTAGGAAAAATAAATTATTTCACGTAAATTAAAGCCATTAAGTAAAAGTGTATTCTGTGTTTCTTGTGTTTAACATTTCAACATCAACTCCCCCTAGTGGTGAACCATCGAAGTTTATTATTTTTTTGCGTTGCGTGTCCAGCTCCTCCATCACTTTATTTATTGCAATTTTGGTTGAACATTAGACACAAAAACATACATCATAAAATAATAGGAGGAGACAGATAACATACCTTACTAAATTAATATACATATATGACACAAGGAGAAAGGAAAGGGATAAAGCTCTACCAATACCATTATCTTTATTTTCTTTTATATATCTGACACATTGTATTACACATTAACCCCATACCTTTCACACAAACCTGTAGAATGCTTTCCTGTTAACTGTAGTGTTTAACCATAGTCTAGATATAACACAATCTTCCTCCCTCTTCCACATCAACTCTTTCCCTTTAAGTTTTTTTTTTTTTTTTTGATCAATCAAATCCAAACCACATAATTGTATTATGTACTCATTTGTAACAATAATAAACAGTAATCAAAACTGAAAAGGAAAGAAAGAAAAAGGTCAGAGGGGAATTATACATTTTTTAAAAGCACTAATACAAACATTTTGAATGTGACTTCTCTTGTTTAATAATAGATATTTGTGTGGACCACTATCATTTAAAAGATGTTGGAATGAATGTTCTATTTATATGCTTATGAACAAAAAACGTTATCAAATCTGTCATCAGTAATCAAAACCCCTTCAACTGTAACATACTCTTTATATATAAAAGTAGGATTATATGTTTGTACACCTTTCAAATGTGTTTTTATAGGGACTGCATTGAATACTTTTTTGATGAAATCCCTAAATCACATTTTCTAGAGAATTCTAAAAATGAATAAAACTGACCATTGTCATCTAATAAAACCTGCTGAAGAAATTTTGCTAATTTAATAGGTAATTTACCAAGTGATAATGGGCACTGTAACAAAAGCTTACCTCTTATTTTCCTGTTATGAATTTTTTAAAGGGGACATTTAACAAGACTTTTTTTAAGATGTCAAATAAATTGATGGTGTCCCCAGAATACATATGTGAAGTTCTAGCTCAAAATACCATTTAAATAATTTAAAGTAACATGTTAAAATTGCCACTTTTTAGGTGTGATCAAAAATTTTTCTTTTTTTGGGTATGTCCCTTTAAATGCAAATGAGCTGATCTCTGCACTAAATGGCAGTGCCGTGGTTGGATGGTGCAGATTAAGGAGCAGTATTATGCCCTTCTGACATCACAAGGGGAGCCAAATTTCAATGAGCTATTTTTTTTCACATATTTGCAGAGAATGTTTTACCAAAACTAAGTTACTGGGTTGTTCTTTTCCGTTTAAGTGCTATAATTGGGTTCCCAGTGCTTCTTTTAACCTAGAATGTCAGATTTTCATGATATGTCCCATTTAACCAATTTTATTCTGCCGAAACGATAAAAACGGACAACTATGGATCTAAGAAGGGACAAACGAAACATGTTTTAATGATGCTAGTACTGGTTTAAATCGCAAGAGGGCGCTAATGCAACACTTGCTACTTTCTTAAACGGACTGCTATTGCTATCTCCCTCGGTCTTTTCCTAAATGTGATCTATAGATCTCATGTATCCTTTATGTTAATATGTCCAGTTATTTATCATATTAATAATTAATCCATTCATGAATCTTTTTCTATTAATTCTAATCTGTGTTCAACAAAATAAAGAAACTCATACAGGTGTATGTAACATTTCAATGTTTCACACAGGGGCGTTGCTAGACATAAAGCTCTAGCCCAGGCCCCAGTATTTTTTTCTGACTTTTTTTGAAAGCTTGCTGTGTGCAAGACAATTTCCATTGCTTATCCCACTATTCATACACTGCAACAAGTACTGAGAAAGATGTATTTAAAAATATTTAATTATCATCTTCATATACTTAACATCATTAACATGTTTGGAGGCATAAATGGCATAAAATGTTTAGAAATAATGACAGCAGAGACAATTTTTTTTTGCACATTTGCATTTTACTTTATATAATGATAACAATGTTTAATAACTTATTTTATAATAAAGAAAGCACAAATCCTTTTAGTAAGAGAGGTGGGCAGATTTAGTTTTGGTGAAGCTGTGATGGGCGGGTGTTTTATCAACACATCACACATAAATCCTTGAGAATAAAAGCCCCTGTCTGTCCACTTTATGAACACAGACTCTCAGTTCAACAGAAACTTCAGAAGAATACAAGACAACTGTAAAAATGAATAAAATGTGGATCTTGTGCCTTGGTATACTGATCATGACTTTACCATTTTCAGCTTCACAGGTAGGCAATGTGAATTAAAAAAATTTTCTTGGATTTTTTGAAAAAGATGAAAAGATTGGTTAACATTTTCCAATTTTGCAACAGAAAAAGTTAGATTATTCATAAAAAAAATCTAATTAAAATTTCTTTGTCTTAAGTAGATGCTTCACAGATAAGCCTTTTACATGAGTTCATTTACGCTTCACACAATAATCAAAATAAATCTGATTTACACTGCATGTATGAATGCTATCAAAATAATAACAAATAAAATACAATTATCTAACTGGTTTTATTAGAAATTACACCGAAGGTAATTTTCACAAAAGTTCCTTAAAAGAATAGTTTGCACAAAAATGAAAATTATCCAATATTTTACACACCCTCAAGCCATCCTAGGTGCATATGACTTTTTTCATTCAGGCAAACACAGTCAGAGCTATATAAAATAACATTGAGGCTCTTTTCAGCTTTATAATGGCATTGGATAGTGCCCCATTTTAAAGCACCAAAAAGCGCAACGCTCCATTTAAAACGAATAGGGTTATTAAATGTCTTTCGAGGAAAAGCGATGACGAGTTTTAACTCCAACTGTGTTTGACTGTTAGAAGAACGTCATATACCTAAGATGGCTCAAGGGTGGTTAAAATATAGGCATATTTTTATTTTGGGTATAATAACAGCATTTTCCTTTTGTACTTCCTAGATGATTATTACAGAAGATAATCGAGAAGTTAGGGTAGCTAGAGGACAAGTTGGTAAAGATATCACCGCTGCAGGATGGAGTCCTATGTCCACCCCACTGTGTCTACTGATACCAGCAGCCACGCTCCTCATCCTCTACGGCAAATCTTAAACTGGATGAAGGAAGTTTGCCGTCAATCCAGAAGACAGTGATAACGAGAACGGTTTGAAATTCTACAAAAGAAAGAAAAAAAATATCTGAGCTCATACTTATGGATTTTTTAAAATAAGGAATAAAAATTGAAGTTATGTAATAACATTGTACACTGTATAATATGAATCTTGTCAGTTGTCATCTTTCTTCTCTTACAATATTTTATTATAAACAAACACTGAATCAATATGTACAATTAAAGCAGATGATTCTATGTGTTTGCATGTCACCTTTTATTCATCCTGGCATTAACATTTGTCTTTATAACATACTATAAAAATAGTTTTACTATGTGTTAAGGTTGTAATGTTAAGATCCACCGGAAGAGAAGATGATGTTTGTTCAATGCTACAAAAATTACAGTGTAACCAGTTTGTTTTATCTTAGTGGTTAAAAACCTACATATGAAGTGCTAAAAAATAAAAGTTTGAAACCATAATCACCATGTGAGATTTTCTTTATTTAAACATGCAAACGCAGAGGGAACAAAAGGCTATAGGAGACTTTTTCTGACTATTTCTACCAGCTACCCTGGCTGAATTAATAGGTTAATGTGGCAATGACGTTCAATATGTGGCATCAATTCACCTAAAGCAAAGATGAGCCAAATAAGGAGGCGAGTCTTGGGCATGTCAAAGATTGGTAAAAACATTGGCTTTGATACATTTTTATTTTTTGTGCAGCATCACATTTAATTTTTTCCCCCTCATTTACTGTTTTTACCCCATTGACTTCCATTGTAATACATAATTTTTCATGTAATCATGCTTTCTTGATTGTTGGTGTTTTTCCTTTTGCAAAGAGGTAAGATTTGTGGCATTAGTGGTGCCACAATGTGATCAACTTAAAAATGACAATTTGACCTCTTAGCAAAAGGAAAAACCACCAATAATAAAGAATGCATAAGTATGATGTCATGGCTTTGCAATCAAAAAATGATTTTACAATAGAAGTCAATGGGGAAAAAAAAGCCACGAACAGCAAATTAGGGAAAAAAAAATAAAATCTGATGCTGCAGAAAACTAAAAATGCATCAAAGCCAATGTTTTTATTTATGATTGACATGCCCAAGATTGTGAAAAAGGTTAAAAAAAATAGTCCACAGTCACTTTTTGCAGCCGTTTTGTGTGTTCCCCAATCAGTGTACATTATAAATTTGTCAATTAAAGAGTTGGTAGTTTTGATACATTTTTACAGCCATTTAATTTAATGCTAGTTAACAGCCACGAGCAACCCGAAAGCATTTAATAAAAGCTTTTTCTCAAAATATCTGTCAGTATAAGATTTGTGACCAAAAATCATTCCATTTGCTGAAACATAGAGAAAGTCAGTGGCGCCTTGTGACTGCTCATCCGAGGGGCGCAAATTCAAAATATGTGTCCGGAGTGTCATGTGTGTTGCTTGCGTTTTCAAAATATGTGTTTGTTGCACCATGTGCATCACGTGTTTTGTCAAAATAAGTGCTTGCTGCACACACGTCAAAACCGTTTAGGATAAAAGAGTATCTGGCAAACGTCTC
Organism: Misgurnus anguillicaudatus; assembly: GCF_027580225.2. NCBI lineage: Eukaryota > Metazoa > Chordata > Actinopteri > Cypriniformes > Cobitidae > Misgurnus > Misgurnus anguillicaudatus. The sequence goes on from NC_073343.2 coordinate 32,475,685, forward strand.
TTTTTTTGTGAGCGTCTCTTTGATCATAAACCTTTTAGACGCGTCTGCAGCAGGCTCTTTTTTTTGACAAGACATGTGATGCACATAGGATCACTCGACGCGCAGAACACATATTTTGAAATTGCGAATCACATACATGACGGGCTACATACATGTTGTGACGAACTTCGCATCGAGCCCCCTTGAAAAAGAAGTCACCGCCCGCCAGGGCCTGAAATGAACACCCAACCACGCGCCAAATTCGGGGTGAATTTCGCAATTGGTGGGTAACACTGTCAATCTACCGGCAACATTGGCGGGTAGCCAATGCGAATTGAGTGATTAATTGAGAGGATGCGACTGCTGTTTCGCAATGTTCATGTGATTGGAAAGAAGATGAGGCACTTCTCTGACTACGTTTGGATGTGTGAGTAAGTATTAAACTGTTGGTGAGATGGGATGAGAATGCAGTGCCGACATACGCTACAGTACAAAAACAGTTGCACAGATGTGTAGTGCTGTGAAGGATCAGAACTCTTGATGTGTAAACTTTATGCTACTGTGTCTTATACTGTAGTACATTAACATACATTTTGTCCCTCTGTCTGTGTGTGTGTGTGTGTGTGTGTGTGTGTGTGTGTGTGTGTGTGTGTGTGTGTGTGTGTGTGTGTATGTGTGTGTGGCCGGGTTTAAAGGCACTCAATAGTGCACGCACGGAGAGACGCGTTCCAAAAAGCAAACGTACATAAAATCTTTCTGTTCTTGACAGGGCACATATAAACAAAATGATAATAAAAACATTTCTTTGTGTCTTATGTATAGATTAGAGTCAAAAACCAGTCTGTGCTTATTTGGTCTTAAAGAGACAGTAACCTCAATTAACATACTTAAGTCTGTGTCATTAATGTTAATCAAACAACCAAAGACAACGAGAAAATCACTTTTGTAGCTCTTAAAAAACTGAAAGGTAACTCAACTCAAACCATTTAAGGAAACTGGTTGCATTAAACCATTTAAGTTTTTTAACACATACATTTGAGTACTGTGAACTTAAATAAATTAAGTCTTATGCAGATATGCACTTATATTTAAGTTCACACTACTTAAATATATGTGCATAATTGCACATGACTCAAGTTCACAGTAGTCAAATGTAATGGTTTAAGGCAACCGGTTTCCTTAAATGGTTTGAGTTAAGTTAACTGATTTAAAGACAGTGTTATGATAGTTCCACCCCTTACCCACCATACTTGGTATCTCCCACTACCATGATGCAACACGGCACAGGTATAAAAACCAAAATATATATAATATATTCTGGTCTTTTACTCAAATCAAGATGGCCGCCACTGTGTATGCTGATCCAGGTAATAGTCCATAGTAGGGCTGGGCTGATGTCGATACCACAACCTTGAGTATCTGTTGATAGTGATGGTGAAATTAAGCTTTGAATGAAGCACTGATACTTCCCTTACTGTTTCGAAACATGACTCGAAGCCTCAATGGCCCTGTCCCAAATGGCACACTCATGTGGACTTTTGGTCTCGTGGCCTTAAATTGCGCTTGCTCGCTTTGTCTTAGGCCCTGTCCCAAATGGCACACTCCGTACTTGTGGTCCTCCTCAGAGTCCACACTTTGATGACATCATGTAGTGCAGACTTCACGTGGGTGCCTCAGAGTCGTATTTTGGGACAGACTCTAGCGTCACACCAGAAATAGGAAGAGAAGTTGCCCGTCAGTGTGAACTCCTCCCTTCCGTCGTCTGATTGGTCTAATTGCTCTTTCGCAAGGACTGGGTTGGTAAAGTGCGTGAAAAAGCCTGCTGCAGTGCAGGCTTCGCTGAAGACCGCATCAAGGGGGCAAAGGGGACGCTGATGAGCACACTTCAAAGCGTAAAAATGACAGATGGGACACCCTACGAGACCGAAAGTCCACATGAACTGCGCCATTTGGGACAGGGCCTAAGAGTCCATAGGGTGTCCCATCTGTCATTTTTAAGCTTCGAAGTGTGCTCATCTTGATGCCCCCTTGATGCGGTCTTCTGCGCATATGTTATGCAGCAAACATTCAGCAATGTTATACAACAAATTAAATAAACAGTTTTTCTCCCACATTTATACACTGTTTATCTATTATAGAGGGCCGTGTGCTACATGACTGAAGTGAAATGCAGATATTAACATTAATAGAAAACTAAAAATAATCAAATGAATGATACATTAAATGTTTCAAAGTGCACATGCTTTCATGTCCTTATTAATGTCCGAATCCTTTAATCTATTTATAAAGGCAGCCCGCCTTAAATTGAAATCTGCTGCACTCAAAAAAAATATTTTTGCACCTTGTCTAAATTAAATGAAACAAGTTAATACAACACAATTTTTTAATTTTTTTGTCTCAACCTATTTTTATAATGTTCAATCTGCTTAAATTTTAAAAAATTACATGAACTAAATCATTTTATATTGGGAGCACATTAATGATTTTTGTTGCTATTACTTACTGGGCCGTGAATCGGTATTTCCCAGCATGCTTTGCATGCAACTGCCTTTGGAGAGTATTCTTTTAAATTAAGTGTTATTTTATGCATTTTTAGGTAAAGAGAAAGACTTCATAGTGTTTAATGTTGGTTTATCTTATTGATTTAGAAGAGTTTGTGTTATATTTTTACGAATTGTTTGGTTACCATCGTGCAGAAGAGTGGCGCTTGTGGTTAGGTTGTGAATGTGACGTACATTCCTTTTAAAGAGCACTAACATGTGTCTCTTCTCACATGTTCAACCAATGTGTCATTAGCATGCTAACGTGTGCTTATGTTAATTAGTATTATATAGAAACTGACAATTGGTTTAACTAGACTTTTTTGCTTGAATTAACTTGTTTTGTCTTTGTTGAACAGACCAGAATTAATTGCGTGGAAAAGTTTTCCTTAATTTAATTAAGTTTATTGAACGAGATATTTTTATGAGCAATGAAAACATATTAAGTTGGTGCAACAAAAGATTATTTGTTTAAATTAACTTATTGTATTCTTGTTGTAGCCTAAACTAATTTCGTGGATAAGTTTTCCTTAATTCAATTATGTTGAATGAACAAACAATTTTTTTGAGTGTGGCATGCCCACCAGGGCATGAAATTAACACCCGACCACGCGCCAAATGCGGGTGGATTTTGCAATTGGCGGTTAACACTGTCACTCTACCAGCCACATTGGCGGGTAGCCAATGCGAATCAGTGATGCGCGGGTCATTGTATAAACAACCCACTCCCGACCGTCATTTTCAACTAACCCGCCCGCAATTGTTCAAAATAGTTTTTAAACTCAACCGACTGACCGCGGCCTGAATATCATTAAAATATTTTTGGATGACTCGTAACCGGCATCCGCTCATTTCTTATCAACCTGCGCAAATCGGAGCATCACCGATGCAAATTGAGTGATTCATTGAGAGGATGCGACTGCTGTTTCGAAACGTTCGTGCGATTGGAAAGAAGATGAGGCACTTCTCTGACTACGTTTGGATGTGCGAGTAAGGATTAAACTGTTGGTGAGATGGGAAGAGAATGCAATGCTGACAGGCTACTGTACAATTGCAGTTGCACAGATGTGTAGTGCTGCTGTGACTGAACTCTTGATGTGTAAACTTTAGAGAGAGTTGCGCTACTATGCCTTATACTGTAGTACATTAACATACATTTTGCGAATATAGTAATGAAAAACAACGTATGTGCGGCGTTTATGTGCGCAGTTTATGCCCCCTCTGTACACTTCCCAGCCAACATTGATATGTGGGCCCCACGTGGGTCCCATCTGGGCAGCATGGGTTACATGTGGGCATGGGCTTCACATGGGCAATATATGTGGGTCCCATGTGGGTTTCCTATGTGGGCCCCATGTGGGTTTGCCCATGTGGGATAATAATGTGGGCCCCTCATGGCACCTATGTGGGCAAAACATTTTTATGCTTGAAATACATCTTTATACATTTACAATCTTAAAATAATAACTTTTGGTTGATTGTCACTTTTAAACAAATAGAAAATAATATAACAGATATGATTTGATCAGTATAAAACATTTTAAATAAAAATGCATTTTTTTTACATTTAATTAACATTGATATGTGGGCCCCACGTGGGTCCCATATGGGCAACATGGGTTTCATGTGGCCATGGGCCCCATGTGTGTTGCCCAGCTGGGCCCCACATAAGCCCCACTCAGTTTCTATATCAAATTCATGTGGGCTAACCCAGGTGGGGCCATAGTGGAACCCATGGACAAACCCATATAGGAAGCCCATATTGGGCCCCACCTTGCAATGTTGGCTGGGGATGTGTTTTCATTGATCGGATCACAAGTGGACGAGAGAGACACATTACGTTTACACCTGGTATTAAAATCCGTCTCTTTTGTCCACTTTCGACCGCTTCTGTGCTGAATACTATGAGGGGGTGGTCTGTGAGACGGTGGGCGAGTCTCTCTGCTGTCATTCAAACCCGAGCGGGAGTAATTATGAGTTTAAATGGACGCAAACTAATATTATATCGGAGTGCACTGCTTGTTTAGCAAGTAAACATGCTGCACAGTGTTTTGTACATGAGTATGTAAGAGCTTTCTTTGAATTTTCAGCGCAATTGATGAAATAGGATCGGGCAACTTTTACACGCTTTCAAAACGAAACTACGGAGACCAGCCGCTTAGTTTTATCATTGAAAGGCTAAAAATAGCGCTGTTCACCGAATGTTCACGCCAGAAGTCAAAAAAAGACGTAAAACTTGTGTTTAATACCTCAGATTAGATAAATGGGCGGAGAGAAGGCGGTCGCGTGTGGCTGTTCGAACGCATTCAACCACATGTGCGTTCCGCAACTCAAAGCGATCCGATCGAAAGTGGTTTCGACCACCTCTGGATGTGATTGAAAGTGGTCGAAAGTGGACGCGCTCAAAACGTTTTGAACACCGTTTACACCTGGTATTAACGTCGTCCACTTGTGATCCGATCGACGAAAACACATGTTAATGCCAAGTGTAAACAGCCTTGTGTGTGCGTGGGTTTAAGGGGACTCAATAGGGCACATCGGAGAGACGCGTTCCTAAAAGCATGCGTACATAAAATCTTTCTGCTCTTGACAGGGCACATATAAACAAAATGATCTCAACAATATTCATTTTCTAATAAAACATTTCTTTATGTCTTAAGTGTATGTATAGAGAGTCAAAAACCAGTCTGTGCTGGTCTTGAAGAGACAGTAACCTCAATTAACCTACTTAAGTCTGTGTCATTAATGTTAATCAAACAACCTAAGACAAAGAGAAAATAACTTCTGTAGCTCTAAAAAAATAATTATATTTAATTCATACAATAAAGACAGTGTTATAATTCACTATTCAGGTAAACAAAAACTGGCTGGTAAAAAGTCTCTGTGGCAGGTGAATTTCTAAATCCACCTGCCACAGTGGCTGGTGGTCAAAAAAGTTAACTTCAGGCCCTGATGCCCACTAACAGATACTAATCCAGATCAAATATATTCTGTTAGCGGCATGCACCTTATCTGCAGGGTGGTGAAAAGGTGTCACCATTCGTAAGAAACAGGATGTCTGCTGTTCTTAACATGGTTAATGTGTAGTGCATGTGGTTTTTCTGTTGAGCAAAATGCGTAAAAGACAGAACCAGAACATCCTCTTTTGACTACAATTTTTCCATGATTGTGTAAATAATAGTACCCCACCCAATATTTTCACGCTCTTTTTGCTGTCACATCAAAAGCATTTATACTGCACCTACAGTTTAAAGTAAGACATTTGAACACATCACTAAGTCTATGACAATTATTTTGAGACCAAAAGCATTCAAAATAAATCAAAACTACATCATCTCAATTTTTTTCACAATTTATAAAATACATTAATTTATTATACATTTTGTGTAAATAAACTTCTCAAACTGAGGGCCGCGAGATTGTGCCAGGGGGGCCCCAGCTTTATGACATTTTATAAAATACATTAATTTATCATGAACTGTGTCTAATTACAGTTTTTTTACAATCACTTTGCTACTATTTTCAGAACCTTGATGTCATTTTTCGCAGCTCTGGATACAAAACTCAAAACGGTAATCACTTGTAACACAGGCTGTCTAGTGTTCAAAACATTGCATTGTGCATTCACATCTTTAAAGACATCTTGCACTTGCACAATCATTGTTTCAAAACACAAATTTACTGTGAAATACCATGGAAACATAACTATAGATCACCCACACACAAGCAACTGATAGTTTCACTAAGTAATTGTTTGTACAATCATTAAGTATTGTAGAACAAAATTGGTGATACAGATTTCATTATGGTACATGTAGAGCAAATACATATCTGTAAAAGTTCTGCAGTAGTAGAGAGAATACGACAGACACATTGGAATCATTGAAGAAAGTTTGTAATGTATTGATGAAAACACTACAGTACAATCACAACATAGGTCACATCATTTCACAATCTGCACTCAATCATCAGTAACAAGTTGGCAGAATTGGACAAGCAATTACAAGGGCCTGCATCTATACAGTACAGTGATAATTGGTTCATGCTCCATGCTTATTGGTTACAATGAACCTCATTATCTTGAAACTTTCATGATAAACATGGAGGATTCTTTGTCTGTTTCTATACAACTATTACGAATAATGCAACAGTTACTTATCATTTTGGGCAGTTGTATTGATTGATAGTTAGATCATTGTAAGAAAATGAATAGACACTTATTTGAAATGTGATGTGTGAATAGCCTTTTGAAACAGTAGTACTTTGATGTTAAGTTGTGTCATATTGAACATGTGATTTTGGTTGAATGAACAAATGATCCAAGTTTTATGTGTATTGTATCCAAGCAATTGAGAAAAGAGTTAAGAGTTTTGAAAAATGTGCATTTTGATCTTTGGTTGTGAGTTTTGTGTCTAAAGTTGTGAAAAATGACACCAATGTTCTGAAAATAGTAGCAAAGTGATTGTAAAAAACTGTAAACCTTAATAAATAAGGCTACTAACCAAAAGCACTACTTTGTATACTGTAATATGTTTTGTCTAATTACGTTTTAAAACAAAATTGTCATAAATTTTCTTTGTGGGGGCCACACGCTGGAAAAGTTTGAGAACCACTGTACTACACAACACCACTACATTGTATATTTTAATAAGTTTTGTTTAATTCAAATTTTATATTTTATGTTTTACAGTGTTTTATGTCATAAATTGTCTTTGGGGGGCCACCGTACACAAGAGGGTCAAAAAAATTGAGAACCACTAGCGTAAAGAAGCTACTCATAATTTTTTCATGCCGCTTCAAGAGGTCTCGCCAAGGGTGTAAGTTTGATATTGGCATTGGTGGGGACATAAATAAAATTGTTGCATTGCAAAAACTGTTTATCGTTGTTTACTTGACTTAAACAACAGACAATTCAGAATGCAGTTTACTCAGTGACATCTGACTCGCCACCCCAAATTTAATGTACTATAATAAACAATTGGTTTTGTCCTAGAGCCTAATAAAAAGTACCTGTTTAAGTCTTTGTCAAAAAGAAAAAAAAGAAAATCATTATGTAGCAAATATGAATATTGAACAAGAATATGCAATTAATATTTAATTCTTAATTAAATTTTGCCAAAAATTCCCAGTGTTGAAGTAGGTGTATATATCATGGTGTTTCCTGAACAACTTTAATGAATGTTTCTGTAGTTAACATTAAATCTTCTTTTACTTCATTAACAGACAGTTAATCAGTGTAAAAAATAGAAGTTTAAAATGCAACCTTACATTATATTTACATCTGTGCAAGTAATGATCACAGTGCACATCATTCCTGCTAAAGACACTTTGCTATTGAAAGCAGATTTACCTTTGGTATGCCAACACACAAGTCTTCAGGAAGGCTGGCGAGGTGATCGGTGCCTGGATTGTTGTTGAGTCCTTTTCGTCTTGCCCCAGCAGAATCCCTGAAACATAAAACCATGTAAAAAGTCAACTTTGACATTGCAAAACAAAAGCAGTCTTGTAAAGAGTCCTTTAAAGAGGACATATCATGAAAATCTGACTTTTTAATGTTTAAGTGCTATAATTGGGTCCTCAGTGCTTCTATCAACTTCGAAAATGTGTAAGAAGAACAACCCAGTAACTTAGTTTTGGTAAAATTGGTAAACCATTTAATAGGTCATTGAAATTTGGCTCCCTTTGTGCCACGACTCCACAAAGAGAACTAGTGGTCCGCCAAACCCCCCCCAGTGGTCCGCCAAAAGATGACCTAAACTAGGCAAGTGTTTATATAATTGTCACTTATTTAAGTAGATTTTTAATGCACTTGCGAAACTGTGATATCAGTTCTTGCCTTTCTGTTTTAATAACGTAAAAATGGATCGGTGGCTAAATCAAAGAGGAGTCAAAAGAAAAGATCAAGCGTCAACTGAAAATAGCTAAAATCCACAGATCTATTCGTTTTGTAATGTACTAGTTTTTGTTTCATGTGTAAAATCCCTGTAATTTCAGACATTTTTTTCAGCATTTTATTGTTACCATAGTTACAATCATAGACTTCATATACCCACCACCACCTCAACTAATGGCTCTTTGGAATGACATGAAGTGGGACCTAGGCTGATATAGTATGTTTAATATGTTGTTCATATTAAGCTGCAACTCATTTCACATTTACTTTTTCTAATGAGATAAAATTCATACTGTATAATAATTTCTGCATTTGCATTTAAAATTAGTTTTTGACTTTGCAAACAGTTGCATATTAAACTTAAATTTAGCTTATCCTTCATATTTGGTTGTTTTTTGTTAGAGTGGGATTCTGTTAGGTGGTCCTCAGAAAAAAATTGGAAGATAAAGTGATCCTTGGGCTGAAAAAGTTTGAGAAACACTGATCTAACCCAATACAATACAATACAAGTAGACCCTATACTGAAAAAACAGCTAACCCAAGCTAACCCAAAATTATAGTTATATATTTATAAGTTGCTTTGGACAGAACAATCTGCTGAATGAATAAATGTAAAGGTGTTTTTTTTCTTTTGCTCCCACAGGTTTGATTTGATTTTAGATAACATTGGTGGGGAAACAGAAAAATGGGCGCTGGATTTCCTGAAACCCTGGAATGGAGCTAAATATGTAGTAACACTATTCATGCACAACACAGACCGACTGGGACTCGCAGACGGGATGATGCAGACCGGAGTCACCGTAGCATGCAAAGTGCTGAATGTGGGAACCTTCATGTGTTGTTGAAGAAACATCTATATGAGGGTGGCTGGGTTTCAAACCAGCAGTTCTAAATCAATGCAATTACAGACATTTTCCATTGTCGTGGTTTATCGGTTAATATCCGTGACTTTTTCGTGCTTCAGATGTATGTGTGGGCAAAATAGCAGCTTGTGTGATTCATTGTAGGGTTCCTTTAAAAAACACTCTTTTTAAATATCAAGAAGCTTTAGGAAAAAGAAATTGAAGGTAGTGAAAGTACGTGGCATCATTAAAAGAAAATATCCCCACCCACCCAAAATGTCACCACACACCTCTTAACCTTAACTTTTACCTCCCATATTGAGGCACTTATGTTATGTTTGGGATCATTGTCTTGCTGATATATCCACTGTCTTTTCATTTTAGCTTTCTGGTAGATGGCAGCAGATTTTTATCCATTTCTCCATTCATCCTGCCTTCAATAATATGAAGTCCGCTAGTACCCCTTGCTGAAAAGCAGCACCAAACCATAATGCTTCCACCCCCAAATGTAACTGTTGGGTTCTTGGGGTGGTGGGCAGTGCCTTTTCTTCTCCAAACATGGTGTGTAGAATGACTGCCAAAATGTTAAATTTTGCTTTCATCTGACCATACTATAATCTCCAAATAATTCACAGGCTTCTCCAAATGCTCTTTCGCAAACTTTAACCGAGCCTCAACATGCTTTTTGTTCAGCAATGGGGTCTTGCGTGGTAAGCGTGCATGGATGCCATGGCGGTTCAGTGCATTGCTTAGTTTTCTACCTGCTGATGCAAGGTCTTCCTGAAGTTCTGCCCGAGTGGTTCTTGACTTTTGGAGAACTCTCCTGATTATTCTTTAGACTCCTCGGACAGGGATCTTAGGTGGTGTACCAGATCGTGGCCGGTTTATGGTGAAATTATGTTCTTTCCATTTGCGGATAATGGCCCCCACAGTGCTCACAGGAACATTCAGCATTCTGGAAATGCGCCTATAACTATTCCCATTAAAATGCTTTTCAACGATAAGATTACCAAGATCTTGAGAGAGTTCTTTGCTTTTACCCATCATGAAGTCTTTGCTGTGTACTTCCTGAGTAATGAGAAGCCTTTATAGGCCATCAATTAGGACTAAAGCAACTGATATCAATTAGTACTGATAGGGGGCAGGGTTTCTCTCTCAATACTGACAGATTTCAGGTGATCTCCTGGCTTTCTATGCCATTTTGCACCTTGTTCTCTTCATGTGTTCAATACTTATTCCCTGTGTCATTTCACTTTATTTATTATGACTCAACTTGTATACTTAAATGTTAAATGTCATTTGGTGGAATGTTTGTGTCAATTGCCCACTTAGAAATCCCCTTTCTGATAAAAATGCTGATGCGTCAAATACTTATTTTCCCCGCTGTATATGACAATATATCAGATTTCTGTGTGGGATCTCAATGTCCTTGCATTCGAGATACAAATACTAAAACATCACTTGTATTATAACTTGATACTGGACTACAAAACCGCATTCTTTCAGTATCATTCACAAATTGTTGCAGCACTTTAAATTATTGTATAGATTAGAGATGCACATATATAATCTGTGCAATATTCGATTACTAAAGTTAGGGCCCCATCACATCTTATCAGATTTTTCAAATGTGAGAGGCCACAAACATAATGAAAAAAATATCGATGATGTAACACTTTTGTTCCTATAGTGTGCGGAGTGACGCTATGTGGTTATGACAGCACATCACGCACCATCAGATTAACTTCACAAACAGTCTCCACTGAGAACACAGGTAATTCAGCTTTTTAGTCCGTGAAAGTCAAGAAATTTGACATTTTTGAGTATGATGAATATACTCATGTGTCATTACAGTTATGTTACAAAAGTACAAGATTCTTTAATAGGTTTAACTGCTTGCCTAGAATTAGTATCAGTTCTTGAAGTGCTAAAAAGACATTTGACACATTAAACACAAACATATGTTATACATTTCGCATGCAAGAAATGGCAGAATACACAATTTATTAAGATATCATTCGAGTTTGGTTGTTTTTTTGGTAGCTTTTTTAATAATATGCATGTGGGTATAAGTCTGGTTTGATGAGTAAACATTGTACTTAAGGTGCTTGAGGTTGACGTTAGACCAAAACCTTTGTGTTTTGAAACCATACGCATGTCTGTATGTACGGTGCAAGGTGCAAAATATGTTGTGTGCATGAGGCATGAATGAATAAATCAGTGAAAATGCATTACTGAATCAAAATGAGTGAGGTTAGAAATTATTAATTTATAACAAAATTAATTAAATCATATTAGAATAAAAAATACTATGGTCAAGTCAATGGGACCATTTTTGGATGAACTACTACTTTAACATGGATGTGTACTCAACTGTGCTATTATGAGACACCATTTATTTCAATACACTATCCTCCGGTTTCACAGACAAGGCTTGAGGCTAGTTTTAGATTAGAAGATATATTTGAGGTGTCTCAACTAAAAATAGTGCCATTGATTTGTTTCAAGATACACACCAGTATTTTATCTAAGGCATGTTTTAATAAGATGCTTAAACATCTTTAGTCAACCAATGCCTAGTCCTAGTGGCTTTAGCTAAGCCAATAAATCAGTTTAAGTATTACTAGTATTTAGGATACTTTTTTAAGTGCACTATGGTACTACTGAAGTAGAATTGTGACCCTGGACCACAAAACCAGTCATAAGTCGCAAGTGTATATTTGTAGCAATGGCCAAAAATACATTGTATAGATTCAAATTATACATTTTTCTTTTATGCAAAAAAATAATTAGGATAATAAGTACAGATATTTACTTATTCAGGAAGATATTTTGTAGATTTTCTACAGTAAATATGTACAGCAAATATTTAATATGTGTAGCTGTATCTTTACCAAATATTGTCAATTTTTAACAAATGGAAAGCTTATTTATTTAGTTTTAGTGTAAAGAAAATAAAGAAATACTCTGATGACTGAACAGCTACTCTATAATCAGTTGCCAACATGTAAGCATGTGAACTGATGACAGTTCTTTTTGGGATAAATATATTAAAGCTAGAAATGTACAAAATATATTTTTAGAACATGATCTTTATATCTTAACGATTTTTGGCATAAAATGGTGATCCATACATTGCTACAAATATACCTGTGCGACATATGATTGGTTTTGTGCTCCAGGGTCATAAATATTAATAATCATCTAAAGTGCAGATGAATACATGGTAATGCTAGAGCGCCCCACTGTGGTCATAGGAATGCATTGCAGCCATGATGCTGTCACATGATTAAACATGTAAGTGGGACGGGTTGAAACTATGATTAGCACATCAGGTCACAACCATCCCTTCACAGTCCACCTCTCAAAGGTATGAAGAATCGCCTGTTTTTTATCGTATTGCTGCCCACCTGGAAAAAAAGGTTAAATGCATCTCAAACCTTTTCTTCACATGGAAAATGTTGTACAGTAAAATTGTCTGGTAAGGTGAATTACACGTGGGTCTATCGCACAACAGCTTTTTCCCATTTAGACGCGTTTTCCCCGTGTTTTCGCTGATTTTACACTGTACACAAATTCTGCCGCTCTGTCTTTTGCCACTCAGTGGGCGTAATCGCAGACACTTTCACCGAAGGTGACGTCACGTTCATACCCTGTATTCGAGTCTTCATCACATGCAAGCATCCAAATGTGGCCTTTGAGTCCCCTGAAACCAAGGATCCATTGATGTATCTATCACGCGTGAGTTATACGATAAAACTACGTACAACGACTGGATGTGTGAAGGGACAAACAAAACGCGTTTTCATGTTGCTAGTACTGGTTTGGAACGCAGGAGGGCGATAAAGAAACACTTGCGACTTTCTTAAACGGATTTTTCTTGTTTTCCCCCCTCTGCCCTTTCCTAAATCTGATCTATATATCCAATTTATCCTTTGTGTTAATATGTCCAATTAGCCTACTTATAATATCAATAATAGTAATTCCTTAATTAATTTTTTTCTATTGATTAATTCTAATGTTTACATTTTTTGTTTCCTATTTAAAGGGAAAGTTTACTTTAAAATGAAAGTTCTGTCATCATTTACTCATCCTCATGTTGTTTGGGAACTGTGTGAATTTCTTTTTGCTGATGAACACAGGGGAGGATGTTTTGAGAGGTGATGGTGGACACACATCAGTGGGTGACCATTGACTTCCATAGTAGGAAAATAATATTTTGGAAGTATTGTGATAAATTACTAAAAAAATTATTTTGATAAATTATGGTAAGCACACAGTTGACATACCCATTAAATTCCATCATATTTTTTATTCCTACTATGGAAGTCTATGGTCACTTACTGCTGTGTGTTTACCTTCATTTCTCAAAATATCTTCTTTTGTGTTTATCAGAAAACAGAAATTCATACAGGTTTAAAGCAACATGAGGATCAGTGATTGATGACAGAACTTTCATTTTGAAGTGAACTATCCCTTTAATTGCATCCTCTTCACATTTATTTTCCTGGTTATGTTAGATTTGTCTTTTATCAGTTTTAATTTCTCTTGTGCTGCTGGTACATTTCTTTGATTTTCAGTTTAAAAGTTTGCAAAAGTGAACGGTAATGCCCATGTTATAACCTTTTAGCAAACTAGATAATATTGAATTGTGAAAAAGCTTGCATCTTTTTTGTTAATTTATTGTCTTCTTAACCACATCTGAAAAGAAGACAATATTAATGTGAATAGAAATTTGTTTAGTCACCAACTAAACTTGGTTGCTATCAACCACATAAGAACAGAAACCCACAGTTGATCATGGCCATGTCTGTTTATGCATATCATTGGACATACAGGTATACACCGATGTCAGCTTAAAGGTTAAAAAAAGTTTTGTCCCTGCATCCCTTTGATCTTATCATAAACTCGTGTTTACAGAATGGCAACATATTAAACTCATCCAAAATGACTCATTATAGTTCCCTATACAGTAAAATACTGGTAAGAGGGCGGTTCTGTGGGCGTGTGTTTTGGAAACGCGTCACACGTCAATCAATTTGGGAATTGATAATCCCTGTGTATTCCCATCTTGGAGCACAGATAGGCTACAGAAGGAAACGTGGAAGTTTGGATGAAGAAAAGCCAAGCCGAGAAAATGAATAAAATTTGGCTTTTGTGTCTTGTGGTGTTGATCATGACTTTACCATTTTCAATTCAGGTAAGCACTGTGCGTTTTATTGCCTATTTTAAAGGGAATGATTTGTTAAAGGGACAGTTCACCCAAAAATAAATGTCATCGTTTACTCACCATCATCATGTTTTTATTAACCTGTAGAAGAAGAAAGAAGATATTTTAATAAATAATTATTTTCACACAATTGACAACACCCACAGTAGGACAAAGAAAGCCATTGGGTACCATCAACTGTGTAGTTATGATCATTTCTCAAAATATCTTTCTTTGTGTTCAACAAAATAAAGAAACTCATAAAGGTTTAGATAAGATTTCTGTCATCTCAATGTTTTACATAATATGTATATGTTTATATTCATAATCATAATAATGAAAATGATCATATTACATTGTTAATTTGTGATTAAACTATAAAGTGTCACTTTTTGACTTTTCCTTTTCTTCATGTGTGGTTGTAGGGGAGCTCTGATCAATCAAAGTCCTCAGATGGTAGTCGATCATCCTCCTCACAATCATCATCATCATCATCATCAGGCAGCTCAACTGCTACGAATTCCAGCGCTGTGTCCTTGGCTCCTGTGCCCATTGCACTGTGCGTACTGATCCCAACAGCCACCTTGGGTTTCCTTTACGGCACACCTTAAACTAAATGGAGAAAGCTATAATAAAGGGCAAAGAAGGACAGAGCAAACCTTTCTGAAGTTCTTTAAAACCGAGGAGAAACACACAGGAATAACACTACCATGCATAACTCACATTCACACTGGATTTTTAAATAATGAAAGTTAATAAAAGGATTTGTTTAGTTGCATTTGTTTCAAAGTTGTGAGATCTCTGCTGCTGCAAACCAAAAGTCTTCTGCAAAACCACAGCAGTTTGTGATGTTTTAGATAAAGCTTGTTTCCTCTATGCCAACTTCTTTTAAACTTTATAGATGCTCTGAATATATTTTGTCCCAGATTGAATTTTAATTTGTGTTAATATCAACTTAAATGTGTTTCTTTTAAGAATTAAAATCTGCCTGACATGTATATCTGTTTATATTCTGCCATGTGAAATATGTGCACATATTTTGCTGTGTAAACTTAATCAATGTAATCCATCTCCTCTTGTGATTTATATTGTGACGATCCATTAATTTTAATAATTATATATATGAATATATGCACAATTAAAGTAAATTAAATGTATATGTTTGCTCATCATCTTTTATTTCGACTTTTGTGTGTCTTTTAAACATGCTATAATCTACATGCAATAGTTGTGTTGTAGTAGATCTGTAGTGGGTTAGAGATAATAAAGACAGCACATGTTTTATTTGGAGATCCTGTTAGAAAGAGGTGTGGGCAGATTCAGTTTAGGGGAAGCTATGATGGGCGGGTGTTTTATCAACACATCACCTATAAATCCTTGAGAATAAAAGCCCCCGTTTATTTGCTTCACTGAACACAGACTTTTAGTTTAACAGAAACTTCTCTAAAAGAAGACACGACAACTATAAAAATGAATAAAATTTGGATCTTGTGCCTTGGGATGCTGATCATGACTTTACCATTTTCATCTTCAGAGGTAGGCAATGTGAATTTAATATTTTTTCCTTGGATTTTTGGAAAAGGATGAAAAGATTAGTTAACATTTTCAAATTTTGCAACAGAAACAAATAGATGATACATTTAAAAATCGACATCTGTAATTTTCTTTGTCTTAAGTAGATGCTTCACAAATTAGCATTTTACATTTACGCTTTGCACAATAATCAGATTAAATCTGATTTACACTGCATGTATTAAATGTTATGCTATCACAAAAAAAAGATCTAACTGGTTTTATTAAAAACAACTTAATTATACCAATGAATGTAATTTTGGGTCAGATCAGGTAAAAATTTTCCTTAAAGGAACAGTTTGCCCAAAAACGAAAATTAGCCAATAATCTGCACACCCTCAAGCCATCCTAGGTGTATATGATAAAGTGTATAGGTAATGTCTTTCAATGAAAAGCTATTAGTTTTAACTTCGTCTGTGTTTGGATGTAAGAAGAACGTTATATACACCTAAGATGGCTCGAGAGTGGGTAAAATATGGGCTAATTTTCATTTTGGGTAACAACAGCACATTTTCCTTCGCACTTCCTATATGAAAATTACACAGTACACATGTAAATGGGCTGTAACAATAATTCTGCATGTAATTTGACATCATGTTTGTGTAGGCCACCCAAAAACCAAGTCAGCCTGATATTAAACCTGGTAAAGAAGGTCAACCTGCAGATTCTAAGACCAACGCTGCAGGATTGAGTCCTATGTCCACCCCACTGTGTCTTCTGATACCAGCAAGTCTGCTCTTCATCCTCCATGGCAAATACTAAACCGGATGTAGAAAGTTTGCCGTCGATCAAGAAGAGAGTGATAACGAGAACTGTTTCAAAATTCTACAAAAAATGAAAACACGATCTGAGCTCATCCTTGGCTCTTTTAAAACAAGTAATAAAAATTGAATTTGAAGTTAATAATTGTAGAGTTTCAGGAAATCGCCAAATGTCCTCCAGTGCAGATATTTTATCATTTCACGTTGTGTAATAACATTGTTTGTACACCTTATAATATGAATCTTATCAGTGTCATCTTTCTCCTTTTTTTTATTATAAACAAACAAACATTGTTGTGATCAAGACTGAATCAATATGTACAATTAAAGGGGATAATCGTATGCGTTTGCATGTCATCTTTTATTCATCCTGGCATTAACATTTGTCTTTATAATTTATAATAATAGTTTTATGTGTTTAGGTAGATCCAGAAGAGAAAAGACTGAGAAAAGTTGTTTGTTGAATGCTAAAAAAAGACGGGTTGACCAGTTTGTTTTATCTTAGTGTTTAAAAACGCACGACGTGCTAAAGAAAAAAGACTGAAACATGTGAGATCTTCTGTTTTAAAACATACAAATAAATGAAACCTTTTTTAAAAAGGAAAGGCAATGGCAAATATTTATAAACACTAAGGTCACTAATCACCAATAAGAAACACAGAAAATATGTTGGCAAATATAAATAGGTTGTTAGTTATATTTTTAATGAACTTTATTCCATAATTGTAATTTGTGGCGTAATACTCATTTTGCAATATTAACCATCATGACTCTTTAACCTGTTGTAAGAGAAAGGATGTTTATGTGTCACCTCACAGCAAAACACGCAGATGATGTAGAATAAGATAAGTGTTAAAAAGTAACGTTGATTCAGTGTTGAAGTTAATGAAATAAGGAAGTGATGAATGAACATAAAGGATGAACACTTTTACACATGGGTGTGCGAAGGAAGCGGGCATTTTGACAAATTAAAGGTTAAAAGTTTCAATCAACTCTGGTAAAGAGATGTGGACGCAGGCCCAATAATTGGCTTGCTGGGCAGTCCCGAATTTTGGGTGGGCAACCAAAACACTAAATGTAAAGGTATTACTTTGTATCCCTCAAACAGAAAATACATAATTCATATTCTGTGTATTATACACGTCGACAAACGCAGAGGGAACAAAAGGCTATGGGAGAGTTTTTCTGAATATTTTTTGCAGAGCACCAGCTGGCCCGACCGAATTATAAACGTTTTAATGTCAACATTGTATAGATATGATAATGTGGTATGGACGTTCAATATGAGTCTAAGGGGCTATTTTGGGAATGTTTTATTATAAATATATTAATTACATATTAATATGCGTTGTGTTATTTTTAAGAAGCGTTTTCTTAAGTTACCATCGAATAGTAGTACTTTTTCTGTGAGTTAAATACTGCTGAAAAGATGTTTAAACTTTAAGTAAGACAACCAGACATTGGTGGGCGGGAGCTAATATAAACAGTGTTTGCCAAAAAGGGATGCTATTTGTGTAAAGAGAGACTCCTTTATGATTGTTTCATGGCTGGCTGGACATGTTTGGGGTGGCAATGCCCCTCCTAGCCCCCGTAGACCCGGAAGTGGTGGTCCTTCGCTTTGACTCTGTCGGTGTGCAATACCTGTTATCATTTGTCCTAAACCCGACGTTGCACTTCTCGACCGGTGTGCTTCAGGTGTGCTCGATTTTTTTAAGCACGCGATCTGTTAATTTGCTACCAATTTAGCAGTAAAAACAGTTGGCTTGTTCGACTTCATGCGGTGCCACAAGAACTGACAGGTGGATGACATCAAAGTACATACACGAAGCAAGCATGAAAGCAGTTCATGCATCTTGTTCAATTAAAAACCTGTAATGTACCCATACACAAAATTTGAGAAGAAAATGTAGGCTACTGCAAAAATACACTTATATAAACAAACAAACAAACAAACCATTCAGCCCGCAGTTCTCTTTCTTCTAGATCTTCATATCTATATATCATCTGTCTGGATCCACATCAAACCCTCATCTGAAACTCAGTGTACCTACAAACACACAAGCCACAAACTTTCCTCAAACTCATAACTACCCATTACGTTGCAACCCTATATCACGCAAATACGTGACTATTTAACGTATGGACCAACGTGAAAATGTCACGTTTTGCCGCGTTTGAACGTGAGCATGTCACATTTTCTTGTTTTCTTGTTTCTTCTGACGTTGGGGTTAGAGTTTGTTTAGGTAAGGATGTCATTTTATGTAAATCTAACCCTAAACCGAAGCGACAATGGTAAGAAATTAGGACAAAAAAAAGTTCAAGCAGACACTGATCGCATGACAAAGATTGCTATTGTTTAACCGTTGATCAGATTTCACCATCCTCTTCCGTTTACCTGTCATCTTCTGTGTCTCCGGTGCAGGTGTTTCCTCCCCCTTTATACTTTTTTCTTTGTCTCATTTCCTTTATTTTAAATAATGTATTCATGCATAACCCATCTCTCTAAACCAGCAACATGTGATAATGTATTCATGCATAACCCATCTCTCTAAACCAGCAACATGTGTTGGATTTATGCATAATATCATTCACCCCTTTTATACACAGAAGCCCATATCAGTGCTGATAATAATAATGCATGATAATATAATAATAATAATATCTGATCATATGAGTTCCTAATACTGTGATAAGGAGTATCACCTTTTGAGGTAATACTTTTTTGTCATTTCAGTCATAATCATTTGCGCTGTCTTTATAAACTTTGCACGTGTTGTGTTGTTTAATTGTCTGCTACGCCTCTTTAAATTCTCCTTAAAGCTGAGCTGTAGTTTATAAAGCAACATGCATACAATATTTTTAATGCACCTTTAATAAAATATTTTAATAAACCTCGTTGAGTTGTTATTTAACCTATGCTAGGTTGTGTTATCCCAAAAGGCTGGGTTGTTTTAACCCATTTTTGGGTCAAATATAAACATTTTCTAGGTTAATTTAGCCCAGCGGTTGGGTTTGTCCCTTTCTGACCTTACACTGGGTTGAAAATAACTCAGCATTAGTGTATATAGCTCACAACAGGCCTCAGATCAGCTTTAACATTTGCTCAATAAATCTCCGTCCAATATTGAGAAACTTAACATATTGATTGTGAACAGAATGACTGTGTTTAATATTTACACTAAACATCGCACCTGTCTGCTGGTCATAAACAGTGAGAATGTGGGATATTTTGCATTGGATATGACCCCTGAATTGATGATTTAGATGAGATATCAAGCAAACGGTAACCCAAGTAAAGCTTGGTTTGTAGAGCATTGTATTAAACACACAATAGTAATAATAATAATAATAATAATAATAATAATAATATTGCATGGCTTGAATACATCACTTTGCATAAAAGTGTCTGCCAAATAAACGAAACAGTGTTTTTGTTAGCGAATACAAAATAATGCTTACAGCATGAAGCTCAACCGATAGAGCATTTTGCAACACATTGTATTGCATTGTGCAAGTGCAAAAGATCTTGCAACAGATTACCACAGTAAGCACATGTATTACTAAAGATGCTACAATAAAAAAGCAAGTCATTTTTAGTGTTTTGTTGGTCATACTTCAGGAGGAATTCAAGTCAAACAGGAATCCAGCTAATCACAGTAATATGTTTTGTCCCTGAAATGAAAGCTATATGAAGAGTTTCGTTGCAAAACGAGATAAATCCATTTTTTAACATTTTTTGTCAAAACATGTTTATTATTATGTTATCATCATGTTATTATTTTGTTTTATGGTGCTACTTAGCTGTATTTTTAAGTTATGAAGGTTTAAATCAAAACAAACCAACTGCAGTTGAATTGAAATGAATTGGAATGCACAACCAAAAAAACGAGATTTCTGAACAATTAAAAAAACGGTGGTTATCTCGTTTTGCAACGAAACTCTTCATATGTACACCTCACACACCAGCCCTGAATCTCTTGAAGCTATCTACTGTTTGTGTGTTTTGTAAACATCTGAAGCACTAGTCATATATGGAGACTAAAGTCTTAAGTCAAGAGCCCTGAAACATTTATTTCTATATCAATTCTGTTCTTTAACTGTTCTGCTATTGCCAAAACATTCAATCAATACAAGTACTGGACTGTTACGTAAAATAAAACCTAATATAAAAACAAAAAAAATCACAGCCATTGCTAAACATTTCGATGAGCAAAGGAAAAGCTTAGCTATAAACCAACAGGTTTTAACAAATGACACTTTAAACAAACATCTGACATCTTAGACCGCAAAGGGGACATGTCACAAGACTTTTTTAAGATCTTTGGTGTCTCCAGAGTACATATGTAAAGTTTTGGCTTAAAATATCATATAGATAATTTATTATAGCATGTTAAAATTGCCACATTTTGGGGTGTGTTCTTTAAAATGCAAATGAGCTGATCTCTGCACTAAATTACAGTGTCGTTGTTGGATAGTGCAGATTAAGGGGCGGTATTATCCCCTTCTGACATCACAAGGGGAGCCAAATTTCAATGACCTATTTTTTCACGTGCTTGCAGAGAATGGTTTACCAAAACTAAGTTTCTTTTTCACATTTTCGAGGTTGACAGAAGCACTGGGGACGCAATTATAGCACTTAAACTTGCAAAAAGTCAGATTTTCATGATATGTCCCTTTTAAAGTCTGCAGAGACCCAGCAATGTGTTCTGTCCAATATTAACCCCCTCGGTTAAAACCAACCCATGATTTTTTGAGTGCATATGTCAGGCTTGTGATTTCATTAACACCTCCGCCTCTTAGTGCCAAGCTCTTAATTTGATATAATTAGCTGCAAAGAGTAATGATATGATGACCTTATATAGCACTAATCTGACATTAAGAGACATGAAAACTGCATGAACATATATTAATATTTTTAAGTGAGAAATGTTTGCCATGCATATGTTATGCAGCAAACATTCAGGATGTTATACAACAAATTAAATAAATGGTTTTCTGCGGGGTACATCTACAATTTTTTACATTTTCTTTCTCTCACATTTATACACTGTTTATCTATTATAGAGGATTGTTCAAATGCAAATGCAGATATAAATATAAAAAATTTAAAATCATAATTTAGTTGTGCTTAAACTCATTTAGTAGGTTTCAAATGATTTGATACATTACATGTTTCAAAGTGCACATGCTTTCATGTCCTTGTCTGAATATTTTAAGCATTCAGACTTCATTATAAAGGCAGCCTGCCTTAAATTGAAATCTAATGGCATACCCGCCAACAGATACTAATTCAGAACAAATGTATTCTGTTAGCGGCATGCAGCTTATCTGCAGGGGTGTGAAAGGGCGTAATCGTTCGTATGAAACAGGATGTCTGCTGTTATGGTTTATGTGGAGTGCATGTGGTTTTCTGTTGAGCAAAATGTATAAAAGTCATCTCATGGAGAAGCATCTACTTTTTACTACAAATTCTCCATGTTGGTTGATAATTGTGCCCCACACAATAATTTCAGGTCTTTTTGCTGTTACATCAAATATAAAAGTGTTTACACATAAAAGTGTGACAGTTTAAAGTAAGACATTTTAGATCACATTGAGCACTAAGAGATGGGCATCAACCGGAACCTTCTGATATGATATCATTATATGATGCCATTGCTGTAGTTTAGTTTGTAAAGCATTGCAATAGCAGTGCAAAAGGTGTGCAAAAAATGTATAAATAAAATGCATTGCAAGTCGCTTTGGATAAAACATAAAAATCTGACATATGCATTAAAGAAAGATACAGTTATATTGCAATTCTTGGTCTCTGTGACAAACTTTGACAAAGTTCTGTGTCTCTTTGTCAAAGTTATTTAAAGCTGTGATAGATTGCGATACTTTACTCACTATTTGGAAATACATTACTGTTCAAAAGTTTTGAATCACTTCTTCTTTCTTTTTTCCACATTTTATGATAATAATAAACCCATAAAAAATAATAAAATAACACAAAGGTGTGGTTTCCCGGATAGGGATTGGCTTAAACCAGGACTAGGCCTTAGTTTAATTAGGAAATATAACTAGTTTAAATAAACATACCTTACTAAAAATATTACTTGTGCATTTTGAGGCAAAACAAAGGGCACTGATGTATTTTAAGATATGTCATTGCAAGTTATTTTCAGTTTGGAGAGCTCTTACATTTATATTGGCCTAGGACTAGTCTAATCCCTGTCCGGGGATGGGGAACCAGCCCAAATACAATTATGACAATTATGTTGAGACCAAAAGCATTCAAAATAAATCAAAACTATATCATCTCAGTGTAGTGACTCTTTGCTTTGTAGTGTTTGTGTCGGGGGGCCCAGTTTTATGACATTTCATAAAATACATTAATTTATCATGAATTCTGTGTAATTAAACCTAAAAAAAATGCTACTAACCAACAGCACCACATTGTATATTAATAAGTTTTCTTTAATTCAAATTTTCTGTTTTACAATGTTTTATGTCATAAATTGTCTTTGGGGGGCCACAGTACACAAGAGGGGCCACACGCTAAAATGTTTGAGAACCACCACCTTGAAGAAACTACTCGTTATTTATTCATGCCACTTCCTGGGGTTTCGCCTTAAGATGTTTTTAAACAAATAACGAAGTATACAAAGAGTATTAAAGGAGTTCACATCTATTCTGGACTCTTATTGGCTGCTTTCTTACATTATTTAGTCATCCATTTCAAAATACATTTTCTTTAAAAATGGGTAGTTAATACAAAAGTGATTTTAAACACACACCTGCAGATTAAAAGATTTTTAAGATCATAAGACTTTTCAAGTGCTTTTAAAACTTTTGAACTGTAGTGTACTGTATGTTCTTTCGATTTTGGTCAATAAAAAAGGCTTCAATTTCACAGACTCACTTTGTGTGGTGGTTATTCTACTTCTCTAAATGTTTTTGACATGAGATACAATAAACCAAAATACCATTGCACTTTGGGGCGGTTTTCCGGACAGGGCTTATCCTAGTCCCAGACTTTTTCATTTAAAAACAAATTTTAACATATATCAGTGCCAGTGTTTTATATATATTTGAAATGATTCGAGCTTTGTGACGTTGCATTATCCTGCTGGAAGTAGACATCAAAGGATGAGTACACGGTAATCATAAAGGGATGGACATGGTCAGGAAACAATGCTCAGGTAGGCCGTGGCATTTAAACGATACATAATTGGCACTAAGGGGCCTAAAGTGTGCCATGAAAACATCCCCCACACCATTACACCATCACCACCAGCCTGCACAGTGATGGATCCATGTTCTCATTCTGTTTATGCCAAATTCTGACTCTACCATCTGAATGTCTCAACAGAAATCAAGACTCATCAGACCAGGCAACATTTTTCCAGTCTTTAACTGTCCAATTTTGGTGAACTTGTGCAAATTGTACCCTGTTTTTCCTATTTGTAGTGACAATGAGTGGTTCCCAGTGGGGTCTTCTGCTGTTGTAGCCCATCTGCCTCAAGGTTGGGGATGTTGCGGCTTCACAAATACTTTGCTGCATACCTCGGTTGTAAAGAGTGGTTATTTCAGATAGAAGTTGCTCTTGAATCCCATTTTCCTCTGAACTTTCCCACAGGACCGCATACTGGAAGTTTTTCCCTTTTCACACCATTCTTTGTAAACCCTAGAAATGGTTTTCCGTAAAAATCCCAGTTACTGAGCAGATTGTGAAATCCTCAGACCAGCCCGTTGCACCAACAACCATGTCACGCTCAAAATTGCTTAAATCACCTTTCTTTCCCATTCTGACATTCAGTTTGGAGTTCAGGAGATTGTCTTGACCAGGACCACACCCCTAAAAAATCAATTAATAATAAATTGAACAGGTGTTCCTAATAATTCTTTAGCTGAGTGTATATATATATATATATATATATATATATATATATATATATATATATATATATATATATATATATATATATATATATATATATAAAAGGCCTAGTCCTGGTTTAATCTAAACGCTGTCTGGGAAACTGCCCCTTTATGTTTTACATTTAATGCTATACAAAACTGAAATCCTTACATATTTGTTAAAAGTACTTTATTTTTTGTTGCCTTGACGACATCAACTTTAGTCCCTCTTTACCATAAGTCATGTGTTTCAATGTTTGGTTATGATCCTGTCGTATGTGTTTGTTCTCTGACCGATCTATCCAAGTCTTCATTGAAACGTATCATTGGAAATTGGACTTGTTGCTCCATCCAGTGGGCTACGGTCAACAACTTCCAGTCCTGTAGTGTTTGACCAATCAGCTGGAGGCCGATGGGAAGTCCTCTGTGTGACAGGGCCGTTGGTACAGTGATAGCAGGCAAACCTATAGCAGAGAGTAAAAAATAAAATCATGTAAAGCATCAGCACATCCTTACAAATATTGATGCTTTCAGCATTAACAACATAAACAAGCGGCTTTCATGGTCAACACGTAACTTCTGGTAAACTCCGCTAAGAATAAATAACAACAAAGTACTTTAAGCCGAGTTTATTTATATAACAAGCAAAATAAACAACACGTAGATTACCTAGGAAACCAAAACATTTGCTATTTTCGACAAGGTATTTGTTCAAAGGTTTAATTTAGCAACTAGTCAGACCATTAAAACTGAAACCAGAAGTAAAGTTCGGACCAGACGCATATCGCGTCATCGCATGTGCGTCCGATGAAATCGTCTATAGGACATATTTGTATAGAATTGAGGATTTCACATGTAAAAGCCACTAAAAGCCACCTCTGTCAAATATGAGAAAATGATATGAACCGAATGCTCCCAACATGTATTATATGTTCATTAAATATTGTAGCTTCAAATTCACTTAATCTAAGGTGACCAGATTTTTCAAATGAAAACTGGGGACATTTCCTAGTTAAATGGTTAAAATATCATTAAAATCTCGTTTGTTGTTATCTATGAATTAAAAAATGGGGACAAAATGTTTTTTTTTAAGTTTTCTTCTTTTTATTGTTGAGGGTTCACAGCAAAAAATGACTTACTTCTTACTTAATAGTATTTTTGTCTTATTTTCAGTACAAATATCTAAAAAATCTTAAATCAAGATGCATTTTCTTGATAAGCAAAATCCCCTAAGAAAAATCTAGCTTTAAAATACATTTAAGTTAATTTGTGCTTAAAACATGCAAAAAATATTTTTCTTGAATTAAGTAGTGGTAGTTTTTGTTTTTTGCTTGTTTTAAGCACAAATTTGATATTTTGGTCTAAAAATTAGACTTATATTCTTAGGTCATTTTGCCTGAAAATGCATCTTGACTTAAGAATTTTTTTATATTTGTACTGAAAACAAGAGAAATATACTAATAAGAAAGTTATTTTTTGCAGTGTTTCTAATTCAATTAATTGAACAATTTCTTTTTTTCCCGTTTTTTACACAAGAGACATACCCCATCAAAATTACTTCTAATGTACTACTTCAGCTGATTTCATAACATTGTAAAAGTGAAGAACGAAAGGAATAATGCAAAATGTAAACATATTTATCATAAATATTTAGCATAAATATGCTCCGTAACATACTGTGATCAGTTCACTTCATTGGTAGTTAGTACCTTAAGCCCCATAACTTTAACTGTTTTCATATCTTATGATAACTTGATTGATGATAATGACGCTTTCTCATGTGTCTCGTAGTAAATTCTTCTTCACTGTAACCGCGCAAGTAATAAGTAGCTCGTGGCCCCCTCTGCTGGTGAAAATAATCATTACATGATTGCTACGGTACTACAAACGCTATGTTGATCGGGTTTTTCAGTGTATTTGCTGGTTGTTTTGGACATGCTGTAAAACGGGTACATTTCCGGGGACAGCTACAGTCGGGGACAGAACACCAAAAAACGTGACTGTCCCCGGAAAACGGGGACGTCTGGTCACCTTAACTTAATCCCCACCTCAGGCCATTCAGAAAATTTCCCCCGTTGTTGGCAGAATCTGCTAAACGCCACATTGATTTTTTAGCAAAGTCCTCTAAGTGCACAAAGGATGAAATGGATGAACGCCCATGTTTCAAATGTGAAAATTGTGAATAGTTGGACTTGAAAAGAACCTGAATGTGGCATGCATCACAATGCCCCATAATATATGGTATAGTTTCTTCGTTTTTACATTCTGACTTTTGTTATTTGCAGTGTTTCTAGTTGCATCTTCAGTGTTTTTGCAACTTGTTTTTGAGGTAAATTTTTTGCAAAAAAGCTTGCATGCATTTAGAGGGTTTTCCAGTAAAAGACCAATGAAATGACTAAAGTGAGATTTGTGACAAAAAGCATTTCAGATACTGAATAATAACCTTTTCAGTGCTAAAATTGAAATTGAAAGTGAAATTACTGAACAAAAAACATAAGAGCCTGATAACAAAATGCTCATTTACAAGAAAATGTCAAACACTCTTTGGGGTTTTGCATCTGAACTCTTCAATTATTCTTTTTACCCAAAAATGCTTCATTAAAACTCAGATAGTAGTTTGTTTATACTGCCTGAGGAGAAAACACTGGTGTACTTAAAAGGTCATCGGCTGGGGGTCACATGTCCTTTAGTTGTAACAAAAGCACTCCCTGTTACCTCACCACACTGTTTAAACTTTACCACTTTTCCATTTCCGGTGCTTATAGTACACTACCTGCCATGTTGACAGGCTGGGTGAAGATGTCATCCTGCGCACTTCGCGTTCGGTTGTCTTCCTGTATGAAGTCGATGTATCTCGCTGCATCGCTCAGTGTCGTGGGTGTAAGGAGAACATCAACACCTGAGGTGAAGACGCTTTCAAAATCTTCAGCGATGAGACGTCTGATCTGTTGAGCTTTCAGAAAGTAACGCTCGTAGTTCCTGTGAAGACAAGCAGAGAAATCTGCAGAAACAGTTTTGAGTTATCCTTCCGCCCACATCAGATTGTCTTTACAGTCCTGTTGTCAGTTTAGATTTACTTTATTTTTTTAAATTAAAATCATATTTGCCGTTTTTAATAACGAAATTATTTTAAGGAGGTTCTCCTTTTCCATTTTTATTTTTTACATATAATTGAATATGTGACGCAGTACAATACTATGTACAGTAGCATAGAAGGCCTTTTTTGTTCTATACAGTGTTGGGGTGTGTGCGTCACGTGTGTGTGTGTAAAAGAAGCTTAAAAGCGATCTGAAAAAGCATCGGTTCTCTATCAGTAGTCACGCACTGTTTCAGAAGGAAGTAGTTTCCGGATAGGACTCTACTGCGGACGACATTATTAAAGCCTTCGTGTCTCGTGGTGGCATACATGGCATCTGTGGAGCTGTCCACTGCACTGCGATGGCCTGAGGAGACAAAAAAGATATTGTTTACTTACCGGTACCCAGCAAGCAATTTTGCATTTAAAAGACATAAAATAGCTGCCTAAACACATCCCAGTAAAAATGTAAAAGATCGATAACAACTGACAAATAAATAAATAAATACATGAAAACCAAACACCTTGTAATCATTGTTGACTTTGCTCACATATGCAATATCATACGTCTCTCAACTTATTTTGGCAAAAACAACTCCCAGTTTTTTTTTACTAGATGTGGTTTACTCATAGCCGAACTATATTGAGGATATAGTTAGCCTAGATGGTGAAATGACAGCTATTGCTTGCTGGAGGTTGTGTTCATAATGTTATTATACATGTTCATATACCGTATTCAAGTCCATCGAAGCGTGCCATGTTGGACGCGACCTCACAGCAACACAGGACATGGTAACATACGATGGAGTGCTGTGTGTGCGGGAGGGAAACTTCTCGTACCCGTGCCCCTGCCCGCTCAAACATGGATGCCACTCGATTCCACTGGGCCAGAGTTTCTTCAGACAGGCCTGGGGCGTGATACTCCTAATATTAAAGAAATTATATAATAAAACCAATCTAATGATGAGATTTGAAGCATAAAAGTTTGATTTCAGTCATTGATCTCAAACTTTGACATGACCTTACTCAGTCAATATTACAAAATATATAGGGCTGCAAAAACGATAAATTGCGACTAATCGTTTGCAAAATAAGTTTTTGTTTACGTGTGTGTCCTGTGTATAATAATTATGTAAAAATACATACACACTATATATTAAAAAATATTTACATGTGTATATACATTTTATATTTAAATTTATATTATATAAAATTTAGGGCTGTCAAAAGATTAATCGTGATTAATCTTTTGACAGCCTAATAAAATTATAAATACTATATATGTAAAAAAAATCTTAAAATTATACATGCATGTCTTTGTGTGTATTTATATATACATAATTATTATACACAGTACACACAAACATATATGATGTAAACAAAATGTTTTATTCTGCTAGTCGCGATTAATCATTGTGCAGCCCTAAAAAATATCAAGATTAAATTTACAGTCAAAAGTTTCAGTAAAACTTCTGATTAACAGTGTATTATTATACATGCTGGATGGACCGTTGTTATCTAAATAACTTTTTATACAGTAAGAATACATATATATTGTTTTTGAATTTATGGCACTATATTTGTAATCCCTATACCTCTTTATCAACATTACTGTGCTATTGAAAGCAGATTTACCTTTGGTATGCCGACACATATATCTCTAATATTAAAGTCTTCAGGAAGGCTTGGCGAGGTGATTGGTGCCTTGATAGTTGTTGAGTCCTTTTCGTCTTTCCCCTGCAAAATCCCTGAAACATAAAACCATGTAAAAAGTCAGACTTTGATGTGACAATACATGTGTATATAGCCAGTCCTTTAAAGGGGACATATCATAAAAATCTGATTTTATTCATGTTTAGGTGCTATAATTGGGTCCCCAGTGCTTCTATCAACCTAGAAAATGTGGAAGAAGAACAACCCAGTAACTTAGTTTTGGTAAACCAAATAGGTAATTAAAATTTGGCTCCCTTTGTGATGTCAAAAGTGGATCATATTATAATAATAATAATATAGTATATGTGTTCCTTGAATCGAACCCATGACCTTTGGAAATGCAACTTAAAATCAGAAATTGTCATAGTAATGATTGATAACTCTCATACTCAAAACTGTGGCAGCATCATGCACACTCCTGGTCATAATTCCTGGTACGTCCATGGAGTTGACGAGAGGGATGAGACCGTGACGGGAGACAAGGCCATATGTGGGCTTCAAAGCCACGACTCCACACAGAGAACCAGGGTTTCGTGTAGATCCTCCTGTATCTGAACCCAATGCTCTAGGAGAATATCAGATACACATTCACATAATTTCTGGATACAAACATAATTTATTCCTCATCTAACTGATTTAACATCACAGACTTACAAGAAGGAGCTGAGAGACGCCACTGCTGCTCCGCTCCCTCCTGAACTTCCTCCTGCAATCACCCAATCAGAATCTGGATCTCCTCTGCCCTCTTCACGGTATGATGTTGCATAGCTCCAGGGGTTTCGAACAGGACCGTACACCCCATCTGTACTCCCAGATCTTGCAAGAAAAAATATATGCACATCTTAAAGACTGCCACTGCCATCTTGCTTTCCTCTTTTTTTAAGTTTATCCATGCATTGCCATAAAACAAGCATATATGTGCATGCACGTGTGTGCACTTACCCCATTGCAAATTCATCTAAATTATTTTTTCCGACGAGAACTGCTCCTTGATCCAAAAGCTTCTGCACAACTGTTGCATTGAATGGAGGCACATAACCTACAATAGCAAACACGAATAATGTGAACTTTTGTGTAATGTAAGCTCTAGCAATCAATATTATGTCATTAATGGAGTTTAATTGACCTTTAAGAATGTTTGAAGCACAGGTGGTCTCTATATTCTCTGTGCAGAAGTTATCTTTCACAGAGAAGGGAATGCCATCAAGGGGACCGAGAGATTTGCCTTTAAATAAACAAATAGGAATTATTATTCAGACAAGAAACAAATGTTGTATATTAAAGGCAGGGTGCATGATTTTTCATGAAACACTTTGGGAAAGGGACTTGGGCTGAGTACCAAAACACACTTGTAGCCAATCAGTAGTAAGGGGCGTGTCTACTAACCGACATCGTTGCCTGGGTTGCGTATGGTTAGGGCGGGTCTATTAAAAGAAGGCCAGATTCTATTGGGGTAGGGTGTTTGTTTAGGTGATTTCAAATGTCAACATTGGCTTTCAGATATCATGCACCCCGCCTTTAAGTGATGCATATGCGCACCATTGCGTAGCCTGTTGTCTGCTTGCTGTGCTTGCTCTATGGCTTGCTCTTCTGTGATGGTGATATATGCATTCAAGGACTTGGTCCTCTGTATTTGATTAATGCATTTCTTGCAGAGTTCAGTAGCAGATACCCTGCCCTCCTTAAGTGCCTGAGACACCTGCAGAAAAACATATAAAACAGAAAAGGTGACGACAAAACCCAATACAATACAAATAGTAGAGTCACAGAGACCATTTTGTCCCAATAAAATCAATACAATTTAACCATTAAATCCAAGTTATTTTATATTATAGACTGTGCATATTATATGACCACTGCCATAATACTAAACCGAAAGTAATGTCATAACACAATATATTACCGATCGTCACGAGCTAAATCGTACAACAATACGATCGGCAACAATGCATAATCTTTATAAAGTTAATCAAGAGTGTAAATAATTTAAGTTTCACCTCTCTGATAGACAGGCTGAGCATCGCTGCTGCAGGACTACACGCGACACTGGAGGCTGACATGACAGTTTCTGTTGACCTCGCTGACGTCCCATCATCTCTGTTCTCTGATTGGCCGTTCGCAAAGCGTTCCTCTCTGTGATTGGTCATTTGCGCAGCGTTCCGCTCTATGATTGGTTCAACCCGTCATGTGAAAGTTCAAGCACGTCGGTTTGTTTAGTTTTTGTAGGGCATGCGATGTGCTTCCGACTTTGTGTAATTATGAGGTGATATAGTTTATTATGATAATCTTAATGCTTTAATCGTGCTGCCTACATTAGAAGATGCATCTCATGTGCAGAAGGTGGTTGTTGGTGTCCACGCTGACGGCTCGTGGAGGAAATTTTAGGAGTTTCAGTTTCTCCGCATCCCGCAGGACTGTGATGGCCGCATGGGTCATTGACAAGTACGGGAATAACGACGTGCTGAGATTCACCAAAAATGCGGCACTTCCTATCATCCACTATCCCAATGAAGTGATCGTAAAGGTGCACGCGGCGGGTTTAAACCCCATCGACATCAGCATGAGGGGTATGTGACAGCCCCCTTACGAAAATTAACCACAGTTTCACTCTGAAATTTGTAGTAAAACCATATAAATCACAAATTCATAATACATAGCATGATGCATAATATAAAGTAGAATAAGTCTGCCAAAAGCACGGTTTATACACGTTCACTATAGTTAAAGCATGGTTATTTTTTATTCAATGTAAAGTCGTGTAAAAACAAGCCAAGGCTTCTGTTGAAATACTAAAATGACAAAGCATGTTGGGACGGGTTTGTGAAAGATGAACACATATGACTAAACACCCCAGCTGAAAGAATTGCACTAAAATACACTATATACACTTCGTAAATGTACTATTTTCACGCACTAATTTTGCACTTAATAGTACCAAAGAGGATTAGGGTCAAGCTAAAATAAAAAATAAAAACATCTTGAGTTTAAAGTCATTATAGTGCTAAATTAAACTAGTAGTTTTTTAAGATAAAGTAAAAATAAGTCAGATTACGGGAATAAGTCTTGTATTGCGAAAATAAAGTCAATATAACGATAATAAAGTCATGATGTTTTTAGAAAAAGGCAATATAACGATAATAAAGTCATACTATTTTGAAGTCGGTATAACAAGGATAAAGTCGTAATATTGGGAGAATAAAGTCGATATAATGATAATAGAGTCATAATATTTGGAGAAAAGGGCAATATAATGATAATAAAGTCATAATATTTCTGTAATAAGTTGTGATATTTCGAAGATAAAGTCAATATTACGAGAATAAAGTGAATGTAACGATAATGAAGTCGTAATATTTTTAAAATAAAGTCAATATAACACGAATGAAGTCGTAATATTGTGAGAATAAAGTCAATATAATGATATAAAGTCATAAAATTTCGAAAATAAAGTCAATATAACGAGAATGAAGTCGTAATATTGCGAGGATAAAGTCAATATAATGATAATAAAGTCGTAAAATTTAGAGAATAAAGTCAATATTACGATTTATGACTTTATTCTCGTTGTATGGACTTAATTCGCAAAGTTTTAATTCTTATTAT
This sequence comes from Misgurnus anguillicaudatus, assembly GCF_027580225.2. Classification (NCBI taxonomy): domain Eukaryota; kingdom Metazoa; phylum Chordata; class Actinopteri; order Cypriniformes; family Cobitidae; genus Misgurnus; species Misgurnus anguillicaudatus. The sequence goes on from NC_073343.2 coordinate 32,508,775, forward strand.
ATTGACTTTATTTTCAAAATATAACGACTTTATTCTTGTTATATTGACTTTATTCTCGCAATATTACGACTTTATTCTCGTTATATTAACTTTATTCTCGCAATATTAGGACTTTATTCTCCTTATATTAACTTTTATTCTCACAATATTACAACTTTAATCTCGTAATTTTATTTGTTTTTGACTTTTTTCTCTAAAAACTACTAGTTAAATCTCGCATTATAATGACTTTAATCTCAAGATGGTTTTATTTTTAAATTTAGCATGGCCCCAATCCACCTTTGTATAATATACAAAGTAGTATGTCTTAATATATTTTATTTAGTATATTTATATTTAAGGTGGTTATGGGGCAGCTACTATGGCCATGAAGCGTGACCCACTGAACATCAACCAATCAGGCAGTGAGTTTCCTCTCATCCTCGGACGTGAAGTGTCTGGAGAGATCATGGAGTGTGGGCTGGATGTGAACTACTTCAAACCAGGAGATCAGGTGTGGGCAGTCCATTATGGGAAATTGCATAAAATATTGTAATTGTCTAGTTAAAAAAAGAGTAACGTGGGAATAAATGTGTTGGAAAATTAAATGAAACAAGTTTAGATGTTTTGGGCAGAAAATTATTTGTTAAAGTTTCGATTTTTCTTCTGTCAGGTGTGGGCTGCCATCCCTCCATGGAAGCAGGGTGGTCTGGCGGAGTTTGTAGCGCTCAGTGCTAATGAGGTAAATAATACCCATAATAATATCTAATGTTGGCATGGTTGCCTAAGACCTATGCACAGTACTATAGATTTGTAGCCTAGTTTAGCAAACACATGTTTGTTAAAAATACATTGTTTATCCATGTGATTTAGGTGTCACATAAGCCCACATCACTGAGTCATACTGAAGCATCATCGGTTCCATATGTGGCTGCAACGGCTTGGTCTGCAATCGTCAACACAGGAGGCTTAAACAAAGACAACTGTGCTAAGAAACGGCAAGTAACAAAATTAGATTTGTCAACTATGAATGATTAAAAAGGGAACTAAAAGTCATGTCATTTAAGTACACATATTAATGTACTGTTCTCAAACACTAAGTTCTTCTGCTTCTTGAGAACATCAGAGGGTACTCACTTGTAATCCCATTTATTTCAATGCACTAAAACATAATTTAACTATTAGGGGTATTTATTATACTTTATTTAAGTACTAGTAAAGTTGAAGTATAGTTTTAATTAGTATATTATAAAGGAAACTTTTACACTTTCATGTAGCACAAATAGTATATTGTATTTTATACATTGTATACTACAATGTACTTGCTGATATTTAAAGGAAAACACCACAGTTTTTCAATATTTACTATGTTCTTACCTCTACTTAAATTAATTAATACATAGATATGTTTTTTCAATGTGTACATCTATTTTTTGTACAGCGCGTCGTGAATGTGTTAGCATTTAGCTTAGCCCCATTCATTCCTTAGGATCCAGACAGGGATAAATTTAGAAGCCACCAAACACTTCCATGTTTTCCCTATTTAAAGACTGTTACATGAGTAGTTGCACAAGTGAGTATGGTGGCACAAAATAAAACGTGGTGATTTTTAAGCACATTTTTTATTCATCTCTGTTTGGATCCTAAGGAATGGATGGGGCTGGGCTAAATGCTAACACAGTCACAACGCATTGTACAAAGATTAAGTGCACACATTGAAAAAAGATTGGTATGTATTAATTGGTCTGAGTTGGGGTAGGAACATAGTAAAGTATTGAAAAACGGTGGTGTTTTCCTTTAAGTATAGTTTTAGTATGTATACTTTGTAAGTATACTCTTTTTTTACATGGGTATTCAAACAGAACCATAATTCTAGCAAGTCTTGCCTAAGATGTTGTCATTTGACTTGAATGTGATCTGGACAACACATAAATGTATGATAAACATTAGTGATGGTTTTAAAGTTTGTTTTTACTTTAGAAACGTTATAAACGTGCCAATGTTTTGAATCTGGTTGAAAGAAAACTTGGTTTTTCCTTATGCAGGGTTCTCATTCTTGGAGGATCTGGAGGTGTGGGAACCTTTGCTATACAGGTGATGATATTAATAACGATAATTTATTAATCATCCATCCAGTTTGAAATCAAATTTGTAACTTGGTTTTTACCTCGCTACAGATGGTGAAGGCCTGGGGCGCCCATGTTACCGTAACATGTTCCCAGAATGCCGAGCGGCTGGTGCGAGATTTGGGTGCCGATGATGTTGTGGACTACACTGCCGGACCGGTCGAAAAGCAATTACAAACTTTACAGAAGTCAGTTCAACCCAAAATTATAGTTATATATTTATAAATTGCTTTGGAAAGAACCATATACTGAATGAACAAATGTAAAGGTCTTTTTTTAACTCTTGCTCCCACAGAAGTTTGATTTGATTTTAGATAACATTGGTGGGGAAACGGAGAAATGGGCGCTGGATTTCCTGAAACCCTGGAATGGAGCTAAATATGTAACACTAGTAACACCATTCCTGCACAACACAGACCGACTGGGACTCGCAGACGGGATGATGCAGACCGGAGTCACCGTAGCATGCAAAGTGCTGAAGGTGGGAACCTCCATGTGTTGTTGAAGAAACATCTATATGAGGGTGGCTGGGTTTCAAACCAGTATTGTTAAATCAATGCAATGACAGACTTTTTCCATTGTCGTGGTTTATCGGTTAATATCCGTGACTTTTCATGCTTCAGATGTATGTGTGGGCAAAATAGCAGCTTGTGTGATTCATTGTAGGGTTACTTTAAAAGTGTCTTTCTTTTAAATTATCAAGAAGCTTCAGGAAAAAGAAACCGAAGGGAGTTAAAGTATGTGGCATCATTAAAAGAAAAAATCCCCACCCACCCAAAATGTCACCACACACCTCATAAACCTTTACTTTTTCCCCCCATGAGTATTGAGGCACTTGTGACACGATTCGCTAGAGAAGTAAAAACGGAGAAGACGCTGGGAAATAGTTTATTTCCCACACAGAAATAGTATTGAATGAAATAAAACACCTGTTTATATATGACAATATATCAGATTTCTGTATGGGATCGTATTATAACTTGATACTGGACTACAATGCTGCATTCTTTCATTATCATTTACAAATTGTTGCAGCACTTTAAATTATTGTATAGATTAGAGATGCACAGATATAAAAATATCTGTGCAATATTCAATTACTAGTTAGGGTCACACCAAAAGATTTTTTAAAATCTTGTAAGATTTTTAAAATGTGAGAGACCACAAACATGATGAACATAGACGATTTAACACGTTTGTTCCTATAGTGTGTGTCGCTATGTGGTCATGACAGCACATCACGCACCATCAGATTAACTTTACAAACAATGCGAGTCTCATCTGATAACACAGGAAATCTCGCTGAAATCTCACAATGTCTCTGCCAGGTATAAAGAAATGGCATTAATACAGTGGACTGCTTTTTTACATGTCCAGGTTGTTATGGTTTCGTCTTTGATCAGCTCACTTTCTGATTGGGTATTGTTTCGTTCTACGGGACAATGATTGTGTCAAACATACTGTCCTCAGGGTTCCCTCACACAACAGGATTTCTGATTTCTTTTTGAAAATGTGCTCATTTTTCAGCTCCCCTAGAGTTAAACATTTGATTTTTGCCATTTTGGAATCCATTTTGGTCCCCGGGTCTGGCGCTAGCACTTTTAGCATAGCTTAGCACAATCCATTGAATCTGATTAGACCATTAGCATTGGGCTAAAGAATAACCAAAGAGTTTGGATATTTTTCCTATTTAAAACTTGACTGTTCTGTAGTTACATTGTGTACTAAGACCGACGGAAAATTAAAAGTTGTGATTTTCTAGACGGATATGGCTGGGAACTATACTCTCATTCTGGTGTAATAATCAAGGACTTTGATGGTGTAGCATGGCTGCAGGAGGCGTAGTGATGTGGCGCACTGCCCGAAAATAGTCCCCTGCTGTTGAAAGTAACCAAGGGGACTGTTTTCGGGCAGTGCGTAGTATCGCTGCGCCTGCTGCAGCCATGGTATGACAGCAAAGTCCTTTATTATGTAGCGAGGTAAAAAGTTACAAATTTGATTTTTATACTAGATCATTTATAAATTAATATTTTTTTAGCGCGATGCTAATGGTCTAATCAGATTCAATGAATTGTGCTAAGCTATGCTAAAAGTGCTAGCGCCGGACCCGGAGATCAGCTGGGTGGATTCCAAAACTGTAAAAATCAAATATTTAGCATATTTTCAAAAAAAGTGGAATGTCCCTTTAAGTTAACACACCGCGCACCACAGGAAAAACTGATAAAATAATCTGTTCAACCACAAAGATGATCGGGACTACCTGGGATTGCCGTAAAGGGGAAAATCTGCCCAAATTCAGACAGATTACAAACTGATATTTACTGATACCGATATAATCTATATAATCAGCCCTGATCATTGGATGTTTTTAACAATTGTCCGATAGTGGGTTTTTATTACAGATTATAGGCCGATACATCCCTATTGGAGATTATGTGAAATATAAAAACTACATTGAAAGTCATTTTATGAATTTTAGGGAATTTTATATTTTTTGTCCAAGTGATGGAATGTCAGGGATTTTTGTTTGTTGCTTTAAATTTTAGTTTCCATTTATCAAAATGTAATCCGCTTGTTAAAGGCGGGGTGCACGATCTCTGAAAGCCAACATTTGAAATCACCTAAACAAACACACTGCAAAAAATGTCTACTTAGTATTTTTGTCTTGTTTTCAGTACAAATATCTAAAACTTCTTAAATCAAGATGTATTTTCTTGATGAGTAAAATGACCTAAGAAAATAAGTCGAGTTTTTAGACAAACATATATAATTGAAGAGAATTTAAACTTGAAACAAGCAGAAAACTTATTTTTAGATTTATTTCTCACCCCATTGGCAGATATTTTTGCTTGTTTTAAGTTTAAATTTACTTAAATTGTATATTTTTGGTCTATAAACTAGACTTATTTTCTTAGGATGCCCCTACCCCAATAGAATATTGTCCTTCTATTTATAGACCCGCCCCACACATATGCAACCCAGGCAACAATGTCAGTTAGTAGACACGCCCCTTACTGCTGATTGGCCACAAGTGAGTTTTGGTACTCGACCCATCTTCCTTTTCCAAAGCATTTTTCAAAAATTGTTCACCTCGCCTTTAACTTGTGACCTGAGGGACACAGTTTCCGGGTCCAAAACTCCACTGACTACATTTTAAACAGCTATTTATTAGCACTTTTTATTCATTTCACACATTTAAACTTCATTTTTATAAACTCACGGTGTACACTAGATTATTCAGGCTCCCGACATCCTGAAACTAGGTCATGGAAATTCAGCGTTTTAGTCTGTGAAAGTCATGAAATTTGACATTTGACTTAGATTAGGATGAATATACTCATGCGTCATTACAGTTGTTACCGTATGTTACAGAAGTACAAGATTCTTTAATAGGTTTAACCGTTTACCAAGAATTAGTTTTAGTTCTTGAAGTGCTAAAAGACATTTGACACATTAAACACATTTCACACACCTCTTACTTTGTGTTGTATTGTTTTAGATTTTGCATACTGCATACTGTAAATATATACATATAAAGTCCTTTACGTTGTACATTTTGCGTGCAACAATTTTTTACGTTTCATTCGAGTTTTGTGGTTTTTGGTAGCTTTTTTTTAAATATGCATGTGGGTACAAGTTTGGTTTGATGAGTAAACATTGTACTTGAGGTTCAGCAGGAAATCTACACCCCTTCTCTTCACATTAGACTCACAAACCAAATCCTTTGTGTTTTGAAACCATACGCATGTCTGTCTGTATGGTGCAAGGTGCAAAAGATGTTGCGGTGCATGTGGCATGAATGAATAAATCAGTGAAAATGTATTCATGAATTAAAATGAGTTCGGGTTAGAAATGAATCATTATTTATAAATCCTGAGACACTCAGGTCAAATTAAAATATGGAGGTTGCTTATTGATCTCTCTTGCTCGCTCTCTCTCTCTCTCTCAGCACCTCAGGAAAGGAGTGCATTATCGCTGGGGTTTCTTTGCTCCCAGTGGTCCTACATTAGATGACATCAGTGAAATGGTTGATGCTGGAAAGGTACAATTTTGGGGTCTTTATGTACCCATTTAATGAGTCAAAACTATTTCTTATTCATTTTACGTTTGACTGAGCTTTAATGAATTCTCAATTTGAGTTGCTAAAGATCTGATGGAAGTCAGGGAATTTTACAGTAATGAATGTTTATTCCATAACAGTTAGTGGAAAAACCTTTTGTTACCTCATGCACGTGTTAAGAATGGATCTGATATCAGACATATAAACAGGACAGACATGTCAATGAATACGCTTCATTAGCAAAAGGGCTCAGAGACAGTAAACAGTAGTGTGTAAAGATTAAACAACTGCTGAATGCTTTAAAAAACTGCTTTAACATACACTAACACACTCTTATACGTTATTTAAGTACACAGTAAATGCACTAATTATGTACTTAATATACAAAAATGACTCTAAGATAATCTCAAAGGAGTAGTCCACCCAAAAATAGAGACCATTGGTTTTTTTCATAATAGAATTAGTCAGTGGGACCATTTTTGGGAGAACTACTTCTTCAACATATAGTGTAACCAACTGTGCATTCATTTCAATACACTATCCTCCGGTTTCACAGAAAAGGCTTAAGGCTAGTTTTAGACAGTTTAAAAGACATATTTGAGGTGTCTCGACTGAAAATAACTTGCACTGACAGATCTTAAAATATGCAAGTGCCATTAATTTGTCTCTAGATACACACCAGTAATGTCTTTTTATGTTTATTAAAGATGCTTAAACATCGTAATTTAACTAATGCTACGTACACACCAAATGCGGGGCATCGCGTTACTCGCTCTAGATTGCTTGTGGGATTTAAAGGAACAGTATGTAGGATTGTGGCCAAAACTGGTATTGCAATCACAAAACTTGTGGCTAAAACTGGTACTGCAATCACACAACTGGTGGCCAATACACAAAATGACAACATAAACATCAGGGCTGAAACTCCACTTTTTAAATGACAATATCCTGGCCAGACCACTGTTGTCAGTGATATAAGTATTTGAAATGAAAATGATTTCTTAATGTCTAGGTACATATCAAGGCCATTTTATAATTAATTGATATAAATTTCTTACATACTGTTCCTTTAACTTCGTGTCATGCTAATTTTTCACTCGAGTTGAGTATTTTCAACTTGGGCGAAGAGGCGTTTGAGGCGAATAGCGCGTGTTTTCAGGGCAAACGCGCGGCCTATATTGCGTCATTCGCATCGCCCCACGCGAGGACTCGTCTGATCGCGTCTTTGCATTGACTTTGTATGTAATCTACTCGCACAAATCGTTGAACTCGGGTCTGGTGTAAACCCACAGTAACTGTGTGTTTACACCAAACCGAAGCGTGCAATCGCATCGCATGGTATGTCTGCTGAATATTTTCAACTTGGACAAAGACGCGTTTGAGACGAATAGCGCGTGTTTTCAGGGCAAATGCGCGGCCTATATCGTGTCATTCGCATCGCCCCACGCGAGGACACGCCTGATCTTTGCATTGACTTTGTATGTAATCTACTCGTGCAAATCGTTAAACTCGCATCTGGTGTAAACCCACAGTAAGGCCTAGTCCAGGCTTTAGCTAAGCCAATAAATCAGTTTAAGTATTACTGGTAGTTAGTAGGGCTGGGCGATTTGTCCCCCTAAAAAATCTGTGATTTTTTTTTATTAAAAAAAAATAAATTTACGATTCGATTAAATTTTTTTCCCCCGCCCCCATTTATAACAAAATAATTGCAAACTGTACACACATTTAAAAAATATATACTTATTATATTTAATTAAATTGCATCAACATGAAATTCACGCAAATCCAAACAAACTCCACACGACTGAAGTCGAAAAGCATTTTTTTGGAAGGAGCAGCTCTCTTTCACCGGCTGTTTTTGCCATGTTGTTAGTGTATGCATGTGCTGCCCTCGGGAGAGGGAGCGTCCTACGGAAACCCTGAAGGAAGATTTGGCGAATGCAAAATGTATGTACTGCGCTATACTGCAGAAAAAAATCTAAAAAACTCGAATTTTGAAAATATGAATCGATTTGACCTACCAACTCGGTTTTAAAATCAAATCGATTTTTTCCCAGCCCTAGTATTTAGGACTTTTTTTAAGTGCACGATGGTACTACTTAAGTAGAATTGTGACATTGGACCACAAAACCAGTCATAAGTCACACGGGTATATTTGTAGCAATGGCCAACAACACATTGTATGGATTCAAATTATAATATTTTCTTTTATACAAAAAATCATTAGGATAATAAGTAAAGATCATGTTTTATGAAGATATTTTGTACATTTTCTACCATAAATATATATAAAAAAATCTATAATTAGTAATACGTGTTTCTAAGGACTTTATTTGGACAACTTTAAAGGCGATTTTCTCGATATTTAGATGTTTTTGCACCCTCAGATTCCAGATTTTCAAATAGCTGTATATCTAACAAATATTGTCCTATCCTAACAAACCATACATCAATGAAAGCATATTTATTTGGCTTTAATATGATTTGGCTTTGGTATCAATCTCAACTTAAAAAAAAAGTAATACTTTATGACTTTGAATTAGTATATTAATAACAATGCACTAAACATGTACTAATGTGCTGGTATACGGTATATTTTTAGTACATTTAATTTACAATGAAGTTGTAAAGTCTGAAAAATCTGATACTGAATGACACAAAAGGTAACTGAAATGTATCTGATAGTTAAGTTTATCTAAAACATTGTGCTGTTGTGCCTGCATATCCTGTGTTTGTTTGGTAATCTGGTTTGAGAGACTGCAGACACTGAGATATATCTTAGAAAACATGATAAGGTAAAGGTTGTCTTCAAATAAAATTTGTATTCATTTTTTATTTAAATAAAGCTATATTTGTCATTATTTGGTTGATAAGTAGTTTCAGAGTTGAATTGGTTCACTTGTTTATATATAAACCAGCAAGCTTTCCTTTGAATTGAACCAGAAACCCACAGGCCCACTGGAAACTTTTACCACGACGGTACATCCCTCAGATCAACCTTTTGCTCAAGGGTAAAAGGTTGTTTGACAGATTGTACTTTGCTATTTGGGTCAATCCAGCAACTTTCTGTTTACCGGCTCTGAGCTTTAACTACTACACCACACCCAAAATATTGTACGCTATTACATCCAGCCATACAATAGCACTACCTAATGTATGAACGCTGAAGTGCCCACAAATATGACATGGAGGATTCAATTTATATTCCAGAGGACTCTTTATATTCAAATGTGTGATTGAGTTTAATTAGGGTGACGTTTTACTTTACAATACACCTTTTAAAGTGTCTAAATAATTTATATAGGGCACAACTTGACTTAAAGTAAATCTATGTACAAGGATGTCTAACTTAACTTTTATTCATCTCCTCGTCATGTTGTTTTTAGATCAGACCTGTGCTGGAGGAAGTCTTCTCGTTTGCTCAGGTGCCCAATGCCTTTCAGAAGGTGGAGCAGGGCCACGCAAGGGGAAAAACTGTGGTTAACATCATCAAGGACCAGGAAGAGTAACTATGGCAACCTGAAAGAATGAGCGTTATTGTGGCGGATGTGCCATGTCTGTGGTAACACAGGGGGTTTTTGGATCCATAGTTTGAAACAATAGTCTTTTATAAATGTAAAAACGTTTTTGTCTGGTAAGTTGTTAAATTAAAAACATCTACTGTAGTCACCACAGTGTCTTTTATTTTGCAATTGCATCATTTAAATAGGCCAAAGATAACAATAAAAAAATGTAACAGTATATTTTGGAAATCTGGACGTAGCAACACTGAGAATAGTTTAGTTTATTTTTATTTCTTTTTTAGAAAATGTAAAGAAAATAAAGAAATACTCTGATGACTGAACAGCTACTCTATGATCAGTTGCCAACATGTAAGCATGTGAACTGATGCCAGATCAGCATAATGAGAGATGAAATACAGCTTTAACAACACACACTGAGTGAAAATGGTCCCACGTTTGCTTTCAGTCAGTCAGCAGCCTAATACTAAAAACTAAAAATGTGACTCTGGACTACAAAACCAGTCATAAGGGTGATGTTTAAAATTGATATGTATACATGGATAAATAAGCTTTTAATTGATGTATGGTTTGTTAGGATAGGACAATATTTGGAAGAGATAGATATTAATATTTGAAAATCTGGAATCTAAGAGTCTAAAAAATATACTTAAATATATATATATTTACGCTAGTAAATTTACAAAATATCTTCATGGAACATAAATTTTTTTGGCATTAAATAAAAATTGATCATTTTGATCAATACAATTGTTACAAATATACCCGGGCGACTTATGATTGGTTTTGTGGTCCAGGGTCATAAATATTAATAATCATCTAAAGTGCAGATGAATACATGGTAATGCTAGAGCGCCCCACTGTGGTCATAGGAATGCATTGCAGTCATGATGCTGTCACATGATTAAACATGTAAGTGGGACGGGTTGAAACTATGACTAGCACATCAGGTCATAACCATCACTTCAATGTCTTTTCGTAGCATATAGACTTGAAGATAATTGTCCACAGAGACATCGCTCATGTAGGAAGCTCAGACCTGCTGGATTTTTTTTTTTTTTTAAGATCCAAAGGTCCAGCTTGGTATAAGAGTCTCATTTATGTCTCTGATTCATGACTGAATAGCTTCAGATTCATCAGAAATGACTTGTGTAGTAACTTTACAGGATTTCCACAGTCCACCTCTGGTTTGGTTTCTGTTCATCAAAGGTATTAATGATCACCTGGTTTTTATCGTATTGCTGCCCACCTGGAAGAAAATAGGTGACGGTTAAATACATCTCAAACCTTTTCTTCACATGCAAAATGTTATACAGTAAAAATTGTCCGGTAAGGTGTATCGCACCACGTGGGTTTTGCATCCTTAAATGACATCAGGTTGGTTCGAGTTTCACAGTAATTTGAACCTCAAACAAACCTCATTCAGAATCCACGGACAAACAAATGAACAATACAACAGTGATCTCTCATCACAGGGATTATTATGTAAGCCCAACTAAATGATTTATTAGTTTGACTAGTTGGTTTGGAGTCTGATAGACCCACAAGCTAAACATTATAGTACATTACAAGCCATACGTTTTAACAGTATGTGTGTATGTTTTCTGGGATCGATCCCACAACCTTTTGCACTGCTAATGCAATGCCCCAGACTAAAATGCACGATTCAATTTTAAAACATCTTGCACTGACATATCTCAACACGCACACCAGTATTGTTTTTTGTAAGGTATGTGTATAAAAACTACTTAAATGTCCTAATATAACAAAGGCCTAGTCCTGAATTAATCTAAAACCTGCCTATCATAATGTTGTAAGATTCAAATATATCTTTAACAGGATGGTGTGGTATGTATGTGGGTAGGGAGAGGGGAGGCAATGTAGCTGCCCGAGCAGATCGAGTATAGTCGCTAATAGAAATCACACAGATATGATCTGACATCAACATTTGTCAATATAGGGGTGTGGCTTCTTTGATTGACATACACATACACACCCCATATCTGCATATGAATGACTGTACATTGACCTGCACAAGCATGACGCCCTGTACAACCAACCAAATTGTACCATGATGAGCCCAAATGAGTCATGTGTCCCTGTATTGCCAGCAGCACAAAAATCAAGGGTTCGATTCCCAGAAAACACACATACACGATTAAATAAATGCATATGTTGCTTTGGATAAAATCATCTATTGAATGATTCACCCATTTACACAAGCACATGACCTCACCTTTGACCTCCATCACAAGGTCAGGCTTAAAGTTGTTCCTTATGAGTCCATCTCCCGTGATGCTCCAGAAATGGTTGTCCATGCCTGGGTTGGGTGAGATACTTAACCTGCCACCTGCCATTACCAAGCCACCAGAGGTCTCCACACAACAATCCTCCACCATCTGTAGACAGAGACATTAGAGGTCAGGATCAGTAAACAAAGCAACAAATTCACTTGAACGCGTTGATTAAATTCGAAATACCTTGCAGCGCAGTAGTCCGTTTTCATAAACCCAGATCTGCTCTGGACCCCCAGATTCATCCAGCACTTGAATCCGAACCAGTTTTATATCATCCAGGGGTCCAGAGAGAGACATCAGGCAGCCCGTCTCCGCGCTACGCAGCCGGAAATAAACACGTTTCTATTGTAAAACAAAAAGAAGACACATATATAAGAATTACTAATCTACATTGCCTTACAGTTATGTGTGCTGTTCCTAAACAATTATCTCCCACACCTACAGTACAAGCAAAACAATACAACACCCCACTGTAATACGTTGAACTCACACACACACCCCAGTAATAACACTGGGACATAATGACGTGGAGTTACATGAAATAATTTGCTCTTAAAAGTGAGATATTTTAGTCGTTGGCCATTTATCTCTTAATCAGAGGCATTTATTATTAGACATTATTTAGACATACTAACTCCAAATTTTGTGTAGCTTGATTGGTAAAGTACTAGCAACACCAATATTTTAGGTCCGAACACAAAAACATGCACACCTTCAATGCACTGCAGGTCACTTTGGATGAAAATGGTTGCCAAATGTTAAGCGCTGACTTCTCTTAATTCTTAAAAATGCTCACAATACAAAATAATATTATAGATATTACGCAGTGATGACGTATTTTTGTAGACCAACGTGGTTTTATAGAGACCAAAAAGCCCATTCATTTTTATCATAGACATAATATGTTATATCCGTTTTACACAAAACACATTTTGTCCAATAAGATAATCTTCACAGATGAACACAACTTTTATGAAGTCTTAATGCATTTACCAGAAATAAAAGGCTAACCTTAGGCTACAAGTAAACTACACAACGATCTCTGCATCAACGTCATCATCACGTATTTATTAAACACATTCAAAAGCATGTTTCCTAATAAGAAAACGATTTACACCTGGTATTAAGATGCGTTTTGGTCGATCAGATCACAAGTGGATGACGCTAAAGACAGGTGTAAATGGGGTGTAAACGGTCCACTTTTTAACACATTCAGAGGTAGTTGAAAATGCATACAACAGGATTGCTTTTGTGGTGTAGACATGCATGTAGTCTCGCGTAGCCAGACCTTCAATACTAAAAGTCTGGTGTTTTTCGCTGCTTTTTCTGGACAAAGCCCGCCCACGAGCTGTTTGACCGACATGTCAAACAACCAATCACAGTTTGTTTCGTCTAGCGTTACGTTTCGGACTCCCCACAATAACGAGCCGGCTGGCAACAAGTCAGTTATTGAAATAACCAGCCAACCGAATAGCATTTAAATAAACAACATTACTCACCATAGAACAACGGTGTGCACTTCATCAACAGCCACACCAATGAGACGATCCTGTTAAACGTCTGTTTGAAGCATATCTTTCCACTTTTTAACACATACAAGCAATTCAGAAGAACCAAACTTTTTGACTCCACTAACTGCCTCAAGCAAACTAATTGCGACACTCGCGTCTCCTGGAATTCTCACAGGGTTTCCAGAAAAGTGTACGAAAAACGACGTTTAGCCAACAGTCGGTGGGCGTGACGTCTGAGACTAACACGCATGTGGTCGAATGGAAATACTCTGTGGATGAGTCTTTTTTTTGGGGAATTGTGCCCATGTTGCATTGTTTTTGAGATCTTCATGCGTGATGACGTTTAAAGTCCCCGACAAAGTCTGTAGTCCTATGTAGCAACTTGTTAGCAACCACCTTTTTAGACACGTAAAAGTTTTTTAAAGTCAAAAGTGGAGGTATTACTGATGTGTTTTATGTTGTAGATTAATTAAACATTGAGGAATTTAACATAAACCCCTTGCTTCCTGGTTTTGCCTATAAAAATAGCTTATCCCTGTAGCGCCCTATTAACTCCTTCCCTGCCAGCGTGTTTTTTTTAAAGCTACCAGCCAGCACAAGCATTTTTAATGATTTTCACAAAAGTTAAATGCCTTCCAGAAAATGTACTTCTTTAACTCTTTCCCTGCCATTGACAAGTTATCTCGTCAATTAAGAGAAAACGCTTCCCTGCTAATGATGAGAATACCGCTATTATCCAACAGGTGGCACACTTCCACAACTTTTACAACCCGGAAGTATTGCCTCGCGTGAAAGAGAAAGAACTCCGTGTATGTTTTAAAGATCGCTCTGCATCTGATCTCTATCAAAAATCCTTCGCAAAAATTGAATTATCTCAGCTTTTTGCTCAAAATGTTGAGTTTTTGAAGAAACCTACCAAAATTGAGAGGTGATCAAAAGAGAACTTATAAAGGTAGGATGAAATGTTTTTTTTTTTGTTTGAAAGAAGAGGGTCTGTTCTTTAATTTGATACATAGTATGTTTATATATTTAAAGAAGAACATTTTCTGGAAGCCTTTAAACTATTGTGAAAAATGCTGGCACTGGCAGGCAACTTTTTTAAAAACGCTGGCAGGGAAAGAGTTAAATATTAAAAAACGAAATGAAAGAACAGACCCTCTGCTTTAAAAAAAAAACAAAACAAAGAAAACCTTTCATCCTATCATAATTTTTTCTCTTTTTATCACCTCTCAAATATGGCTAGGTTTTTTCAAAAAGACCATATTTTGAGCAAAAAGCTAATATAATTGGGTTTTTAATAGAGATCAGAATCAGAATGATGATCAAACATTTTTGTATCAGTGGATGCTTTAGTGTTTTATAAGTTAGTTAGGTAAGAGTGCCATCTAGTGGACAACAGCGGAAATATGGATTGCCGCAAAAACTCGTCATTGGGAGCGTTTTCTCTTAATTGACGAGATAACTCTTCAGTGTTAAGGTTATCCTGACAGAGACAGAGCTTCGTGTGACCTCCCTGGGAACCGGATGTAAATCGTCTTACGATGCAAAGTTAACTGTTTGTAAATGATAGAGAATCAAGAGTTTGTCTTTCTATAGAGACGAGCGGAGATTAATACCTGCAATAAAGGACGCAGGGAACCAATCCGGTCCCATCCTTTAAACTTCTTCCAATCACCAATCTCACCGGGGTGGAGCAAAACCTGCCGGCCACGGAAATTGCTGTATTCATACAACACCCAACTGCGTTGACAACATACACACAAGTAAAAAAGAAAAACAATTATTCATTTGCATAGCCACATTTTATTACGGGACTTTTAAGTACTAGATTTAAAATTAAACAGGAATCACTCACATTCCTCCGTTGATCAATAGGGAGTTGACTCGCCCATTCATGCCAACTTGGGAAAGGTTCAAAGCCCCGTCTGTCAAAATGATTTTCCGCCCTCTGAAGTTGGATTTACAGTGAAGAGTGACAGAGGGCATAGAAAATTCCTAAAGTGAAGAAAGACAGAAAACTAATGTAACAGAGCACATAAAACATAAATCAGTACTGGTGCATGTACTTCCAATGCGATCTGTTCCTCAGGCACAGCAATTGTTTGACTGCATAAGACGTCACATGGGCAACATTTATGCTCTTTTATGGATCTAGAGCGGCAAGTACTTACATGCGGCTAGTACTTACACGCGGCTAGTACTTACATGCGGCTAGTACTTACATGTCCTACAGTGTGAACAGAGCTGATTTTGCAGTTTGAGTTGAGTAAGCCCATAGCCTCAGGGTTTGGATATTCTCCTTCCTCCAGCACATACATGTTATCTGTGAACTGCGGTCCGTCGAACAGCACCCAGCTTTACACACCAAAAGAGAAATGCAAAATACTCTCTATAAATACTCTGTAATACGCAATATCATATCTTCCTTGACCAAATATTAAAATGGCAAATGATTAAAACCAATCAATTTGTGAATAACATCCTAGTGATTCTGTTGTATGACAAATGTTCCCAGCTCCCAGCTAGGACCTTGCAGGACAGGGGTTGGAAATCCTCGGGCAGGAACGCCACACTTTCGTCTAAGGCCAAAACGTTTCCTTGAAAGCCTGGCTCACTAAACAACTGGACCTGAGAACCAATAAGAGACAAAAGATTTAATCAAAAAACAAACTGAAGACTGAACTTCAGTCTCAACTTATTAAAATGAAAACTACTACTCGCTTTTCTTATGAATACACAAATTAAAGAAGGTGAGGTTGAAAATAATTCAGGGACTCAAAACACAAATAAATCAAATCTAAATAACTAAACAAGACTGTATAGTTATGTAACTACACATGACACAGACTGTTAAGATTTCCACTGAATCTCTGCAGTGTGTTACGGCCAAAATGCTCGAATCAGAGGTAGGTTTTCTCACATTAATCATTTAAAAAGGTGTTATAAATGTGATGGCCAATAAAATTTAAGTACCCTTAAGCCCGGAGTATAATTTTTTATGTGTATGCAAACATACACGCATAGTCGAATGCACAGCCTTGCAAAGCATAGTTTCATATGTGTACACAGATGTCTAACACATGCACATTGTGACAAAATGCAATGCATCTCCTGGGCTACATATTAAATTATCTTGTACGCATATGCGCAACATACACGTATAAATTATGCATGCACATTTATAAAAATCTTGCGGTGCACATAATATTCCGATAGGGAAATTTGTACTGTACACAAACATTTGTAATGTACGCGGACCCTCACGTATATGTAAAAAACTAAACCCATAAACGAAAATCCTATAAATCCCCACAATTAGTGCAAAAAAATCATATTATATCTGCTTATCTAATATAATCTGTTATTACACGGCACTCTTGGATGCATATACATATATCAAATCAATATTTTGTATAAATATATTTATTTCATATATATTTAAGGGTCTTGATCATCTTGTCGAGAATTATTCCGCGAAAACAACCGGCTGGCTGTACGTTATTGGATCCAGGTTATAGTTTAGCATCTTACTCACCTTATATCTTGACAAATCTTCTGCTTGATCCTGAGACACAAAAATAAAACATATTAAGTCAATAAGATACAAACATCTATGGTAAGGCATTTATTGCAAAATAAGATAAAATCTAATAGATTTCATTCCAGATAAACAAATATAAATCAATTACCAAAATAACAGGTTGAAAAGACAAAATCCTGCCGTTCTGTGCGCCCCAATCTGCCGGGTTGCCATACAGACCCTTCTCCAAAATATACAGCTCACCTGAGAAATGTGCATTCTCAAATGCTATCCACCTGTGTGCAGTCAGATGTTAAACAGTCAGACTAGTTTACCTACTAGTTAATAGCAAGTTTTGATCTTATTAACAGATTTATCTACATAGTTTATCTCATCACCTTAGCAATGACAGCAGATTTGCACGCATGTACAGTATGTGAGCATGCATGTGTGTGTTAGCATAAAACATTTTTGCGTGTCTCTGAATGTTTGCCACATCATGACTAAAAAGTCTTCAATTAAGCAAATAACGCTTGTATGCCTCAGGATATTTAACACCTGACGCACATTAACAACCTACGATGTGGCCGTGATGTGTCAACATGAAAAACACGGACCCTGTTTACTTTCATCACATGTTCCTCGCATAATTTATTAACATGCGTATTGAAAACCAGACAAATGTCCGTCTTTGTAATCTATCATCAAAATGTAATAGCTCGTCCTCAGAAATAGCTTTCCTTTACCGATGACCTCACAAAATCCTTTCAAACTCTTCTCCTCCATCCGGCACATCACGTTAAAGGGACACTTCACCCATTTGCATTAAGCTTTGTATAGTTAGAACCCCAGTCATGTTTTTGAATGGTCGTGCATCATTTCTTCAGTTGCCGCTGAGACATGAGAAATACAGATTTCAGTGTTGCACTTCCTTCTTTCAATGATGTAAAAATCATTATTGGAAGCAGGAAGTCCAATATCTTTGTTGAGGGGGTGAGACTACAAACACCCCTTTTCTCGGTCAAATAGGCACCAAATTCGAAATGTATGTTACATTTCGACTACAAATATAACACACTTTCAATAAAGATTAATGTTTCTATGGATGGAATGCTCCTTTAAGCAAAGTAAAATGGGACTGCATGCTGATTTTAAATACTTAAGCTTTACATTTTGAGTAAATGATGAACCTCTTAAAACACACATTTTTCTGGTGTGATTTTACCTTTGTGGACACCTGGCCAAACGTGCCAGTAAACATTTAAATGACAGATTTATGACCCTCCTAAATACAAGGGTTAAGAAAAAGGGAAGAAAAACATAAAGGTGACACCTGAGAAAGAAAACAAGTTTAGAGGTAAAAGGGAAAAAACACTCACACGCCAGAGAGGACTTCCATCGACTGTGTCTTTATGCCGAAATCGGTGGCTTCCATGTTGAATACAGGTTCGAGCAGATCCACATTCAACCCTCTCTGTCCGAAATCTGTATCCCTGAACAACCTCACGTGAGGAGTCATAAAATCCTACAGGACACAAAACCATCTCTCATTATCAATCAAACAGCCCCATACATCACAAAAACACAGGGTTGCTTTGTTTCTAAATGTCAGATTCTCCCAGCATGAGGCATTTATTTATATCAATCTCATGCATAATCTTTTGTAATTCAGTCTTGTGTACATACTGCCAATACAGGACGTATAGAGAACAGCCCATCTTGCTGTCCGCCCCAGTCTGTGAAGTCCACATACTCTCCTTCCTCCAAAAGATACTGGCAACCCTCGAAACCAGACGCAGAGTAGCCTACCCAGCTAGTAAATATGAATAAAACACAATTAACGTCTCAACAAAGTCATGTCCAAAGTACTTTAATCTACTGTATTAGGCATCTGAATGATGATATGCAGATGGTTTGGGCTATCAGCGTAATCCTGTACTTACAACATCAGCCCTGTACTTATATAAATACACTTACAGGCCACTCAGGATCTTCAATGAGCCAACAGAACTGAATCTCTTCTTCGTTTCAGAGGTATCATCAGGACTCTCCTCTTCTGCAATCTTCTCCTGGTCCTCAATATCATCAAAGCTGTAAATGTCTCCTTCGATCTCTATGCACTCGCCCTGGAACATCGGCTTTTCATACAGCACTGCCTGATGCCAGAGAGAGAGAGAAAAATCATCTTTCATTAACATTAGGACTTTTAGGGGTGGTTTCCCGAACAGGGATTAGCTTAAGCCAGGACTAGGCCTTAGTTTAATTAGAAAACATAACTGGTTTTAACAAACATGTCTTACTAAAAACATAACTTGTGTGCATTTTGAGGCAAAACAAAGAGTACACTGCAAAAAATGATCTTCAAGAAAAAAAATCTTAGTATCTTGTTTTCAGTAAAAATATCAACAAAAAAAAAATCTTAAATTAATATGCTTTTTCTTGATGAGCAAAACTGCTCAAGAAAACAAGTCTAGTTTTTAGACCAAAAATATCAAATTTAAGTGATTTTGTGCATAAAACAAGCAAAAAAATCTGCCAATGGGGCAAGTACATTTTTGTTGAATTTTTCTTGGATTTAGTGTTCAAGATTTTTTTGCTTACCCCATTGGCAGATTTTTTTTTTGCATGTTTTATGCAAAAAAATCACTTAAATTTGATATTTTTGGTCTAAAAACTTTTTAGATATTTTTTTTACTGAAAACAAGACAAAATACTAAGAATTTTTTTTTTGAAAATTATTTTTTTGCAGTGTACTGATGATATGCACTGCAAAAAAATGATTTTCAAGAAAAGAAATCTTAGTATTTTTTGTCGTTTTCAGTAAAAATATAAAAAAAATCTTAAATTAAGATGATTTTTCTTGATAAGCAAAACAACCCAATAAAATAAGTCTAGTTTTATGACCAAAAATGTCAAATTTAAGTGATTTTGTTTATAAAACAAGGAAAAAGATCTGCCAATGGGGTACGCAATAAAATCTTGAACATTTTTCTTAAACACTAAATTCAAGAAAAAAATCAATAAATATTTGCTTACCCCATTGGCAGAGTTTTTTGCTTGTTTTATGCACAAAATCACTTAAATTTGATATTTTTGGTCTTAAAACTAGACTTATTTTCTTGGGTCGTTTTGCTCATTAAGAAAAAGCATCTTAATTTAAGAATTTTTTTAGATATTTTTACTAAAAACAAGACAAAAATACTGAGACATTTTTTTTCTTGAAAATCATTATTTGCAGTGTTTCAGTGCAAGTTGTTTTCAGTTTGGACAGCTCTTACATTTATTTTAGTGTAGGAATAATCCCTGTCCGGGAAACCGGACCATAATTTGTCAATGTATGGGTCATAATATGTATTAATAATAAACAGCAAGGCAGCGGTGAAAGACATTGTGCTTCTAAACGTGTGTTAACCATACAAAAACACATCAACTAGCCTTTGTTAGCATAAAATATGAAATGCCTATGAGATGCTTTAAAAGTTTTTGCACTTAGTGACATCATATTAGGAATTCTGGGAATTCTTGATTCATTGTCACTCGAGACAGCTCAAGGCCGGTCTGGTGCGAGTTCTGGAATCTCAAGCACTTCGTCAAACATCACCCTCAGGAAGTTTTTTTTATAAACCAACACAGTTTTCTCGGTCTAGAATCACATGAATCATTTAATTTGTGCTCCATTTGACTGCAATAGTTAATCAAAATTAAATTATTATCATATAACATGTCCTCGCCAGTGATACAAGTACAGCCAAAACTCTTGACTGCACCTTTCAATGTCAGACTGCGGTATGAGACACAATGTGTTGGAAAGTTCAGAGCTCCGAAATCAAACAACAAAACCCTGGCTGAACATGCCAAGAACAAAAACAAACCCTGCCTTTGGACGTGCTGGGTCTGGCCTATAACCCTGACTTCACTACCTGTAACAACAGGTAACTTTATTGCCAGGGTGTACAGAATGTCTTTCACCAAATGTATTTTTCTTTCTTTAGTCATGTTGCATTTATACTTTTAATAATTCTCAGTTAGATGAACTACACCTATTCTTTAAACAATCGGTGTCTCACCTTCACTTCATTGGGATTTTCCACCTTAATTTCACCCTGTGAAAAAAGCAAAGAAACCATTACATGTTTACAAAAATAAATAAATAAATAAATTAACCAAAAAATTAAAGATGCACCGATATATATCGGCCAATAATCGGTATCGGGTTGTTTTTTAAGCCGATAGTCATGGCCGATATATCCTGTCAATCAAAAGAGATGAGGTAGTGAATTTGAGCTCTGTGTATAAAAAAAGGAAATAAACATCACTAGTTATGTGTGCAATATTAATAGTCATTATATGAATGAATAAATGCAATCTTAAGATTTACTTAATGCAAGTTAATATAACCACCAAACTATCAGTTTCGGCAAAAATCAGTCTGAATAATCAGCTATCGTATTGCTGAAAAAATGTAATATCGGTGCATCTCTACAAAAATTACATTTTTGTCATTTATGCATTTTCATGTTTTTCTACATCCGTGACTTTCTTCCTTTAATGACACAAAAAAGGAGTTATTTATAGCAGAATGTCATATAATGTAAACTTCTCCCTTTATTGAATATGAATGGTTACCATGACTGTCCAGATTTTCATTATATGAATGAATAAATGCAATCTTAAGATTTACTTAATGCAAGTCAATATAACCACCAAACTATCGGTTTCGGCAAAAATCAGTCTGAATAATCGGCTATCATATTGCTGGAAAAATTTAATATCGGTGCATCTCTACAAAAATTAAATTTTTGTCATTTATGCATTTTCATGTTTTTCTACATCCGTGACTTTCTTCCTTTAATGACACAAAAAAGGAGTTATTTATAGCAGAATGTCATATAATGTAAACTTCTCCCTTTATTGAATATGAATGGTTACCACGACTGTCCAGATTTTCAATGCATAATGACTTCCCTTTAGTTTCACGCACAAAGCTACTGTATCATATGGCGGCAAAAGACTATAGCTACTAGTATAGATTACTTTTGTGATACTTTTAACGTGCCATTTTGTATTTTAAGAGCCTGGCCCGTCTGCTCCCTATCCACTTCTAATTCAAGGAAAAGATCCTTTCATCTCCTTTTGTGTTTCACAGAAGAAAGAAAATCGTAAGGGATGGGAAAAAAGAGGGTGGGTAAACTATGCCTTTAAAAACCGACAAAAAGAGGGGTTTCACATTAGCACTTTTGGTGCACACTCGGGTCAATTTCACATCAGAGTTCAGTTTGTTTGGATGATGTGAACACTGTTTTCCAAACTTGGGTGCGGTTCGTGGGTGCACCTGAAAAGGGTGATCTGGGGTACGGTTGTGTGGACTGTGGTACGGTTTGCCGATGATATGAACTCAAACGAACTTAATCATGGAAGTGAACCTTATTAATGAGGCGTGCGGGCGCTTTTGTGCTCATAAACATTGATGACAAGCGCTTGTAATACGAGCACAAGAGTGACGTGCTTGTAAACATAAAATCACCATTTTCAGAGGTCTTAGTGATCCAACAAAGGCGGTAGGGAAGCCCCAGTCTTCAGGGCAGAGATAAACTCCTTCCTCCAATACAGCCAAAAGACCCTGGAAGCCTGGATCACTGAAGACAAGCCATCTAAAAACACACACAGCTACAATAAGAAAACTCTGAAAATTGCTTTGGCTAGTATGTTAGGACCTGCCTCAGATAACTTTCATTTTGGAAAAAAACTATTATTAACAAGCAGCTTTAGCAAAAACCAAACATGCCAAGGCAAAAACACACTTCCAAAATACCATCGCCATCCAACACACAACAGCAGGACAATAACATTCCAACACACACACACACACACACACACACACACACACACACACACACACACACAGCTATAATTACAAGTCACTGCTTTCACTTCAAAACTTTCCACTTTCTCATGCGCAGGCAAACATTCAGCATACTGTATGACTGCAACACTCAGTTTAGCATTGAGAAGATTTGCATCAGGTTCAACATTAATGCTATAACAAAGCTGTGAAATTGGACCAAAGTTTAATTAAATGCATTTCTAATTGGATCAGAGCCTCGCTTACATTCCGGAGTGGACCTTAATGGAGCCGGTACTCTGAGGAATGCCGTAGGAGCAGATTTCAATGACATCATCACAGTATGTGGACATTCGGCCCATTCCATTCGTCTCTGTGAACAGGTCGATTGCTGGTGGGCTGTAGTCCTGAAAGGGCAAATTACAAAAAAGTTAGCTGAGGGTAATATTATTTAAGGTACATTTACACTACAACAATATACTAAAAATGTTAACGTTTTCCTTTGGGTTTTTCGCATACAGAAAATTAAGAGTTTGTTTCCAAAACGCGATAAACGCCATTTTTTAAAATATATATATATATTTACCACCAAAATCAGTATTGAATTAGGTCAGTATTAAAAAGTAAATTCTTAATTTTCACAAATTCCGATATTCGGCGTGTTATTCTGTCATATTTTTTCCCAAAACGCGTTAAACGCCAGTCCTCCTTCTCTGCAAAATGCAATAAATCCGCTCAACCAATCACAACGCACCATTCCACGCACTGTAAGCAACAATGGCGATGCGTTGAATACACACAGAATCCTAGTTTTCTTCATCTACTTTGTACATCATGATCAACAAACAAACAAAAACAAATTAATACTTTTGAAGGCATTGACAAACCGGTGTTGGTTTTCTGTGGCGGGGAAGAAACGCAAGCCATCAAAATCTAATAATTTACATGAGAGGCACTCGGGCGAAGTAAAAATGCCGGCTGTTGCTTGTTCTTACACGACAGCATCAAGCTTCTGTCATGCTCACACATTGACCCCAGGGGATCTTATGAAAAACTGTCCATTATTTTACTCAAAGTCAACGAAAATCGAGCAGGAACAAAATATTTTACAGCTGATCGCTGACAAAGTTCAGCGACGACGTCCCAAGAATCACAGCAGCAATGACAGTGTTCTTAATATGAAAAACTGTTTTGATTAATGCCATTAATGTTTTTAATCAGTACTAAATGAACATAACATGGCAAAGATGAATATAGATTAATAGCATTTTGAAAAAAAAACTTGTAATGGATTTATTGCATTTTGCATCAGTTTTTATAATAAATCTTTGAAAATCAAATTATGGATTTAAATTGTTAATGTTATTATAACATAAAGATGCTATATGAAAGTTTGTAACAGAAAATAGTGGTTTTCATTTTGTCACTTTCTTAGTATAGAAAACACGTTTTTACACGAAATTAGTCAAAATCATTTATTGCGTTTTGGAACCAAATTCTTCAAATATTGTCAAAACAATCTGTCTGAACAAATAATGCGCAAGCGCGTGACGTCAACAAATTCATGTTTTAGTAAGACAACAATGGTAGTGTTTTTTTAAACTTGCATTCTAAAACCGGTTTTGCATAAAAACTTTCAGTTTTTGGTTAAAAATGCTGTTGTGTCCTAATTAAAAAATATATATTTTGTACTATAGAGAATTATAGCTGGTTTCAGTAACAACATAAACAAACGGCTTTCGTGAAACAAATGTAACTTCTGGTAAACTCTGCAAAGAATCAATAACAACAGTCCTTTTAGAGCAGTTTATTTCTGATAACAAGCAAAATAAACAAGTAGATTACCTTATTTTAAATCATAGCTAAAGCGTATCAAAAACTACACTGAGCTATGTTACCGTGTTAAATGTGTACTATATAATGTATACAATCTTAACTACAGATCGACTAGCAAACATCCCCTCACATAGGACTGATCCATGATAGCTGTCTCCTCTGAAAACCAAAACATTTGTTATTTTCAACAAGGTATTTGTTCCCCAGTTTAGTTTAGCCACTAGTCAGACCATTAAACAAACAGAAGTTATGTCCACCACAATGCACGTGCGTCCAATGAAACCGTCTATATATAGAGAGTTAATAGAGAATTATGAGTAATGTTTGTAGTAACTGTGACTCTTGCGGTACTGAATTAATCCAGGCTAATGTTGTACTCACCCTCAGTGCAAGTCTAATAGAGCCGATAACCATGGGTGTGGTTGGGAGAAGCATGCCATCTGGCCCCACCTCTCCACTCGGCTCCGCCCACTCATTCACTACCTCTGTAATCCCCTCCTCCAGAGCGATGGTTCGTCCCTGGAAGCCTGGTTTTTCATACAGCAGCCAGCTAACATGAAAATACAGGAAGCATGAGTAAGCTTATTATATAACACAAGAAATCATTATCAAGAGGTCACGCTCTTACCATCCTCGGACGACCTTTAATGATATGATTGGAGAAAGTTCCAGTGAGGTGGCGTCCTCTACGTCTCTAAACACTTCATACGACTCTCCCCCAAGCTGAGCTTGCTGGTATATCACAATCTGCAAATGGGATATACAAGGTGCTATTCTTATGTGTGTACCTGTAGCTGGTACACGAATCAAATCATGCGTTCAACATTTTATCTATACTGAATAAATGCATGGTAAATTACTACAAATTTCATTACATTTAAATATATACAGATCACATATTATAGGTTGCAATACCTTTCCAGGGCGCCTGTGGAAGCCTCTGACTGCCGGTGTCTAAAAATCAAAAGAATATTAATTTCCATTAGAAAACTAAAAAAAAGGCTCTAGATTTTAAATATTGATTCAGTTAAAAAAGAGGGATTTTATTAACACAATAAAGTACTACTTGAGAAACTGATCTGAAGCCCAGAGGGTTTAACATTCATCTCTCGTGGCTCATGAACAAGACCAACAAAAATTCCACTAAGAATATAAAAGACCAGGCAGGAAGAAACAACCTTAGTGGTTTCAAAGGTTAAGCAAGACTTCTCTGTAAACCTGCAGGGACTATATTATAAACCAAGGTCTTTATACACATTAACCACAAGTGCATTAAAGGGATAGTTCACTGAAAAATGAAAATTCTGTCATTATTTACTCATTCTCAAGTAGTTACAAACTTGTATACATTTCTTTGTTTTGCTGAATACAACGTAAAATATTTTGAAGAATGTTTGAGGCACAGTGGCTCATTGGGTAGCACAATGGGTCAGTCCCCGTTTTGTGGTCAAATGGCCTTTCTGCGTGAAGTTTGCATGTTCTCCATGTATAAGTGTGGCTTTACTCCGGGTACTCTGGTTTCCAGACCAAAAACATGCAAGTTAGGTGAATTGGAGATACCAAATTGCCCCTCTCCCAACCTGTGTATGGTTTAATTGTGTGGATCAACTTGTGTATGGATTAACCAGTTCTTGCCATGAATATAGCCCTAGATAAAGATATTTAGAAAAATGGCAAGAAGAAATGGTAAGAAGAAAGAAAGAAAGAAAGAAAGATTGTTGGTAACCAAGCAGATCTGAGGCACCATTGACTTGCATTGTGAGTGAAAATAATATTATGTAAGTGAATGGTGCCCCAGATCTGTTTGGTTATAATTTTTCAAAATATCTTCTTTTGTGTTCAGCAGAACAAAAAAATTATCCAGGTTTGGAACAACTTGTGGTTAAGTAAATTATGACGGTATTTTAATTTTTCTGTGAACTATCCCATTAACAGTTTATTCTATTACCACTCTACAAGTTATAATAATACACACAATAATACTGATCGCACTTTACTGTACATCAGGTGTCTTTAAATACTGGGTACTGTGAAAAAAACATTTAATACAATGTGCTACTTCTGTACATATGTGTTGCTCTTGGGACTTAATGTACTCAATATTTACATTATTATTTTTAAAAATACTTCAGTAGACCGTGACAAAATATTTTTCTCTAACGCAGTGGTCACCAATCCTGGTCCTGGAGGGTCGGTGTCTCTGCAGAGTTTAGCTCCAAACCCACCTGAAGCACCTTACTTTGGGTTGGAGCTAAACTCTACAGAGACACCAGCCCTCCAGGACCAGGAATGGTGACAACTGCTCTAAAGCATATAGTTTGTATTGTTTTAACATCACACTTACCCCTACAAGTTTTGGTGAGAAGCTGGTGGGTGCAAGCAGTGGAAGCTGTTGAGTGCTATTGGATGGAGATGTTAGTCTTGGGATGTCCTGCAGTCCCATGTTTGGATTAGGTGGGCTTGGAGTAGCACTTGGAGAAGGAATATCTAAAGCAGATAGAGAACTGGTAGAACCGGTTTCAGGCCATTGCTGGGTCGCCTTGTTCTTATTGACATATTTCTCTAAAAGATCCGGCAACTTGACTTCTGGGAAGTTCGGAATGGGAGGATGCGTCTTTACTAAACCACCATTTTCACTTACTGTTACATTGCCTTGATCTGGCAAAGAAGCATTTCCTTCTTTTGAAGTTGGAAGGACAATATCCTTCTTCTCTCCTGAAGTTGCCGCTGTCTCCGCTGGCGTTCTTGAGAAGTTCATGAGGTTTGAGATGATTGACATTCTTTCCAACCTTGAGGAGACTTTTCCAGATGTTTCTGTGGTGTTCTTGTTCTCACCATCATTTTTATCCTCGACTTTTTCCGTACTTTCTTGTTCGCGCCTAGCTGAAAGAGATTTATAAAGCAGGAGATCTTCGGATCTTCTGGATTTTGGATGGTTTTTTGCCTCTTCGTTTTTCCTCTTAATTGCCATGGCTGGAGAGGGGTCTTTTGGCCCCACAGTTTTTCTTGTCCCGAACTTGAATTGCTCTGGATCAAATACCTTCTCAAAGTGATCTTCTTTTATAGCAGGCATGGCAAAAGGAGGTGATGGCATTTTGTTCTGACCGTGTTTCCTAGGTGGCACTGAAAAGGGGGAACAGTGTTCCTTAATGTTACGGATGAACTCTTCAAAATCATCAGAAGTATCAAGCAGATTATCCTCACTTGCAGAACAATCTAGTCGTCTCTCCGTTTTCTTTTTCTTAAAACCTTGGTCCACATCTAACCAACTAGATGGTGTCTTTTTATTTTTGGTGTTGAAGGGAAGATTCTGAGAGGTAAACTGTTGTAGATTCTGGTCAGCTGGTGGTTTCAGTTTTTGTAAGTTAGCATTTGGCATTTTGTCTTTAGTCTTTATGGAGTCCTTAATGTTGGATTCTACGTTTTTAATCTGGATTTCAGTCTTTCTGTCTATTTTGGAAGTCAGTTTATCTGATTTTTTAAGTAATGGAAGTTTCTCCCCTAAAGTCATATCTTTATTTTGAACTGGATCTGGTTTAGAAGCAGCCACTGGATGCGTAATGGCTGCTACTGGCACCTCATCAACTACCTTATTTATTTTGTTTGATTTTATGCACTCCTTGTTCAGAGTTTTACTTGAGTCACCTAACCGAACAGATGTTTCCGAGCTTGGTAGCTTCTCTGATATTGTCTGTTTATCACATTCTTCTTTGTTTTGGACATGATTTATAATCACGGTATCTAGATGGGTAGATGCAGGTATAATTTCAGTTTGTTTTAAATCTTTCACACCATTTTCCACATTTGGTTCCTTGGACTTCATCTCCTGGGTTGCCTCAGGCAAATCCTCTGGAATGACTGAAGTCACAACATTTTCTACATTGTCTTTCTTGGTCTTAATCTTCTGGGGTGTCTCTGGCAAATTCTCTGGAATGACTGAAGTCACAACATTTTCTACATTGTCTTTCTTGGTCTTCATCTTCTGGGCTGTCTCTGGCAAAATCTCTGGAATGACTGAAGGCACATTTTCTACATTGTCTTTCTTGGTCTTCATCTTCTGGGGTGTCAATGGCAAATTCTCTGGAGTTACTGAAGTCACATTTTCTACATTGTCTTTCTTGGTCTTAATCTTCTGGGGTGTCTCTGGCAAATTCTCTGGATTGACTGAAGTCACAACATTTTCTACATTGTCTTTCTTGGTCTTCATCTTCTGGGCTGTCTCTGGCAAAATCTCTGGAATGACTGAGGTCACATTTTCTACATTGTCTTTCTTGGTCTTCATCTTCTGGGGTGTCTCTGGCAAATTCTCTGGAATGACTGAGGTCACATTTTCTACATTGTCTTTCTTGGTCTTAATCTTCTGGGGTGTCTCTGGCAAATTCTCTGGAATGACTGAAGTCACAACATTTTCTACATTGTCTTTCTTGGTCTTCATCTTCTGGGCTGTCTCTGGCAAAATCTCTGGAATGACTGAAGGCACATTTTCTACATTGTCTTTCTTGGTCTTCATCTTCTGGGGTGTCTCTGGCAAATTCTCTGGAATTACTGAAGTCACATTTTCTACATTGTCTTTCTTGGTCTTCATCTTCTGGGTTGTCTCTGGCAAATTCTCTGGGATGACTGATTTCACAACATTTTCTACATTGTCTTTCTTGGTCTTAATCTTTTGGTTTGTTTCAGGCAAATCCTCTGGGATGACTGATTTCACAACATTTTCTACATTGTCTTTCTTGGTCTTAATCTTCTGGGGTGTCTCTGGCAAATTCTCTGGAATGACTGAAGTCACAACATTTTCTACATTGTCTTTCTTGGTCTTCATCTTCTGGGTTGTCTCAGGCAAATTCTCTGGAATGACTGAATTCACAACAATTTCTACACTGTCTTCTTTGGTCTTAATCTTTTGGTTTGTTTCAGGCAAATCCTCTGGGATGACTGATTTCACAACATTTTCTACATTGTCTTTCTTGGTCTTCATCTTCTGGGTTGCCTCTGGCAAATTATCTGGGATGATCGAAGTTACAACATTTTCTACATTGTCTTTCTTGGTCTCAATCTTTTGGTTTGTTTCAGGCAAATCCTCTGGGATGACTGATTTCACAACATTTTCTACATTGTCTTTCTTGATCTTAATCTTTTGGTTTGTTTCAGGCAAATCCTCTGAAATGACTGAAGTCACAACATTTTCTACATTGTCCTTCTTGGTCTTCATCTTGTGGGCTGTCTCTGGCAAATTCGCTGGAATGACTGAAGTCACATTTTCTACATTGTCTTTCTTGGTCTTCATATTCTGGGGTGTCTCTGGCAAATTCTCTGAAATTACTGAAGTCACATTTTCTACATTGTCTTTCTTGGTCTCAATCTTTTGGTTTGTTTCAGGCAAATCCTCTGGGATGACTGATTTCACAACATTTTCTACATTGTCTTTCTTGATCTTAATCTTCTGGGTTGTCTTAGGCAAATTCTCTGGAATGACTGAAGTTACAACATTTTCTACATTGTCTTCTTTGGTTTTCATCTTTTGGGTTGTGTCTGACAAATTCTCTGGAATTACTGAAGGCACATTTTCAACATTGTCTTTCTTGGTCTTCATCTTCTGGCTTGTCTCAGGCAAATCCTCTGGGATGACTGATTTCATAACATTTTCTACATTGTGTTTCTTGATCTCAATATTCTGGGTTGTGTCTGGCAAATTCTCTGGAATGACTGAAGTCACAACATTTTCTACATTGTCTTTCTTGGTCTTAATCTTTTGGTTTGTTTCAGGCAAATCCTCTGGGATGACTGATTTCACAACATTTTCTACATTGTCTTTCTTGGTCTTCATCTTCTGGGTTGTCTCAGGCAAATCCTCTGGGATGACTGAAGTCACATTTTCTACATTGTCTTTCTTGGTCTTAATCTTCTGGGGTGTCTCTGGCAAATTCTCTGGAATGACTGAAGGCACATTTTCTACATTGTCTTTCTTGGTCTTCATCTTCTGGGGTGTCTCTGGCAAATTCTCTGGAATGATCGAAGTCACAACATTTTCTACATTGTCTTTCTTGGTCTCAATCTTTTGGTTTGTTTCAGGCAAATCCTCTGGGATGACTGATTTCACAACATTTTCTACATTGTCTTTCTTGATCTTAATCTTCTGGGTTGTGTCTGGCAAATTCTCTGGAATGACTGAAGTTACAACATTTTCTACATTGTCTTCTTTGGTTTTCATCTTCTGGGTTGTGTCTGACAAATTCTCTGGAATGACTGAAGTCACAACATTTTCTACATTGTCTTTCTTGGTCTTAATCTTCTGGGTTGTCTTAGGCAAATCCTCTAAAATGACTGAATTCACAATATTTTCTACATTGTGTTCTTTGGTCTCAATCATTTGGGTTGTATCAGGCAAATCCTCTGAAATGACTGAATTCACAACATTTTCTACACTGACTTCCTTGTTCTCAATCTTCTGGGTTGTCTCAGGCAAGTTCTCTGAAATTACTGCAAAGTTTTTTTTCTGAGAAAAGCTGGACTGCTCACTGTCTTTGGTACTTGGTTCAGTAGCTGTGTAATGACCCATCTTTGGTATTATAGAAATTTCATCTCCCTCACCAACGGTACGTTTTTCTTTCTTAACCTTTCCTTTTTTAACAGGAGGACTCTCTTCAACAAGATCCAATTGGGCATCTGGTATTACTTGGACATCTGATTTAGTCGGTTGTTTTACGGACTGCAAATCTTTTTCCGCAGGCAATGTGACTGCGGCTTTGGCAGCCTCTGATTTTTCAACCTCCATTTCAGAGGTGGCTTTTGGTTGTTTCTGAACAATTTCCAATGTACCATTTTCACTTTCAGATTTCAGAGAGGCTTTGGGTGAATGGGGCAAATTTGTCATCTTCTGCCCTTTTTCTGTTTTTGTAACTGAAGCTGTAGTTTGCTCTGCTTTCCTAAAATCTCTCCTGGATTTGGTGGGACTTTTGAGACGCGTTACTGTTGGCAGAGCTTCACCCCCCTCCTTAATAGGACTTTTCAGTTTAGGCTCTGAAGATGGACTCCTGACCACAGCATTTCCTGTGGTGTAGTCAGATTTGCCATCACCAACAGGACCGTTAACCAGGAATGACTCATTTTTGTCTAAGTTAGTAAGTGGTGGTGATGATGGCTGACATGACTCACTTTCTCCATGTTCAACTTCTGCATCTGAAGTCTGTTTCAGAAGCCCCGGTGGTGTCGTTCGAGTTGGCTTCCTTCCTGTCAGTGACGCATCATTCTTCAATTTTCGAGGACTTTTTGGCCCACTTGTCTGGGTTTCGTTTGTAGGCTTCTTCTTTTCAACGCTGCTCTCTGATTGGTCTGTGGCATCAGTTTTGTCATGCGTAGTGGTTTTGCTTTCAGCATCACCTGATTTGACTTTTGCCTCAGTTGTTTTAGTCTTTGAGTACTGAAAACTACCCTTTAATGTCGGACTGATGGCAGATGGCTGTGTTTTTGGCTTTTGGTTATCTTTAGATACTTTGTTAAATTTTAGCTCTGTGGTTAATTTTGCATTCCTTGTTGAAGGTGGGGGAGATGGGGATTTATCATCAGTGGATGAACTTCTCAGACGACTTTCTCGTTTAAGATTTGGCAGCTCTTTGGTGGGTGAAGGTAATTTTGGTGTTACAGAAGCATCCGCAACATTCCCGCCTTCCACTGACTTAGTTGGTGACATTTTCCGTTTTGGACTTATTGATCCTCCTTCGTTTTGAAGTTTAAGTGAAATCTGATCTTCAGATTCGGGAGACAGAGAAGCTACTGTATCATCCTCCACCACTTTCTTTGGTTTTGTCAAACTCGCTGGTGTTATTTTCTTTGGAATTTTTGTCTTGTCGACTGATTTATTGAAAGAAAATGACGACTCCTTTGCTGTTGGAGATTTCAACTCTTTTTGATCTGACTGTTTCTGTAAAATCCTCCCTACTGGAGGCACTTCTTTCTTTGTTGCCTCAGAAATGTTTTTAATTCGAGACATCACTGCTTTTGTTTTAGGAACAACTTGCGGTGGAGGGCCCTTAGCTTTATTTCCTCCATGTGGTCCACTGGCTGATCTGTCCGTACGTTTTAAAGGCGTAGATGAGTTCTGACTACTCATCAAAGTAATTAACGGTCCCTTAGGACTTGACATTTCAACCAAGTCTGATTCCTGCCTGATCTCTTCTGTGATATCTGTTGAGGGGACAGTAGGACTCTCCACGTCCTTTTCCAGAGGGTCTTTAGGCACAGAAATAGTTTCCTCTCTCACTGGCCCATGTGTCTGTTCAGTTGATTCATTGACACTTACAATCTTAACATTTGGTAATCTGCAGAAAGTTGACAAAAACAAACATATCAGCAATGCTAAGAAACGACTACAAAAAATGGATGCATCACTGCAACATTTTCAGATTACCAGATGCATCACATCAATGACCAATGTTTAATAAAGGTTTTCAAAACACATCACAGATGAGCCATTCCATGCAGACATAGTTCATCTCAGATTATTTCTAATCATTTCCCATAACATGTTTGGCTACATTTCTAACCATATGATCATCTCAAATGTCTTACAAATGGCTTAAAGCATGACAGAAACCATTATCACTGAAATGCACAGAACATTATAATTACTCACATACAAGCAAAGTAATTGCCGGAGACTTGCACACTTTGCTCAGAGATTTTTTGTATCTTCTCACAAAGCGTAACATGCCATCATAGCAATTATTTACTATAAGTAAAGTTTGAATCATAATAAAAGCAGACACAAGCAAAACTGTTATACACATTAAAGTGATCGCATGCTGTAAAAGTATAAAATAATCATGCACACATCACACACAGCACATGACAAGTTATATCATCTAATGAGATAATCGACTTAAGTGCACTGCAAAAAATGATTTCTTACTTAGTATCTTTGTGTCGTTTTAAGTACAAAATAACTAAAAATTCTTAAATCAAGATGCATTTTCTTGATGAGCAAAAAAGAAAATAAGTCTAGTTTTTAGATAAAAAAATATAAAATTTGCCAATGGTGTAAGAACAAAAACTTTGCTTTACCCCACTGGCAGATTTTTTGTTGTTACTTGTTTTAAGCACAAATTCACTTAAATCACTTAAAAAGCAAAAAAGCTTTGAGTATTTTTTATGTTTCATAGAAGTCTTCACCAAAACTAGAGATTCCGAAAGACGGAAAAGTTAAAGGAACTTTTCATTTTAAATTAAAGGAAAAGTTGTTCCTCTAGCTCAGTGGTAGAAATAGTGTTTGCAGTGCAAATGGTTATGGGTTCGATCCCACACATACTTATAAAATGTATACCTTGTAATGCACTTTAAGTCACTTTGGGTAAAAGCGTCTCCCAATTGCATTTACAATAAAATCAGTGCATTGATTAGCTATCATTTATTTCTTAATTTCCCAAACCTCTTAACATATGCAGAGATCTCACTCTATAGAAAGATCTGAGAGTCATTGTTCATCCTATATTCATGAGAAATTCATGGGAAGCTAAGTATCACATTGCATGCACACAGTAATCCGGATTGTAAAGGGTAAACAAAGCACCCGCTGCTCAGTAACGCATAGCATAGGAAATAAAAAACAGTGCAGTGTACTTACAATTTCACCTTAACCTGGATAGGTTGCGTAACATCCAAGTTTGCCTCACTTTGGGACTCGATTTCGGCTTCTTCCCCATCTAAGCTTGACTGAGAACCAACGTATACTCTTTTAGCAAATACTTTCTCACTTTCTGACAATCTCAAGCTCCTGCGTTTCTCTTCAAAGCTCTCAGCATTGAGGACATTAGCATTGAGACTCTCTCGTGTGTCCGATTCCGGTGCTTCTGATTTCTTAAATGTCCGTACGGTCACTGTGTCCGGAGGCTCCGGTGCTCGAAATAGACCAGATGTACCGATAGCAGCTGTAACAGAGTCAAAAAGACTCTCGGATGGGCTTGCCGGTGCAAATTCAGAGGAGAGTGAGTCAGTAATTGAGCTCTCGCTCTCTTCTTCTGTCAGGTGAGTTTCCGCCCATACGGCTATGTGCACTTGACCAGGTGAGGGCGGAGGATGAGGCGTTAACTTCTCCTCTGCCTCGGGGGAAGTGGTTTTTATTGAGGAGACCTCATTATTGCTGTTGTTACTGCTCAGTTTGCGAGATTTCCGTCGGCCACTGTTTTTCTTACCCATAATGTCTGTCTCTTCTTCTTTTCCAGGTTGACTGTCAGAGGACAAAGGGCTGGAATTCGAACCGAGGGTTACCCCGACCAGC
This sequence comes from Misgurnus anguillicaudatus, assembly GCF_027580225.2. Classification (NCBI taxonomy): domain Eukaryota; kingdom Metazoa; phylum Chordata; class Actinopteri; order Cypriniformes; family Cobitidae; genus Misgurnus; species Misgurnus anguillicaudatus. The sequence continues at coordinate 32,543,737 of NC_073343.2, forward strand.
GCCGTGTAACTCCCTTTGCCTAGGGTGGTGGGTTTCAAAACTGTCTTTTTAATCTCTGTTCCCCCTGAGACTACATGAGACTTTGGCGAATCAGAAGTTTGTATAGAAGTTTCTGTACTCAAAGTTGAGCCTGTGATGTCAAGGCACGTCTCCTCCAGATACACCCGGAGCTTCTTGCCCGCCTCTGTCACCACATAATCAGTTTTTGCATCGCTGCATGCCTCAACACTGCTCACCTTGACCACTTCCACCTCCCTCACGCTACCTCGTCCGCTACTGCCGCTGTCGGCAAAAGGTAAGTCTCCTGCGTCTGCGTCTTCGCTGTGCGTGCTGGGGCTTCGTCTTTTCGCTGCCCAAAATACTGAATCCTCAAACTCTTTGTTTACAAAAAAACTGGAAGGCTGTTTTGGTTCCTCTGATGCTGTGGATTTGATTGGGCTGTTTGCCTGTGATGACGCATTTTCATCCTTGTCATCAGATGTCGACTTGCTTTTTTTCCTCCGAGATAAAGTTCCAAAGAGATTTCCGATACGGTTAAAAACTCCGATCTTCTCCTCAGAACTCTGTGAGAACAAGAAAGAGACTTTGTCAAGAAAAATAAGCACCCACATGAATACAGATTTACATAATTATTTCAATGGAAATAGATGCCTATTGATCAATATACAGCATTGCAGCCATGCTAAAATCCACACTATAGTAACAGATATAAGGCAAAGCACCTGTTTGCAACATCAATGTGTAGTACAAATAGTTGAATGTCATTTCTGTTGCATATTAAATACTGTTATGTCATGGTTTAAACCATTCAGCAGAAGACAGAACTTGACAATTTATGGAGGTTTGTATCCTTTATAACTTTACTGTGTAGTAACCGTTTTAAAAAACATTTGTAAATGCTGCTGTGCCTAACAACGGCCTTTAGCCATGATGACTATAGATAAAGATGGCAACACATAATTTATATGGGGCGTGATTAGGGTGGGGGGGAACAAATTCCAGTTAACATTATTACAATGGTTTCTATGGGGGAAATAAGGAAAGCATAATTCAATCAATTTGGCTTTGTCTATAAAAAATGTGTTTTTACACTTAAAGCAAAAAAAAATGCAGAACAGAAAGGAAACCTGAGTTTTCATGTTACCAGCTAACCAAATAAAGAAGGAAGTCTGTTTTGATAACAAGCAATTCAACAAGACGATAAGATACGACTGTGGAATTTCACATTTAACTCTGTGTATGACTCACGCAAATAAATTTAGTCAATGAGGTTTTCCCTCCAAAAACATCAGACTGAATCGATACATCATGGTCAGTGTTTTAGCTACTACTGAAATATCAATTATGTTTATAAACAAAAAAAGAAAAAAGTTCAAAAAGGTAAAACCCTGATGAGAGTATTTAACATAAATACCAATAATTTACCCCCATGAAAATGTTGATGTCTTTCTTTGTTTAGGTTTTTTTTTTTTTTTTGAGGAGAACATTCCAGGATTTTTATCAATTTAATAGATTTTATTGGACCTCAACAGTTTACAGTTTCAACGCAGTTTAAAATTGCAGTTTCAACACAGCTTCAAATGGGTCTGAACGATACCAAATAAGGCATCTTTATTTAGCGAAATGGAAACGGCTCTTATTTAAACCACAACTTCTCGCCTTGCACTAGCCGTGCGATGCGCCAGCGCGACCTTACGTATTGCGTAAGGACGTCGAAAGGTCACGCATGACGTATGTGAAACTACCACTCTAGAGTTTACAAGTGTGGTTTCACATTTGTGACGTGTGACCCTTTCGACTTGAATAGGTAATACGTAAGGTCGCGCTGGCGCATCACACAGCTAGTGCAAGATGAGAAGTTGTGGTTTAAAAGTGCATATTTGTTGAAAATGAAAATCGTTTGCCATGTTACGTAAAAACGTCAGTTTGGAGCTAGGGCATGCACAGAAGGAATCGTCCGTGGAGCCAGAGGTGGAGACGCGGTATCAAACTTCCGCCCAAACGCTTGCGCGCCCAATTCAACCACGCCAATCATAACGATACCCCTTCTTTCTATAGCATCATATTACTAACTAAAATAAAACTTATCAAATGAACATATTAACAACTTGGTAGCAACTACCTTAAAGGACTAAAACCATCTTTCTGAAAATTTTATTGGAAGTGTAAATATTTTTTATTTAGAACCGAGTCCCGTTTGGTTTGCATGGAGAGGACGGGGTTTATGACTCGTACTGCAGCCAGCCACCAGGGGACAATCAAAGAGCCAGCGGCTTCACTTTTTAAGATGTATGAGGCACACCTGAGTTCAACCTTCTGCCAGAGACACATGTTTTGAATAGAGGTCGACCGATATGTCTTTTTCTCTGGCCGATGTCGATATTTAGAAATCAGGGCAGCCGATGGCCGATATGTTTGGCCGATTTTCTATATGTACATAATAATCAAAATGTTCTCATCATTAGCAGATATTTTAAATGTAAAAATGTCACTATTTAAGTCAAAGTATTTAAAAAAATTATGACTGGTCTTTCTGAAGAGTTTTACAACCTCTTCTGCACCATGCATTTATCAGACACAGATATTACCTGATAATCTGGTGTCATCATCTATGATCAGTTTTTTACCATGGCTTTTATTGCTTTGTAGGATAAAATCCTTATTTGATAGACCTGATAAATTATTTATTCATCATAAAGTTAACATAGTGAATGTCTATGTTTTTTAGTTGAGACTGTTATTTAGGGCAAATCTTTCTAAACAAATTTACATTCTCATTTCTGAGGCGCTATAAGTGACGTCTTGTGAGTTTAGTGTTGGGACAGATCTGTTGTTTCAACCGTGTATTCAAACGAATCGGTTCAAAGGAGTCACTTCGCGAATCGGACGCGTTGTGTGCTAATCCAGGCTGAGCAGCGCAAAACTGTAAACAAAGTGTTACTGTAACAACACGAAAAACATTTCCTCGCTGGATATAATTTGGTCTTCCGACCTTTCGCCATCGTGTTAGTTTTGTTTTGAGTAATAAAAGCACGAAGACAGTTTAAGACAGAAAGGATGCGCGCGCGGCTCTGCTCTCTCTGTCACGCAAACAAAGATCATCATCACTCATTAATCACATGAAATGAGCCTAATCTTTGCACAGACAGTGCACCGCGAGACATAAGCCCGTCGCGCTGTTGTACTGGCTGCTTAATTCGCGCGATCCCACCATCGTTTGCTAAAGCTGTTTGTGAACAAGCCACGGCTGCACACACACAGGAGCGATATGCTTGCAGCAAGAGGCAGCGTCACGAGTTCTACAACAACGCTTAGGTGCCCGCAGATGCGTCTGCCTATTAATCGGCCTAATTTTGCAGCAAAATCGGCCAAAGCCGATTTTTTAAAATATGCCAAAAAACGGCCAATTAATCGGCCCGGCCGATAAATCGGTCGACCTCTAGTTTTAAAGTAGTCCAAAGCACATGTGTAAACGTTCTATCCCCTACTTTGCATACGGGGAGGGGAACAGAAGCTTTCTTTGCATTTAAAGAGACACACAAAAACAGCACAAATCAAATGGCCATGTTCAACATCGTATAATTTAAGATCTGTTGTTGTGTATTTTGAGCTGAACCTTCAAAGACACATTCTGGGGATACCAAAGACTATTTTAATATTGCTGAAAACACCTATGTTAGGGGGCCTTTAAGAAAGTGTTGTATTCCTTTAATCATGTATAATCACAAATAATCATAAGGAATTACAAAAAAGGCTTGAAACAAGTCCTTAAATATCCTCTTTACGATCTGATTGTTTTAAAATCTTAACATTAAAGCCAATGAAACTAACAGGCTTGTAAACCACTGAGTGATGTGCAACAGGACAGAACATACAATCACCTGAGGACAAGTGGAAACACACCTGGACATTACATTCATGTCAGTACATCACCGAAAATTATACATTATTATAACGGTACAAACATCCCCCATGTAAAAATACTGTAGTATACTTATAATCAATGAATAAACTGTATACTGTAGTACACTTTAACATTTACAATGGTAAGGTTTAAAATCACTAAAGTATCTAAGAACTTACTACAGTACTATAATACACTACAGTATTGAGTTATGTGGCATTACCTTAACAAACATTTACCATAGCCTTTCCACATTACCATAAAACACAGTTACAAATAGAAAAACTTCTTACGTTTGAAGAAAATCCGGTATTAATATCCTTTCATTACAATAACTATAGTAACTAAGTGCAGGATCTTTGTACTAAGTTACCATGGTATAGCTTAAAGTTAGCAAGTAAATACTTTAAACACTGTGAGTCATTAACGTTACAATTGGTAGCGCCACGTTGACAGCATCATAAATTCAATAAGCCAAGAGCAATTATACCCAATAAGACATGCATAACACCCCACGAGCACCTGAGGTGAGATGACTAACCTCACATCCTGGCCAATTCCCCGTTAATAATAGATGTTATCTTCCTCGACATGTTGAGGATCTGCTTTCTCTGAAACATATGCCTCCCTGTCGCGGTATCTCCACCCCTCAAACAACTCCCACAAACTGAGAAGAAAGGGTGTGCTCGAGTTCACGCAGCGCTGCGCAGAGCGATCAGCGTATGACATCAAAGTACCGCGAGGGCGATTGATAAACTCTGCTCTCGCGGTACTTTGATGTCAACTGCTGCGCAAAGCCGGAAACAAGGCTGCGTTTCAATCCCGAGGCTGGTCACTAGCTAGACAACATTTTTACAGCAAAGAGCGAGATTTGATTTAACGTAGGCGCCAAAATTTAAGAGTGCATTTCAAGGAAATATATGCCCGTATTTTCCTCACAAACGACGTAGGCTGTTATGGTTTGTTTTGGTACGTGCACCAAAATTCCCTAAGTTACCAGCATTTTAGCGTCATAAATCAGCATAAAAATTAATTACGTTAAACGTTTATCCGTTTTAAATAAAAACTCCTTACCATTTTTATTTCAGCTGTAGACCAAGATGAGAAACGCGTATATTTTTATATTCTTTAAAAAAAAATACGTAGCAACAGATCTCAAAATCACTGCAGTCCAAAGTTCTCCCCAATAAAAGACATGACAGACTCGCTTCCCGCATCTTATATATCCACTTCCATTGTTTTCAATCGATGTTCAGTCTGCCGTCTGCTCGCTGTTCAGCCCGAGACTGCGCTCGCCGGAGAAATGACAAACTTTTTGAAGAAGTTGAAATCATGGTTTGTTTACTTTGGTGGCACCGCTCCAGAGCTATTGCAGGTTCTGCCACACGTAAAAGCATGCTCACGGTAGAGCTGTTGTGTAACTGGCAAAGTTAAACAAATTCATTCATAGTGAATGTATGGAGAGCTACCAGAAACAATGCCACACCCTTCCTCTCTCCAGCATAACTCTAAAAACAGACCTCTCTGGATATTAACGACACGAACAAACAATGAAACACTTCAGTGTTAATATTAATTAGTCACTTTATTAAAATATGTGGGGATCTTATTAATCATAAGCCATTATAAACACTTCAGTCATTATATACTGTATATAAAGCACACGTTTAATATGTTACTATATTTATTACTTTTTACAAAAGTTCTTAAAATAAACATTTAATAGCCTACAAAGAAGACTACCTCCAATACAAAACAATATAATGATTCAATATAATATATACAATGTAATGATTGATTATACAGTGAATTTCTTATTGCTATTGTTTTAAATGCACACTGCTTATCTTATTTATATTGTATACACTCTAAAACAGCTGTGTTATTTTTGACCCATGTTGGGTAAATACTCGACAGACCACACGGTTGGGTTAAAATTGTACCAATGCTAGGTTGTTTTAACCCAGAGGTGCCCAAACTAGAGCCTTAATTTGGCCCATGATGCCACGTGAGATAAGTAAAAAGGATAAACGTCATTGAAGCAGAGGTTCATATTTCTAATTAAACATTTTCTAAAATATAACACTTTTTTTTATTTGTACATTACAAAAATTTAAATTTAAATTAAATGCAAGGAATTAAAATAAAAGTTTTTTTATGTACATGCATACTTGCAGGTGTATAGTATGCATCACAAACTTAATGAACTTGGGTACTATAGGCTAATAATGGAGAGGTCGAGTGAGGGCACACAGACAAAAGAAAATGTAAAAATGAAACAAGGCTGCATTTCAATCCCGAGGCTGGTCACTAGCTAGACAACATTTTTACACCAAAGAGCGAGATTTTATTTTATGTTAGATCAGTAGACGCCAAAATTTAAGAGTGCATTTTAAGGAAACAAAAGCCCATATTTTCCTCACAAACGCGTAGGCTGTTATGGCTTGTTTTGGTACATCCACCAAAATTAACTAAGTTACCAGTATTTTAACGCTATAAATCAGCATAAAAATTATGTTAAACTTTTACTCGCTTTAAATAAAAACTCCTTACCATTTTATTTGGCCCATCATGCCACGTGAGATAAGTAAAAAGGATGAACGTCATTGACGCAGATGTTCATATTTCTAACTAAACATTTTCTAAAATGTAACACTTTTTGTTTTATTTGTACATTACAAAATGTAAATGAAATGAAACGCAAGGAATTAAAGTGAATGTTTTTTATGTACATGCATACTGTCTTGCAGGTGTATGTATAGCATGCATCATGAACTCAATGAACTTGGGTACTATAGGCTAATAATAGAGAGGTCGAGGGAGGGCACACAGACAAAAGAAAATGCAAAAATGATTAGCAAAATGACTTCTTTTGTACAACAGTTACCTTTGAAAATAAAACTGCATTAGTTATGCATAAACAGAGTAATGTTTGCTTATTTTTTTTATATTAGATTAATATAACACAGCAACATTTACTTACTTACTTAACTGTTGGATTATTATAACACATTATTGCATAACAACAACACAACATTGAGTCATTTTTAACATTTATAGCATGTTTTTTGTCCAATATTTACACAACATGGGTCAAAAATAACCCAGCCATTTTTTAGAGTGTATATTGTACCTTTTGTTTTCGTTTAATTTGATTAGATTTTCTGGTTTATTCTGTACTGTATACTCATTATTTTATTATTTGTATAATTTATTGTGTCTCATGCTCCTGTACACTGTCTTTTTTTAAGAGAAATTTACAAAACAAGAACTTCCTTTCATATAACAATTTGAAAAATTAAATTTGAAAATAGCACACATATGCAGTTTTATTAAAATATTTGTTGCCCATTTGTGTTGAGAATGTGATTCATGGTGAACCACATCAGTCACATGATGTCACATGCGTGCTTGTTGTCATACCACCTCGGGTTTGGCCTAACCTTTTATTAATTGGACATCTGCAGTCCTAAGCAAAAGGCAATGCTACTTTGAAACTATTGTGTTATTTGTGAGCATTTGGGCACGTACTGACACAAACATGATCAAATGAATTTAACATGACACTGAAGTTAATGCTTTGTAGATACAGATCATGTTTGTTTTGTTTCAGCAATTGTCTGTAGAACAGGAATCTGTGTTTGATGTTTTCTGAAATGTCCCTTCTAAATCTGCTAATTTTTATTGATGTTAACCCAGTGAATCACATCTATTTATCCAATGCTTACAGTACACTGCAGATGCATAAGCACAATGAACGGTTTTTAAGATTGCATTAAGACATTAAGCAACCAAGCAGATCCATCTGTTTATTTAATGAAGAACGCAGTATTTTAGATCAAAGCCATCTGCTAAATTAAAAGTATCTTTGAAATAACTTTAAGATAGTGGTTATAGCTATTCAAAAGGACATGTGTTTTATTTTTTTTGGCATTTGATGGAGGTTTCTTTACAGAGAGATACATTCTTAAAGTTTTTCTCAAGGTCAGTTCTCAAATACTTTGTTTGACTATACTCTTAACGTCTCATACATCATACATCAAATTTACCTGTCCAATTATATTCTCAGCTCATGTTACCAAAACCATTTCAAACAATATTTCATTTCTATTGTTTAAGTAATGAGTAATAGGACAAAAGGCAGACTACTTACTTAGGTTACCACAAAAACATAAAAAGTATATGTATGTGGACGAGTCATATTACAGAAAGAGTATCTACTGTACAATACTGTCTTTTATGTTTTGTTTTTGTCTTATATGTCTGTCCTACAGTCACTTATGCTCATTCTTTTGATCTGTACAGCAACAATGATGATGAATGATTTTGCCTGTGCTGCCCCCTGCAGGCTCATTAAAGACATGCATCTAAAACTATGCACAAACTGTAAATCTCGCTGTTATTCACTAACGTCAAACAAATATGTGACCCAGACTGTAGAAACCCAGTTTAAGTCTTTTTTTTAATTTTCTGTTTTATAAATAAAAGCATCCTACATAATAAAGGGACATTGTGTGAAACCTTGATACATTTAAAGGAAAACACCACAGTTTTTCAATATTTTACTATGTTCTTACCTCAACTTAGACAAATTTATACATAACTATCTTTTTTCAATGCGTGCACTTAATCTTTGTACAACACGTTGTGACTGTGTTAGCATTTAGACTAGCCCCATTCATTCCTTAGGATCCAAACAGGGATGAATTTAGAAGCCACAAAACACTTCCATGTTTTCCCTATTTAGAGATTTTTACATGAGTAGTTACACGAGTAAGTATGGTGGCACAAAATAAAACATGGCGATTTTTTAAGTGGATAAAAATGAGAAGGTCAAAGTGCACTTAGTACTGCAAACTAAGTGCTCTTCCACCATACAGTATAGTTCTCATTTTTATCCGCTTAATAATTGCCACGTTTCATTCTGTGTCACCATACTTACTCGTGTAACTACTCATGTAACAGTCTTTCAATAGGGAAAACATGGAAAGATTTAGTGGCTTCTAAATTCATCCCTGTTTGGATCCTAAGGAATGAATAGGGCTAGGCTAAATGCTAACACATTCACAACGCGCTGTACAAAGATTAAATGCACACATTGAAAAAAGATACGTATGTATTAATTCATCTAAGTTGAGGTAAGAACTTAGTAAAATATTGAAAAACTGTGGTGTTTTCCTTTAATATTGACAGAGTACGGTCATGTCAATGTGAAATCAATGACTGAAATCAAACTTTGATGCTCCAAATCTCATCATTAGATTATGACTTTAACCTGGATTTGACATGGTCACATGTGATAAGTTTACCAATAAAAGTATATTGTTGTGTTCATATAAGCTATAACAAGCAAGTTACAGTTCTACTTTGTATAAAATTTGAGTTTACAAAAATGACAGGACAAACATTTCTCTCTAGGATGTACAGAAAAACAACCTCCCAAAAATTTCAGACAAGATTCAGAGTCTGTGTTTGTCTCATTGTTCAGTGAGCTGTGACCGCTGTAATCTGACTCACCGATGAAAGCAGAACAGAAGCTGCCATGGGCTTAAGTCAACTAATATTATCATAGGAAATAAAATCGACCTGCTTTACAGTACATTTAACTTTAGTAATTGAGATAGATGTGTGCTGATTCCAACAGGAGAATAAAAACACTTTATTAAATTAATTCATATAAGGATTAAAATGCATCTTAACAGGTCCCGCACCTATAAAGTAAACAAATAGAAACAGCAGCAGGTTGATCAAAAAGTATTTTTGTGCTTACCTTCCTGTGCTTGTGGGATATGAACGATGAGTCTTGAAGTGAAGCGAGATCCAGGCTGTTGATTGAATTATTACGAGAGCGCACAGGAGTGGGGCAGGTATCAGTCATAAAACCGTCCTCCGTCTGGATGCTCATCTGATCAAAACTCCTACAGAACAGAGTAGCAATTGTTACTGTAGTTTGGAAGAGAAACGATGCCCTACTTTGCAAATAAGAAAGTAACAGATCACGACTGAGGCCACAAGGGGGCTGTATTGTCCTACAAACTCAAGACCATTTCCAAAATCTTTTTTTTTTTAATAAAAGATAAGATTAGAATAGATTTCTTTATTGTCTTTGTACCAACATGCAATGAAGTTATGTGATTCAAGTTTAAAAAGTTAAACTTTAAAGTTTAAGTTCAAAGACACAAAAAGTGAAAAAAATATTAGTTATATATATATGTGATTCTCACGAAACCATTGAAACACCACGGCACTAATGATTTTAGCTTTAAAATGTGTAATATAGTAACATTAAAAAACATCAGAATTAACACAATACTGTGTTCTATCTTGCACAATGTGTGATTTCAACATAAGAATTTATAATTGGAAATTTTATCTCATTTTCTGCTGAAATTCTCATTACCGCAATGTGTCCGGCTGTGTTTGAACATGCGTTATGTTGTAATTTAATCAAATTAACACAAAAATATTAAGAAAAAAAAAAAGGATGTTTTGCTAGACTACTTTAGATGACAGAAAAATATTTACTGAATATTCATGTATAATAATAATGAAGAAAAAGTAGGAAAATGATGTGTCCATGCCTGATGTTCTCATCCTCCGCAACACTTTTTGAGAACAGTTTAAGCACACATACAGAATTTTAATAAAGTTTGATTTTGAGTGACCAAGCACATGGACCAGTTACTTCAAGATGGCTACCAGGTAAGATCATTTTTTTACAGTTAATTTGAAATATTGTCTTGTCAGAATGCTTACACGACATTTTGATTATCATTACCGCAAGAGATGCTTATTAAATGTTAATTTAATTAATAGAAGCATAATACTTTTTTTTAAAATGCATGTGCAGAATCTCCAAATTATGTTCTTTCAGGTTTGTCATGTCATTTTGAAAATATGTCAGTGTTGATGTTTTCTGACTGTTGCGGTAATGAGATTTTTTAGGACTAATTTTTTTAATTATGTTACAAAAAGTGTTAAATGATAAGTAAAAGTTTTTAAATTAATGTTCCCATTTACTCCAGACTTTGTTTTTCAGTGTCTGGTAGGGAAAAAAGTAAATTTAAGCAATTTTTAAATTTTCATGCTTGACATTTTTAAAACCAAGTTTTCGTGAGAATCACCCAAATATATGAAGAGTTTCGTTGCAAAACGAGATAAATCTCATTTTTTGGTTGTGCATTCCAATTAATATCAATGCAACTGCAGTTGGTTTGTTTTGATTTAAACCTTCATAACTTAAAAAATACAGCTAAGTAGCACATTAAAAATAAAATAATAACATGATAAAATAATAATAAACATGTTTTGACAAAAATGTTAAAAAACTGGATTTATCTCGTTTTGCAATGAAACTCTTCGTATATATATATATATATATATATATATATATATATATATATATATATATATATATATATATATAGTATATAGTATTAAAAACAAGGCTTTTTTTATTAGAAATTAAACACATTTTACCCCAAAACCAAGAGAAAAAAGTCATAACTGTCATATAAAAACACATTATTAAACACACATTATTAAACACTTTGTCTTTATAACTCGGATCAGTTTCATGACACAAAAGCAACAAAAGTGGCTGGTTCTCAAATTAATATTCAGCAAAATTTACTTCAGATAAAAACTGCTACTATAAAAAATATTTTTATGTCCCAGTAGGCTAAATTATTTTAGCCATATGGACCTATGTGAGTTCTTACATGAGGTTTGCAATGGTTGAGTAATTTGCTTGTTTTACAACACATAACCACCAGGGAGCAGACGGGGATTCACTTTGTAAAGTTGCCCAAGGCACCCTTACGAAAACTAACCATGGTTTTATTGTGGTAAAAGTGTAGTAACCATGTTTATTTGTTGTATTGTTTAGCACTAGCAAACCCATGGTTATTTTGTACCATGTTTTTTAGGTATAACTGTAGTAAAACTATTGTTAATTTCTGTAAGGGAGCATCCAAATACCCACACTTGTGGTCTTGAGCGTGTGTACGTGTCAGTAAAGTAAGTGTGCAAGACTGTCCCATGTCTTAAAACTGGCAAAGTGCAGTGCCCTTTACCCACACTAAACCCACACTATCTCGAATACAGCTTCAGAGTGGTATTCAAGATTAAGCATATCCCATCATGCATCATGTTCTAGATGTAAATCGTGAGACTTTTGCCCAAACGTCACGAGATGTCGCTGACACTTTAAATTTAATATAGCTGCATGCACAAAATGAAGAGTTTTTTGGATTTTTTGAAAGATTAAGTGTAGATCATAATCTTTAAGTTCAGCAAATGTTCATTTCAGAGTGTTTATGTATTCAAAGAAATATTTTAAGTAGCCTAAATAAACAACTAATACGTTTTGGTGTAAATTGCTGACACTACCTGGATTGACATTTTTAAACTTGTGTCCCATTCGGTGAATATTTCTACATGCACGCTTGGGATCTTCACGCCCACTAGAACACTTGGAAAAAATAGAGGAAATATTTCATGTAAGTAGTCAAGTGGTCAAGTGCAAAGACTGCAAGTGTCTATAGTTTTAAGACTTCTTGCATATTTAATTCACTTGCAGAGGAGCTCAGATCCTTCAAGATCCATTAAGACAGACTTTTAGAGTTTTGAATGTGAGCTCTTCATATCCTGCATGTTTTGCTCTCAGCTTATTGTTTTCTCCCACTGAAAATCCTTTGGGAAGCATCACATCTGTATTACTGTATGTAAGTAAAGATCTGAGTAAACTTGACTTTTATAAAAACACACAGGACAGGTAAACACTTTCAAATACGTATGTCTGATTTACATCTTAGTTTAGATAACAAAAGCAAAAGATTTTCTGCTGGATGCATTTCTTTTAAAATACAAAGTACATTCACCTTTTCAAAATTACACTTTGTGACCTTTAGACAACCGCTCAGATGAAAATGATAAAAATGCTCTCGGTCAGGTTTGAAAGAGCTCAGAAAAGTTTGCACAGAAATGAAATCTGGAGTATTTTGGTTTTTCCAAATAAAACATCTCTGACTCACTTCTACAGACAACTCGCATGAATTATGAAATATCTAAAAAAAAATCTAAATCATGTTGTTTATGTAGCATGAATCAGACTTAAAACCGAAAAAGGGTTCAAACTTGCAATTTCCTCTTCGACTGTTTGTGCCCTCCAGGCAAAATTACAAATACATGATCTGGCATGTGTGTTTTTAAGGTAAGCATGATTTCAGAGCTATGGACGTTACAAAAATCCAGCTGCAAAGCCTACAGGTTTTTATATTTAGTCAAAGTTCGTATCTTCAAAAGTCACAGACATTTTTTAGTTTGCACATTAGCACTATTTTTTTTAAATAAAAGAGATATTCAGAGAAAGGCGAAGGTTTTAGCATCAGGTCTCTATTCACCTCAAATCCAATGTAATTGTGCAAAGCTCCAAAGTCCAAGGGAAACAAGCATATAAAATATATCACCAATTTAAATAAGTATAAACAAACAGTAAAACTATCACAATATTAATGTATTGTGACCCAGATAAACAAAACATTACACATTGTCAAGTCTCTGTTTATTTCCACCCCTACTGTTGTAAAATTAAAGATATGACACGTTATGTGTCAATGTCTATATATATTTAATGTGCAGTTTTGCTCATAAACTGACTAATCCTGTTACACAACCTTGACTGGTTAAATGATTCTAGAAATCATAAAATATTATTACTATAACTCCAATGTTAAAGCAGCTGCAGTTTAAATGACTCACACATTCAACAAAGGCACAGACGTGGCTGGAAACCGAAAAGTGTTGTTGGGACAACATATAAATTCTGTACGAATGTATGTGCATGTGACCTGTTACAAAATGTGATTATTGTATATATATAGGCGTAATATATGCATGGTTAAAATTTGGATTTTGGAAACCAGTATTAGGACTTCACGGTATTATGGTGGCTGACATTTGATGTTTCATTGTGGTGTAGTGTTACACTGACAAAGCATCTGATATATGCTACCTTTTGAGATAAAATGCCCTGTATGTTTTGGGATGTGACTACTGCAAATATGGACATTGCGATGTCAGCGCTCACACAGTATCTGTCAAAAATAGGCTACTCTTGAATTTTCTCTAGTATATCATCATCTTATGTGTGCTATTAATGACTACACCACATAAATGGGTGCTTTTTCAAATGTTCTGCATTGTCAGATGACATTTAAATATTTAACTCATTCACCGCCATTGACGAGTTATCTCGTCATTTATGAGTTCATATTTAACTAATAAATATGCCTTTCTGAACGAATTTCAAAGTGAAAGTGTAATACCGCTTTTATCCACCAGATGGCGCCAAAACGAATTTATCAAAAACGGAAGTTAAAAAGATTTAATGATTTATTTTAAATGCCTTTATGTTTGATAGTCATTCTGAGTCTGATCTCTAACATAAATTCCTTTAAAAAAAACGCAATTTTTTAAGCTTTTTGCTCAAAATGTTGTATTTTTGAAGAGAAATATCCATATTTCAGTGGTTAAATTAAGTGGAAAAGTAAATATATAATGAAACGTTTTTTCCCCATTTTGTTTGTTTGTTTGTTTGTTTATTGTTTGTTTGAAAGCAGAGGGTGTGTTCTTTAATTTGATATAATTTGTATGTTTATATATTTATAGAAAATAATTTTTCCTGCAAGGAATTTTGTTAAAATTTTGTTAAAATCACAAAAATGCAGGTGGGCAACTTTTCTCAAAAAGGCTGGCGGTGAATGAGTTAATATACTTACAGGGGTGAGGTAGGAATACAGCTATGACTGCCGTTTTATGTGGAAACTTGCTGAGCTTTCTTTGGAATTCTTCTGCGCATGCCATCCCATAATGCATCTGCTGCTTTAGATTCACATACTTATACTATGCGTAGTTGGGTATGGTCTTCATGTTCTACAGCAATACTAAACACATTCGAAGAACCTAACTGACCTGTTTGTCGGTTTCATACAACTGAGCTGACCCTAAAAACTATGAAAAGCTTGCTGCAGATTATTCATACATATCTTCCTCTTTGTCACTTTTTGCCGATAAGAACAGAAAACCAGTAATTAAAGGTGCTGAGTGTAATTTTAAGGCTACGTTTACACGGAAACGATCTGAAAGGATACACAAAAGTGGCGTTGCGTTATCACTTTTTATTCCGCGTTTATACAAGCGTTTTGAGGAGGAAATCTGCGTGAATATGGTGACGCAAAAGTGTGTGATGTTCAATGTAGTATGCACTCCAGGCAGCTAGGTGGCAATGTAAAGCACTGACACACAACAACAACAAGTTCTCCCATGTCTCGTCCAAAGCCGTCTGGTTTGCCGAATTGGCGCATCAACAATTTGATGGAGGTAATTAATGCGCCTTCTCTGATCAGTAATACTAGCTGTGAATATTTCGTACAACTGCTGGAAAGCCTCTTGAATATTTATCGGAGCTGCTATGGCAACTTGAAGGTCCGACGTATGGAAATAATCCGACATGTTTGTTGTTATTTTCCTGAACAGGCGCATGCCTGTGACGTAAACGCGTACACGACGAGAGCCACCGTGAGCAGACTTTGCGTTTTCACCATTTAGACGGGTAGATCGTTTTTAAGATTTCCACTCAGGAGGTTTTTTTTACTTTTTTGCATTTTTAAGCTCCAAAAAAGCCATCGCCGTGTAAACGAAAGGCACATACAATAAAATATTTTTACGTTTTCACCCTCGAGCGTTCTTAAAAATATCTCTTGACAAAAATGCAATATAATTTACATAACATATTATCAGTGGTGTATAAAGACCTTATATTATGAACTGAATTGTTTTTATTAACGTTTTTATGATCGCCTTACATGGAAGTCGCCGTCATGTTTCTACAGTAGCCCTAAATGGACAAACAGCTCTACAAAGTGTGTTTCGTCACTACTTTGTCTCAGACGACATCATGTTTGTCCTGTGGTGGCTACCGTAGCTTCTCTATGTGTTTCGAAAAAGAGGGGTGAGCTGTGGATTGAGCCGAGGGTTGCAATGCACAATCTCACCACTAGGCGCTAAAAATCTACACACTGGACCTTTAATCTGGTGTAGAAGAAGTCTGGTCAGCTATTGTTCACTGACAACAATTCAAAGGTTTTTAAGGATTGGGGTTTTTAAAGATGTGCAAATAGACAATACAGACAAAATTAAGATATCACATTTGTTCTGTTGACTCATCTGTTTAGTTTTTCTGAGAGAAATGATTAACAAACAGGCCACAGCTTTGAAGTGCCACTAAAGTGGCTTACTCTTTAAATCTATAATAATCACTGAGATTTAGGCTTTCACTTACTGATAAAACATATTAAGAAAAGTCAAAGTGCTTCATTAAAACAAATATTTGTCAGTGCTGTCGGCTAGAAGAAAGAATCATGTCGAGATACTGAGACTGTTGCCCTGACAGAAGCATTAGGCCACATTTATTGTTACGTAATACCTGGCATCCTGACCTACATTCATACATGTTCACAACAAGTACTTGAATAATAAATAAAACAATGATAAAATCAGCTACTATCTTGACAGTGAGGAGAAAATAAAGGCATATCAAAATAAAGGTGTGTCCCGGATTGCATACTTCCCTGCTGAAAAACAACATAGACCAGCATGGGAATTGGGTTTGGTGCTGGTTTAGCTGGTGGTCACCAGCATAACACCACCAAACACAACATATGCTAGTCTTGCTGGTATGACCGGCATGGGATGCCATTGCGCTGATGACCACCAGCTAAACCAGCACCAAACCAGCATTTTGAAATATAATAGTTAAGTAAGTATTGAGTTTATAATTGAAAATTCCCAAAAAGACATGCACTTTAGGTACCTCGATGATAAACTCATCCAATCAAATAAATGAAGTGTGTAACACCGGATGCACTCAATGGTCACAATTTTGTTTTTTGATGAAAGAGACAGATGCCGTGAAAGGAAAGTATTTTGGGCAAAACATTATTAATGTATTGATGTAAAATAATACTGACAATGTACAAACTGATTATTACTGACTTTGGGAAACTGCTTATACCCTTTAATCCATTTGGGACGAGTACATGATGCAATGTTTAAGTGCATAGTGTAAAGTATGCCATTTGTGACAGGCTCAGGTGATGTGTACATAAGGGTTTAAAAGATTTTGTCACTATTGCATTCATGTTAAAGAATGATGTATGTTATGTTCTGGTTAAAGCTGATAAACCACTCATTTTGACACTTGTGTATGAAGCAATCTTCTGCAATAAGGTCAATAGGGCAGAGCGTAATTGTTTCGTAATGCAATGGTCAACAGTGTTTTGTAGTTCTTGCTTACACTACATCTAATCCGAAACTTTGTAAGTATAAAGAAACCTTGGGTTGTAGCCCATGAATGCATGAGTTAATATTCCAGCTCCAACATGGCTGCAGCAGGCGTAGTGATATTACACACTGCCCGAAAATAGTCCCCTGCTATTGAAAGTTACCAAGGGGACTATTTTCAGGCACTGGGTAATATCATTGCACCTTCTGCAGCCATGTTACGACAGCAAAGTCCTTGATTATTACGCCAGAATGAGAGTATAGTTCCTAACCATATCTGCCTAGAAAAGCACAACTTTTAATTTTCTGTTGGTCTTAGTATACGATGTAACTACAGAAGAGTCAAGTTTTAAATATAAAAAATATATAAACTCTTTGGTTAATTTTTTGCGCGATGCTAATAGTCTAATCGGAATTCATGAATTATGCTAAAAGTGGCACCGCCAGACCCGGAGATCAGCCGAATGGACTCCCCAAACTGCAAAAATCAAATGTTTAACTGTAAGGGAGCTGGAAAATGAGCATATTTTCAAAAAAAGTGGAGTGTCCCTTTAACCATCTTATCAATGTTATATACATAAATAGATTTGGAAACAGAACCTGCTGAATCAACTAATACCATGAATGGACTTTATAAATACTCGTACACAGAGGCTTACTGTCACCAACTGAAGATCGGTGGGCATAAACCGTTGTAATGCCATACCTATTAAACAAACAGATAAAGTTTGCTTAGACTGTCAAACACTTTCAGTATATTCTTTAAAAGTCGGGATACAGGATGTGCGAAACCCATGGCAAGTTGACAGCAGACACGATCAGTCTGCAGTGTGATGACACAGACACAAAACACATCATAAACAAATCCATTGCAAACTTTCTGGCATCGATTCATCTCACGCTTCACAAGCCAACAACTTGACTTTCTCCTTAGATGCCAGTTACTCATTAACCTTTATTTTAGGCTTTGGCCAAGTAATTTGCAAATTTCACCTGCCGTTAGCAAGTGTGGTACATTTGCATTACATTTCCATTTAGACTTTTAACAGAGACTTTTATCCAAAGTGAGGAAAACAACAAAGCGATTCGTCTTAGGGAGGCACACGCAGAAGATGAAAATATATTTAAAAAATATGCAATAATGCACAATAAAAGTCCTAACAGATGAATCAAGTACTGCGAGATGTTTTGTTCTCACGAGTGCTGTTTTGTGTTTCTAAAGAGCTATAATGACTTCCATGTTTAAATCACTGATCAATTCTTTAAAGTTATTTTTAAGTGGAAACAGCAGACAGACCTCAGTCCTCGCCTGAAGCTCTTTTAACCTTTCAGGAAGAATTCATTGGAAACACACACCTACAGACTCAGATTCAAGACTACAATATGATCATGGAATTAAAGCAATGTGGACAAGTCAGTGTCGCACCTTATTAATCATTTTACATTTAAAACAATTACCTTAACTCTTCATTAGCATTCAATATACCTTATTTAATCATCATTGTATCAAAGACAAATTATTTCACCTCATCGTCTGTTAATGTTACTCATCATGCACATAAAGACTTTAAAGGATCTTATAACTCATAATTCTTTAATCTTCCTATTAACTCTTTTTCTTTTGTCATTGATCTTCCTATCAGGGATTGTGTGTCTTTGTTTCAGATGTTTGGTTGGAGATTCATGATGAGATGATGGACAGTTTTCCCTCAGGATGTGGGTTTATATCCTCATCTAAATACAAATACAGTTTAGACTACATCGCTGTGCAAATGCAAATCCCAGTAACAGAACATTTGTCAAAACCGAGCTATCTGTTCTTTGACAAACAGGTTTGGCTCAATTCATCTCTCGAGTGTTTTGGAAATCCCCATAAATTGCAGTATATGAAATGGAAACCAATCTCTTCACAGGGCATTATACCTTTAAAAATAAAAATGATGCACGATGCTACAGAACAGTGGTTTCCAACCTGGGGTCCGTGCCCCCCTTAAGGTACATTTACATTATAAGCGACTTTGTTGTTGTGTGTCGCTCGTCTCTTTCAAACGAGGCATTTCTAAATCTGGTTGTCATAAACAAATGAGTACCGTCCACTCCAGTAACTGACAAGAGAGTAGGGCTGGGTATTGGCAAGGGCCTAGGATACAATACGTACCACGATACATGGCGCGAAATACAATATATCACGGTACGATACAATACGCTGCACGTACATTGCGAAACTTTTTCTTTTTTTAATCAAAAATGTAAAAAAATAGATCTGATTTTTTCCCCCTGGAAAAAACACGCCCCATCCAGTCGCCAATGGTCACTGTCGCCGGAAGTCGCCAAGCTTCCATTGAAATCAATGAGATTGCATTGCTCTGCTACTGCTACTCGCTGCTAGTGGTGGCAAGTAACTCTTCTGATGGGCACAAATTCAAAAATATTTGTTTGTAAATATTTGAGTGTCAAAATTTGTGTTCATTGCGTCATGTGAACCATGTGCATCATGTGTCTTGTCAAAATAAGTGCCTACTGCACACACTTCTAAAGGGTTTATGATAAAAGAGACGCCCACGTTCACAAAATACTCGCAAAACGCTCACTTAACACTTAACTCTGATTATACATGAGATTAAGCGAGTATCTGGCAAACGCCAGCGTCTTTTTTATCTTAAACCCCTTCGAAACGTCTGCAGCAGACACTTATTTTGACAAGACACATGATGCACATGTGAAGTTCACATGAAGCACCGAAAACATATTTTGACATGACAAGCCACACACATGATGGGCAAAATACAAGTTGTGACGAGCTTCGCATTGTGCGGCCTTAAACAAGAAGTCAAAGGCCGCCACTGAAATTAACATTTTTATGTTACTTCAACAAGCGAATTCACGCATTTTAGGCCATAAAACATTTTTTGTTACATACAGCACACATCTCCTCACTGTCTATCTGCTAGCTCCCTGTCCGCTGATCAAACTGTAAAAAAACGCGATCTCTGTATACATTCCTGGCTCCACAAACTTCAATATAAACACAGTGGCCAAACCTAGCACCACGAAACAAAACAAAGTGTTCCAGCCAATAAATGACAAGAAGGATTTGGGGGTCGGGGTTGGGCGCGTTTATAAAAGCACGGAAGGGAGGGGGAGGAGTTAGCTACACTCCGTTTGTTTGAAAACAGTTCAAACATCAACAAAAAGTGACGTCAGAGCGCCTTTAATAAATTAAGTTTAACATTTCAACTTGTTTTTATAAGTTATGTCAACTTATCACAGGTCAAAACTTAAAATAGTTGAATAGGTTTAATTGACTTGCAAAACCAAAACCAAGATATTTTAACTTCATGCTGCATTCATGCAGTGTACACTGTCAAAGAAAAATAGTCTCTACCTGTCACACTGTAAAAAATACTTTGCTGCCTTAAAAAAAATTTGTTGAATCAACTCGGATTTACAAGTCATTTCAACTTACTATTATTTATCTTGTCTAGAGAGTTGTTATAACTACAGGTGAGTTGTTATAACTTATAAAATTAAGTTGACTTTTCTCAAGCTGACTTGTAAATCCGAGTTGATTTAACTTAAATCTATCTACCTATCTACCTATCTATCTATCTATCTATCTATCTATCTATCTATCTATCTATCTATCTATCTATCTATCTATCTATAAAATACAACACAAGACACAAGATCTACACTGCATGATCAGTTATATAAGTCAAGATCGCAGTCTCAGTTGTTGATTTAATTACAGAACATTTTAAAGAAGAAAGATTAAACCTTCGATTCTTATGCCAGAATTTTTATTCCATCACATTTCTGTCAGATGTGCCTGGGCTGGTTGAAACATCTCAATGTGAGCATGCAACTCCTCTTAACATAACCAGACTATCGACAGTCTTTCCTTATGCTTGTTATGCTTTTCATGAGCATTAATAACGCATAAAGACAACACTGACAATTATGAATGATAAGGAGGTAAGTTTAGGGTTTAAATAATGTATAATTTATCACAAAATACAATAGCTAACTGTAAGAGCCATATATCATTTACACTGGCAAAAGCATCAACAACAAACCATAAATTATATGATATCAAAGAAAATATCAAAGCAGAGAATTTATAGTGTCAATAATCCAGAAGACAATAAAAAGTGAAGCATTACACTGAAAGCAGATCTGTTTTTCCCGAGACCAGAACGTAATGAACGATATCACCTGTCCTCCTCTGAGGTTACTGAGGTTACAGATAATAACTTGCTGTTTATACTTTTATTATTGTTATAACAGCAGGTGCTGCTCGTACATTGAAGTAATTTGCCTATAAACTGGCAGTGAGTACAGTAACATCCTGTACTCGCTGACAAAATACTAAACTGGTTTCTCAAGTAGTATTAGCTTTATTAAATCAGGACTTAAAGTTAATCACTTCGGCATACTAAGCAAATAAATGCGGGATCATCCGATCAACAAGAAGAAGCTGTGAATTAGCGATCAGTTTTCTTCTTGATCTCTGTTATTGGGTCATCTCTCTTGGCACATTCCTGCAGCATGAGTCGGTCGGCAAATAGGAACTTGCAAAGCTTCAAGGTGCTGATGAAGACAAAGAGCTTTTCAGGACAGTAAACAGGTAGAAAGTCAAGACAGAGAGAGCCCCCCCCTTCAGCACATTTTGCCAAGTTATTAAAATTGTACACTTACCACAACCAAAAACACTTGTTCGAACCAGTTCAACAGATCTGCCAAGTTTATTTTATTATCAGTGGCAAACAACAAACATCAACTTATGTACATGCACGCATTGCACGGGTAAGTACAACTTTACTGAACGCATACACCCAGCAAGCAATTTTGAGTTTAAGGCTACGTTTACACGTGGGCTGATATTTTCATAAACGGACATTTCAATCTCTCCGCTTTCAAAAATAACATCGTGCACACATTTCAGTTATCAGAAAAGTGTTCATTTACATGTACCAGTGAATATATACCGTCAAGAGCATGCCAAACCTGTAGGTGGCGATGTAACGAGAAGGTCAAGCCCACGTAAGCCAATCAGAATCCCGAAAATAGCAACAACAGCAATACTTCCTCTTTGAACAAGGTCACACTTTTGACGTAGGTGCGAGCTCTGGTGCATACTGTGACGTTGGACTAAACACCCGTTGTCTCAGTTTACATACAAACGTGCAAACGAAGGTTTTCAAAATCTCCACTCTGGCCAGAGTTTTTAGAAAGAATTTTGCGCATTTTATTTTTCCAAATAACCATCTGTTAATGGGGCCTAAAAGACGCCTAATAGTCGTGCAAACACAGCCCACACTGTCAGATAAAGTGGTCACAAAAATGGTCCCAAAATGTCACTGGGGCAGTACTTTAACTGGTGCTGTCCCGAGAGCGAGACACATGAGTTTACTTCAATAATTTTTACATTCATAAATTTTAATCTATCACATAAAACTATATATTGTTGGAAAGAATCTCATTTTTTATATTTCAAAACATTTTAGCAGTAATAATAATGCAGTGACAGTAATTTATTAAATTGTGATAAGAGTGGAGCAAACCGTTGACACCTAGTGGCCGTTGTTGGTAAAACCACTAAAAGTGTAATACAAACCTCACATTTTGTGATAATTTTATGTACAAAATATATACTTTATTGCATTATTTTTATTTACTACAATAAATGTAAACGGCTATAAATATTTTTACCTCCAGACACTTCCTTTAAAGTGTCTTCTTTAAACCAAAAAAGAATAAGTATATATGAGTTATATTAACAAAGTGTTTTGAAAAAAAAATAGTGACTAAAAATAGTTGCACCAAAGTGACTGTAATATGAACCCATTAGATGCAAATGTGTACTTTTGAGAATGTGTCCCACCCCAGTGACAGCTACGGACCATTTAGCTGGGCAGAAACAAGGCAAAATTTGGCAAAAAATGTAATAGATGTCTAACCATTGCCCAAAAATAAATGAAATAAGATAAATAAATAAAACCAGCAAACACCTGTTAACACTGTTGACTTTGTTACATGCTGGAGAACATCTCACAAGTTGTAAGACATGTAACCAAATTCAAGTTTATTTTGGCTAAAAGTGGTTTACTCATAGCCGGATTATATCGGTCGGGTCTAGAGTTAACCTAGACGGTGAAATGACGGCTATTGCTTGTTGTGCATAATGTACAATTTAACTGTATTTTGAGCTAGTGGAAATGCTTACAAACCATCAATATATAAAAAGTATTCTGTAAAAACATTTCATATTCTGCCATCCTGGTAAAAATGCCTATAAAACCCGAAATATCCTGAAAACAAACCAAGCTAGCCAGGCTTGTAGTGTGCTGTTTATTTTGTGTGTTGCCTTGGAAGCATGAAACGCTTAGAAGAAAATGCATTCAACCACAAAACACAAGTTCACAAGCAGTAAAAACTAAGCTCGTGAAGCAACACATATGCTATAAAATAACATAAGGGATTACACGGAAAGCTGAATGTGAATGAATGCACACAGAAGACTGATTTGCATGCTAAAAACTCCAAATGCATGTATGATCATGGCGAATGGAAGAAGTCTATTTCTGCTTTACAAAACCATTCTGCGCTACACATCCACATGTTGGCCAACCACAGTGAGTCATGATTCACAACTTCATCCAAAACTTTTGTGCCAGGTTACGAGTGACTAAGTGGTTCCTGTTACTTTCTGCTAAGATCCAATCCATGTAAGAATTTACACTAAAGGCCGAAGTATGGTTAGTTTTTAACATGAAAGTCTGTGTACAGTGCACATGAAACAATTTGCACGTACTATACGTGCACCACCAGATTTTTTTAGGTTGTGCATGCACCTACAAGAGAATGTAGTAAGTAGCCCACGTCGAACGTCTGTGTGAACATACGATAAACTATACTTTGCAAGGCTATGCATTTGACCGTGCACGTACGGTCACATACACCTAAAAACACACTATATTCCGGGCTTTAATTGATACATACGTGTACACAGATATTTGACGCATGCGCAACAATACGGCAAAAAATATATTTAAATATATTTTAAAATATACAAAAATATTTGCTGAAATATATTTTGGAACATGATTACAAAAATATTTTTCACTGATTAATTTTTTGGCCATTTTTTATATTTTAAATATATATTTTAAAAATAAATACATTTTAAAGCATTAAAAAATATATATTTAACCCTCCATATATTTCAATCCAAGAACATATATTCAAGTCGCATTTGAAGAAAAACGTTGTTTATCTTATGCTGCGTTCACACCAGCCGCAGAAGAGGCGTCAAGCATGAGTAAATTAAATGTTAAGTCCATGTGAAGACGCAATGACGCGCATCTGGAGGTCTTGCGGCGCAAATGGGGCGTTTAGTAGACATGATTCGTCCTCATTCACACGTCTAGTTCGCGCGAATGGCTCAAATTGAGCGTTGCCGCTGCAAACACGCAAGTTGAAAAATTTTAACTTTGGCAGAAAAACGCCCCACGTTAACCAATCAGGAGCTTGCTCTAGTAGTGACGTAATTACAGGAAGCGAGCGAAGTCGCAGAAGCCCCTCCCATGACGCGAATTTCCGTGTGAATGTCTCGATGACTAGAATTTCACGCGCTGCTTTCACGCGCGAATGAAGCGAGTAAACTCAAAATGTTCAAGAAGCAAACTATACGCGGTAGACACGAATTTGACGCCTCAAACGCGGCTGATGTATTTAACACATATTTAAAATATATTTTTGGCCACACTATAAAAATGTGCAGCATTTTTGTCAAATCAACACTTATTTTTATGTTACTTTAACTTAAAAAAAATAAATTTTAAACAATTTAACTTGAATTTATAAGTTATGTCAACATTTTTAAGCCAAAACTTGCCAAACCAGCCTGCAATGCCGTATGGTCATTGTGACAAAATACACTGCATCTCCTGGGCTACATAGGACATTCTGCTGTAGGCGCATACGCGACTTATGCGTGCAATGTATGAACGGTTTTAAAATCTGAGTACGCGCGCACTCTTCTGATGACGAAAATTGTGTCACATGCACTGTACGCAGACCCCCGCGTACACGTAAAAAATATTTATGGTACGCGTATACTGTTCTTCGGCCTTTCACTCCAGTTACATTGATGGCTCTCAGGTTGTGTGGCTGTATTCATTTAGCATGGTAATGTCAAAACATAGCTTCCAGCAGGTTCTCGGTAATAATCAACCCCTACCTACCTGCAACACACACACACACACACATACACACAAACTGTGCACCCACCCTGCCTTCAGGCAACTTTACTCGTGGAGCTCACAGCAGGCCTTTCTCATTCCCAACCGATCTGTGTTGTTAGCACACTGTTAAAAGTCCAGTCTTAAACAGTCATATTTTTATTGTTTCTTATCAAACCTGACGTAAGTCAGATTACATTATTTGTTATTCAGTTCATGCATGCAATCAGCTTGTGTTGTGAAGAAGAGCCGCAAGCATCTTTCTCATAAAACTAAATGCAGCTTTTCCAAGTAAACGTTCTTGCTTTTACCTATACGACAATCACTTAAGTTTTATACTAGATTACAGTCGATGAATTTTGACATCTCAACTGTCAGTTCATAATTCAGGTACAAACAGATCTATATATAGACGGAAGGAAGGTGTTTTAATCATATTTACTCTGCAATGGTTTTTGTTTTGAAGGCTGTGACTCCTGCCCACAGCAGCAAGAAAATCTTGCCAGTCCTCTTCATTTATAGACAGTGACTGGTTACTTTCATGTTTGCCTGTGATTAATTATACCTGTTAAACAAATTAAATGACACTTCCATGCCGTCTTCCCTCTTGCAATATTAAAAGCTGAGGGAGTGCGACTCGTATAAAGACTCGTATAAAGCATTTTTCATCTTGATATCAGCGTGCTTATTCAGCAATAAATGCAAAACAATCCTTCACCATCTAAATAACGCTGGGTGTCTTCAAAAACTGGTTTTGTGACGAGCTCGAAGAAGACAGGAATCTGGTCTGGACTCTTTGTTTGCTTTTCTGAAGTAAAGTCTGTCTATTCAAATAATCAGACATTACACTGTCAAATGTAATTCAATTCAGTTGAATAGAAATGTGAAGTGTGGTGTGAATGGGCATTAAGATGTAAATAAATCTTTGGAGATAAATCGGAGTGGTTTTTATATCCAATCTGCCATTTTTCAAATCTGATCTGCATGTTTAGACAAGTCAAGATCCGGTGTGTTTAGAAACTAGAATTTTTTTGGAAAATGTACATTCATGCATATACCATGTCTCCAAAACTAATGATTTCTTCACTTATGCACTGTTCACTATACTAACTGTCATTGCAATATAAGGAAAACTAGTATGCACAGCTCCAGGAAATATGACACAATTTGCATGTCATTGACACAAATAACCAAATGATGAAAAATGATATCCGATCGAACTGTGCAGAGTCCAAAAATTTTAAAGGTGCCAAAGAATGCATTGAAAATAATCTGGTAAATTGTTCTCTGATATCTACAGAGAAGCTATATTAAGGCTTTATTAAGAGGAAAAATTATCCGGAAATGGTTTTACATGTCCATTTACAACCATAAGATTTGCCATTAGAATGAAATGCTCTATTAATACCTTATTTGAAAGGGTCATGACTAATAATAATGAATAATAATAATGTTGAGCTCTGCTCTGATTGGCCGTTTGTCAGAGCAGCTCCTTCAGTAGCTCTGTGTGTGTGTAAACAGACCTTATGTCTGAAGATACAGATTTTGAGGAATAATCTATTGTTTGGAGATTGTTAATAGATGTTTCTGAGTGGTTTGTGTTTTTTTCAGTATGGACCTGCAAAACTTAAGTGTAACGTCATTAGTAGAACTTCAGCCTAAACGCTAGCATATAGCATTAACTAGCGCATAGTGCTAACTCGTCACAACTTAGTTTTTAGCATTGTAACAACATTGTTATTAATTTAATGTGTAATAAGTATTAATCTATGCCTAGGTAAATACAGTTTAACATTCTACAACACCTTTAAATGCATATGTATATGGCTTGGATTAAGGTTGTAATCATCAGAGTTCCTTTTTCTAGTTAGCCCTTACAAAAGTTAAACGTATTTGGGTCAGTTTTTGCGTCTAAAACGGTAACATAAATGAGTTTACATTTTACACAAGTTCACGCTTTTTTCCAAAATGACATTTACATTTTTATAGGCATGTGCGTTCACTGGTTTGAACCTATTATCTTTTAATAATCCTAAAATCCTTTCTCAGTGCGGCTCTATTATAGGGGCACTTAAAGGTGCAGGGTGTAATTTTTAGAAGGATCTCCTGACAGAAATGCAAAATAATATACAAAACTATATTATCAGGAATGTTTAAAAACCTTTCACAATGAACCGTTATGTTTTTGTAAAATTTATATAGCGCTTTCATAGACCAATGACCATTCAAAGCGCTTTACATATTGTCTCACATTCACCCATTCACTCACACAGCGGTCGGGAGCAGCTGGGGTTAGGTGTCCTGCTCAAGGACACCTCGACACTTGGTCAGGTGGAACCGGGGATTGAACCACCAAACTTCTGATTTGTAGACAACCTACATAAACCATTGAACCACTGCCGCTATCACCTTAGAATGAGACGCTTTTATTTACATACTGAGGGTCCACTTACATGGAAGTTGCCATTTTGTGCGCCATGTTTCTTCAGAAGCCCTTAACGGACAAACTTTTGTTGTTTGTCTCTGACGATGACATGTTTGTCCAGTGGCACTACCGTAGCTTCTCTATGCGTCGCTATGCTTACTACTAGATGCTGTTAAAATCTACACACTGCACCTTTAAGCTTGGAGCTTGTGCCGAGCCTCGGTTTTTAAAGACAGCAAGCCAAGACTGTTCACCATTGTACGGGCAGGTGAACTTTTGAAAGGTGTGATAAGTGTCATTTAATAAGAACACTAATTATATGTCAATCATTTCTGTTAAGGTGCCACATGAACGTCTAGGAAAAGAACAGGTCTTTGAATTATATAACAGATCCCCTTTGTTACACTTGTGCTGGGATCAAAACTACAGCATGTGAAAACAAAGCCCATTTCTAGAACTGTCATACACGTACTGTACAGGAGTAAGCCCAGTTTTTGACAAAGCAGACTGCACTCGCAAAAAGTGACATTCTACACAAGTCATTTAATCATAATGTCTCCGCCAGAAAGAAACAGAAGCATGCTTGTCTATTAAAACCATGTTCTCTACATCGAATAACACAAAGACCTTCATACGGTTATTATGCAATATGGAAAAAATCAACAGTGGGAATATAATGAACACACTACCTATCCTTGCCAGATTCTGCTTTAAAACTCAAGCCTTGATCTCATTTGGGTTATGGGATTGTGGTAAAATGGCAAGTCATCGTGTGATTTTCGGATCTGTCAAACAGATGCTTGTGCGCTTTTAGTTTTAAACAAACCTCTTCACTTTTTTAGATGGTTGCAATGCTCCCCTTAAAGGGATAGTTCACCCAAAAATGAAAATAATGTCATTAATGACTCACCCCCACGTCGTTCCAAACCCGCAAGATCTCCGCTCATCCTCGGAACGCAGCTCAAGATGCTTCAGACTTAGTCCGAGAGCCTGTTGACCCTTCATTGAAAATCTAGTAACGGTATACTGTCCATGTTCAGAAAGGTAATAAAAACATCATCAAAGTAGTCCATGTGACATCAGTGGGTCAATTAGAAGGTGTTGAAGCATCGAAAATACATTTTGGTCCAAAAATAACAAAAATTGCGACTTTATTCAGCATTGTCTTCTCTTCCGCGTCTGTTATAACTAAAGTCACGTGACTGCAGTGACGCGGCTGACGTGTTATGTGGTGCGCCCCAGCTGGGGTTTTTTGCGCGCCCAGTTTTCGTTTACAATCTGAGGGAGACGCACGCTGTAAGTTAGAAAAAAACATTGCAAACATGTCTGAGGATAACACATCATCCGCATCACTGCATTCACGTGACTTTAGTCTCGCGCATGTGCTTCACAACAGACGCGGAAGAAAAGACAATGCTGAATAAAGTCGCAATTTTTGTATTATTGAACCAAAATGTATTTTCGATGCTTCAACACATTCTAAGTGACCCACTGATGTCACATGGACTACTTTGATGATGTTTTTATTACCTTTCTGGACATGGACAGTATATCATACGTAGATTTTCAATAAAGGGTCAACCAGCTCTCGGACTAAATCTAAAACATCTTAAACTGTGTTCTGAAGATGAACAGAGGTCTTACAAGTTTGGAACGACATGAGGTCGGTTATTTTCATTTTTGGGTGAACTATCCCTTTAAATATATAATAAATATATAAATTATAGACTCAGCACTGCACTTGATTTATTACTGTAGTGTGCAATATCACCATAAAGTTTTAGATCACTTACTTATTCTTTATTTAAATTTTTCCACATTTTAGAATAATAGTAAACGTATCAAAACTATAGAATAACGCAAATACAAATCATTTTGTGACCGAAAGCATTTAAAATAAATCAAAACCATGTTGTATTTTATTATGTTTAGTGTAGTCACCCTTTGCCTAGATTGGAGTTTGCAGAAATGTAAAATGCCATTTTACCAAGCAGCTTCCTGATGTCTCACCTTGAGGTTTTCTTTTGTAGTTCACATCTATTCTGGGCTCACTGACTGCTTAAATTTTTAATGTATTTTTTATGAAAGAAATGAATATGTTGGCAAATGTATATTTGGTCCACAAACATCATTTCAAACATTTAAGCATGAACCTTCAGATTAAAAATGTTTAGAGATCAACATATCAGTCAAGTGTTTTTAAAACGTATCAACAGTACAGTAGTGTACATCCAGGTGACGTCCTGAGACACATACTGTACATACCTGTGTCGTATGCACCTGTCCACGTGTGGGTGAGGTGTTTATAAATGAGACCAATGTCAGTACTTCATTCAATACCAATAGATTATTCACAAAAGATGCATTCAAAGAGTTCAGTAGCTCGTGCACACTGAGATATGAATAAGATTCAAAGGTTTATGACATCTTTATTCTTTACCTGTCTGAATGTATAGCCTACTAACTAGCATTTTGCAACGCATTAAAATTTAAAGGAGCTAAAGCTACTATGAAGTGATTCAAAAATCATCCCAAATAAAGTTGGATTAATTCAGATCAGCACAGGTGCCAATGCATGGGGAAAACAAACACTTACATGCTGTAAACGGAGTCTGCTTCTCCGGGCTCTTTATCCTTTGATTTCTTTCTGGACCTGAGGGACAAGAAGCGTCTTTTTTTCTTCTTCTTTATCTCGTTCGGGCTGGTGGGCAGCGAGTACGGGTATACCGGGCCATCACCGGGGCTGCGGAGATCCGGACTCCCCGGTGAAGTCAAGGAATCGGACGCGCATCTGAATCTCTCGCGTTCGTCCACGGGTAAAGTCACATCAGTTCTGTCAATGTCCCTGCTTTCCTTTTCAAAAGACTTGGACTTAGAAAAAAACTTCTTTAATTTAGATCCCTTTGATATGCTCATGGTCGCTGTGTGTAACGGTAAGGTTTCCCCGTTGTCCAAATTGTAAAAGGTCAGTCGCTTTGAAGTGCTGAGTGCGTGCGCTTTGTTTGGCGCGCGCTGGAGATTCCCTGTTTTTCACGCGCTCGTGAAGCGCATTAAGGCGTGTTAAGGCGGAGCTCAGATTTTATCTTTCAACTTCTAACACTTTTCCTAATGTCTCTCTTTTAGATCTGAGAAAAAAATACGTTTATGCGTAAAAATAAATCATTTGAAATGTCTGTTAGTGATCTACTTAAGATTTGTAGTGTAAATCTCTCGTAAATTGAAGTGTATTCAGAGCTTGTAACTAAAATATATATTACTTGAAGGAAAATAGTTAGCTATAACGCCCCCTGGTGTTAAACACATATGACTACAAATTAATAATATCGTCAAAGATTTGTTTTGAGATAATAAGACTGTAAATCAGTGGATGTCAACCTTTATGACTTACATAAATAGTTCACCCCAAAATGAAATATTTTTCTCATCTTCAAGTCCTCCTGTGTCTATGGCTTTCTTCTTTCAACCAAACACAGTCAGAGTTATATTAAATAATATCCTGGCTCTTTTTAGCTTTATATAGAATTGGATAGTGCCCCATTTTACAAGCTTCAAAAAGTGCATCCATCTATCAAAAAATAATCCATACAGTTATTGCCTCTGAGGATAAATAATGGATTTTTGTAGCATTGCAACCTTGCAACAAACTGACCTAAACTCTCTCAGGAAACACAAGTATGGCCGTAATGTATTAAGTTTTAATTATAAAGTTGAAAAAAAACATTGCTGATGGGGCACTATTTAATTAAATGGCTGAAAAGAGCCAGTATATTATTTAAGATGTCTCTGACTGTGTTCGGCTAAAGGAGAAGAAAGTCATATATATCGAAGATGGCTTGGTTGTAAGTAAAATATGGGGTCAATTTGAATTTTGGCTGAACTAGGCCTATAACTAGAACTATTTAAAGCAGTGATCTCCAACACAGTGCCCACGGGCACCAGGTTGCCAGCACAGAGTCTGTAAGGTGCCCGCCAAAGCACATTATATTAATAGTCTCAATTGTAGTATTTATTTATTACATATATTTTATATTACCTTAACTTCTTTTATGCATCTTAAAGGTATTGCGGAGGATTTTCTTTTTCCGGGTGGATCATCAAGACTATTGGTCCTCCTACTTGTCAATCGGGAGTGTTGCGCAATTGCATTTTTTTTAAAAAGTGGAGAAGGCCGTTCTTTTCTAAAATTCGAGAAAATCATCCGCTATATCTTTAACATTTTAAACATATCAACAAGTAAAAAGCAGCCCTCCAGATTGTGTTATCCATTGTGGTAGCCCTTGTTCACAAAAAGGTTGGAGACCCCTGCTTTAAAGGCTTGTCCACAAAAATATCTAAAGACCCCACACACACACACTTTCTACCCAATAAAATATTTTAGAGCTTGGCATAACCAAACATAAAACACCAGACACAAATAAATATCTTTATTTATAGTTTTAGCTCTTGTTTGAGCTCTTAACTACTTGTTTTTTTTTTTATAGAAACTATAGTATTTTTGAAAACACTGACTTATCATTATTGAAAGATGTCTAAAGATGATCTGAAAACCACCAGCATTAGTCATTCCTCTTTGATCTATTATTTATACAACTTTTATCTACTACTTGTTTATTTGATTTTTAAAGACCAAGTGGAAAACAAAAGAAAAGTTTGGAAACACTTTAAAATTGAACTGGTGCAAGGACTGGGATTGTGGTTGTAACTGCTGCACTGCAAAAAAATTACTTTCAAGAAAAATTATACATAGTATTTATGCTTGTCTTGTTTTCAGTAAAAAATATAAAAAAAATATTAAATTAAGATGCTTTTTCTTGATGAGCAAAACGACCCAAGAAAATAAGTCTAGTTTTAAGACCAAAATGTCAAATTTAAGTGATTTTGTGCATGAAACAAGCAAAAAAATCTGCCAATTGGGTAAGCAAATTTTTCTTGAACTTAGCGTTTAAGAAAAAATGTCAAGATTTTTTTGCTTGTTTTATGCACAAAATCACTTAAATTTGATGTTTTTGGTCTAAAACCTAGACTTATTTTCATGGGTTGTTTTGCTCATCAAGAAAAAGCATCTTAATTTAAGAATTTTTATATAATTTTACTGAAAACAAGACAAAAATACTAAGTAAAATTTTTCTTGAAAGTCATTTTTTGCAGTGTGTGGCTCAGATTCTTGAGGTAAATTTTATTATTACAAACTTGGACATTAGTATGTCTCCTTTAGCTGAATGCTGTGTATTAGATGTAACTGCTTATTAATGTTACACAAAGAGCTGGTCCTCTCATTCATGCACACAGTACGTGCAGCATTGCTTTTGTGAGATGGAAGTATAAGGAAATTGGGGCTTTGGTATAAATTCTTTATATAGATTTTTTTACTTAAATGCAATTTAATTAAAACTTGAACCAAAATGACTGAGATTAAGCAATAGGTGTCAGACCCTGTGCAATACTAACATGGAGCCCCTAGAGGTCACTAAACACCTGCTGGAGTCACCTGCTCTGAAGTCTATATACTGAAATGAACAAACTCCAATAAGTTATAGCTGCCAGCAGTTTATTTAATGAGAGTGCGATGGCATATGGCAAACATGCAGCGTTTTAAGAGTTAAATCTTATCGGTTCCATACAGAAAGCTTTAACGGTTAGTTTCTCATCATGAGACTGATAAGAGCATGAAGGGAGCAAAAAAATCTGGTGCTTGATCATTCAAAGGCACAATTATGAAAAATGAAACAATAAAGAAAACACAAAAGTAAATGACCTTTTTGGTGATGCTCTGGTCTATAATAATGATGTCACCGTGTGCTCTGTACCAAACTGTATGGCTACAAATTCACTTCAGCTTATCTACACTGTTAGTGGCGGAGCACAAGCAAATCAAAATTTGGAAACAAGCCCCCTTGAATCACACAAAACACCGCTCACTGCCAACAACAGAGTCAGACATATGTGTTACATTCAAGCACTTTGCCATCTAAGTTTTATAATGTCAAGAGTGTCTTCTATATATTTATTGAATTTAAGAAACACTTTTATGCTACCTTGAGAAAACGTATAAGGCCAGAGAGGTGTCATTTTACAAATCATTCACGTCATGAATGTTTAACATGTACACAATTATCAGTGAAAGAAAAGAATATTTACAAATTTTAAAACGTTCCCAACATTTTAGGGGGAAAAACATGCCAAACAATTTTTAGTTTTATTTTTCATCTTTGGCCAAATTAGAAAATGTATCCAAAATTACTCATTTACATTCAAACCCCAAACTTTGTGTAGTTTAACCTGGTAATGCTATAAAGCTAAATCTATTCAGACATCCATTCATGTGGCTTTCTTTGTTAGCATCACATCTTAAAAAACAACTCGTACCTTTTAAATGTGATGAAATCTCGATCTTTCTCCTTCAATGTGATGCCCTGTCAACTTAAACCGTATCCTTCTCTAGTTATCGAGCTGTTAAGGACACTTCATGTCAAGCGATGTAGTTTCACTTTTTGAGCTACACTATTTTTCCCTTCATGTTTTCATGCCATGAGATGCATGGTAAATAAATGCTTTAAGAGTAAATAAGGCAGACCAATAGCATATCTTCATGTGTCTATAGTCTGTTAAAGATGACTGTCCTTCATCAAAAGGCCACAGGTGCTGCAACTTAACAATGACTTATGTATATGATATGAACTTCATTAAGACACATAGACCTAATTCAATATGCACTTCATTCATTTTAAACTTCATTCATTCGAGTCTTGGAGTATTTGGGTTCAGGTCAGAGTGCTACGCCGCTCTCTAAAACTCTCTGAAAATAAACACTGGAGCTTTCAACACTGTTTATATAAATCTAGCCAAAAAAAAAAAAGAAATAGGACGTTTTACCTTCCAAGCATTGTAAATCAATAATAAACC
This sequence comes from Misgurnus anguillicaudatus, assembly GCF_027580225.2. NCBI lineage: Eukaryota > Metazoa > Chordata > Actinopteri > Cypriniformes > Cobitidae > Misgurnus > Misgurnus anguillicaudatus. The sequence goes on from NC_073343.2 coordinate 32,578,556, forward strand.
AACATGGCTGGTGAACCCACTCTGTTATTGCTACATAGCGTGGGTGAATGAGATATATGGATGTGTCTATTAGCCAATGATACATCATCAGTATCCGCTATTACCTGCCTTAACACTTAAACTAAAACAAAAAATAAAAATTGATATAGTAAAGTGTGATGAAATATCCTACAGAACTGTAACAAAGGGGCAAGTAGGGAGAAATCATGCATTGGCTATTAACTCAAAATAAAAAAGGAAAAAAGAGTCCAGTTTGTTTTTTCTCTTTCTCGTGTGATAAACAGTCCCAGAATGGTGCGATGGGGCGAGTCGAGGCATTATTTAACAAGCCGTTTAGCTACGTCGGCATAGGCGATCTCGATTTCCTTGTCGCTTGGGCACGTGTTGGTGAACTCCTCGCGCTTGTAGGCGTTGTTCAGGTACCTCCAGATGCCCGTCATGTCTTTAGGGATCTCGAAACCTCTGTATTTATTTGCCACCACCTGCAAACCGAGAGAGAAAGGCTGAATTGGTGAGGTGGAGCTGTAACTATATGACCATCATGGTATGCCGGTGATTACGGTATATAATTGTATAGGTACATTTGGTCTGCGTCCGAAACCGCCTACTTCCATACTATATAGTAGGCGAAAAAAATCGTCTGCGATTCTCATGCGTGTCTTATCAGTAAAGCCATTTCGATGATTACTAGTAAATTGCCATCACCTGCTTAAATATGGAGCGGCATTTACTACACAGAGCAGTGGCGTAGCGTCTGGGCATGCAGGGTATGCACGTGCAAATGGGCCCGGGCCAATAGGGGGCCCGGCCCTGGGCCCGCCCCAGCTTTTAATATTTTTTTTCAATTACATTTTTATTTGTGGCGCTATAAATATATTTTTGTATGCATATCATGTGTAGTGATTTCTTATTTCTCCATAATGTCTAATTTCTCCGTCATTTCTTGTTTGCGTTCCGCAGCTGCCGTAGACTACTACGCCATCATTTTTTTACATGCCGCATTGCCGCGCCAAAAAAAAGAAAACAGTGTGAGAGGTTACCATAGCGGCTATCTACATGAACATTAAGGATGGACAAATATAAACATAAAAGTGGGGCCTTAAAGAGAAAAGAGAAGGCGGAGAAGTTAGTCACGAGTCAAAAACTACCCAAAACATTTAGCTTTTCTTTATTTAAATCTACCCTTTAAAGGCGGAGTCCACGTGGTTTGAAAAACGCTTTGGAAAAGAAGACGGGCCGACTACCAAAACACACTTATAGCCAATTAAATCAAATCAAATGCCGGGTTGCGTATGTGTGGGGCGGGTCTATCAACAGAAGGTCCAGATTCTATTGGGGTAGGGGCGTGTTTGTTTAGGTGATTTCAAATATCAACATTGGCTTTCAAACATCATGGACTCCGCCTTTAAATCTACCCATTAAAGTAAAAAAGTAAAGTAAAAATATTTGACTACCTTAATAACATTATATGTTGTTAACAGACCTGCGCGCCACAGTTAACAGTGCCAATGGGCAAGGTTGGGGGGCTTTGGCTTAAGGGGGCCTGTAATTTTTTTTTGCATATGGGCCCGCGACTTACTTGCTACGCCACTGACACAGAGCCATATTTCATCAAGAAGCTAGGCAAAATCGTGTTCATAATTGACAAAAGACGATCTTCCACGATTATGAACGCGATTTTGCCTAGCTATCGGTGAAATACGGCTCTGTAGTAAATGCCGCTCCATCTGACAGCAGGTGATAGCGGTTTACTACTAATCACCGAACCAGCTTTACTGATAAGACACGCATGAGAATCGCAGACGATTTTTTCGCCATCTCTAGGCGAGGCGAGTAGTATGTCCGAATTCATAGTATTCGAAAAACAGTAGGTACAAAAAAAGTACCCAGATGACCTACTACTTCCGGCCAACATGATCTCACAAAGTATTTTTAAACCATTTTCGCGTGGGTTTAGGGTTAGATTTGGGGTTTGGGTTAGGATGTCACTTTAAAGGTGCAGTGTGTAAATTTTAGCGGCATCTAGTGGTGAGGTTGCGAAATGCAACCAACGGCTCAATCCACTGCTCACCCTTCACTTTTGAAACGCATAGAGAAACTATGGTAGCCGCCACAGGAAAAATATGTCATCAACGGAGACAACTTAGTAAAAAAAGTTTGTCCGTTAAGGGCTTCTGAATGGCAGCACAAAATGGCGACTTCCACGTAAGGAGACCCTCAGTGTATGTAGATGATAACGTCTTATTCTAATGTAATAAAAACATAATGGTGAATTATAAAAAGGTCTTTATACACCCCTGATAATATAGTTTTGTATATTATTTTGCATTTCTGTCAAGAGATCCTTTAAAAAATTACACACTGCACCTTTAAATATTGGTTTATACTATTTTTTTCCAGATTATTAAACAATTGTCACCTGACGTTAGGGTTAGAGTTGGGTTTGGGTTAGGATGTCATTTTATGTTACAGAAAGTCGTTCTAACCCCAAACCCACGCGAAAATGGTAAGAAAATAGGAAAAACAATCGAGTAACCAATTCGTTAAACTCACATGGAAAAGAAAGTCTGTGGTATGGACACGGAAAAATGCAGAGATACGTGACAATGACAAGGATAAATAAGCAACATTTTTGAAACTATAACACAGAAATTCGTAAGATCAGGTTGCTTCCGTCAAGATCCCGAAGTGTTCATTCGATGGACACTTTGCTATTCTGTGATTTCCAGAAGAGGAGTTATGAAATGAAGAAGATGACGGAGGGGCGTTGTTTTATTAAAAAATGCCCGAAAGCAGTAACAGCTATCCTTGTATTTAAATTGCTAAGTACAATGTAGTATGTCAAATGTGTTCATATTATCATTATTCATACTATATAGTACCTACTGTTTTAGTGGTCTTCATTGAATTCATTACCTACGTTCACAGTATGCGATTTCAGACGTAACCTTGGTGTCCAAAGTCATAATTTTTTCAAATAATTATATATTTTATTTTTTTTATAAATTGGTACTCATTGTCATGGATCACAAAATGTTATAGGCCATAACAATATAATATGATTTTTTTTATATATAAAATATATTGTTATGGCCTGTAACATCTTGTGATCCATGGCAGTGAGTACAAAATTATTAATATAATAAAAAATATAACAATAAAAAAAAATAACTTTGGATACCAAATGTACCTGGAATTATATAATGTCCCATGTGTTTTTCCAACTTTTTAACCAGTACACATGATCATTTTTAAAGCAAATAAATAAATCTACTGCAACTATACCTTAACTATGTGGAGTTTGGGTAGCAGGTTGCAATCTGCCAGCGTCATGTCCTCGCCATCCAAAAACTTGCGATCGGATGCTTTCATGTCTTCCATGCTGTTGTGGTCGATCTCATCCGGTAAAGGGGAACACAGGTACTCATCCAACTTCTGCAAGGTCTTTAGCAGTCCCCTCTCCAATGCTGAAGGCCGACATCAGTTTAGGGTTAGCTACCATTTTTACATTTCACCCGGTTTTACAGACATGGCTTAAGGTTAGTCCTAGACTAAGACAAAGATGTGCCAGTGCCATTGATTTGTCTCAAGATACACACCAGTAACATCTTTTTTGAAAGCATGTTTATAAAAGATGCCTAAACATCTTCATTTAACTTGGGCCTAGTCCTGGCTTTAGCTACACTGCAAATAATGATTTTCAAGAAAAAAAATTCTTAGTATTTTTGTCATGTTTTAGTAAAAATATCTAAAAATTCTTAAATTAAGATGCTTTTTCTTGATGAACAAAACGACCCAAGAAAATAAGTCTAGTTTTTAGACCAAAAATATGAAATTTAAGTCATTTTATGCTTTAAACAAGCAAAAAAAATCTGCCAATGGGATAAGCAAAAAAATCTTGAAAATTTTTCTTAAATACTAAATTCAAGAAAAATTTGCTTACCCCATTGGCAGATTTTTTTGCTTGTTTTATGCACAAAATCACTTAAATGTAATGTTTTTGGTCTAAAAACTAGACTTATTTTCTTGGGGCGATTTGCTGAGAGCTTTAGATAATAATCCTATGTGTGAATATTTCAAAAGACTCAGACCCCTAGAAGCAAACTCCATGATGTGGTCCACTTATAACGTGCATTGTGAGTGCAAATTCATTTTCAAATATGCAAAAATACAAATATATCTCATCATGTGGAAGTCATCTGCCCAATAGAGGCAGGAAGCAACAAACTTTTTTGAACTTTTACTAGCTGCCACATAAGGGCGTTATTTCACTACTGTAAAAGCACTTTACACCACTGTAGATTTAACCGAGTTAAGGCTATGCCCCGTTCCCAACACAAGACGATTTCTCACTTAGACAATGCCATCTGCTGGCATTAAGACAAATGTTGGCAGGCTCCAGCTGGAAATAAACGCTTGTTATCACCTACAGTCAACATTTCTCTAGGGAGAAGATTCTTCAAGTTTATATTAAGGGTCATAGCCAAACTTTTATATCTAGCTGACAAGGCTTTGAGATTGTACGGGATTGCATCATGCAAATTCCTAGCATATTTATTATATTAGGGAGTTCAGCATTAAAGGTGGAGTTTACCAGAAATGAAAATTTTCCCATAAACTACTAATCCTCATACCACCCTAGGTGTATATGACTTTCATGGAGTACAGTACAAAAATTACTCTTATCTAGCATTTTTGTCTTGTTTTAATGTACAAATATCTGAAACCGGTAAAAATCAAGACGTATTTTGTTGAGCAAAAAACTGAAGAAAGCAAGTGTAGTTTTTAGACAAAAATCATCAAATTTAAGGGAATATGTGCATAAAACAAGCAAAACAAATCTTGAAATAAGTTAACTTTTTTATTAAACACAAAGAAAATTGTCTTTCCCTACACTGCAAAAAATTATTTTCAAGAAAAAAAATTCTTAGTATTTTTGCCTTGTTTTTAGTAAAAATATCTACAAATTCTTAACTTAAGATACTTTTTTCTTGATAAACAAAACGACCCAAGAAAATAAGTCTAGTTTTTAGGCCAAAAATATCAAGTTTAAGTGATTTTGTGCATAAAACAAGCAAAAAAAATCTGTCAGTGGGTTAAGCTAATTTTTCTTGAATTTAGAGAAAAATTATCAAGATTTTTTTGCTTACCCCATTGGCAGATTTTTTTGCTTTTTTATGCACAAAATCACTTAAATTTGATATTTTTGGTCTAAAAACTAGACTCATTTTCTTGGGTCGTTTTGCTCATCAACAAAAAGCATCTCAACCTAAGAACTCTTAGATATTTCCACTGAAAATGTTTGTTCTTGAAAATCATTTTTTGCAGTGCATTGGCAGATTTTTTATAAACTACACTTATTTTCCTAGGTCATTTTACTATTTTCATAAACACTTAACTCAAGAATTTTTTTCTTATTCCATTGGCAGATTGTTTTGCTTGTTTTGAGCACTAATTTACTTAAAGTTAATATTTTTTGTCTACAAACTAGACTTACCTTCCCAGGTCATTTTGCTCATCAAGAAAATACATTTTAATTTAAGAATTGTTTGATATTTTTACTGAAAACAAGAAAAAAATACTAAGTAAGAAAGTCAATTTTTGCAGTGTGGATCAAAGCAGTGGGTTTAAACAATTGACAATACTTTTTACATACACAGACAAAGAACTTCAACCACAACCAGGTTTGACATCTCAAACAAAAACTTTTATACAAGTTTAAATCGAGCTGTATGATAATTCACCCATATGTGTACTCATCCTTATGAAGTGCAATGTGTGAATCTTTCGCTTACCCTCATTGGCATCAGGTTTGGAGTTCTTGATAAAGGCGGAAAACTTGGCGAATATATCCATCCCTGCAGTGTTGGATTCTGGATGTCTGGCACTGAGTTTGGAGTATCTGAGTGCACACACACACAAACGGTATCGATTACATTAATTCTTAACGTTTTATGGTGTCCTGACAGACATGTGGTATTATACAAACACGCTCTTATTCACTCACTTTGGAGGGCAGAGGACGTCCTCTAGAAACTCTTCAATCTTGTTGACATCTGTCTTGACCTCTCCATTAAATGTAATGAAAGGGGGATGTGTTCCTGGGGCAAGATTCTGTAGGTCAGCTGGTTTTCTACAAAAGAAAGAAGTATTTGAAAGTGTAACATTAAAGCAAATACCAGCTAAATATTTTGTATTTCACTTAAAGGAGTGGTTAACAGAGATAAAAGATAAAAAATGGTGGCACGCCGGGTCCAAGTCGGTACATAAGACCATAGATATGTATAAAGGCTAGATGTCTTACGGTGGAGTCTCTAACGTCCTCACCTGGCGGCCATCCTACCACAGACAGTTCGCTCACTCTAAGCATTGAGTTTAATGGTGCAGGTACTTTTAAATGACCATAACTTGCTCAATTTTCTACCAATTTTCAAACGGTTTGGTTTCTTACAAACGTTATTAACGTAGCTATAATTCTGGATGCTTTAACATTTTTAATGAATTTTTTCTATTCTTTTAGTATAAGCATGCAGTGTCATAGGTACATCTTTGACGTTTATAAAAAACCAAACCGTTTGAAAATCGGTAAAAAATTAAGCAAGTTATGGCCATTTAAAAGTACCTGTACCATTAAAACTCAACGCTACGAGTGAGCGAGCGTCATGTGGCAAGATGGCCGCCAAAATGCGGACGTTCCACTCAATTGGCCAGCAGCAAGGGCGAGACATCTAGCCTTTATACATATCTATGCATAAGACGATCATTGGTTTTTGCAATTATTGTGACTAGTCATCAAATGTGTCATGACAAAACACGCAGTGACAAGACATTTGAGGACCAATGATCATCTTATGCACAGACGTGGAGCCAGCAAGCTGACATTTTTTATATGGATGTGTTTATATTCAAACTCGACATATCGATTGCTAAATGTGCTCAATCATTTTCTCACAAACATACTGTTTTACTTCAAAACACATCTATTAATCCACCCGAGTTGTATTCATTTCTCTTCTGATGATGGATAGGCTTTTAAAAACAACTATTATTCAATGCCATTAAAAAACTGGGAGAAGCCAGGATATTATTTATTATACAACAGTTCTTTCTGGTTCTCGAATCTGATTGGCTAAGAGCTATGCGATATTGTGCTGATATCGGCACTGTAACCGCTTCACCTTTCGTATCATTCCGCCACCTAGTGAATGGAGGTCCTAAGCAGGCTCATCTCTGAATGGAAAAACACAGACGCGCTGTGTGAATCACTCTCCGTGCGTCTCATTAGTTTACTAGCTCATAAATCAGTCTGTGAATCCCCAATCGGAAGTTATTATTCCTTCAAAGATCAGCGCTCTTGAATGTTACGTTAAAGTTAATGGGAGAAATGTCTTGTCACATCGTGTGGAAGATTAACACTTGGAAAGAGGAATATAAACACTCGTTTTTTTCAGGACCTATTATCTCTTATCAGAACGCGAAAACACCGTGGAACGGCAGGTAAGCACCGCAGCTTTTAAATGTGGACATTGATCATTTACTTTATCGTGACGTGACTATTAAAACATGTTATGAGATATCGCCACTGGTATAACGTTATTTATAAGCAGCATGCAAAAACATCTCTCTGACACTTATAAAAACCCGTTTTATATAGTACTGACAAGAACAAAGTTAAATAATAATAATCGAGTGCTCGTATCACGTTAAGAATAAATGAGAAAGCAATAGCAATGTTATACAAGTAGTTTTATTAACTTTTACCTCGCGCCAAAACAATAACAACACAAAAGACACTAAATATGAATTAAAAAACAAGTAATAGTTTGATCATGACACCAAATACTGCTGATTTGATCTCATTTTGACGATCATAAACAAACAAGGCCAACATGAGAGCCAGGGAATCCCTTTCAGAGATGTAGCCCAGAGAGGGCGGTGGTCAGCGAGGCGAGTGAACACTGACATCCGCTCATGCTTTGGTTCTCATTCGTACCGAATCTCACTAAGCAAACGTTCAAACAGGCGCTATCTTTACTAATCGACTGCAGATTTAAATATAATACATATACATTCTCGACTGAACTAATCTTAAAACTACACTTTGTGACCAAGAAACGGTACTATAAAGTAACGGCTTTTCCGTCCATTGAGTTGTTATGAGCTTCAAAGCAGCCGAAAGTTTTACCTGTCATTCTGGCCGCCCTCAAATCCGTGGCGGAAGAAGTAGTTCTCAAACAAAGTGGCTTTTAAAATAACTCCGTTGTTGTTTTCTAGTTTTTGTTTTTCAAACGTGTGCCGTCGAACTGTTGTATAAAAGCAATATCGCTCTCGGAGTCGTGTGATATAGCTTTATATCATCACGGCTGTGATTGCCTCCGGCACTCGGCCTACGGCCTCGTGCCTCTGGCCTAATCACAGCCGTGATGATATAGAGCTATATCACACTCCTACTCGAGCGATATTGCTTAAATATAATGCTAAATGTGTTTGCCTGAAGAAAGGAACTCATATGCACCTACGAATAATTAAGGTGAGTAAATAATGGGGTAAATTGTAAAGACGCACAAATTGTTCGACAACCGAAACTACAAAGTTGGATCAACTTAAAAAATGACTTCAATTGGTACCTTTTATTTTACTTAAAAATTGTATTTAAAGTGAGAAAATTTGTTGAAAAAAACCTATCAGTGGAAGTAATTTATAAGTTAATCCAACTTTGTTTTTTACAGTGTAGTTTCGGTTGTCGAATATTTGGTATATTTCTAAAAATACTTTAAAATGTTAAAATATTTGAGTGTTACCAATTGAAGTAAATTTTTAGCTTAAAGTGAGAAAATTTTAGTTGGAAAAAAGCCACATTTTTAAGCGTAACTAATTAAAGTACGTTTTATTTTTAAGTATATCAGCTTTCACTTTATACAGTGTATTCGGCTAAAATGGGAAAAAGCATCTTTCAGACTGCCGACATGTTTGCTGCATGGTGCGTGTCTTTACGCTGGTTGCTATTTTATTGCATAATCAAAAATGCCATGTTCAATAAAATTTATTTGGTCTTTACAGTTATTTGTCCAAAAAAACGAAAAGTTTCAGTTGCCAAGCATTTGGTGCTTCCTTAGTAATTTTCATTATTGGGTGAACTATTCCTTTAATACTTAATGAGCAATTCTTTGTACTGAAAACAATCTTTAAAATTTTTTTACTTAAGACCAAATCCATGAGAACTCTGTATTATTGTTATTATTATTATTGACCTCAATAACAGGAAACCAGCATAGCCAAGAGCCATATTTAATTAATAGTTTTTATAAACACACGAGTATGTGATGATACAGTTCACTCAAGGTCCAGAGTTTTCAATGTCGCTCAAAGCCTAACTTGCAGTTTAAATGATAAAATGATACAAATATATTTTATATATAAACCAATTTTTAATTAATACCAACACAACCACCTTTCTAAGATTTAAAAACATCTCTGTATAAATGTATTATTCTCAATAAAAAGTGTCACACACATAAGCAGAGCAATACATCTATACATTAAACATTTAGTAGCTATAAAGTTGAAAACAATTAAGAGGTTACAGCATCTGAAAACACGTGTGGGTTAAAAACAAAATCTCCCACGAGGCCTTGCAGACAGGAACAATCTGATCTGACCAACTTCAACAACAGGAAATGACCTCACACCCCTGGCATGAGCACAAGGAGCACCCATTCTCCCAAAGTGGCACAAAAGGATAAGATGGAGAAAAGGAGGAAGAGATAAGAAGAGAGAGGGAGGAAGAGAGGAGGGAAGTAGCAGGCAAGAAAGAAGCTTTTCAACTTTCACATGATTTCATTTTAGAGGCAATAAACCTCAATAGCTGAACAATGTGTCTATTTTACAACTTTATGAGAAAGACAGAGAGAGAAAGAGAGAGAATATATAAAGGGTTACTTTAAACATTAGTTTAACTACACACACCTAAAGAAAGCACACTTTTCCATTCATGAGTGTTTCCAGGGCATCTGGAGGACTTTGCATGCATGTGAATATGTTTAAATAGTTTAACGTGTACTTTTTTAGTCCAAGAGGTTAGACCTCTATACACACGGCCTCCTGAAATAATAAACACGTCCTCTGAGAACTCATTTAGATAAAATATACACTTAATTTGACTGCTTCTAAAATAACAACGTCAAAATCAAAGACAACTTCGGAAAGGTCTGTTTCAAAATAAGCAAAAACAGCATGATATTTCAGCAAGCAATTGGTTGTCCACACTAAAAGTAAATGCAAAAATGCCGTGCGACCTAACACCAAGCTTTAGCCAAACAAAACAAAGTGAACGACAGGGTAGAAAACAAAAGAGCATCTTACTGCTGCCTCACAGTCACACTAACATCTAAAATACCTCAGCTCAGTTAAATATTTAGACTATAAATAACCGCTCACATACCAGTAAAACATTCCCATCAGGCAACTGTGAATTCTTAAGATTACGAATGGGAGTTCATTACAGTATGATGGTTGAAAGATGACTGAAAGACATCAAAGCCCAAGAAACCAAAAATATTTCATGCTTAAATAGATCATCCAAAAATTAAAACTTTATTAACTCCCCCTCATGTTGTTTAAACCCCCAATGTCTTTCAGTGTTTTTCAGAACCCAAATACTGTATTTTTATGAAGTCTTGTTTGGGCAGTTCTTCCTGAAAAACATGGAGTTTTTTGTGATTTGTTGTGGGCAAAAATCCTTGATCGTGCGGCACGTTTTCTTAAAAAATGTGATGTAATATGTGGGACATTTATGCATTTTGTGTGATGAAATTGCGGGAATTTGCAAAAATTTCGGGAATTCCCAAAAATTTCGGGAATTCGCTACAATTTCGTGAATTTGCTAAAATTTCGGGAACTTGCAAAAACTGTTTGCAGATTTTGCAGCTTTTCAATGATGTTCATGTCACATAATAATCACGTCACTTCATAATGTTCCCATGGCAACAGGGGATATGGCCCGTGCTTGTGTGAAGTAAATGCAACATTTTTTTACTTTCTGCTAAAATATATGGGATTTTTGCTACGAAAATGCGAGGATTACGAAATCATGCAAGCCCTGCATATTTTGCGAACGGAAATATGCAATTTATGTGGCAAAAGTGCGGCATATTTGAAAAAATGCGTCCGCCGCATAAATATGCGGACTTTATCTGATTATGCATTGAATCATGCGATCGCATAATCACGTTTTTCTGGAGGGCCTGTTTGGCGTTTTCTAGTTATTATAGGTCTTAGTTAACCCTTCAAGTTATAATAAATGATCTCAAAATTTTTTTGGGGTGAAATATTTATTAAACATCTAAATAAAATCTCTGCAAAGCTTATTTAACCGTTTGTGAAGCACTTTAACTCTTTCCCCGCCAGCTTTTTAAAAGTTTAATGCTATCCAGAAAATCTTCCTCTTTATATATACACTAACAATATATCAAATGAAAGAATAGACTCTCTGCTTTCAAACAAAAAAAGTCATTTCATTTTTCCTCTTTTTATCACCTCTCAAATATGTGTAGGTTTCTTCAAAAATACCAAATTTTGAACAAAAAGCTGAAATAATAGCATTTTTGTAAAGGACTTCGTTAAAGATCAGAATTAAAAAACGATGATCAAAACATAGGCATATAGTTTTTGCTGTTTTTAAAACCGTGGATGCTTTAGTTTTTTATAAGTTGAGTAAGAGCGCCACCTAGTGGACAATAGTGGAAATATGGATTGCCGTGAAAACTCGTCATTTGCAGAAAAGCGTTTTCTCTTAACTCTTTCCCTGCCATTGACAAGTTAACTCAAGTTAGCTTAAAAAAACGCTTCCTTGCCAATGACAAGTTTTTACGGCAATCCATTTTCCACTATTAATCACCAGGTGGCGCTCTTACCCAATTTATAAAACACTGAAGCATCCACTAAGGCCAAAAAGTAAAAAACTCCAGGTACGTTTTGATCATCGCTCTGAATCTGATCTTTAACAAAAGTCCTTCGCAAAAATGCAATTCTTAGTTTTTTTTCTCAAAAGTTTTAAAGAAACCTACCCATATTTGAGAGTTGATAAAAAGAGAACAAATGAAGATAGGATGAAACTTTTTTGTTTGAAAGCAGATGGTCTGTTCTTTCATTGGATTAAAAATGGTGGCGGGAAAAGAGTTAAACGCAACTGTGCGTTGGCACAGCTACAATGACCTCTTTACAAAACCTTTATTTTAAGAGTTTAAAATCCAAGTAACGCTAAATAGTACTAAAATAATCGGCAGCTGCAGTCTTTTAGTAGCTGCCTAATAGCCCTGTTCATCATAACACACACATACCGCTTCAGGTCCACAGTGGTGACATTGAAGACCACACCCTTCAGCCACAAGATCATGAAGAGACGCTGAGAAAACGGACAGTTTCCAATACTCTCTCCATCGCAGCCCGCCTGTGAGAAAGAAAAACATCTATTACTTTAGAAAAGCATTTAAAAATGTCCAGAACAGTCATCAATCCAAAGAGTTCTCCAAAATGAGATGAAACTCCCGCAGCGAAACTTTTACAGGGATTATTATCGTACAGTCCTGTACCATCCTCTGTCTGAAACTATGCTTGTGTTGGCCAGAGAAAACTAAAACACACACACACGTACTGCACACATGCACATAAAACACACATTTTAAGCAGAAGGGCAAGCTGACCCCTGGCTTAAAAACTCGTCGGCCCCTTACAGAACACTGACTGTGTGTTAACCTGCTCGATAAATTGTAACCTGTCTGTGAAATCCATTTGAAAGGCTCATAATCTAGAAATGAGATTAGAAACATCAATGTTTGACTTTATTAATTGATATTAATTGTGACATGACCTTACTTAGTCAATATTAAAAGATATCAAGGTTAGAATGTTTTTTACATTATGTAGGAATTTTAAACATCCTGAGCATGTATGAGGGTGATTCTCACGAAACCATTGAAACACCACGGCACTAATGATTATAGCTTTAAAATGTGTAATATAGTAACATTAAAAAGCATCAGAATTAACACAATACTGTGTTCTACCTTGCACAATGTGTGATTTCAACATAAGAATTTATAATGGTAAATTTTCTCTCATTTTCTGCTGAAATTCTCATTACTGCAATGTGTCCGGCTGTGTTTGAACATGCGTTATGTTGTAATTTAATCAAATTAACACAAAAATATATTAAGAAAAAAAATAAATGGATGTTTTGCTAGACTACTTTAGATGACAGAAAAATATTTACTGAATATTCATGTATAATAATAATGAAGAAAAATTAGGAAAATTATGTGTTCATGCCTGATGTTCTCATCCTCCGCAACACTTTTTGAGAACAGTTTAAGCACACATACATAATTTTAATAAAGTTTGATTTTGAGTGACCAATCACATGGACCAGTTACTTCAAGATGGCTACCAGGTAAGATCATTTTTTTACAGTTAATTTGAAATATTGTCTTGTCAGAATGCTTACAAGACATTTTGATGATCATTACCGCAAAAGATGCTTATTAAATGTTAATTTAATTAATAGAAGCATAATTCTTTGATTTTAAATGCATGTGCAGAATCTCCAAATTATGTTCTTTCAGGTTTGTCATGTCATTTTGAAAATATGTCAGTGTTGATGTTTTCTGACTGTTGCGGTAATGAGATTTTTTAGGACAAATTTTTTAAATTATGTTACAAAAAGTGTTAAATGATAAGTAAAAGTTTTTAAATTAATGTTCCCATTTACTCCAGACTTTGTTTTTCAATGTCTGGTGGGAAAAAAAGTAAATTTAAGCTAATTTTACATTTTCATGCTTGACATTTTTAAAACCAAGTTTTCGTGAGAATCACCCATGAACTACCCTGGCTATACAGTAAGTGTTTATATACATAGCACTGACTTTAAACTTGTGTATATGGTTGTATGCATGTTAATAAAAACAAATGAAAGCCCATGTCATTATGCCAATAAAGCCCTCTCTATCTCAAATCCAGCGAGCGCATGTGTATGTGTTAACATTTTTTGAAAATCATAAATTCCTCAGTGAAGATATCACCATTACCCATGAGGCTTTCTCCTCCTCATCTCTACTGAACACTCAGACTCTGTGTGTGACCCAAAACACAGCAGGCCTTCATATTGTCCATCCATCACTCCTTCACACATCTCCAGAAATAATATACTTATGAAACTAGAGAATTTATAAGTAAGACATTTACCAGTGTGTGCAAACTAACTTGACGCGTGTCCACATCTCATACTAACAGACCTGATTGAGAGCATTCATAAAATGTCTATACTGACATTGAGCACATTTTTTATGTGTAATTTCTCGTAATTTGAAATAAATCCAGCAACACAGATTGTATGGACCACTAAAGAATGGGAGAATTTGGGAGTCCTTAAGAGATGTTTCTTCATTGCTCCACCATCCAGGCAACCTGCTGGTATCTCTTTCATATGCACGCTTTCACTATCCAGTGAACAAAAGGTTTACATCTGTTTGGTTGTCATTGTGGCAGATCTGTCTGTTGTTTACTGAGCTTTCAGAGTGGTTTCTCTTTTGGACAGTCAGTTCGTAAACATGGCCATAAAGACCACATTTGTGGAAACCAGGTTTGACCGCGCAGGTTCGGGCCAATCATAACGTCATCTGTATCAAAACACGTTTACCCCCGCACTTTTTACGGACGTTTCCACACACACGCTGCTTAAAAGTCGAGCACAGCTGAAGTTAACGTCCACATTTCTTCACCAAAGTTGTTTAAAAACAGCTTACCATCTATTTGCCGAAATGCCGACGTCCTTAGCACACCCACTGTGAACAGTACTGTTATTTAAGACGCAGGTTCTGTTTGACGTCGTCTAAGGGTTGGTTCACATTTTGCATCTAAAACCACGTAAAAAACGCAACCGTTGGTTGGTTCTTGTTACATGACATGCGGTGCGCTTGCGGCATTCTGAAAAGTTGAAATTTTTTAACTCTATGCGATGCGGACGCGCCTGAACGAGCGTGTCGCACTGCGTGCGTGTCGGGACCGCATTGATTCCGTTATGAGCGCGTGTACATTTGAAATAACAAACTTGAGCGCACAAAAGACACGATATGTGAACCGCCCCTAACTGTGGGTTTACACCAGACGCGAGTTCAACAATTTGCGTGAATAGATTACATACAAAGTCAATTCAAAGACGCAATCAGACGCGTCCTTGCGTGGGGCGATGCGAATGACGCAATATGGGTGGCACGTTTGCCACAAAAACATGCACTATTCACCTCAAACGCGTCTTCGCCCAAGTTGAAAATATTAAATTCGAGCAAAATTTGCATGACACAAATTTCTATCCCGCAAGTAATCTAGAGCGAGTAACGCGCGTTTGCGTAATGCTACGTACACACCAGTGTTGTTTGGTCACAAGCAACTTTGTGACCGTCCGCGTTTGCCACAGATGTGAAAACAACAAAAAACGGACCGTGGATATGAAGTCATAACCCGCCATTGTTTACAAATACAACACTGAGCTTGGTGCACGCCACAGGTAACTTCTGCTTTCTCTCCGAGTTTACCGGTATTTTGATACTGATGTGTGAATTATGTATTACTGGGAAAAAGACGGAACGTCTCTGTGTGTGTCACACAGCAAATTTTTGTATTTACTTGTAAATTAATACTGGTAATTTAATTCTGGTAATTTCATGGTAGTTTACCGAAATTAATGTGTGAAAGAAAGAGGCTATTGACTGAGTAGGGTTATGTCAAAGATTGAAATCAATGAGTAAAATCAAACTTTGATGCTCCTCATCTCATCATTAGATTATGACACTTTTACCTGGATTTCACAGACAGGGTTAACATTTGTGCTCCTTTCAAATACTTGAAATCCCATTTTCCTCATTATCTGGGGAAAAAGGTGCATTATAGAGGGTCTGAGTCAGATGATTTGATGACTCCTGAATCCGATTCACACCCACCACGGGAACAGGAACAGGACATCACACAGGGTAACGGTTTCTATAGAGACACACGGATGCAGAGTCTCTCCTGTAGTGTTAAGTCTATCAGGCCTGACAATAGACCGCACAAAATAACATGTTACACAAACTCATGGCAGTAGAGAGGACAGATTGGGGTTATGAAACAGAAAAACTGAAGCTTCATTTCGGCTGCTATACGCGTTTGAGATCTTAAGCAAAGTTTACATTTAAATATATTTAATTCTTGATATGTGCACCCGAAATGCAAGTGAACAATGCATGGAGTTAACAAATCAAAAACTCAAAATATTAAAGGATGGGATATCCTCTGTGGATATGCGAGAACATCTAGTGGTTCTGCATGGAAAATCCAACCATGTTCTCCTGAATACAATTTTATATATAAACCTAGTACACTTACTCCAAACAACAAAACAGAAAGGGTAAAAAGCAATGATCAGCAGATGGGACTTTTCAAGCTTAAGAGGGGTCTTCTGTTTACAACACCCCATCCAATCCCCCATTACTCCCCTTTTTGTTGTTTCTACTCCCCTTCTTCCCTCGTTTTTTCACCTTCCCCCTCGCAGGCCTCTGTTAAAAGAGGGAAGGACAAAATCTACTCCAAAAAATGTCTGGCATGGAGCGTTGTGTGTTTTGTTTGGGATTTGTGACAACGACTAAGCATTTCCTCTGAGACAGCTGCTGCGCTCACAAATATATAGATACACATCCAGTCTGTTACATTAAAACACATTCGGTCTAACCAAGATAACCTACAACTACACGACACGACCCATACCAGAAAACAGTGGGAAATCTGTGCTGAAACTTCTGCCTGATTTTCAACAAGACTTAAACATGGAGGGGGGAGTCCAGAGGAGCATTGAAATCTGCCTACGATCAAACTGATGTCTGAATAAAGATCTTTGAGGGAATACAGCCGTCTTTTATCCATTGAATTTATCATCTACACTTCTCTCCATTCACACACACAGAGAAACATATGGACAACTTTCCAAAAACAAACAGAGGCCTTTTGTTCAACACCTCTGAAAACCACACTGGATGCATCCAAAAGAAAAGCAAAAAAAAAAACAAATGGCAGTCTGAGTAAGAGAGAGACTGTGTACCTTATATGGCCACACCAAAAGCTCCTGCAAAAATGGAAAGATTACTCGTATTGCAAAATAAACAGACAGATTGATAGAGAGACAAAGAGAGAGAGATAGACAGTCTGAAAGCCTTAGTTAAAATATTTTTGTTGACAAGAACAAGCAATATTAAAAACACTGATTTTAATATACTTTTAATTGGTCACTTTTTTAAAGTCTTAAACAGTGACAGTACACAGTAAAAAAGTCCTGGTTGCCTTCAATTTTTAAGAATAATCAACTTGGGTTTACAAGTCATTTCAACTTACTATTTTTTATAGTTGAAATAATATAATAAAGTTGAAATATGTTAAGCTAATTCAACTTTACAGCAACTCATCACTAGCCAAGACGAAAAAACTGTGACCTGAAATGACTTATACATATGACACTTTATGAATTTAAGGCAAGGTGTACACCGCAAAAATGTTTTACATGCCTTAATTTTTTTACTTTTATCAAATTGACGTTGGAAGTCATTTTAACTTGGTACTTTAATTTTTTACTTTTTATCTGATACTTTAAGGCAGGGATTCCCAAAGTGTGGTGCGCGCACCCCCAGGGGTACGCGAGCTGCCACCAGGGGGTGCGCGAGAGGAAAAATGTAATGGCGGTCTGCTTCTTTAAATGGGATTTTCCATACAATAAAAAAATAAAAAATGAACAGTAAACATTTCCTTTGTAATCGCTTTTATTTTAAATAAAAAACTATAATAAATTACTTTTTGATAGAAACGTAGAAGACAGCTGCTGTCTTTTTCTACGCACTGCTCTTCTGTTATGCACTGCAGCCCCCATATATATGCGTGCCAACTCGTTTCATTCATTCCATATATATTATAAATATGCTTAACTGGCTGAAATCAGGGAAACTGTCAAGTGTGGGACGTCTTATGATAAAGTTGTTAGTCACGAAGGAGGAGAGGGACCAAGAGAGAGAGACGTTTTTATGGCAAAAATAGAAATAATGAAATGTGACGAGACATGGGTGCGTCTAATGCACAGGATACGCGAGCAATGTGTTTTCATGCATGGTAAAGAGACCGCCAATGAATTATATAATAAAATACATAAATACTTACAAAGACACTGTAGAGAACTTATTAAAAGCTTTCATTTAATTTTGTTTTAAACTTGAGCTGTTATAATGAATCTGCAAACTATTATACACCTTTTGTGCGAACAGTAAAGGCTTTCGTGAATGATGGGTCTGCACGTTATGCACGCATCTAGAAGGAGAGCGCACTGCTAAACATGAGGAAACTCTCATATATCTTCTATTAGCTGATGGCTGTAAGTGTACATTTTTACCATAGGAAACTCGAATGGCATCTAAATATCACAGTGGTTAAACGCATACACGGGGGCGCGCATCTACGCTGAGCATAGCTGCGTCTGGTCGTATATCTATCTGGATAGTTTCAGATGGTGCAACACACGTAGGCCTAAATATTTTTCACAATGTCAGACGTAGTTGCAACCGGCCCCTGGTTATTTGCGCAAGATTAAACATGAGTCTTTAAAAACAAATCTTTTTAGCTTTTTTTTTTTGAAGTGTGGATTGGGGGTGCGCCAACCCGGTTGGGGCATAGAAGGGGGTGCGCAGGAAAAAAAGTTTGGGAACCCCTGCTTTAAGGCATTAAATTAGGTTAAGCTATTTAAAAATTAAATACAAAATTAAAAAAGTTGAAATCATACCT
The DNA here is from genome assembly GCF_027580225.2 of Misgurnus anguillicaudatus. Taxonomy (NCBI): domain Eukaryota; kingdom Metazoa; phylum Chordata; class Actinopteri; order Cypriniformes; family Cobitidae; genus Misgurnus; species Misgurnus anguillicaudatus. Next base: position 32,597,402 of record NC_073343.2, read on the forward strand.
ACACTGTAAAAATTATAATTTTTCAAAATCAAAATATATTTTTATGTTACTTTAGTAATATAAAAAAAATTAAAGTGCACCTATTTCATTGCTAAAAAATCAACACGATCTAGTGGAAATCCATGTTATACTCATTACTCACATAAAATTTGATAACTTTATCCGTGTCCATGTCACAGAATTCATTTTTTTCCGTGACGAGAGCACGGATGTCTTTTCTGTGTCACTCCCACGGATTTCTCGTGTCATTTCATGTATCGTTTTTTCCTATTTTCAAATCATTGTCGCTTGGGTTTGGGGTTAGATTTGGGGTTTGGGTTAAGATGTACTTTTATGTTAGGATGTACTTTTATGTATTGGCTCTACATGTTTTTCTTCCACTTTTAAAACTATTCTCACCTGGAGTTGGGGTTAGAGTTGGGGTTTGGGTTGTCTACAAATGTAACAAAAAGTGATTCTAACACCAACACCAAGCTTAAGAAAAAAGAAAAAAAAAGAAAACAAATTTTCCGTGACTATAACATAGATTTTCGTGAGATGAGGTTGTAAAAAACAACGTTATTTTGTGTATTTGGTATAATACAATGTGTTTGTGTGGTGTATGGTTAAAAAACTAATTATTTTCCATATACCGTACATTTTTGTAGCTCCAAATTTCACACTCTTCCTGAAACTAAGCGCACAAATTTGAAAAGCACTGTGTCCCTGATTGGCCAGTTAATCTGTACGTAGTGATTGGCTTGAATACCTCTGATGTCAGCCTGAAATGTGACGCCCCTTACCATGTTTGAAAGAATGCAATGCAAACAGGAGTTAACTTACAGGCTGTGAGTCCGAAGCAGGAGGATCTATGATAATGTCGGTCTTTACTACATCATCAATCCCAGGAAGTAAACTGTTGCCTACAATTCGTGTGCTTGTTGTAGTCCAAGAAAAGAGATTTACGTTGGAGACGATAACTCATGTCATCGTTTACTTTGGAGTATGTACCTTTTGCATACCTAATGCACACCTACACACCAAAGGAAATGTAAAATCGTGAATCGGACCATTGGTGCTCTTTAAGTTAAACAATTTCAACTTAAAATAGTAGTTTGAATTGCCTTGCAAAACCAAGTTGTTTAAACTTTATTTTTAAAGTGTACAGTAGGAGCTCTATGGGAGATGGTGCTTCTGATTTAAACCGCAGTAAAAAAAAAAAACAGAAAAAGTTGTGAATTCATGAGCTCTCTGAATTAGTTCTGTCAAACGATCTGATTCCACAAATAGATTCAAAACAGTGACTGAACAATTTGTTTGCATCATCATTCACAAATGTCCATGTCTTTCACATTTCACATGCTTTAAAATTTTTGAGATATCACATTAGGCAGTCCTTCCAGAAAAACGTGGAGTTTTTGTTTTTTTTGGAGTGATTGTTGCGGGCAAAAATCCTAAATTTTGCGGCACGTTTTCTTAAAAATGCGATGGAATATGCGGGGTATTTATGCAATTTATGCGATGGAATTGCGGGAATTTGCAAAAATTGCGGAACTTGCAAAAACTGCGAAAACTTGCAAAAGCTGCAATGATGTTCACGTCACATAATCACGTCACTTCATAACGTTCCCATGGCAACAGAGGACACGGTCGGCTGCGCTTTTGTGAAGTAAATGCGGCATTTTTCAACTTTCTGCTAATATATGTGAGACTTTTCGCTAAGAAAATGCAGGGATTATGACATCATGCAAGTGCGCGGAAATCTGTTATTAATGCGGCGAAAGAGCGTCGTATTTGGAAAAAATGCAGCCCCGCATAAATATGCGGACTTTGGCTGATTATCCAATAAATCGTGCGATCGCACAATCGCGTTTTTCTGGAGGGACTGATTAGGTACATTTAAACTAACCTCTTTTGGGGAACACATGTTTATGGCCACTATCCACATAAATAAATCAATAAATCACATTAGTAGTGTAGATAGTGACCATAAACATTAGCTTTTCACAAAAGGGAAAGTGTGCTTAACCACAATATAGCTCAACATCTTAAATATCGCAAACATTTTAAATCATGTGAAATTTAAATTACAGCTTGTAAAGTGTTTCTTGAAAGGTAAAGGAGATACACAGGGAGAGAAAGACAGAGATGTCCAATGGAGACAGTGAGTCATAATACAGTGGCTTGTGGGTGTATAACAGTCTCAATCTGATCTGCAGTCGGCCACTGACAATGATCTCATTGCTTCTGGAGAACACGTCACACATAGCGATTCAATCCGAACATCTGAAGGTGGAGTCTCACACACACACAGCTGAGAGACGTAAATGAATGGCAAGATTATTTTTAAAACAAACACACATGCTCGTGACACAGCACGCAGTCTTGCTTTTTTAGCCTTTCCTTATGCGGACTGTAAGAGTCACACATGACAGAGATGTGTGTGTTTGAAGGTGGGACCGGGTGGGGACCGGGGTAGGGTTGGAGTGCCCACTGGGCTAAATTTAGACCAAACAGTCAAACTCTTTACAAATCACAATGCGCTCATTCTTCAGTCCCTTCACACTGACTGAATTGCAGTCTGGCTGCTGTGTTACCTTATAAGGAAGGAATGAATGAGGGAATGAGAAACGGAAGGAAAAAGAGCGAGAGAGGGATACCCCATCTATGGGGAATCGTTGGGGTATCCTCTATTCATCTGCTTGCGTTTATGCCTTGTGTACAGTAGAACGCTTAAGCTTTATTCTGAATTTCGTGCCAGCCAAATATTGATAACATGAAGTGGTCTCCACGCACAGGAATCTGTGAACTAAAACATCATCTGCTAAAAACATTTTGCATATATCATCAACTTTTATGTGGATGTAGATGAGCACATGTTCTTTGCAGACTTATTTGTGGTTGTGGTCAGTAGCAAGCCTGATTTATACCTTTGCCGTAGGCTGTGGGTAGCATGATGTGCACTTCTCCAAAAATGTAACAATGCGTCAATTCTACGTGGATCGCAAGAGCGTAGATCCAACAACGTACATGACAACCTGCGGCTTTTGCTCGTCAATATAGTGGCATGCATATTGATGCGGACAACGAAAGATTGGTTCAATTTAATTAAGAGTATTCAATTGGATTTGTAGTGGCCTGTTCACATTATATCGATAACTTTAACGTTAACTATAACTATATTAGCATCCACACCACCGGACGATAACAATAGGTTTAAACTAATTAGCTTGCGTAATCTAATATCTTACCTTTTGGCGCAGTCAATGTGGTTGAATAAAAAGCATTACGTAGTCAATTTCACAGCAACTGCATTTGCGCTGGATACCGGACGTAATTTTATGGAACTTAGCAATGAGCTTCTCCACTGTGTCATCTTTTATTTCAAATGCGCACTTAAAGTTCAAATAGATTTGATTGGCTGTCATTGGTTTATCGTTCATCAGTTAGGGAAAAGAAACCGTCCAGAAAGTGATCCCAACAATATCGTTCATTCATTGTATCTTTATTGTTATAGTTTTGGTGTGAACTCTGCTATTCTCTTTAAAGAGCACCTATTGTCCGATTCACGTTTTTACATTTCCTTAACGATATGCAAAAAGTACAAATCCCAAAGTAAACGATCATCTCCAACGTAAATCTCTTTTCTTGCACTACAACAAACACACGGATTGTAGGCAACAGTTTACTTCCTGGGATTGGTGATGTAGACAAGACCGACATTAATATAATTCCTCCCGCTTTGGACTGCAAGTTAACATTGCATTGTGACCGAATCTTTCAAACATGGTAAGGAGAGTCACATTTCCAGCTGATGTCAGAGGTATTCAGGCCAATCATAACGTATAGATTAGCTGGCCAATCAGGGACACAGCGCTTTTCCAATCCATGTGTTTTAGGAAGAGAGTGAAATCTGGAGCTACTAAAATGTAGGTTATGTGGAAAATAATATGTTTTTGAACCACAAACCATGCAAACACATTGTTTTATACCAAATACCCAAAATAATGTTTTTAGCAATGAAATAGGTGAACTTTAAAGCAACACCAAAGAGTTTTTTTTACCTTAAAATAACGTTTCCAAAAAAGTTTCAGTCGTTCATCCACTCGAAACAGGGTGAACGGCACTTTCACATTCGCTTTGCAGCCCTCTATCGGCCAAAACCGCGCTAAAGAAGTTTCCAACCGTCGGGTCGCGGTCCTGTAGTTCGAGTGAAAACTACAAAAACGGGCTTTACGGCAGACCTATAATCAAATCAGAGCCAGCTATGCTGCAGTATTTACGACAGTGGTAATGGACAATTCCGCATCTAACCTGTAGGGGGAGCAAAGAGCAAAAACTCTTTAGTGTTGCTTTAATATAAAACTATTTTTATAACTGTATTGTTTATAGTTATCGTTATAATGTGAATGGTCCTTAAACCTTCAAAAAAGTAAATATTTTGGATTTGATTCATAATATTTACAGCTCCCACTCTCTTAACTCTTCTTAACACATTTAACATCATTCTGCAGAATTCCACAAAAAAATCTGCCGAAAAACATCAGCAGATCTCATCTGGCCCTGTTTATGGCACACCACTAAGTTGTGCAAATATTCCTCTTAGGATCTGACACTAAACGCAGAGCCCAGACTGATGAATCATGGCCACACTTCCAGTCCATCATTGGTCAACAACAGCAGACTCACTCTTGAACAAAACGTCTGGCAAAGATCTACGCCACTGGTTACGCAATGGTGCACCAGCTGAATAAACAAGCATTTTTCAAGTGAACAAAAAACATGGAGGTCGCTTTGTTCAGTCAAGAACCCATCAGAGATCCATGCTGATTTTCTACAGCCAGAATTTCTTGCAACGCAGGCAAACTGAAACACCGAACCATTTTTGCTTATGGGCTAAGAGGGCCACATTCACAGTAAAATCAGCTCCGTCAGAATTTGCCTTCATTTAAATTTGAAAAGAAATTCAAATTTTGATGTCACAGGTGTAATCAAGTTGTCAAGTCTAGTCATACCAACACAGTCCTGATCGAAGTAAGCACAAAAGCTCACAGTGTGATGAAGAAAGATCATCACGTTACAGAAGATGCAAATGCAAAAGATGTAAAATTACACAGTAGACAATAAACCTGGAATTACAGACTTCATCATATCCTCTTTCTACATTAAGCTAAAACTCCTTTGGCAGGATGACACTGTGCATGAATATCAAAATATCAAAGGTGTGTGGTTTGCAAATGGGTTGACTAAATATTGCAACCATAACCACCTCCAAAGAACTAACTAAATACATTTACTGGAAGTCAAATTGGCCATGCATTTGTTTTCAGTATCCTTAACTTATAAATAACGCCTGAACAATGAATATTTTCATATTCAAAAAAATCTGCCCTTTTGAAGGTTTAGGGAAATTTGACGAAAATGTGTCAACAGTCAACACTATGTCATATATTAGTAGATCAGGTGTTTTTATTTTGAATACTCAAGTTTGAGATGTGCTAACAAATTAAAGGAATTGAAATTTAAATGAATTTCTTTATTTACTTTTTTGGTCAGCCAGTTAAGTTTCTATGGCTATGTTCATGGTAAGACTCGGGTTTAATGAAAAATAAAAAATAAAACTTCCATGCGCTTAGGCGCTCCAGAACGTCTGCCGTTGCCAAGTAACCTAAGCATTGCTTGACAATGTGTCAGGAACCCACTGGCAGAAAATGAAATCTGCGCCTATGAACATGCACGTTTGTTAAGAAACAAATATCTGATCCTCGTTTACATTTTCCAATTTGAAAATATATGTATGCGTTATATATAAGCCTATATGCATCAATGCACGCACACGTGCACACACATACAAATTCTATAACCACTACGCTAAATTGGTGCATTACCATTGCGGTGGTAAAATACTGCCACTGTCATCGCTCTAGACTTACTTGGCAAAAACTTTAAAAAAGGCTTAATATTTTAAAGAATCAAAATTTTAAAACATGTCACTTAGATGGCATTAGGGCGGTTCACATTTTGCGTTTTTTGTGGGCGCAAATACGTTATTTTGAAGATGCACGGCAAGCATACCCAAATAGAGAAAAACTCGGTTTTCTCGAAACATCAGCATAGCAACCAGTTGAAAATAATTACATTTTTCAGAATGCCATGTCAAAAGTGCGTTGGAAAGAAGGATAAAAGCGGCACAGGCTTTAGACGCAAAATGTATATTGCCCTTACATTCTTAAAAAAAAAATGCAGAGTTATTTTCAACCCAGCGTTAGGACAAACTCAACCGTCGGGTTAAATTTACCCAGAAACGTTTAAATTTGACCCAACAATGGGTTAAAACAACTCAGAATTTTGGGTCGAAACAACCCAGAATAAGTTCAATTACAACGGTCCTTTTTGACCCAGCGTTTCTTTAATTGCTATAATACTTCCATGGTTTCCTGCAGCACTTTGCAGTTCGGGCGGCCCACCTAAGCTGGGAAACCCTACCGCCTTAACTAGGTCGTCAAAAAAAAAAAAGTGCTGCACAAAAGGCCGTCAAGTGCCACACGGCCAAATGAGAGAAAGTTATCAACTAGTAGCCATTTGATAAAACATCTGTTAAAAACATTTAATTCATGAATAATCTAGTATGTGTTCATTTTCTTCAAAATTAAGTTTTATTTGAGTGTTTTAAATAAAAATATTTTTATTTTCATCATGACGCGTATGCCCCGCCCCTTTGATTGCCACACCCCCCCCACCCAACCCTACCACCTTAAATAACAAATTTTCTGCGGGAAACCCTGACTTCTGTTCTGTTTATCAGTCGTTGTACGATGTGCCGGTTGTTGCGATATTTGTTCCACCCCTACAATTTGATTGGACAGCTTAGTGAAAAGTGACATTAGGTGAAACGCTCAGCTCGTCAAAGTAGAAAATTTTCAACTCAGGGCACTGAAAAAACTGAGCGCCACATCAAAACAGTGTTTTTTTTAAAGCGTGACGCCTTTACTGGAATCAATAGAAAACATACGCCAGCCGCAGCCATAAACGCCTTGATGTCCACACTCTCTACATGTCTTATATTGGTCGTAACTTTTAGAAAGAAAGCATCAGTTAAAATGAGAAAATTATAAACAAATGTTTTGTTTCTGTTTTCTGGAAAAGTGTGTCAGCCCTCATGCAGTTACATTATCACAATACTAGGAAACAAACCTACTGCAAATGGACTCCAAGTTGGATAAACATTGATTATTGTCTTTTCTATAATTCATAATGGAAAAACAACAGTTTAACCACAGGCCTGAAATGATCCCTTAAAATGTATATTCATTCACTTGTTCTTTACATAATAGAGTACAGAATGTTATGTAGATGGATTGTGGAGCATTGACTCGCACTGACTAAATATTTTCCATCGATTCCCTGATAAAAGGAAAACTCCCTGTGTATTTAGAGGCAGTCGATCCGTCCGCCGTAATGGATGTGCACTATTGAGCAATGTTTGAATAAAAGGCATACCTACGCGCCAACAAAGCTTTACATGGAAGACAACAAAAGGATCAAACTTCACTATGATAGCTCAGTATCCCAAGAACACTGCAATGCAGGTTTGCATTCAGATAGGAAGTGTCTGTAAATGCTACTGGTTTGGGGAACAGGGGGATGGTGAAAAAGTAAGAGACGTGTCCTTGAGACATTTCTGTAAGGTCACATTTATTGCAGTGCAAGCATTGCGACTGGAACCCCGTAGGCCAAGAATGTGTCCTTGTGCGATTACTCTATATTCCTTTATCTGCGTGCAAACATTCACAAACAAACTTTCTCTAAATCACCATATTTTCAATCAAAGCAAACAAACTCAGTGTTTTCCCACCAATTGCTGACGATATTTACATGTCAGTGTTTACACATTTTCGTTCTCGGCAGCTGATCAGAGAACTGGACTGAATAAGCACTTGATTGACTGCTAGTTTACGTTAAAAATGTAAGCCGTGACAGATGAAAAGAAACTGGTGATCTTCTCTGATACTTAAGCCTAATTTTACAGGTTGTAGTTTACACAACGCTAGTTTACACTAAAGGCTTTGTGCTCCCTTTCATTACCTGAAAAGATAAATCTCACAATACAGCACATATTGTGAACGTTGGAATGGTTCCTTTAAAAACAGAAAAAAATCACCAGCTGCTGTATAAATAAGGTCAAACTACAGCTTTAACTTTATAAACTTTGACTAAAATGTAACTCTGCGCTGGAATTTTGTAACAATCTGCAGTAAGCAAATGCAAGCATCAGCTCGAATTCAAAACACTTGACTTTACACGCAGTCTAAACAATGATTAATCTAAAGGCCAAATCAAAACAGAGCAAGGGTTAGCACGATTGCCTCATCAGCACCTGGATCCTAAAAGCATTTGGGTGTTCAGTGTCCATCTACAGAGTAAATATTTCCACTATCACATGATGATTTGGCCAAGAAAGCAGGCTGTAAACAATGGACTGTCCAGCTAGCATTAACTGCTTATGTACAAGAAAGTGAAGTACTGAGTAGATCATAAATTAAATTAAAGGGATAGTTCACCCAAAAACAAAAATTCTGTAATCATTTTCTCACTATCATGTTGTTACAAACCTGCATAAATTTCTTTGTTCTGACTAAGACATAGGAAGATATTTTGAGGAATGTTTGTAACCAAACCGTTCGTGACCCCCATTCACTTCCATAGTAGGAAAAAGAGTACTGTGGAAGTAAATGGGGCTCAAGAACAGTTTAATTACGAACATTTCTCAAAATATCTATAAAAGAATATAAAAGAAATGTATACAATTTGTAACAACATAAGAGTAAATAATGACAGAATTTTTATTTTTGGGTGAACTATCCCTTTAAAGTGACCAGTCCCATTTTTTTGGTGTTCTGTCCTTCACATCCCCACAACAATAAAAAGGCGAAAACATTCAAAAAAGGTTTTTAATTCATAAATAATAACAAATAAGATTTAATTGAATTGCAATGATGTTTTAACATTTGAACTAAAAAATTGATGCGCTTTTTATTTTAAAAATCTGGTCAAGTTATCATAAATGAATCGTTTGTCTTGGTAAAGAAAAGAATACTGTGCAACACTAAAATATTATCAAAAACAAATTGAAAACGAATAAATTAAACTAACTATACAGTCCTTTCAGAGTTTTTTTGTGATTGTTAGGTGCAAAAGTCCTTGATCTTGCGGCATGTTTGTTTTAAGAAATGCGATGGAATATGCAGGATATTTATGTAATTTTATTAGATGTAATTGCGGGAACTTGCAAAAACTGCGAGAACTTGCAAAAACTCTGCGAGAACTTGCAAAAACTGCGAGAACTTGCAAAAACTGCGAGAACTTGCAAAAACTGCGATATAGATACATATGACTTTTTGCTACAAAACAATGCGTGGATTATGAGATCATGCAGGCCTGCATATTTTGTGAGCAGAAATCTGCAATTTATGCGGGCGAAAGTGTGGCGTATTTAAAAAATGCGGCCTCCCGCATAAATATGCGGACTTTGGCTGATTATGCATTGAATCATCCGATCGCATAATCACGTTTTTCTGGAGGGACTGACTAAGTGGTAGAGCACTGCGTTAGCTGCGCAAAAATTTATTGATTCGATCCCAGGGAACATGCGTATTGATAAAAATGTATACCTTGTAATGCACTGTAAATTGATTTGGATAAAAGTGTGTGTCAAATGCATAAATGTAAATATAACTGCTGTGTAGGCCTGCACAAATTTTTTTTAATAACTTTCTAAATATTGCGACATAAAGTATTATCGTATCACATACTTAAAGTTTGTAAAATCAATTGGAACTTTATTAAAAACGGAAAATTATATAACAAATGTATAGTATGTTTCAACATACAGAGCACTAACATCCATCTGCCAGTCTCTTTGCCAAAACAATGCCTATACATAACCTTTCGAACTATTAAAATCATTCAGTTTTTGCAAACTATTGCAATATACACCTGTGTGATTTTCTACACCTATGGTTTTGTGATTGGTTGCCAGGATGTTGCTAAAATGAAGTGCTGCTATGTTTCTATGCTGTTCTGAGACAGGGTGACTGTTAGGTTTCCTCAACAAAACACAATTTATGGTCAGTAACACAAAAGGGAGAGACAAGTTACATGCACAGGCTAGATCCTGAATCCAATTTCATAAGGGCGTAATTTTAGCAGAAAACCAAAACCAATAAAACCACGAAGACCGGTTCGCTAGTGCACCGTCATCATGCTCTAGAGAATTTACATCAATTTAACAGACATTAATCTTACTAAACCTTTAACTGTGTTTCTGTGGCTCAACTAGTAGAGCATTGCATTAGCAACGCAAAGATTGTGGGTTCAATTCCCTAGGAACACACATGTATAGACTGAATGCCTTGGAAGTCACTTTGCATAAAAGCATCTTCCAAATACATAAATGAGACTGATTGTCAATTTCAAATCTATTAGACAACACTATACAATGAATGCTCCTAAAGAATCCAGAGACCTCCCATCACCAAGCACTTTAAAAACAGACTCAGCTCTTTGAAAATGCATTATATATCAAAGCATAATGCAGCATGTTTCTGGCCGCTGCTTTTTCCATGATCAAAGCAAAAAATCTGAACATGCCCGCGGTAAAGCCGACCAGCAGGTGTGGCTGTACCGGAGGGAGGGAGGGAGGGGGATGAGATGTCTGCATTATCAGCAGCTAGCAGGGGCAAGGTTTGCCTGGTTACCATGGTAACAAAGGGGCTGGTACTGTTGTGATGTTGTGCAGAAGGTGCAACAAAGCTGCATTACATGCATGCTGTTAATTATGAATGAGAGAGAAATAAAGAGAGAGAAAGAGAGTGAGCGAGGTCACCACTATCTTTATATTGCAGTGTGTGCACCCTTTCAAGCAAGTCAAATGAAAGTCTCTTTACATAGGTGCCATAGAAACAAAACACAGGGCGAACGTCACTGTAGCTCATCAGTTCGGTCAGATATCGAATGCTGAATGAAGATGACCTGTGGTCTTTGCAGTTTCCTATTAAAGCCACAACTAACAGCAGGACAATTGTCTGATTCGGGATGCTTGGTCACCTTTTCCAACGGTTGAGGAAAACTAGGGTTGCAAACAAAGACGGACGTAAAAAAGATGGACGTAGGGCCCGTGACGTCACCCATTGGTTTGTGAAGATCGTTTTTGAAGCTTAAAGTAGGCGTTGCCTGTCGTCGCCATCTTGGACGCGCATCACTGTGAATCACTCGCGGATAACCAAAAATGGGTAAAGAGATGGGACATGTGTGAAGCTGAGGTGGCTGGTTGCTCAAACCACGCCCGCCTAGCTCGATTCTAGTGACAGAAGTGTCAGTTCACCCCTCACTCAAGTGGCCACACCCTTAATTATGCAGAAGTTTAAGGGGGTTGCACACCGGACGCGCAGCTCAGCACCGCACCACGTCTAGGACAACTCGGAGGTACCGTAAACCGGAAGTGCACATTAAATAGCACGAGCTTCGTCAGATAGTGTCTACTTCAAATGCAAAATATACGTTAGCAGCCAATGTTAATCATTAATGATTTGGGACAAATATGATGTTATTATTATGAGTCGTAGCTGGGCAAACCCTCGGTTGCAAAGCTTGGAAATTTTGGAAATATTCCAAGTCTGAAATTATTTGTAAATTTTTGATAATTTGTACGAACATTAGCATCCTCAACATCTGACTCATCTTTATCCGGTGCCACAATTCCCATATATTCCAGTGTAACTTCCATGGAATGTTTTCAAAATTCCCAGAAACTGTTTAGCATTATTCATTGTCAACTTAAATACTTCACACCTGACTTTCCTGATACGTTCATTCATAAAATCACATTACATGAGATCATTATCGCCAAGAATGTGGTCATGATATCATACCAATATGAATACACTAGTGTTTATCTTTAACTAGTAAGGCAAGACGTTGAAAAGATAATGCTAGAGATTTGTTTTACAAATCAATTGGTCTATTGACATGTACAAATGCTTTTCTCCTCTCTTAACGTAAAGTGCAGAGAAATCTGTATGTTGTTGACTTTCCCAAAAATGGAAAACTTTCAAAACATTGCTGTTTGATTGAGTATACCGGTCAGCCTGAAATGTGTCTGAGCGGACTTATCTGTTTTGGCTGAACAATGGAAGACAGGAGTAAATCGTACCTGTTATATAACACAATTATCCTCTATAGAATCAGCTATGTCTGGCTCTATCCCAGGGGTTTTTCCCCTCCTAGGACTTTTCGCCTACAGGGTTTTTCTCCTAGGGTTTTTTTCAACACATTTAGCACCCTCTTACATACGTTAAATTTTTACTACGCTTGCTAGTATGGTTAATCTTAACTGCTGTGTTCTCCGGCTGATGTTTTATGATTTTTCTGTGTTTTTCCTCTATCTATTAATGCAAAGCTGCTTTGAAACAATTAAACAATTTTGAAAAGTGCTATATAAATAAAATTGAATTGAGTATTTGAGCAACCTATTTGACAGAAATTACACACTTCACCTTTAAACCCGAGGCTGTCACAATGTTTTGCTGGATCCTTTCATCAAAAAGAGTTGACCGATGTGCTTGTTGCGCAGACATAAGTGTCTATCGTGACAAAAGCTGCAGTAATGATCACTGAATTATTAAATAAAGCACAGTCATCTTTTTAATACAAACCTCAGGGTTTATAAACGCCTGCTCAGCATTTTCACAACTGAGATCCAAAGTCCTCAGAGCTTTAATGCACCAGCAGTTCAATAACCACGAGTTAGAAGGAGAGTTTATGTCATACTCCTACAAACATGACTCGGACCCCAAACATTCACCATCCGATGTGCCCCTCCTTTCCTCTTTCCGTAATTCACTCCCCTCCTCCGCTCCCTTTCTCTCCCTCCTTTCAGTCCGGGAGTTTTCCCGCTCTGCCAGGCAGAAGGCCTTTTGGGGAGCAAAGCATAGGAAAGGAAAAGACAGACAGCAGGGTTCCCAGCAGAAGAAAGAGGAATTCCAGTTTGATTACTCAGGGATTCAGAAAGAGGAGATTTACAGCCAACATTGCCTAAATAGAAGTTTTTAATGTTTATATTGAGAAAAGTATTAAGTAAAAAAAATTAGAAATGTATCAAAACTGGATTCAAAATTGTTTTTGGTACAGAATGAGGGGTGTTTATTAAATTCCTATGTGGAGTCTGAAGTACTCGTGCACTTGTATGCAAATCCCATGTAGGCATCACAAACACAATGGAATTGAACTCTTTTGGCCTTTTAAAAATTTGCATGAATGTATACAGAACTGGAAGGATTTCCTAAGGTAGCATTTGGATTTAATTCATCTTCGCCCTCATGTCTGTCATAAAACATCACGTGAATGTTTATAAGAGAGCAAACAGTCATATAGGAGTGATATCGTGATACGCCTCCACCCATCTGACATTCACATGGACAACTACTGTCATCGTACGCTGTTACTGTAAAACCAATATAAGTACTAAACTGTGATAGAAAATGCTTGAATGGCTAAAAATTTAACATAATTTAAGAACGGCGTTTCTATAATTACAACTCAAGTTACAACAAAAGCCCACACCTTGTGATTATTTCCAATATCACAATGAAACCTAAAAAAATCTGATATGTATTCGTAGTAAAACTCTTACCTTCACAAAAAGCTCGATGAGGGGTTCGTTATCCCCCTTCACACCGTTCTGAGGTACCGAAAGAGACATCCCGAACTTTTGCTTTTATGCACCCAGATATTTCTTCACCGTGGCAAAGTTTTCCAGCACTCACTTTTCAACGCCTCCCTCTTTCCCGAACGCAATATCAGACTGCAGTGTCTCCAAACGAGCACCGAGACAAAGACCGTTAAAAGACCCAAAATCAGCTTCTTTCTCCAAAATTCAACAAAAGCACTTTCGACGAGGCCCGCCGTCTAGAAACGAACCGCTACGGACGACCCGATAAAATCCGCTACGTCTCCTCCGTTGCTGCTCTCTCAGGATGGCGACGACGAGGGGAAAAAAATTCAACGGGAGTATTTAAGGCAGTGATGTCATGCGCAGAGCGAGCCGAACACGCGCGCGCGCAGAATCCGTACAAAAGACCAGCCCGCGTGCGCTATATATCTAAACAAGCTGCTTGAATGGTTTCATAATTAGTTAAATTTGTGATAAATTTCGTATTACGTAACAACAACAACAACAAAAACATATACGGTTCGGAGTTAGTAAGAAAGCGCATTCTGCAGCAATTACTGATTTCTGAAAAGAGCAACATCATATGAAATGTATTTTAAAGAGCACAAGTAGTTATTTCAAAAATGGTTTCCATAAAATATTTACCCCAACAATTCTGTTCAGATGTGTCGAATTGCTTTAAAGGGATAGTTCACTCCAAAATTAAAATGTTCTCATTTAATTACCCCCAAGTCGTTTAAAGAGGACATTTCACAAGACTTTTTTAAGATGTAAAATAAATCTTTGGTGTCTCCAGAGTACGTATGTTAAGTTTTTAGCTGAAAATATCATATAGATAATTTATTATAGCAAATTGCCATTTTGGGTGTGTCCTTTAAAATGCAAATGAGTTGATCTCTGCACTAAATGGCAGTGCTGTGGTTGGATAGTGCATATTGAGGGGCGGTATTATCCCCTTCTGACATCAAAATGGGGGTTAAATTTCAATTAGCTATTTTTCACATGCTTGCCGAGAATGGTTTACCAAAACGTACTGGGTTAAGTTAACCAAAGTTACTGGGTTGACCATTATTACATTTTATAGGTTGATAGAAGCACTTGGGACCCAATTATAGCACCGTAACATGGAAAAGGTCAGATTTTCATGATATGTCCCCTTTAACCCTCAATGTCTTTTTTGTTCCCCACAACCCAAATGCAGATTTAAAAAAAAGTGTTGCACCTCTTTCACTCTTATCTGTGCCTGAACTGTTGTTTAGGATGTTTACTTTTTTCTGAAATGACAGTCCACAACAATAAAGTAGAGAAGTACACTCACCTAAAGGATTATTAGGAACACCAGTTAAATTTCTCATTAATGCAATGGTGTAATGGTGGGGGGATGTTTTCTTGGGACACTTTAGGCCCCTTAGTGCCAATTGGGCATCGTTTACATGCCACGGCTTACCTGAGCTTTGTTTCTGACCATGTCCATCCCTTTATGAGCACCATGTACCCATCCTCTGATGTCTACTTCCAGCAGGATAATGCGCCATGTCACAAAGCTCAAATAATTTCAAATTGGTTTCACTGTACTAAAATGACCCCCACAGTCACCAGATCTCAACCCAATAGAGCATTTTTGGGATGTGGTGGAACGGGAGCTTCGACAGCTTCCACAAATCTCCATCAACTGCAAGATGTTATCCTATCAATATGGGCCAACATTTCTAAAGAATGCTTTCAGCACCTATTGAATCAATGCCACGTAGAATTAAGGGGTTCCTCATAATCCTTTAGGTGAGTGTATATGACAAGTCCAGTGAAGTTATATTGGGACACTTTGGGGACATTTTTAAGCTTCAAGGGTTTTCTAGTTACTATAGGAGTGGATTGTGGCGTGGGGTTCATTGGCGTTCAAATGACATGGAAATAATGCCAGGTTTTAATTTTTGGGTGAACTATCCCTTTAATTATGGTATTTGATGGAAGCAGCGGTTGCCATAGTAATTTTGTATAGACAAGTTCAGCAGTAACAACATAAATAAACTGCTTTCGTGGAACAAACATAACTTCCGGTAAACCCTGCAAAGAATCAAACAACAGAGTCTTTTTAGAGTAGTTTATTTCTGATAACAAGCTAAATAAACAAAAAGTAGATAACCTTAGTTCAAATCATAGCTAAATCATATCAAAAACTACACTGAGCTAACACTTCTGTGTAAAATGTGTGTACTATATAATGTATACAATGTTAACTAATTTACAGATCGGCTGCCAAACCTTCCTTCACACAGCAGTGATCCATCATCGCCATCCCCCATCATCATCTTTAGGAAATCAAAACATTTGTTATTTTTGACGAGATATTTGTTCCAGAGTTCAGTTTAGCCACTAGCCAGACCATTAAACAAACAGAGACCAGAAATTAAGTTCTGCCCAGATGCGTAACTGCGACATGTCCGATGAAACCATCAAACAGGTTGCACTGCACTGACCCAAAATTCAACATTGGGGTGTAAAAGGGTGATTTAAAAAAAAATTAAGATTAAATATAGAAACTGTTTCTTAACCACTCCACTGAAAAATCCAGCTAAGACCAGCATAAGCCGGTTTAACGTGGCAGTAGCTGGTTTAAGCTGGTGGGTCAGCTGGTCTTCCAGCCTGACTAGCTAAGTCCAGCTAGACCAGCCTAAAAAGGGACCAAAACACAACTAGACGAGCTTCCTACACCAGCAATACCAGCCAAAACCAAGCTGGGAGACCATCTAAAACCAGCGTATGCTGGTCCCAGCTGGACCCCTCATCAGGGCAGGGCCAAAACAATAGCAGGATACTGTACGGTTAAAATGTTAATTCATCTTAAATAAAGGTCATAGAAATGTTAGCATATTAAACATTTTTGTTTGTTCCTTAAACTATTATGCTGATTTAAAGAACTGATATCGCACTGATCAAACATACCATAAAATTTGTTGGGTTTTATTTGGAGAAGGTTTCTTCATGTAAACACACATTGGGCGGTTTCCCAGAGATGGCTTATCCTAGTCCCAGACTAAAATGCATGTTAATCTGCCTTAAAAATATCTTGCATTGACACATCTTAATATATCAGTGCCATTGTTTTTGTCTCAAGATGCACATAAGTATTGTTTTTGTAAGGCATGTTTAATATAACAAAGACTTAGTCCTGGATTAATTTAAACCCTATCCAGGAAACCACGCCATACTGATCCGTGACATAATGCACTGCAAGTTGCTTTGTATAAATGCATAAATGCAAATGAAAAACACCAATATTAAAATGGTTGTTATGTGATGTTATAAAACAGCAAAACTTCCCACTAGAAGCGGAGCTGTTTATTTGTGCAGTGTCTTGAAGATCACCGTTAATAAGTGTTTCCTTTCACCTGGTCTGAGCTTAAGGGACAGTCCCTATGTTTATTTGTTAAACACTTATGTAATCCCATGTGGCCTGTGGCCAGCTGGGAAGCAGGTGGCATTATAAAAAAAAACAATTGAGGTATAAACACGATTGCCTTGGGCTGTTTTGGTAGATCAGTCCTTGTTAACCTGGTTATTTTTGCTTGTACACAATAACAACTCGCTGAACTTTGAAGATATGTCTTCAAGTGTTGCCAGGGTGACAAACACGAGATAACACGCATAAAGCAGTTGATTATCATGTGTCATCACCAGACCTAGGACTCGGCTCAGGCATCCACAGAGCCTTCTAGAAACAATGGACTTGTAAAACATATGCAAAGCAGCAAATGCATTCAATTGTCACCATACAGGTTTGGCTTGTCATTTACAATCTCATGGTGTGTTTTGCCTAAAAGGAAACAAATCAAATTATCGACCATTATGGTGGGAAGAAAAGCCCCGAGCCTGGGTGAATGTAAAGCAGATAATAACAGACAATAACGATTTCTTTCATTTTAATGCGACTTTGTTCAAAGCCAGGATTTACTGCAGGGTTCAACAATTCCAAACACAACTTAGGTTACAAAATATAAAATGCAAAAAATAAAGGATGAAAACAAACGCTTCGGATTCGTTCTTATGTGCACAGCGAACTTTAGAGCAATGCCGCAATGTTCGAATGAACAGAACGGACAGATGGATCGGCTCTTTCGGCTCACTGGGTGTTTTGGTTTATGGATCATGCACACAAGAGGACAAACACACAGGGGTCTGCTGTCCATGCAAACTAAACTCTCAAAAAAGTCCTGCTGAAGTTAGAGAATCCATAGGCTAACTTGCACATCATCTCAGAACCGCATATGAGCTTTACTTGTACGTTTTATCATAGCAATAAAAGCAAGTGGAACAGGAATGGGTTGGGGGCTAAAAAAATGTTAGTTTGTTGACAGTGTCAAAAGATGATCAAGAAACATCATCAGCTTCACATCATAAAACTCCCCAGCGATAAATGTGCCAAAAAAGTAATGAATTCAACGAAAACAAATTCTAGGGTGAATTATAACAATTTGTACATTCTAAAGCTAAACCAACATCAAACATTTAAAATGCAGAGTGGGGGAGAAAAACAGGTGTAGGTAGAGGGAAACTGAGATCATCATTGAGAAGACGGAGACAACTGGGCCTTCCTCATGGACCGGAGAGCTTTCTCACGCAGGTGCTTCTCCAGATCATCCAAACTGTCTTCTACTTCACTGTCTGATTCCTTCAGGAAAGGTAGCATTAATTATGTCTGACTCATTAAAATCTGGCATGACAAATGTTACTTTAATTGTGTTAATTTATATACACACGTTATTGTGTAACTTCACCTTTTTCTGATCGGAATCAGGCTCCGCCTCCTGTTCGGGGACTCCTATAGCTGCTTCAATTTTCTCTTCTCCGCTCTTCTCCTTCTTTTGCTTCTTATGCTTCTTGTGTTTCTTCTCCTTTTTGTGTTTCTTCTCCTTCTTCTTTTTCTTCTTTTTTCCACCCTCTACATCAGAGTTCTGGAAAAATGAAGAGTTGTTTAGACTTCTATACAAACGCATATAATTGGATGAGCAGAAATGAAAGTATGGCAGAGCCATAATTATAAGGTTTTAAAAACTAAACTAAGTACATATCAGCACTTCTAAATCTGTACGTATGAGGAACGATATAATTTTCTAGTTCTACAACCATTTTTAATAACAAACGGATGTATAGACTGGATATATGTTCCATAAACAAAACTTTTGAACTGGGGTTTGGTGTAGGTGAGGCGTACCTTGTTAGGTGATGGGCTTTGGGACCCACTGCTGTTCTTCTTTGCAGGTGGAGGTGGGGAGCGACTAGCAGAGTGAGGAGAGACTGAAGCAGTTCTCTTCGGTGCTGCCGGAGGAGGAGAAGCGGATGGTGAACGAGACACCTGCCTCCTTACTGGCTGGGGGCTCTGAGAATCTCTACAAAAGAAAAGAAACCGAAGATCATAGTTTAGCAAACTGGATGTTTAAAAATTAACAGTGAAAATTCAGAGTACGTACCGCTGTGGTTTGCGTGGTTCTGGTGTGCGGGAGACCCTTCGAATGGGTCTTGTGCCATGAGACGGCGACGCCTGACGTCTTGCTCGTTGCGGGGAGGAACCAGAAGGCCCATATCGAGCCTGAGGACTCGAAGACACTCGAGAAGAATGGGAAGGGGGAGAGGAACGGGTGTCCCTGCCCCTTTGGTGTGCAGGGGGATTCGGAGAACTTCTGCGATGGCGGGGTGGTGGTGAAGCAGAAGAGGGCGGAGTGCGCCTCTTTCCTGGACTACTACCACGAGTCCGTTTGGGGGAGCGAGAGGAGCGCCGTTTGGCTACTGGTGAGGGAGATGCCCTGCGCTTGGACACGGGCGGCGATGGGGACGGCCTCCGCTTGGACACGGGTGGTGATGGGGATGCCCTACGCTTGGACACGGGTGGTGATGGAGAACCTCTGCGCTTGGACAGGGGTGGTGATGGAGAACCTCTGCGCTTGGAAACGGGTGGTGATGGGGATGCCCTGCGCTTGGACACGGGTGGTGATGGAGATCCTCTGCGCTTGGAGACGGGTGGTGATGGAGACCCTCTGCGCTTGGAGACGGGGGGTGATGGAGAACCTCTGCGCTTGGACACGGGTGGTGATGGAGAACCTCTGCGCTTGGACACGGGTGGTGATGGAGAACCTCTGCGCCTAGGAGGGGGAGACCCTGATGGGCGTCTCTTTTGAGCTGGAAGGGGAGAGGGGCTGTATCGCCGCTGGATAGGGGGAGAGTAGTGCCGAGTAGGAGGGGATGGAGATCTAGGTTAAGAGGAACACAAGAAAAGATCAATGTCAGTCAAATTACCTTTAAAAACGGAACCCACAAGATACTGCAGTAACTCTGGGTGTTACCTGCGTCTTGGAGGAGGAGAGGGCGACCTGCGGCGACGAGCTGGAGATGGAGAGCGATGTCTACGGAAAGCAGGTGATGGGGAACGTCTTTTTCTGATGAGAGACAGTAAAATATAGAGTTTTTACCATGTATCATTGTAATACAGAATTTCATAACAAATTGTAAGTAGTAACGTTAGGAGAGCAGCCCATGTCAAAGGTTTAAGACTAAAACTGGTCTGACCATGAAACTCATTTGAAAGAAACATAAAACCTTCTGGGGACACATGATGGCCGATCTTTGCCAGACGTGTGCAAGAACACATCTTGTTCAATCTGCAGAAAATAGAAACTTAACACGCAATTATGGCTACCTTGGGGATGCCTCTCTGTGCCTTCTCCGTGGTGAGCCAGGTGAATGGCTCCGCCGTCTCCTGACATCACCATTCCTAGCAGCTGCGCCTCTGTTCTTCTGCCTTGGGCCTTCATCTTCAGAGGAAGAGGATGACCCTGTGTCTGTAAAGTAACAAATATGCTAATTATTTCTAAATCAAACAACAATATCCATCATTATGACTACTACATGCAAGCTCAGGGGAAGCACATGTGCACACAGATGTGAAAGAGGAAAGAGAAAAAAACAGGTGTGATTGAAATAAAAAAACCAGTGATAACCTGAAGAGGATTTCTGATTCTGTCTGCGATACTGACGTCGCTGCTGAACAGAATCTGCCATTGACCCGTCGCCCAACTTCTCCTCCTCTGAAATTCAAAGCAGTGGTGGGTCCTTAAGTGCCCAAGAAACAGCCACGTGCCCACAAACACACCCATGATGTGCAAGTAACACAGCCACCATGTCCATAATTGTCTGTTGTGTCCCTGACCTAAGGGTGCACTATGTGATTGCTGTCAATCATTTAGATTAGAGCTCTTTTGGCATACAACATCCAGAAAGTGAGACAAAAACTCCTAAGTGTTTAGGTAGAGGAAAAAAAACTAGAAAATTATGGACACTGATCTTGAAGGATGAAAGCAGAAGTCCTAACCTTTCCTTTTGATCAAGTCACCCAAATAAACGCACAAACGTGCTTCTCATCCCACAAATTACTGTAAATTCATATAATCTTGCATTTCTAACCCTTTTGGAGAAGCATAAATGTATGTTGAAAGTCTCACCAGAATCTGATACATCGGATCGTCTGGGTGGTTTTGGAGGAGAATGAGTGTCGTTCCTTCCACCAGTTCTGTTTCTCGCAGCTGGAATTTACAAAGTTTTTGCAGTCAGAAACATTTTTGCTTAAAATTGAGCACATAAAATGATTTTAGATTTGCAGATTAGATTAGATTTTTTTTTACTAAAATCCAAATTACAAATAGCACTTAAGGAAGAGTTGGACTGTAACCTGAAGGGCTTGTGTCTGGACCTGAGGGGCTCCGGCCTCTTCTTCTGGGTGGACTGGATAGATCCGAACGACGTGGAAGTTTTCTGGGAGGGGTAGCTGACCCACGTTTACCTGGTCTTTTATGGGGAGACCGAGAGGAAGAGCTGCCTGAAGAGGATCGGGAACGTGAGCGCCGCCTAGTGGACAAACAATTTTGAGTTGATGTGATGGGAAAAAATCTCTTTAATGTTCCTATGCAGCACCAAAATGTACCAACCTGCGGACAGGTGAACGGCTGCGTCTGTGTCTAGGGGGTGGCTGGCGTCTAGGGGGGCTCCGGCGTCTCGGAGAGATTCGTCTCCTGGGACTCGGTCTGCGGCGAGGAGAGAACGACCTGGAAAAGGTAAAGACTTCAGTTAAGTTATGTAAAAATCAATATTGATTAATCGCACACCTTTCCTATCACCAAGCTTCACAAACAAATTTCCACGAAGACACTTAGAAAGGCTCACCTGGACCGTGATCTGGGTCGTCTGCGAGATCGAGGTGATCGGGAACGAGAGCGGTGACGTGGGCGATCTCTGCGTCCGTCCTTCTCTCTGTCCTTGTCTCTAGGTTTGGGCTTGTCTTCTGATTTGGAGGTTTTTTCAGGGGACGACTCTTTCACCACCTCAGACACAGAGTCTGGCTTCATCTCAGCCACCAGATCACTTCAAGAAAAAAAATACATGACTCGTCACTCTAAAATCTATGTTATTTTCTCAAATAGTTACTTTTTGTAGTTTAAAACTAACTACAGCTAGTAACTGACATCTTATCACAGTTACCTGGTAGAAGAAGCCTCCTGAATTAGTGGTTCTGGTTTGGAGCTCTCCAATTGGTCCGGTTCTTCTTTTGGCTCTTCTCTTTGATTGGGCGGACTAGAAGGCGGTGAGGCGGGTGGACTTGGTTTTCGACGAGGAGAGCGGGAAGGGCTGGCTTTACGGTCCCGCTTCACAGGGGAACGAGATTTCCTCCTGGAGACAGGTGAGATGAAAAAAAAAATCTATCAAGGGTAGTTGAGCATCATAAACAAGATGATTAAGAACCAAAATAAGTAGTAAGTCAAGCAAAGCGGGGCAAAGACAAACCGTTTAGGGCTTCTGGACTGAGCTCGCTCCTTGTTCTCCTTTTCTCTTTTATCGTCATCTATCTTTTTCAGAGAGGCTAGTTTTTCCTGTTCAATCTACAATACGAAACATTTCTTAGTAACATGTAAACTCAGCGTAAAGCTATATTACATCCATAATAAAACTTTAGTTGTAATCACTTGTCTCTGTTTGATTTCCTCTTTCTTCTGCTCCAGGAAGGCAGACGGAATACCAGCGATGTTCTCCTGAGCGCTTAGCAACAGCGGCCAGAGGTCCTTCATGAATTCCCGAGCGTTCTTCCCGTTCAGAAACCCAGTCAAATTAATCTGCATCATCTTCGCATCTGGATTCTGCAACACAAACATCAGAAAGGAAGAGAGAGGAGAAGAAACCAAAGTTGTTAATACGGACATAGATTGAGAAGAACAAGACTACCTACACCTGAACATCAGTTAAGACCTGTTTTTTATTTTTTAAACAAGAGCCCAGTACCTGTGAGCCACTGCTTTTTACCTTCTAAACCAAGGTGATAAAGATAAGATGCAATTGAATAAAAGATAAATAACCTCCCTCTGCATGCATTACATGTTTACATATTACAATTTGAAATGAGATGTACCCTCCTAGTTCACAAACCCTTGAGAAATCTTCGAGCAATAAACACCCTCCCCACCGCTAGGGCTGTCTGTGCAATATCAAAACTCCTGAGAGACAGAAACATTACAGTCCACAAACAGAGTGTATCAAAACCCCACAAAGCAAGAACAGTCCGGTTGTCTTCAGTGTGAGTGTCGCAGGCTCTGTGGGCTGGGGGGGCGGAGAAAGGCGCTCCATTGGCTGGCCTCCGCCTCACTACTGCATCACACTCAATCACCTTGAGTTTAATGCTATATCATTTATCTAAATTGCAAGAGACGAACAAGCAATAATGAGTACACAAGGCATGGAAAAGGCTTTATTCACATCAAAAAAAGAGGAAAACAAACCTATGAGATCCATGTCCTACGAGAGGGCTGATCAGTAATGCTCCTGGAGATCATCCATACACCGGAGAGATAAGGTCACACAAATAAGTAATGTGTTTTGGAAATTACAAACTAAACTCTGCACAGACATAACATCCAGGAGCAAGACTGAGAACCCTCATCCTAAAAAGTTTTGTAGTGTTACGAGAAGTGGAAGCACCTCTTTTATATGATGGAGTAAGGAGACATGTATTTTTGCGTATAATAAAAGTGTGAGATCATTGAGCAAATACCTCTCTGGAATCCCAGCCAAAGCATCCTGAAAAATAGCTAATCATTAGAAAGCTTAGCTAACCTAACACAATCTTGTTTTATGTGGGATGACCAAGATATTCTTGAGCTAAACATTGTTACAGAGCCCATAAATGCCTGACTTAATATCTTGGGCAAAGAAAACACCTATATGACACAACCAAAACCCTGATGTCATACAGCATTACCATCTCACATGCTATTTTTTTTAAATAAAGTAATTTTGTCAGTTCAGGCCTTTGTTTTGTACTACTAAATTTAAGTCTGATAACGCTGAAATGACTCTACCACTGACACAATGTCAAGCCCTGCTAATAACTCACCTCAAAAAATAAAGCTCATCATCAAGGGAGAGTTGGATTCAGAGAGACTTTGGACTCAGATGAGATCTAATTAGGAGTTGGTGCTATACTTCGATGCAAGGAATAAGATCCATATTGGTTCAGGCCTTTTAAATCATAAATCACATCAACATTAGAACATTGCTGTTCAGAAGCAACGCTGTCATCAATCAAAACTTTAGAGAGAGAATATCCTTTTTTACCCTCATTTCTTTTTTTAAACCAGACAGACACTTAAAGGTTTTGTTGTTAGACGATTTCTGCCTGTTACGTCTATGCAATGTTTCAAATCATTGTCACAGGTTGTACACTTCTTCAAACCATCTCACATTCTCCAACATCTAATGCATAAATCCAACATGTGTGAACGGACAACGGGAAGAGCGGAGTCGAGTTTACCTTTTCCTCCAGCTGGTTGAAGACAAACTCAATGACAACATCATCCTCAAAGCCAAGGATCTCATTCACGCGCTGGGTGATCCAGGGTTTGATGACTTCCAGGTTGACCTTGGACATGTCCACCTAAAAGCACATCAGACGCAATAATGAAGAGATGGGATACTTCAATACATGAGATAAATATATCACCAGTGATAAAATGTAGACTTAAGTGCTAAAACAATTTGATATGCAAGTACAACCAAAGACATTGGAAATAACAACATTGAGCACTCCTATTACTATGAATAGGGGACAATGCAATGCTCAATATGGCGACGGAAGTCCCGCCTTCCAGTTAAAAGAACGAATCATCATCAATCATCCCGATTCTCTGGGGGGCGGCTCTGTACAGTCACGCGAGACGCTTGACAATCTCTGCACATGCGCAGTAGCACATGACTCAAGAAAAGATGTTTTAATGCAATTTAAGCTTAAGAAACCAAAATGATGGTACCGTCAGGTTTAATTGTTGGTCAGAATTATGTTGTTTTATTGTGATTTTTGCATGCGATTTTAGAGATATTGATCTTTCCTCATTCAAGTAGATAGGACTTTAGTCTACCTAGTGGCGCAACTTCCCTAAAGGATTTTGGTATAATTTTGCTACCACACATCCATTAAAAACAAAGACCAAATAAATCATACATGTGGATTACTACTTTGAAGCTGTTTACACTTGGTATTAAGATGTGTTTTCATCGATCGGATCACAAGTGGATTACATTTACACCTGGTATTTAAATCCGTCTCTTTTGTCCACTTTCGACCGCTTCTGTGCTGAATACTATGAGGGGGTGGTCTGTGAGACGGTGGGCGAGTCTCTCTGCTGTCATTCAAACCCGAGCGGGAGGAATTATGAGTTTATATGGACGCAAACTAATATTATGTCGGAGTGCACTGCTTGTTTAGCAAGTAAACATGCTGCACAGTGTTTTGTACATGAGTATGTAAGAGCTTTCTTTGAATTTTCAGCGCAATTGATGAAATAGAATCGCGCAACTTTCACACGCTTTCAAAACGAAACTACGGAGATCAGCCGCTTAGTTTTATTAATGAAAGGCTAAAAATAGCGCTGTTCACCAAATGTTCATGCCAGAAGTCAAAAAAGACGTAAACCTTGTGTTTAATACCTCAGATTAGATAAATGGGCGGAGAGAAGGCGGTCGCGTGTGGCTGTTTGAACGCATTCAACCACATGTGCGTTCCGCAACTCCAAAGCGATCAGATCTAAAGTGGTTTCGACCACCTCTGGATGTGGTTGAAAGTGGTCGAAAGTGGACGAGCTCAAAACGTTTTGAACACCGTTTACACCTGGCATTAACGTCGTCCACTTGTGATCCGATCGACGAAAACACATGTTAATGCCAAGTGTAAACAGCCTCTTTGTCAGACTTCAGACAGATGTGAGAGCCAAGGTTCCCACACCTTGGTTAACTTCAAATTCAATTACCGTTCAAGGACTTTCCAAGTCCAATACCCTCAAATTCATATACTAAATGTGGGGCACATTTCAAGTGAGAGCAAGGTTACACCTTGTTACCTTTTAAGATAACTGGATAACTTCTGTAAAGGATGAAAGCACTTTTTTTTGGTCTTGAAAGTCATGGACCCTATTTTCTACCATTGTAAATAGAGATGCACGATATTTCGGCCGACATATCGTTATAGGCCGATAACTGCTTATTTTTAATATTATCGGTTATCGGTCTGATAGCAAAATTAGGCCAATAAATGAAAGACGCTAAATTATGAATTATTTTGGTTTGTTGAACTACTTCACTTGCTCATTGCTGGCCATGTGAAGTTTTGATTGGTGCTTTCTGTGACATAGCACAAAGATGACACATGTTGCGGGCTTAAGAAGAGTATGCTAGTCTAGCGCAAAGACAAGATGTCCGCGGTCTGGGAGTTTTTCATTGTGAAATTAATATGAATATTTATCGGCATACATATATATATATATATATATATATATCAGTTATCGGCCCGCAAATATAAAGAGTTATCGGCCAAATTTCCATATCGGTGCATCCCTAGTTATAAAGCTTGGAAGAGACAGGACATTTACTAAAATAACTGCAATTGTGTTCGTCTGAAAGATGATACGCATCTCGGATGGCTTGAAGGTGGGTAAATCATTAGGTAATTCACATTTGACGCTGAACTGTCTGTCGCTTTAAGGGATTTTACCAGGACTTTGCTTTAAAACACTTTTTTATTTTAGTGCTGTAATGTTTGAGAGTCACAGTAAAACAATCAAGCAGATGGTTAAGCAAATGTCCACCTTCTTCTCCAGACATTCTGCAAACTTCAGCTGCTTCAACAGCTTCTTGTGTTTGTTGCTGAAGCGGTTATCTTGCTCCGCACTGGTGCCCTGAAACAACATCCATTCACAATTAAAACATGAAAAACTGACTGAAATGTTATATTTATTTTCTCTTAATAAAAAAGTCACATTTCAGAATAAAATTTACAGTGTTTGAGAGTAACATACTATTACATTTATTTATTATTACCATTTTGAAACATTACTGAATGTCTAACTGTTACCTAACGTTAACTGTTACCTCGCGTAAGTAAGGCACATTATGCTAACTCGGGAAAATAACACTAAATACGTAAACAGGCCACAGCTTAAGTAATAATGCAATAATTGATTTTATTTGTATAAATAATAGTGATAATATGACATGAACCCCGTAATTTTTATTAAATCATGTTAAACGTGTTGTCGTCGTCTCTGGATTATTTTCAGTTTCCCTAACGCAGCCGCCATTACAGTCACATTCCAACAAACACAGTAAATACATCGTTAAAAAGCACAACTCGTCGACGAACCGATAACTAATGCAACCTAAACATCACATTCAAACTTTCTAGTGCAATATTTAAAGAGGAATTAAAACTTACGCGGAAAAACCCCGCGTCCATTTCAGTCGAGTGTCAATATGGCACGATGTCCCACAATCCACTATGGCGCAGCAGCTTTTACCTCACTTCCGGAAGATGGGAGGCCACGTGACTGAAACTTCCGAAGCTGCCCGATACAAGCCTGCGTCCGATTAATCTTTACAAATTGTTATTTAATGTGAACTATTTCAGTCATAGTTTTCTCATCATATTGTTTGTGTGTTTTATTTGTTTCAAATAATTGTTTTATTATTTGAAACAAATAAAATTGTTTTATTTAATTGTTTTATTTGTTTCAAGAATTTAAAACATATTTCTTTATGAGGTTTATTTATTTATTAACATTATTATTTATATTTACTTTTGCCTTTGTTGCGAAATTGTTTAAATCTGTTCTCTAATTTATTTTTTCTTTATTACCTGCATTACATTCATGCCATTATTAATTTGTCTGAACACGACACAAACAGAAACACAACAAATAATTTACTGTATTAAAGTCATTTATTTTTATTTGAAATACACTGCAATATTCCAACAGTTTTTAATTAGTAACTTTGTTAAATGATATCACCAAATTAAGGCATTTTCACTTTTCAACACAATATCCATTTGTCCAAAAATCACACCCTGCTTGTGTAAGTGAGATGATCCACTTTACATATTGTTTTAGGACTAATTTTTATTTACCTGCATCAGTACGCTACAAACTGAAGCATAGTTAATGAAAATGCAAATGTCCTTTCCATTAGGCATGGGTAACAGTCTGAATAACATCTCTTTGGCTCCTATTATAGTTTATCATATGCTCAGTTTGCATTGTAAATCCAGATACCTATTATCACAATGCCTCAAGGCTATACAGAAACTGTGAGTTTAACAGAATGTAATAAAAATGGCTTAACACCGCCAGCATCTATATGGCACTATCATATTTTAATCATAATAAAGCTTCACTTCCTTATGCATTTGATACTATTTGATCTAGAGCAATATTTTTACAAATAGACCATGAAAAATTCAGAGCAGATTTCATCTTTGCAAAAAAGTTAATTGATTAGAAATAGGAAAGTAAAGTAACAGCATCACACTATTTAAGGTGCTAGATGTTTATTCAAGTGCTGACCTAGCTATTTAAATGTAGTGTTTTATTCCTTTTTTATTGTATACATTTTGGACAACTTACACTTGCAGTATAATGTTTAAACTGAAAGAAATATGTTATTGCTGTTTTTATGTACACTGTATAAAAATAGTTGAGGGAGAAAGAGAAAGACCCCTGAGCTTTATGAGAATCTGACAGTGTTTTGTACATTTGTAAGAGTTTTCACTCTTTTGATTAATGAGGACTCTTAAAGAGATCTTATGAAGGGACCAGGGGCCTCATTTATAAAACTGTGCATAGGATCCTTACTAAAAGTCTACATATGCACAAAAGCCAAAAATGGCATGCGCCAAAAAGTATTAAGCAATGTTCCCTTTATAAATCACATATCACCTGCAAGTGTGCGTACATGAATTATCCTCGTATCCCGCAATGCAAGCCCATTCTCCCACTAAGTTCGTTTTTTTATAGATCACAACCTTTGCATGCTTGCACGCTTTATAAATGAGGCCCCTGGCCTGAGGAAACTTAGCTCCCTATTTCACTAAATGTTTGAAAAGGGTCCCAAAATGCCAATGAACTGTGTCTCTGAGAGAACCTGCTAGCTGACAGGTAGTCCTGCATTGCTTCTCTTTTTATGGATGGAGGCTAACATGTCTGTGACCATCTCTGCCAGTCCGTACGCAGGCTTCCAGCCCCAATCCTGACGTGCATTAGAGTCATCAAATCGCTCTGGCCAGCTGTCCGCTATACAAGAAACATAGTTAGCTAAAATGTCACACCTATAAAAAAATGCATATATTTATTCATTCACTCATGCCGTTTTTACCAATAGTCTGTCGGATGATATCAGGATTGTACGTGACCTTCAGGTGGGGCAGGTGCTTGCGGATTTCCTCTGCCACTTCCTCAGGTGTGAAACTCATGGCTGCGATGTTGTAAGTACGAAGGGATAGTCGGCTCTCAGGGGCCTGCATGAACTCTACAGTAGCCCTGTGGCAATCAGAGATGTGCATCATGGGAAGCCGAGTGTTGGAGCGTAAGTAACATTCATGCCGGCCTGTGCTGAGGGCATCATGAAAGATCTGGACAGCATAGTCTGAGGAAAAAATACATACAATGAGATTAGGTGTGCGTTTTATGTTTAACTGAAAGTTAATGTGTCTTTTTAAATAGGGAAATAAATGATAGATTCCGGTTACCAGTAGTGCCTCCCCCTGGGTTGGTGTTGGCAGAAACGACCCCGGGGTATCGCAAGCATCGGAAATCCAGACCGTATTTATGGTGGAGATACTGATCCAAAATGAACACGGTTAGAAATGTTGGCATATTAGAATCACATATAATGAATAGAAATTTTTATATTGAAAGTAAGCAGACATGTTGTATGAGTTGAAACAGTTCACATGCAGCAACTTTGTTGTCAATCTGCCTCTATGTCTCGCAACGGAGACATTATATATGATTAATACAATTTTAAAATTTTAATTTGTAACGCCCAATTTGGTGGCTCCAAAAAAGTACAGTTCATTCAAGATCATAAAGACTAAATAACACTTTGCAGACTGTGTGAGACACGTTGGCAGGTGGGAAAACAAAGTAAATGCTTTTTTAATACAGACTGCAGTTTGATTAATTTTCTACATATGAATATTTTTCCCGACTAACTAAAACAATAATATAAATCTTTACTTCCCCCATCAGCTCAGCATGGACTTTGGAAACTCCATAAATGGTCCGAGGCCTCTGGATACATAGATCAGGAGCTGGATTGCGGGGTGACGAAGGGCCAAATGCTCCAATTGTACTGGGCACAAACAGTCGCAAGCAGTTCTCTAGGGCCAGATCTAACACGTTATGCAGACCTATTGGAGTATAAAAGAGGGTTTAGTGGACGGGACAGGTAACAAGAGAAACAGAGAATGTTGAAAGTCATTGTTAAGTTGTAAACCTTAATGTGTAAATGACATTAGTGGTCATATAGCATGAATGCTTAAAACGTGCGACAGTGACACCTGTAATATTGATGGTGCGAGCGAGCGCCACATTCGCCTCCCCAACAGCACTAAGTAAAGCACTATAATGGACCAGCCAGGTGATTCGGTTATTCACAACTAGCTCCCTCAGGTTTTTATAATCCAGCACGTCAGCGTACACAAACGGACCTGTGAGGTGAATCACATTAGATGTTTTAGTTATAGGTTTTAGTGATGTAGCCAACTATAGGCCATGACGTTAAAAAATATTCATAGAGTTAAAATTGGAGAGCCACGTAATATTTTTACAGCATTAGTCTAATAGCACATGACGATACAGCACATGACTCAACCTCCTGCCCATATCAAAGTCATACATCTGTCTGAAAGTTAACATACCCATGTTGTAAACCTCATTAGGAGGCCTTCTAATATCCGACAGGATGACGTTTTCTTTTCCATACTGCTGCCTGAAGTAAAAGGTGTTAAATATGATGTATGGCAACCAAATGCTGACACAAACAAAATTGGGTTACTGCAAATATCTTTGCAAAGGTAGCATATTCAATCAATGAGAATCTAAACTGCATAAAAATTGCAGCATGAAGTTAAAACAACTTGGTTTAGAAGTCAATTCAACCTATTCTTTTAAGTTTTTACTGATAAGATGACATAACTTGTTAAAATTGTTTAACTTAAAGGTGCAGTGTGTACATTTTAGCGGCATCTAGTGGTGAGGTTCCAAATTGCAACCAACAGCTCAGTTCACAGCTCATAGAGAAATGCATAGAGAAGCTACGGTAGCCACCACAGGACAAACATGTCATGATTGGAGACAACTTAAAAAAGTTTGTCCATTAAGAGCTTCTGTAGAAACATGGCTGCACAAAATGGCGGCTTCCATGTAAGGGGACCCTCTGTGTATGTAGATAAAAACGTCTCATTCTAAGGTAATAAAAACATAACGGTTCATTATGAGAGGTCTTTATACACCCCTGATAATTTAGGTTTGTATATTATTTTGCATTTTAGTCAAGCGATCCTTCTAAAAATTACACACTGCACCTTTAAGTAACATAAAAATATATGAAGAGTTTCGTTGCAAAATGAGATAAATGTTTTAACATTTTTGTCAAAACGTGTTTATTATTATGTTATCATGTTATTATTTTGTTTTATGGTGCTACTTGCTGTATTTTTTAAGTTATGAAGGTTTAAATCAAAACAAACCAACTGCAGTTGCATTGAAATCAATTGGAATGCACAACCTAAAAACGAGATTTCTGAACAATTAAAAAAACGCTGGTTATCTCGTTTTGCAACGAAACTCTTCATATGTTGATTTGACCAAAATGATGCATTTCTACAATATATTCTGACACTTTAGGCTGATTTTACGAATTTCTAATGCTGCAGGAGAAATGCTGAATCTTTCAGCTTTTCACTAACCTCAGCATTTGAGCCAATCCGACTCCGAGCTGTCCCAGGCCACCTTAAAATAGGAGGAATACACTTTCATCTAAAGCAGCAAAGACTATGAAACAACCAAATGTTCAAAAGCAACAATCACCCCCACTTTACACCGAAGAAAACAAATAAGACAAATTAGTACTATCTATGGTGCATGTAGCTAAGTGGTATTGCATTAGCAGTGCAAAAGTTTGTAGGTTCGAACCCAGGGAAGACACAAACTAATATAAATGTGTATTTTGTAATGCACTTTAAATCACTTTGTCTGCCAAATACTTAAATGTAATTGTGTACAGATAAGCACAATAGAGTGCATAAATAATAAAAAAGATTATTTAGTTTTGATGCATGTACAAATTAAGGATTTTTTTTAAATAATTGAGGCAGACAAATGACAGTTACGTGATTGTTGTTATTATTATTGTTTTCCAGCTCCACATCCAATGAAAATCCATTTACTCTCTCTTTACACGTTATTACACAAACACAAAACAGTGGCGCGCTCCATTGTGCACACGCGGGGTGCTTTCAGCGCTGTTTATTCCCAACCATTGTCTCTTACGAGGCACTAGAAACAAAATTTACAGAAGTGATGGAACTGATGGCGGTTTTATAACAAAATTGTAAAACAAATGCTTTAAAGCAAACCAAATGTCACCTGTGATGAGAACGCGAGGACTGTCCGTGGGAGGCTCGGAAGACTGGTCGCGCGGCCATCGGTTGATCTGACGCGGTGACCAACTCATGCCACGGACCGAGTAGCGGACACACAGCCGCACACCTGACAGCATGTCGTCTATCTGTCGGTTCAGAATTTATATATTTTTTTATTTATTCAAATGCTAAGTTGTTTTAGCTTTCTTGTTTAAAACCACTATAACTACAAAGGTGTGACGACACATTCAACGATGACGTTTAAAAATACAGTATAAATGCAACATAATATACTAAAATAAATTATACACATTTGAAAAAGAGTTTTCAGAGAAAAAAAACTCACCTTCACTATCAAAACTTGAAATCCGCGTCGATGTAAAGCACGTGTCTTACGAAATCACATTATTTCTGTGTTGTGTTTTTCGGAGGTGGCAAATTATGAAATAACTCCGATAAGAGGGATTTTCATGGTATTTAAACGTAAGAATTAACGGATTACCGTTCGATTGGTTGCCAGAGGAGCGCATAGAACAACCATTGGATAAACAGTGGTAAGCGCAGAGAATGCTGGGAAATGTATGCGGTCTCATGATAATGACTCGCCATTAGCGACCTAAACTTGCTGACAGGATGCCCTCTCTGGGTTTATATTGTCTGGGTGAGTTTAGCTGAGCTGGGGCTTAATCCTGAGGACTTCATTGGCTAGTGAGATGTTATTGTGTCGGTGTACCTAGCTTGACTTTATAAAGGATAATATATATGCATTATTATATTATATATTTTTCCTAAATGCATAAAATCACAGGTTACGTGCCCAAAATGTAATTAATCACCCCTTTGGTCAGTGTTCAAAACAAACTTACCCCAATTCAACATTTAGATGTCTGTAACCATTTATGAAAGTGTACAATTAAACAATTAACATAAACATAAAAACTTCAAACAGTGCGTTACACAGTTTATAATGATAAGGTATCATCATTGATGTTTTTCCTGTAACAATTTGAGGAACACAGTAAAATGCCACATATACAAACTGGCGCAATAATATGTATTTGCTTCCCTCTAACTGGGATTGTTTGCATCAATATTTAGTACTGGAGTAATTTCCATATTCAGATTAAGGAAATAATCCCATATGGCTCCATTAGTATTTATGAAAAACACAGTCAATTACATCAAATTATGATTTTTGGTTGAAATAGATGGAATTTAAAACAACATCCTTGGTATTTGTTACAGTATTGTTACTGTAGCATATAGTTTATATGTGTATCTAAACATTTTAAGATTAATCCTTTACTCAGTTTAACTGATGGTCAGACAGAAGGCAGTCAATATGTCTGATCTTTAAATGGTCTTTAACATACAGTATGTCTGATTATTCTTTAATAATAAAACATCCAATTGGCAAATAATGTTTGATAGCTTTTTAAATGACCGTATGCTTGATGAAAAACATTCAGTTTGGTCAGATGAACTTTAAAATGTCCTTTGCACTATGATGTCAAAATATAGTCAACTCATCCATGAGGTTCTCGAATGGGGTGAAGGTTTCACAGTGTGTACTGGATGTGGGAGTGGTCTGGTCGGGTCCAACTCTCTGACGGTTCTCTTTTACAATGTTCAGAATCTCCTCCCGAGCTTCCTCCATATTCTGAGCATGCTCAGTCCATCTGAGGAACAAACCTAACCACAAACCCATAAATAGATAAAAAGTGCTCGGTCACTTGAAGGATGAAAGCGTGATTTTCCCAAAAAAATCTGGTGAAACTAGATTTAGGATTTATTGTCTTTTCACATAATGTCCTTTAAAAGTGCATTGCCGCATTGTATTTGTGTGTGTGTGTGTGTGTGTGTTTAAATCTGGACTCACCTGTCCATAGCTGTAAAGACTGAGGATGCACTGAGGGCCAGATGGCCAAATCCGTGTGTTCATACAGTGGGTTCAGGTACTGCTCTACTATATCGGGCTTTAACAGGGACTGAAACAAACAGTGTGTGTTCTCCTTCACCCCTAAAGCACATCTTAGTTCACGAACACAGCCAGAGGTATAGAAAAAAGTCAGAAACAGGACAAACAATTATAGAGATGAAGATTATAATTTAATACACAACAACAAAATTGAAAAATGCACATTAAAGCTGTAGTGTATTTATTCATCTGTTTTTAAAAAATAAAATAAGGTTTTATTTGTTATTGTTAGTTAACATGTACTAACGGTGAACAACACTTCTACACCATTTATTCATCTTAGTTCATGTTAATTTTAGGATTTTCTAACACATTTTCAATTTGTAACTGAAGAGTTTTGTTGCAAAACGAGATAAATCCATTTTTTAACATTTTTGTCAAAACATGTTTATTATTATGTTATCGTGTTATTATTTTGTTTTATGGTGCTACTTAGCTGTATTTTTTAAGTTATGAAGGTTTAAATCAAAACAAACCAACTGCAGTTGCATTGAAATGAATTGGAATGCAGAACCAAAAAACGCGATTTCTGAACAATTAACAAAACGGTGGTTATCTCGTTTTGCAACGAAACTCTTCATTACTGTTAAAAGTAGTTCTTGCAAAAAATTAACTAACATTAACAAAGATAAATTCTAAAAAAAAAATGTATATTGCTTACTGTTAGTTCATGTTAGATAATGCTAACAAAATAAATGTTCAGGGTGAAGGCAAAGTGAAAAGGTCTATCTAAAACTATCCAAAAAACATTTATTTATGCATGCAGCATTTTGGACCTTAGATTGAGTCTACATAAAACATATGTATTTTAAAGTCATTCATCACACCTCAGTTAAACAATTGATAGCAAAAAATTATTCAAAATGACAAAAAATTAAATGTTGACTGCAGTTACAGAACCAACAATATACACTTTCTCTTATACATTCATATAAATTTGGGTAATGTTACAAAAAAATGTCCATGAACATTTTATGCATCAT
Source organism: Misgurnus anguillicaudatus (assembly GCF_027580225.2). Taxonomy (NCBI): domain Eukaryota; kingdom Metazoa; phylum Chordata; class Actinopteri; order Cypriniformes; family Cobitidae; genus Misgurnus; species Misgurnus anguillicaudatus. The sequence goes on from NC_073343.2 coordinate 32,633,074, forward strand.
CTACCGAAGTACACAACATACAAAACTAAACCAACAAATTTCACATAAGGACAAAGTGCGCTCACCTCTCCTGCTCGCTGTTACACAAAAAGGTCCCATAGTCAGATGCATAAACCTCCTGTGCCAACCGAAGCAGCAGGGCTTCGCTAAACTCCAGCGCCAGGGGAAACTGCCTCCACATCTGCCATACACAGTCCAACACCAGCAAGAAAGATGGGCACTCGTGTTTTAGACGGGCGTGAGAATGGGCCGAATGAGCACAGCGCTGTTGGAACGGATGTCCAGCCTGAGAGGAAACAAATAATAACATTTTATTAGCGCTGCGTTAGCAATGCAAAGGTCATGTGTTCGATCCAGAGAATGCAAATGCTGATTAAATGTATGGATTGAATGCATTGCTTTGGATAAAAGCATCTGCAAAATACTTAAATGTAAGATTGTATCGAAAAGCTAACATATAAATGATGTCATAAGTATACACATATAACCACATGCAAAAACCAAGTTTACCTGTATCCACTCCCTTTCCAGCAGGCCAAGGAATCCATTAAGCGTTCTACAGGCGGGATCTAAGATAAGCTGAGCCAGTGTGGTCACCAGCAATGTGGTGTCTGTTCCCTCCGAGCCATGAACAAGCACAGAGTGCCCATCCCTGCAAAACAAACCAGCGTGATCTCAAAGTCATGCATACGTTTTCGAACATCTAAGGTAGTCACTACATATATGCTCACCTCTCCACACATTCTGCTACAAGACCTGCGGTGGACAAAGCGCTGTGAACGTGAGAAAGCCATTTGGAGTTCTCTAATTTGCTAAGCCATCGGTCCACACTGTGAGATGAATCAGCACACGCTTCCACCAACTTGATCAGGCTTTCTTGCAGAACCTTACCCCTAAATACACATCACACATATGGTGGAGATCTAATTCGAGATCAGGTGTGTCATACTACAAACAATACTGCTCAACAATTCCTCCTCTCACCTTTCATGGTGTCTGTGCAGTCTTTTCCAGTGGTTATAGCACGATTTAGACTCGAATCCTCCTCCTGTCATCCGGGCTTGCTGGGCTTGCTGGGCCGAACGCAAATCGACGATGTAACCCAATTCTGACCCACCAATCACAGCCTGGAGAAGAAGCTCATCTTCTTTGCATCGCTTTCTATTGGCTCCTGTCAAAGGCTGACTGCTTCGCATGATGACCTAGCCAAATAAAATAACTTTAATATTTTACAGAACAATTAAACATGATGATAATTATTTATAAATCAAGGCAATCGTGCCATTTGAACAGGAAATTTTTACCCTGCATCAGTGTGAAAACGTAGCTAAAGTTTATTTTTTATTTTTTACATAATATCATCCTACATCGTTTATTTTGACTGTGCAAGGTCATGTCAAAGATTGAAATCAATGTGAAATCAAACTTTAATGCTCCTCATCTCATCATTAGTTTATGATACTTTACCCTGGATTTCACAGACAGGGTACAGGGCTCCAGACTAACTTTTTTTACTAGGAGCACAGTGGCCCCCAACTGAAAATTTTATGGGCGCAACCAGAAGATTTAGGGGCACACACTGTAAGTCAACATGCTATCCAAATATTCACATTTCTACTAATTTCCACTGTATTACTAATAAATACTTTAATGATAGATGCAGAAAGTACAATGTGCTGTTTTCCAATTCAGTGTCAAATCACAAAATAATGTAAAATTTACTGGTCGCACATGTGCAACTGGATGTAAAATTCAGTGGCACAATCTCAAATTTTGGTGGCAAAAAGCCCCCCTTTGGTGGCAGTCTGGAGCCCTGGGGTCACAATTTGAGGAAAACCCCTTTGGCTCACCATTCGGTTCCTATGGTGACAGTAGGAGAGTACAGGAAACCTGCCGCCCTGCCTGAACCGTGCCGAGCGGATCAGCATGTCATCATCCACCTCGCGAGGAACAATGGCAGTGCGTGCATACGACGGACATACAGAGTAGTCCGAATTTACATTACTGAGCCTCCAGCTGTCCCACTGCTCGCACACACATGCAAATATTACAAACAAACGTAAGCACAGTTACACAACAATGTACAAAGGTGATTATACTGAATAAATGCAGGTCTAAAGTCATTATTTTCTCTGCTTGTATAATTTTAATTATTTTAATATTTGGTACTCATTGTCATAGATCACAAGATGTTACAGGCCATAACAATATGATATTTTCTGTCTTAAAGGGATAGTTCACACCAAAATGAAAATTCTGTTATCATTTACCCACTCTCATGTTGTACCAACCTGTATAAGGGTTTATAAAAGCATGCATCGGGTTTATTTCAATGCACAGTGTATTTACGTTAAATTTATGCAATAAAAAATACATTTGCACCACACTGAAAAAAAATTATTCATTGAATTTAATCAATTTTTTAAGGTAAGTGGTTACAATCAATTTATTTAAGCTACATTTAAACAAAAAAGATAAGTAACGTAAAATAAAATATAAAACTTTTGCTTAAATGTAGCTTAAATAAATTGATTGCAACCACTTACCTTAAAAACATTTATTAAATTCAATGAATCATTATTTTTTCAGTGCATTTTTATGAAAGTTAAGACTAAATGGACCTGAAAATGTCCAGTGGTGTAACCTCGAATTGCTCCACAGAATGAGAAATATTAAATATTTTATACACCTTAATGGCATGCAGCGTATGATCAAAAAAAAATTAAATATAATTTTATTAGTATATCTAAATGTAAATTTGAATGCGTTTTTGTAATATTTCTCCTGACATAAGCTGAAAACAGCTCTGTTCTCTAAATAATCTTTGACAAATTATGTAAAAATTAATGTAAAAAATCATATATAATTATTTTATTCCACATTTTTTATTAATATATTTATATTTTAATTAAAATTACACCAATTGACACAGACCGGTTACACCACATTGACAACATTCTTTCAAAATGAAATAGAACCAGAAATTTTAGACTTCAAAAAAGAGAATGTATGCAAGTAATCTGCAAATTTATTTTGAAATTTTAACCCTTTTACATTTAATTTATCCATACGGACACAAAATAATGAATGTCACGTCATTGACCCATAAATAAAGGGAAGATATTTTGAGTAATGCTTGTAACCGATCAGAAGCCCCATTGACATTGACAGTAGGGAAAAAGAATACTATGGAAGTCAATGGGGCTTTTGATCGGTTTGGTTACAAACATTCCTCAAAATATCTTCCTTTGTGTTCATCAGCACAAAGACATTTATACAGGTTTGTAACAACATAAGAGTGAGTAAATGATGACAGAATTTATATTTTTGGCTTTAAATATAGCTAAAAAATCATGATTCCCTGTTGTCCATATTTGTCAGTGTCAATTCCGTTGCTATAAAACTCTGTTACCAAGGTAGAGTATCAGTGTTGACGTTCTCTCTCTCTCTCTCCCTCTCTCTCTCTCTCTCTCTCTCTCTCTCACATACATGACTGTCAACACTGTTAATCAAACTTGGTAACACCCACAGGTATTTAAAGGACAGCTGTGGAGACAAAAAAAGAAATTGAATAAGAGCTAAAACAAAGAAGAGTGTGTAGGTAAAAAATAGGAACTGATAACAGAGAAAGAGTTGCAACGGTTTGAGATTGAGTACACGCTGGTTTATTTCCTGTCACTGTAAGTGTCAGTCATGTCTTCCTGTGGCAAACAAAGTGCTTCCTGTTTGTCTTTAAGGAAATAAAACAATAGATTGCATTAAGTAAAATTTGGATTGTACTGAAAGTGTAAGAATCATGAACATAATCTGTTTTGTGCACTTTAGAGTATAATACGGTTACCGAACTGAAAGAAAAGAAAATGAAAACGAAAGACATGAAAGCACAGTGAAGAGAGGAAGAGAAAGTGTGTGGTCATCATAACCAGCTCACCAATCTTTCTGTTTGCTTGTAATACTGCTCTGTTGAAGACAGACCCCATGGACCCTGAAGAGAGAGATGTGAAGGTCTGTAGAAGAAGGGATACATCTCTCTTACACTTTCCAAAGACGAGAGAGTCTACAGAGACATGAAACAACATCAAGGTTCACTGTCAATGAGGCAGTGCTGGACTCAATACATATGAATTAACACTATCCTCTCCTATATGATGTAAACTTGATGCATACTTTAAAAAATATTAAAGGTGACCTAATATGAAAAATTCACTTTTATATGTTGTTTGAAAATAATTGTTTGCCACCCTGTAATGATAAAAATCTGCCCACTTCTTTTCTTTAAATCAAAAACCGTTGGCATTTTCTGAGCAAACTGATGTCACTTTGTGCAGGCCCCGCCCACAACCGTCCAAAAACCACAGTTAGGTCATAATTTCTATTTTAAATCTTCTTTATATAATTCTTACTACACACTCATTAAGAACAGTGAAGTAAGATGATTGATTTATTAAAAACGTGTATGTTTACGGTATAGTTAACAGTAAACAGAGGGAAGCAGCAGCTCATTTGCATTTAAAGAGACACACACAAATTCAGCACTTTTTCCCAAAACAGGCCTTTTCACCATGGTACAATAAATGATCTATAGGGTATTTGGACCCGAAACTTCACAGGCAGATCTGGGGACACCTGAGACTAATATTACATTCGGTGACATATTAGGTGATCTGTCTGTCTGTATATTACTATATTACTATAGTAATATCTCATCTTGGAAAGCATGATGAGTAGTAAAGTTAGTACCTCTATAGAACTGGCTATGTTCAGACATTCCTCCATTCCAGGAATTTCCAGCTGAAGGACAAGCAGGTCCTTACATTTTATAGTAACAGTGCCAGACGATCCCTGAGCCCTGTGTTAGACACATATACGAATACCCAAACACACACACATTAAAACACACGCCTTCATGTTTCTCACAGTCTCAAATTCCACAAACTTATCCCCATAGGGGCCTCGAAAGAGACGGAAGAAGGAAGCAAAAACAAGAAAGGCTGGCTGAGAAAGTAAGACTCTCATATGCATGACATTTAATGGTGTTACCACAAACACTCTTATATCTGAAGTACATGGTTTGCACACTGAGTGATGGCGTCAGCAATGTTTTATATATAGGGTGTGCTGTAGATATTATTATAATGTCCGAAATATGAAGCGTGACAGAGCGACTGTTAGTGTATGTCTTATTAAAGCACAAAAAGCATGTTAAAGCCATATGATGTTATTTAAACACTCAATGCCAAGCACAAGAGTAAAGCAAAAACTCTTTTAGTTTTTTCTTTATTAGCTATTTTTTAATGCTGATTTAAAATGCTTTCCATTGATTACTGCAAATCAAAATGGATATATCAATATAAAAAAAGCATCTCTTTTGAGTAATAACAAGACTTTGCCGCAGAGCTCGGGCACAAACACAGGCGTATGCTGATCAAACCTTGGGCCTGCTTTAGATGTGTAGCTGGGGTATCCGAAAAGATTCTCGACACTGACACGCAGGGGGAAGAAACCGTGGTAGATGAGAATTAGATGCAGGAATTAAATTCACACAGTGTCTGATGTCTCATCTGATGTAGTTATTACACACAATTTAAATGACACCCATAGATTCAATCATGTATGGATCAATTATTAGTTCACGATTAATGACAGGTTAGGAGCTGTGAGTTGATTTAACACATGATTCACACCTGTCTTCACAATCTAAACATCCCAAAACAAGATATATTTACTTATGAAGCAAAATGATAAAAGATTATATCTTGCTTTTATAAATATCTATAGAAATTGTGTGATGTTTTTGCCCGTATGCAAGAAAAAGCGATAAGAAAAATAATTGAATTTAAAAGAAAAAAACTATTTTGTCTGACCCCTTGCATGCACTGTCGGAAAAAAAGTAAAAAAAGGCAGTACTCTTTCAAAAAGTTCACAGGTGCACGTGCACCTAAAGTGTTCCTATTGGTACCAAAGACATTGATATCTGTACCTAAATGATACATATTAGGATATTTTTTAATGGTACTGCCCCGGTGACCACTTTGGACCATTTTTTATGACAGTGACAAGCATCTTTTACTTGTTTTAAGCATAAACTTCATACCATTCTGTTAGATTTCTCTGAAATCAACAATGTTTTTGCTTCTTAAAGGGATAGTTCACCTAAAATCTGTCATCATTTACCCACTATCATGCTGTTACAAACCTGTATTAATTTCTTTGTTCAAAGACCCCAATGACTTCCATAGTATAATTTTTTCCTACTATGAAAGTCAATGGGGCCTTTAATCAGTTTGGTGACAAGCATTTCTCAAAATATCTTCCTTTGTTTTAATCAGAACAAAGAAATGTATACTGGCCTGCACAACATAAGAGGGAGTCAATGACGACAGAATTTTCATTTTTGGGTGAACTGTCCCTTTAAGTAAATATATATTTAGTTTTAAGGACGTTTAGCAAGAATGATTCTGTACAGTGCAGCATTGATCAAATATGAATAAAATCATCAGAATAAAGTTACAGTTTCTCAGTATTGGCCAATGCAGATGCATGGATGAGAGTGAATCTCCTGGTGATGGCAACAGCTGTCTCTCTGTACCTTTTCTCAATGGCATCGATGTTCCTGAGGAGAAGCAAAAGTTGCCGAGAACCTTCTTCCTTTCTATCCGAGAATAAAAGGTGATGGCTGGTAACACACAGGGTTCCTTTCAGCGGTGGATGGAAAGGTCGTATCAGAGTAACATCTTCAACATTAGCGGTCTTTATATGTTCCGATAACTCCATTTCACCATCTGTTAATTCTTACGCCGAGTTAAGATCCGCTACATGCGCTTCATCCGTCTTCCGCAAATGTTAAGCACCTAAAAACATCCACCCACTGATCTTAATGCACGTTGTCATCATGAATACACCGACATCTGACCAAAATAAACGCCCTAAACGCGTGTGCGCGCGCGGTCGTGAGGTGTGCTGCGTCTGTTCGCTCGAAGTTTGTTTGTTTCTCAACTTTCGTTTCCGTTCACATACTTTAAGAGCCATTCTAAACCCAACCCTCTTCTCTTTTGTGGCTTTTGTTTATTGTTTGCCTATTTTCCTAAAACAAGCGTTCTAATAATGAAATAAGATAGTGCAAAAACTTCAGAAAATAAAACTTGTGAAGTAATAATGACATCATTGTAAGTGTAACAAAACGTCTGCATATTAATAATGATTAACACCAAAATGTATGATTTGTAGAAAAAATTATACATGAGGCTTAGGCTTTACCATTATTTCTTTCATCTGTAGGATTTATAACTGTTTATAAAAATCGGATTATTTGGTCAGGTGTTTCACAACCGGGGCCCACTAGGGGGCGCAAGTTATAAGGAGGTCTCAAAATGACCCAAAGTTATTTAAATCGGGCACAAATAAAACCAAATGTTTAAGATGTTTCTTAGTGTTTGGTTACTTTATAGCATATTTTTTGTAGATACTTGACAGGTTCATGTTGAATATCTGCTTAAAAAAACTTGAATCTTCTCTTTTTCTAAAGAGGAAGGCTATTGTCTCTAAGAACTGTTGATACTTTGTAGGTTGAAAGTAACTTTGTTTAGCACTTCTCAGATAATTTCCTCTTTAAGATGAATCGCTTTGTTGTTTTCCTCAGTTTTTTTGTAATCATGAAAAAAAATCACCTAAATGCCTAAATAGGCTAAAGCAAAGGCGTCATGTTTTTTTTAGCCAAAACTATTTTGCATAAACTCCAAATCAAAGAAGCGTCCATTAATCTGTTACTTGTCTTTTTATCTGTTTAATATGCACAATATCAGTTCTGTGTCCGCACAGTCGCAGACGTCATCAGCATCCGAGCGCAGTCGCGGGCTCTTGCTGCTGCATTTTGTTATCTAAAGATTTAAAAAATTGTCAAAAATGCTTAACCTCCGCTGTCTATAAGATGTATTGAAAATATAACAGTTTAACATTATAGATTTCTGGATTTATCTTGGTACAACCTCAGAAATCGCCAGGGGGCGATATATGCTTATATAAGGTAAAATTTAGTGCAAAAATACATTCCTCTAATATTTTTTTAATAAACATTTTTTTCAAAATTTTTAATATTTGCAATTAAAAGAAAAGTTACAATTAAACAAAGTGTAGATTACAGCATTATTGCTTTTGCAGGGTTGAACTTAAAATCAATCACCTGACTTTTGCTTATGTCATGTATACTTTATGGATATAAAATTACATTAATTGTATAACATAACGCAGTTGTTGTGCAAATGCATTGATGGCATTAAACATAACGTTAATAAACAAAACAAAATCCCATTTTAGATGTTATATGATGCCAATATGTCATTATTCTAATGGAATTAATTTATAGAAGTATTTTATATAAAGGTTAGCCAACACATTTTTTTAGTGGTCTTAACATGAGGGCAAGGAGGGCTCAGATTGGTTGTAAAGTAAGTGGGAGTGCCATGGACAAGACTGTAAACGCTCCATAATATTTATTTTAATGTCTGTTTATGCACAAATTTCTGCACACATGACGCTCCTGATGTAAAGTATCATGATATATATAAATCAATACCAAATAAGAATATGTTATTGGGTAAAATTTGTTTTTACATTTTAAAATAAAATATTTATGTATTTTATTATTGCTGTTGTTAAAATGTAGATCTAGATGAAATCGTTTCTTTTACACTTCCTTATATCTTAGTTTTTGTGCCCTTTTGGTCCAACTGTTTCTTCTCATAACTCACAGACTAATCTACTAAAAAAAATCACCATGGCAAATTTTGTTATATTAAAAGCAACATTTACATGCTCTAATAGTAATACTATCATACAAATATTGCATGAAAATGTAGAAATCTTTCCTAAAAACTCTTGTATACTGAACTAAATTCACTTTATCAGAGGGAGACTGAGAATCTGAGCGCGTGCTGAATACGTGTTATCACAACTTGTCATTATTTTAAAACCAAGGTCAGCTATTAATAATAATGACACACACTTATGCAGAATGTCAGCAGCAGACTTTGTTTTTCTCAGTCAGTGTAATTCCTCACCATGAACAGAAGGTGGCGACATTGTGACGTCAAAAAAACTGACGAGAAGCGAGTAGTTGCATTGCGTAGCGCATATTGGCCCCATACATAAATTAAATGTACTGTTTTTTTGCCCACATCTTCTTTTTCACACTTTTGTAAAATTACTTAATTAATGAAAAGCGCCCACTTTGGCTTATGTATTTGCTTTTAAAAACAATGATAACCGACTGTATGTGAAGTTATATTCCACGTCAGAATTTATGTCACAGCCAGCCTCAACAACTTAACTTAAACTAGAAATTAACTAGAAATCAAGAAAATATAACATAATCAATCTCTATAATATTTTATTGGGTAGACATTTAGTGGGTAGATGTTGTGGTCAAAAAGTTCACAACCACTGTCTAGGTTAGGAGTTTCGGTGACCCTCTGACACTTGAATAATCCCACTTGACCACGAAATGTCGCGTCTAGACGAAACACGAAAGTTTAGTGGTCTAAAGGTCTCCAAAACTGATAATCTGTTATTAGCCTGCAGAACATGGGCGGTCACTTTTCCCTCTATATAAACATTAAGCTCAGCTCTCTTGATATTAATCACGCGTGCACATGATCAGACAGAGTGCGCGTGTCTGAGCAGCTCGCGCACTTATAATGAAAACAGAGCTACAGTGATGGAGTTTAGAGAGCTGGGAGCAGACGAGAGCTCGGAAGGAGAACCGGAGGATTTGGACAGTGTGAAAGCTCTGACAGAGAAACTCAAACTCCAGACACGCAGACCATCATACCTGGAGTGGAAAGAGCGACTACAGACGCGTCCGTGGACCACAAATCCGGCAAATGTCAGCTCAGCATCTGTGGAGAAAGACACGAATCTACCCGACATCTGGAAAGATGGGATGCCTCTTAAAAACATATGCGGCTTTGATACGATAGACGACGCTTTGGAATGGCTCAGAAACGAGCTGGTAATTAATCTTTTTTAATAAATCTTTTAATATTATTTTTTTCATCTAAGTTAATAGTCATGATCTGTGTCAAGAACAGAATCAATTAAGTAGGCCTATCTATATATATGTCTGTATGTGTGCTAAAAATTATAAATAAGGTATATCTGTCTGTCTGTCTGTCTAACTTAATATGATCAGTGAACTATCGGTCTCTATGTCTGTGTAATAAATAAATAACTAGGATCAATGAAGTATATGTCTGTTTGACTGTCTGTCTGTCTGTCTGTCTGTCTGTCTGTCTGTCTATGTACTAAAAATGATAAATGAGGTAAAATGTCTGTCTGTGTAATAAATAAATAAATAGGATCAATAAAATATATGTCTGTCTGCCTGTCTGTCTCTCTGTCTGTCTGTCTATATATGTACTAAAAAGGATAAATGAGGTAAATCTGTCTGTCTGTGTAATAAATAAATAAATAGTATCAATGTCTGTCTGTCTCTCTCTCTCTCTGTCTGTTTGTCTCTCTGTCTGTCTGCCTGCCTGCCTGTCTGTCTGCCTGTCTGTCTGTCTGCCTGTCTGTCCTTCTGTCTGTCTGCCTGCCTGTCTCTCTGTCTGTCTGTCTCTCTCTGTCTGCCTGTCTGTCTCTCTGTCTGCCAGCCTGCCTGCCTGTCTGTCTGTTTTTCTGCCTGCCTGTCCTTCTGTCTGTCTGCCTGCCTGTCTCTCTGTCTGTCTGCCTGCCTGTCTCTCTCTCCTGGTGTTCTCTCTGTCTGTCTGTCTGCCTGTCTGTCTGCCTGCCTGTCTTTCTGTCTGTGTGCCTGCCTGCCTGTCTTTCTGCCTGTCTGTCCCTCTGTCTGCCTGCCTGCCTGTCTGTCTCTCTTTCTGCCTGCCTGGGGTTCTCTCTGTCTGTCTGTCTGTCTGCCTGTCCATCTATTTCTCTGTCTGTCTGTCTGCCTGTCTGTCACTCTGTCTGTTTCTCTGCCTGTCTGCCTGCCTGTCTGCCTGTGTGTCACTCTGTCTGTATGCCTGTCTGAAGTATATGTCCATCTGTCTGTCTATTCCAATAACATATTTGTGCATTATAGAACATAATATTTAGTGTATAAATACTTCATAGCAACTATGATGGTATACTACAGTAATAAAGCGGAATGACTTTATCAATACACTATAACTAATTCTACAGAAAATTATAGTATACATTAACAAAGTGTAGTTATGATACAGTTTACTGTAGTGAATACTAAAATATGCTAAAATATGTATTTTTTCATGTGGCACATGATTGGGGTCTCATGATTCTTGACATGTTTCATGCAGGATTAAATGCCACACAGGTGTTGAATTGAAATGTGAACTGGAGCACAGTTCTGTGCATGTGAATGCCACCCAGTCCTGTTGTGTGACTGCTTGTTCTCAATCATTGTACGACTATAATAAGTGTTGGTTTTCAAAAACTCGTTGTTATTAGCTGCAGTGCATGATAATGTGTGTGGTAACCCCACCATCCGAGTTTCTACGAGACAATTTCAATACTGTCAGGTGTCTTTCTCACACTCTTTCTTTCTCGTCCTCAGAGAGAGATGCAGATGCAGGATAACCGCCTCGCACGTCAGTTGATTCGCCTGCGGGGAGAGATCCACAGGCTGAAGGTGGAGCAGGTGTGTCACCGTCACAAAGAGATGCTAGATGATGCCACGTATGAGCTGGAGGAGTGTGAAGAAGAATCTGATCTGCTGTGTGACATCCCCATGAAAGCCGCCTTCGCTCTGTCCACCCCTCTCAAACATCTCGGCCTCACCAAGATGAACCTCAACTCCAGACGATTCTCCCTCTGTTAAGATGATGTGGATGTTCCTGTAGCTCGGTTGTTTCATGGGTTTGCTTCCCAGGGAATGTACTGATAAAATGTAGCTGGGATGCACTGCAAGCTGCTTTGGATAAAATCATCAGTTAAATGGATAAGTGTAAATGATCCTCACTCCGCACACAGTTTTAGTAGATTTATGTAAATGTTTTCTTCACATTAAAGTCTTGTAGCTTGCTTGGGGGAACATTTTTCTTTACTCATCAAAGTGGACGCAACACAGGCCTGTTAATAAAAACATGTTTGTGTATATATAAAAATATGTGAACCATGTGAGAATCAGGAGGAACCTGCTTCAATGTCACAAGCCTTGTAATTGGCACACAGTAGCATCAGTGTCCCTGACTGCTCCGGGGAGGAAAAACTCCCGAACGGCAGTCATGCGGGAAGTGCAAGTTTGTATACAGGCATTCTGTCTTATCTCTTAAACCCAAAAATAACCACACTGGAAATGTTCAGAGATGCAACAAGCGGCTAATCTCAACCTTTGTTATATTCAGCTCACTGTTCGCAGAGGCGGTAGGTCGAAAATATCTTGCAGTTTTAGTTGCGAGATCAGGGAACTTTGTACTCGGGATTGGGAAACTTTCATTGACACAGTGAGATTAAAATGAGTTTAGTTTATTTCCACAGAGCAGCCCAGTATTGCTCAGTATATGTTATTAGGAGCACTGGACATTTAGTATTGACTTTTGGGCATGTAATAAAGTTCCTATGCAGCCCATTCTCATGAAATGCGTATAAATAGCACGCAGTTGAAAGGTCGTGCAACACATGTGGCATATTCCTATTTTGTGTGCATATTATACGCCAGTCCTTCCCGTTCACTTTATACGCCACATCTTTTTGTGTCTTTTTATTTATTGGTTTCTCATTTGTTTTCTGTTTTTTAAAGCAAGTTTTTGTTTCATAAAATGACATCCCAAACCCCAATTCTAACCCCAACTCCAAGTGACCATGGTTTAAAAATAGACAAAACATTTACATTATATGACATCCTAAAGCAAATCATGTTTATGACAACTGTCATTGGGTGTCATTTGTTCAATTGTGTCATTTTTGGTGCAAGGATGACATTGTTTGAGATGTCTTTGTTATGACAACTTGACATTAACTAATACATCATAACTTGTTATGACAACTTTACATTACCAAGACAACATAACTGACCACTTTTTCCCAGTGATACAAAAATTGAATTTGTTATTAAAATGTCATTAAAGGTGCAGTGTGTAAATATTAGCGGCATCTAGTGGTGAGGTTGCGAATTGCAACCAACGGCTTAGTCCACTGCTCACCCCTCGCTTTTGAAACAAATAGAGAAGCTACGATAGCCGCCATCGGACAAACATGTCATCGTTGGAGACAACTTAGTAAAAAAATAGTCCGTTAAGGGCTTCTGTAGAAAAATGGCAGCACAAAATGGCGACTTCCATGTAAGGGGACCCTCGGTGTATGTAGATAAAAAGGTCTTGTTTAAGGTAATAAACACATAACGGTTCATTATAAAAGGTCTTTATACGCCCCTGATAATATAGTTTTGTATATTATTTTGCATTTCTATCAAAAGATCCTTCTAAAAATTACAAACTGCACCTTTAAGTGTTAATACTCTTTCAAATAGTTTTATAACAGCATCATGAATATTTTTCTTGACCTCAACTACAGTGGTACAAATATAATTTGTCATTACAATGTACTCTGTCAAATAGTTTTATAACAACGTCTAGGGCTGTCACAATGATTAAATAATCGTCTCATCGTAATTGTTTGACCTCATCGCGATGATTTCAAATCACCGCAATGATTGCACAACTCTCTAACAAACAGAAGGGGGAGCTGTAGCGCCTGTATAAACAAGACGGTATTAGATGGCGTTCCTTAACTGACAGTGTAATGCGATACATTGCAAAACCATTCAATACAGTGGAAAAAAACATCATTTAAAGAAATGCTGCGAAACGTTGATAAGCAGTATGAACTATTTATCATTAAATAATTACTTTTAAATATGTGTTATGTGTATTAATATTCACTGCTAGGTAAACCTCGCAAAAGATTTAATTAAAATAATCACAACAATGTATGAAAATTATTTCATGAACAAACAAAATGTATGAGAATTAAATGACAAAGCAATAAAATAGACAATTAATCATCATAACCGGCAAAAAGTTAAAAACAGGCAATTGATTTTCATAATCGTCATAATTTATTAGGCAATTAACCTTCATATTTCATAACCGTCATGAATATTCTTCAGATCATAATGTTTTTTTTAAAGTTTCCATGTGTTTAACAAATAAAATCAATCATTCAGTAATAATAATAATTAAAATTGATAAAATAATGTTTTATTGCATTTGGAGACCAATTCACCTTAAATTAAAGTACAATAATGGGTTAAGCTATGCAGCGTTGGGTCGATATTGCTGCAAAAAAACAGTTAATTACATTAAATTAATTGATTTAATAAATTAAATGTTTTGTTTAAGTTCTGTTAGTTGTATTGTGCACATACATAAAGATAAGTACTGTATAATAGTTTGACGTGTCTGTTGCATTTTGCAAAAAATGTATATAGTATTAACACTTAATGACATTTAAATGACAGTTTAATGTAACGTTAACCCATACAGCTAGGTAGTTTCTTAACTTTGATAATTATTCTGCTATGTCATGTTTATTACAGATTTATGACAAGTTGATGCATTGGTTTATGTCAAGTTGTCAACGGGGACAGTTCGAGTGGTGTCATCTTTGCATCGGGGATGACATGGCTGAACAAATGACACTTAATGACAGTTGTCATAAACATGCATAAAATATTCTTCATGTTCTTCATGTCATGATTATGAAGGTGTCATGTCAGTCGTATTAACAACCCTTCAAGTAAAGTGTTACCCAACAAACATAAAACCACACAAAAGATGCACTGTACAAGTTAACGGAAAGGACTGGCATAGCATTTGCATGCAGGGTTTGAGTTTGCCGAATGTGTTGCACGCCCTTTCAACTGGGTGCTATTTATACGCATTTCATGAGAATGGGTTGTCCTATGTCAAATGAAAAACCATATACATTTCTTGAGACTTGGTGCCTTTATAACTTGACTTGAAGTTTAAATATGCCTTAAGAAATAATTTCCAATGAACATTGGGTTGTTAAATTTTTAGTGCTGCATTAAAAATGCAATTTGCTACATCATAGTGGCATTTTAAGGTTATAAAATTTCCAGTTTGCTTTAACTGAAACATAAACAAAGACCTAAATCAATAAATAAACTACAGATAGTTAAATATTATATATTTTTTAAGTAAGATGATGTATAAGAAAACAGCTTGTTCACTGTAATTCAGTCATATTTATAATACACTTTGAAATGGTTTATACTTTATGAATTTCATTGTTGCTTTACATTTGTAAATAAACTCCATTTATTGCTTTATCATGTGATTTATTTGAGATATTTTGTTGTGTTATAATGATTTTTGTGTGTTTTATTAATGCTGTTTATACAGGGACACACATCGGCTGTTATCTTGTTTTGTTCAGATGTTTCCGTCTCGTGAATATCAGATAAACCCACAGGGTCTTTATCAAGATTTATCACACGATTGCAAATGGATGTCTATCAGACGTATAGCAAGTGTTTCAAGGATGTATAAGTAAGAATAGGCGGTATGAATCGTACAATGCACAAATTGTTTTGTAAGTTGCGACCGCTGTCACTGTGACCGGACCGGCTGACAAAAGGGACCAATGTCACTGCCAAGAAATGATCTCATGCTATAAATACACGAAAGAGAGAATGCATGAGAGACAAAGTCTCAGATGTTAAAGGCTATGTAATCAATCCCAAAGCTGTTATGTTTACAACCACCGGTTCCTTCATTGAACATCTTACCCGAGGGCTTCCTACAAACAGACACGTGCTTAAAACTATTTAGGCCACCAGAGAAAACACAAAAGGTTTCAGTTGTATTCCAGATACAGATTCCCTCATGGCCAATTGTAAATCAACCCCTGCAAAAGGAAATGCGTTTTTCTAAGAAGAGTTTTTCTTCGTTGTAAAGCTAAAGTGAAAGCATCTTGATAACCCACTTTGAACTCGTGCCAAAATGTGTCAACAATGAAAGGTGTCTATTCTTCTGGTTTCAGTACCCCACATTTTATGCATGCATGAGAAATGTAAGGGTTTACTTTTAATTAGTGATGCACCGATGTATCGGCCGCCGATATTTATCGGCCGATTTTTGATGAATTTGAAACCATCGGCATATCGGCAATAGCACGAGAAAGGCCGATACCGATTGTTTATTAATTAACTGAATAAAGAAATCCATTACATGTAAAAAATGAGTTAATGTTGTTTATCAAATAAATGCTGAATAGCAAAAACCACCTTTGAAGGTTGTCATGCTGTCTTATTATATTTGTTTTAGCTTAATTTGTGCCTCTCTTATTTGGTCAGTTGAATGTTAATTAGATCCCATCCATGTTCAGTAAAAATAATCTGATGCAGAAATAAACTAGCTAATAGGCCAACTGTATAGTATTGTATACAAGTGTTTAATATCGGTATCGGCCAGAAGTTGTCTGTTTAAATCGGCATCGGTATCGGCCCAAACAAATCCTATCGGTGCATCCCTACTTTTAATCTTTGGTAAAACTTATCTGCGATGTCCAAAAACAATCATTTGCATACATAAAAATGCTGATTTGCATGTAATGTGGGATAAACTCATGCTATTGCATAAGAGCTGTTGTTTAACATGGTCGAACACGCACATTACATATCGACCTTAAAAAATACCTTGCACAGAAATAATATCGTTGACACTCATAATTGTACTTTTAAAACAATTTAATTTATGTTGTTTAAGACCTAACATGTGACCAATTCATGTCATGTAGTAACGAAAATTTAAATTAATTTATTCGTGTTTGATGACACAAATTTCTTGTCTCTGGAGACGAATGTGTTTTGAATTTCTATCAATGGCTATTCGTGTCTGTGGCACGACTTTCTTTATCGTGTCATTTTATATTTTGTTTTCTCATCGTTGTTTTCTATTTTTTGACCACTGTCGCTTGGGGTTTGGGTTAGAATCACTTTCTGCAACTTCCTAACCCAAACTCCAACTCTAACCCCAACTCCAGGCGAGAATAGTTTTAAAAGCGGACGAAAAACATGTAGAAACCAATACATAAAATTACATCCTAACGCAAACCCCGAATCTAACCCCAAGCGACAATGATTTAAAAATAGGAAAGAACGATGAGAAAACAAAATAAAAATGATGAAGAAAGTCGTGCCACAGACACGAACAGCCATTGATAGAAATTCGTGCTGGGAAGGACGAAAAACACATTCGTCTCCAGAGACACGAAAAACAGTGGAAATTCGTGTCATCAAACAATTAATACAAATTTTCGTTACTATAACACGACTTGCCTTGAGACTGTGTTGAACCTTGATATCTTTAATACTGACTGAGTAAGATTATGTCAAAGATTGAAATCTATAGCACTTTTTACACTGAGATTACGGAAAATACAGGTAAAATAAATGCGCCCTCAATTTGTCCAGGATAGTTTGATTTTTGGTTTATTCACACTGCCAACGATTTTCCGAAATCTGTGCGTGCGTTCACACACATACCGTAAAGATCCCGTAAAGACACGTGATGTATTTAAAGTACTGTACTCGGTAGGTTCTTTCCACAGTGTCTGAAGTTTGCTAATTATCTGTGATTTTTCTCTCAAGAAACAGCGCGCATGCATTTTTGATCATAAGGAGCGCTTGATGCGCGGTTTTGTCAGTCTGGTAAATGATGTCAGCTTCAGTGCCAATAGTGAAGAGCTCCCGGATCTCTGCTTAAGTCCAGTTTGCCTATACATTTCTCGACATAAATGTTGACCTGGGTTTGACAGCACCGGCTGTCAGCGCAGACAAAAAGCACCGGGTTTCAATAAAAAAATATGCTGACCACTGGCGTAAAAGCTTTGGTGTGCATGCTACCTTACGGTTTCTGCCTCTTGTTCACATGCTTTTTGTAAATGTTACAATAATGTTACTATGTCCCAGAATATTTACGGTACATGTTTGTATTCCAGCCCAGTCTCACGAAATTACGCACCTATAGGCACGTAATTTTTTTTATCCTTTTTTGTGAAACTGTCACGAATTTCCGTGTTTCTGTTAACATGTCATTAGTCCCTTTCACACATACAGTCTTTACTGGTAATTTACTAGTAAATTGCAGTTAACAGATCATGTGTGAACAGAACCTTTCTGGTAAATCAGTGCCCCCAATTTACCAGTAAGACAGGTTGTAAGATTACCAGTAATTTACCGGTAAGCGCTATGTGTGAACGAAAAATATAGGATTACCGGCATTTAGAACGGACGACGTCAGACTGCGCTGACAGCTTCGGCCCAATCAGAATGTTTTTATACAAGTGACGCATTTACCCCCGCACTGTTTTACGGACGTTTCCACCCACGCGCTGTTTGAAAGTCGAGCACACCTTAAGTTTACGTCCACATTTCTTCACCAAAGTTGTTTAAAACAGCTTACCACCTACTTGCTGAATTGCCGACGTCCTTAGCACGCCCTCTGTTAAGCCTAAAGTGCAAACAGTACTGTTGTTTAAAACGCATTTTCGGTTTGACGTCGCCTCATGCAATGTTGTTTCTTCGCGACTGTCAGAGTTTACCATAGACGTGAAAACAACAAAATGCGGACCGTAGATATGAACAACGTGGATTGTTTACAAATACAATACTAAGCTCGCCGCGCGCTACAGGTAACTTCCGCTTTCTCAACGAATTTACCGGTATTTTGATACTGATGTGTGAATGATATCTTACTGGTAAAAAGATGGAATGTCACTGCGTGTGTGAACAGCACATTTTTGTATTTACTGGTAAATTCATTCTGGTAATTTCATGGTAATTCACGGAAAATTCGGAAATTCGTGACAGTATCATGAAAAATAATAAAAAAAATGACGTATAGGTACGTAATTTTGTGAGACTGTGTAGCGTATTCACGCAGAAGCCAATTTTGCTGAAATTTTTTGGGACCAAAGTGCTGTGTGAATGGGGTTAATGTGAAATTAAACTTTAATGCTCTTCATCTCATAAGATTATGTGACTTTAGCATTTCTATGCAGACTTTTATATATATAGCATGATATTCAGTTCATATTTGTGTCAAATCACCTGATCCCTAATGAAAATTTGAGGTAAAAGTGTAGTAACCATGTTTGTTTAATGTTTTGATTACTATCAGCAACAGCATGGTTTTTCTACAGTAACCATGGTTTAACTATGTTTTTTAAAACCATGCTGGTCAAAACTATGGTTATTTTGTGGTAACCATGGTTTTACTACAATAACCATGTTTTTTTTGTTAGTTAGTTTCCGTAAGGGATTATAAAGTGTATATAACTGTATATAACTGTTGCTGTGTTAACAGATAATGTATAGGCAACTGGTTCTTATCTGACAGTGTAATCAGGACAGCCGGCATGTCATATATGTTATTAAAAGACATATTTATATTGATTTGCAGCGTTTGTTATTGGTTTCAGGCTCTTGTTATCTCGCAATGACATAATGGAATGTCGCGACTGGCCAATCAGAATCAAAAATAAAATACCCCCCCCCCTTTAACCAAACCACAAGACCACCATCAAAAATATCCACTGTTTAAACTTTCAGATTGAGATCTAAACCCAGACAAATCCTGACAGAATTTGCTTTGGCATGATGTGAAGACCCTTCCTCATTCTTTATTAATGCTTAAATTGATTTATTTACAGTACGTGATTACCCTAATATTTTATTGAATGAAATCCCACCCAAACCACAATAAAGATGTCTATTTCTGGACTCACCACATGAAACGTCTGGTCAGTATACCAGTCCTCATGCGGTAAACAAACCAAAACAAGCAACAAATAAGTCAGTTTGGGTGTAAATGTCTATATTAAGATGAGCGTTCCTGCAGTAGAAATCTACCTCATTTCCTTTGAATGTTCGGGCTGTGACTTCCTGAGAGTGCATGCGCTATATGCAGACAGATGCCACAACAAAAACTGTGTGGTCTGCAGAGAGAGAACAAAAAACTGAGAGAAAGAGGTAGACAAAAAACATTTTAGAGACTGATAATCATTTGTCTCTCATTATTGTAACTATTATGTAATATACAAGACTGCTATTGCCAAGAACACCAGGCTATAAACCCAATCAGAGGTCTCTGGATTTTCACAAATAAACATATGAAACATTTTATAAACATTTTAAGGATTTGTTGTTCTTTCTTAGTAAAACCCATCAGTGCCGTTAAAGTTTCCGCTCTTTAGCATCATGGCACCACAAAACAGGTGACACAGTGGAGTCCTGACCCAGAATTCTCAGCTCCAAACCCAACAGCTGCTCAGCCGAATGCACCTGCTGAAAAAATGTTAAATATCAATTCAAACACCTCAACGACAGGAAACTATCATCAGCTTGCTCTGCACCACTGTGGTGTGTGTCATATGTGTGTGTGTGTGTGTGTGTGTGTGTGTGTGTGTGTGTGTGTGTGTGCAAGAGCGATGCATTCACAAATGATGTGACGTACCCAACTTTAACACTTCAGCAGCACATGTCTTCCAAACAGGGCAAAGTCTTACAGATCTTGCTGGTCTGTCTATAATCGTATTTTGGTCAACCAATGTGTTTTTCATAAGATTTAAAGCTAACGACGTGAGAATGCCTGATAAACTGGCCCAGCATTGATATCTGAAGCATCGTCGACACAAAAGGTAAGTGTTATCAGCAGGCTTTAGCTTTGTCTTGCTTTTAGTCGTGGCCCAAAAATATTTTATTTTTTTAATCAGTCCTCTGATGAGACTTCACACAAGCTAAAATAAAAGCATGAGATGTTTGGTATGAAGAAGATAATGATCATTTAAACCAAAATCATGAATTGGGTTTTTTAAAGTAAAAAATAACAAAAGGAAAGAAATGAAAGTTAGAAGTTGAGTTGTTCAAAAACACAATACTTCAATTTACTTTGTTTATTAGTCCTAAAACACGCCTAAAATGTTAAAATAATGTAGAATGTGAAAGTATGTTTGTTTGTCGATGTACATTTACGCTCTGCACAAACAGAAATTGCTAGAATGTTGTCATGCAGTAAACATTCATTAAATAATGCCATTCGCAAGTGATATACATAAGTTGTATATGTTTGTCATTAGTTGTGTCATTCTACTTCCTGTTAATACCAGAAAAATCTAAATTATGATGTTAAAATCTAAATTAAAAAGTTGTCTTCATAGCATCAGATGCAGCATTGAGCTTTTGACACGTTATATTTGAACATTACATAAGCGAAGATGAATATATTTAGTTCTCATGCCACAAGAAAAACTTATGTATTACCATCTGAAGGAGGGGATTTTTACAAATGCAAAAAGGAAAAGCCTCCTTTAAAGGCTGCCATTTTTAATTTTGCTTCATTTACTTTTTAGGGTGGGGCTCTGTTATCTTTTTGATTTATCCTTAACTCCAATCAAACTGAGAAGATGATGCATGTAATGTTAAAAAATGCATTATGCGTTTATTAAATACTAAAGGATGGTTACATCTAACCTGATGAATGTTGAATGTCAATAAAGTTTAGTAATGAAGGTTTTGTGTTCGCGTTGCATGATGTGTCAATTCCAGAACTAAGTTGAGGAAAACTGCAAAATCTCTTTATTTCAATCAAATAATAACACGTCGGCTGTAAGCGATACTTAAGCAAACAACTGGAGGCCCGAATCAACGCAAAACCTGGAGTGAAAAACTCACACGGAAGCAGGACAACATGTCCAACATGATAAACATTTTTATTTCTCAGTTTGGCAATGACACAATGTAAAGATGTTTATAGTCATAAATCAGACATTGATTATTTGATCTGTTTCTTGAAACAATTCAAAACACTTGATCTTTCTCAAAGAGTCACCCAAAAATGAAAAATCTGCCCTCGTGTTTTTTTAAACTTGTATGAGTTTCTTTATGCTGTTGAAGATATTTTGATAAATGATGATGGTGAGCAGGCCATTGATGGGTACCATCAACCGTATGCTTACCATCATTTATCAAAATATCTTATTTTATGTTTAACAAAATAAATATATCATATAGGTTTAGAAAAACATGAGGTTTAGTAAATGATGACATTTTTGGGTCAACTATCCCTTTAAGACTTGTTTATAGTTATATGACAGTAGGTTCAGGTACTGGACAGAGGTCAGTGGAAAGTCAAATTTGAGTTGCGCTTTCAGACAATCTCAAGAGCTCACAATCTTCTGTTTGACCTCAAGAGTTTAGCATTTCCTGACCCAGTAACATCAGTTTCAAACCCCACCGAGACATACACATTAACATTTACACATTTTTGGGGGTTAAGAAATAAAAATACACATGGACAAAATACAGTAAATAAACAAACCCCCCGGAGATTGCCGTTTTTGTATAATGTACAACTTCCTCAGCCAAAATTAGGTTGACACAAGCTGGAAAATTAAGTGCAATGTGCTTGAAATAAAAAAAAACAGATTAGCACAAATCCTTTGGTCATTGGGCCTGAAAACTCAGTTATAAGTGTGTCCAGAGTTCATTAAGAGGATTAACCTGATTTTGTGCATCTGCGCTAACAATTCCTGACACACAAAAATGCTTGTCGCATTCTCCAGAAGCATTTAGTCATGAAAACTTCATGACTGCATGACTAAATCTTTGTCATTCTTTTAAAGAACATAAGAGGAAATGCTTTTATTATTATTTCCCCTTTCTATTGCAATGTGAGAAATCTCATACGTTGCAATAAATTTAATGAATAACACTCACAGGTCCAAATAAAATAATTTAATAAACAATTTAATTGAATTTATTATTACATAAGAATTTTTTTTTAAACAAATGATAAAGTCACTTTTTTTCAACGCAAATTTTGTGCATTGTTAAAAGCACACAGCATTCACGCAGGACGTGGATCAGCCGATGCTGCATAAACTTTTAAAGCCCATGCCTTCTTAAGAGCGAGCTCTCATTTCTGCAAAATGGACACAAAACTCATTTCAGATATTTTGAGATTCATTTTCTCATTTAAACTTTTCAGTCAAATTGTCATGCTGATAATATCATTTGTGATTAAATATACACATTAGCATAAATGCAAAATGCAAACAAGTGGACTTGAGTAACGTTGTATATATGTGTATAAACTACGTAAATGCAAACTCAAAAGCCACCCGAATGACCTGAACAGGCATTAAAGGAATTTATACAACGGGGCTGTCGAATGCTTTATTCTGATTGGTTGAAAAATGTTTCATGATTATGCATTATTTTTTTTTCGATAAACCTGACCTGTCACATTTCTTAAAATAACCACCAGAGCAATGTCTTACACTCGAATGTGTCAAAACAACACATGTTGTGTCAAGTTAAGGACAACAAATTTAATGTGTTGCCCTTAACTAGACACATCTCTGTTACTTTTGGAACAACACACTTTGTGTTGTTTTAACACATCTTGTGTTGTCCCTTTAATTTATTTGAACACAAAATCAAAACCAAATGACACATAATGTGTTAAAATGACACATAATGTGTTAAATAGGATAACACTTCCTTTCTTAGAGTGTAGCAATGTCTGTGGTAACCGTGGTATAAAAGGAAAAATTTACTTCGGTTCTTTGGATTATCCGCTTTGCATGCAACATTACAACCTGGGGTGTGCATTATTTTCTAATAATTTAACGGTTCGTTCTGAATTATTTCTTACGCATCACATGGTAAATTGTCACAAACTGTCCAAATACTCATAATTTTTTATTTTTTTATTATTGAACACAAAATGTAGATGCGATACACACAAAAATATGTATATAAATGGCAATGGTTTGATTTTTTTTTGCGATACACCAAAATTTATGCAACACTTGTGACATCATCACACACACAATTTGAATGGAAACAGACTGGAGAAATTTTTTATGCATACGTTCAGCACAAAAACTGGATGCCTACAGACATGTGAAACATAAATACATAAACTTTCTGGAATTATTTCTTTGGTACTCTTTGTATTGCACTCTTTAAAACAGATCCATAAGAGGTGTGGTAATAACAATAATGATAATTTCTGCAACTGTTTTGTGTCACATTTAGTAAATATGGGGAACTGCGGCTCTTTTGATCCTGAGGATGAAGAATTCTCCTACCATCCAGACGAATGGTGCGACCAGTGTAACTGCCCAAAGCCTCCAAATCAGGTATGTATGTGTGTTTAAATTAAACATTACACATCCATCATCATTGCGTGCTCCCATGCAAACCATTGTGCCAGACTTAATGAACTTGATATCACACTGTTAGAGACATGAGAAGAGTTTGTGAAACCTGTAACAGAAAGTAACCGAAAACTCACAAATAAGATGAGAAGAAATGAAGGATGAGAGAGAGAGAGAGAGAGAGAGAGAGAGAGAGAGAGAGAGAGACAGAGAGGAAGTGGTAGTCATTGTGCATTTAGAAGATATAAGTCTCATTTTTTGTGGTTTTTAAGACACACACACAATACAATGTCTCACAAAGTCTGTGTTTGGCTTAAAGTTTAACGGTTAGGTGAGAAAATATATGCATTCGTGCCGTGAGGTGATACAAGTAACCAAAAGTGAAATACCGCAGCCCTAATGGAAACAGGGTAAAAAGTTAATTTTACCTTTCTTACTTTTCTCTATGTGTACTCACATGACTTTTTCCGCTCAAGCTTATGTAATTTAAAAGGGAAACGGGCCTTTGTGTTGATAATCTGGAACAATAAAGTTTGGCTTTATTTCAGTCACACTGATTTGTGTTTTTATTGAGGTCGATTAAAAGTTAAAGAGATGAACAGATGTTGTTTATGTTCCCCCGTTTTAAGGAAGTGACTTTGTGAGATTTATGACATTCATACATTCAGGACATTGTAAATGATCGAGATTTTAATGTTGTGATCAGTGTTCGAATTGAGGGGGGCTGGGGTGGCCCCGGACCTATAAGCATTGAGGGACCCCCTATAAAGCACAAAAATATAAATTAGGGGGGGTCCGCTGGTTTTATTAAAATTATAAAATTCTTGTGGTGTGCTGCCACAAAGCGATACTGTCCATTATTTGTCCCAATTTTGCAATAAATTAATCCAAATGATTTCTGTCTGAAATAAATGTAAACTTTCAAGTGCGCATCATGCTGTTTTCTAGATTGGGTAAGGGGCTTTTAAAAAAATCTTCTCCACCTATAATTTAACACTATTTGAGGGTTAAAAAAATGGTTAGGGTTTAAGTTAAGGGTTATTTGGGGTTTCTGTTATTAAAATGTTGATCCAGGATCACATCTTACTTTCATGGCGACCCAATAATGACATGGGGCCTGGCCAAGGGGGGCTTAGCTAAGGGACCTCCCATAATCTTTAACATCATTCAAACACTGGTTGTGATTACATTGAAGTCACTATATTTTATTTCTATTTAATATATAAATTAAATTTGCTCTCTCATAGACTTTTGATCCTCTGATTCCATATCCGTCCCAGTACACACCTCCACCATCATCTCCTCTGCCAGGTGAGACAACACGTTTACATCTTTGTCACACGTACATCTAGGATGGGGTTCGGCAGGGATGCCCAAATTGTTCTGGGTCAGACTGTTGTAATATATTTTACAGAGAACCTGGTGGTAGCCATATATAAATATGAACCGAGCCACGCCGACGACCTCGGCTTTGAGAAGGGGGAAAAGATGAAAATCCTAAACATGTAAGCTGTTTTTACATCATTGTGCAATAATGATCTTAGTAGAGCAAACTGATGATTTACTCAATGGTTGACTCTAACACATACGTTTAAAGCAAGTACCATCTAACCTCTGAATGAAGCATTAGTTGCTTTTGATAAAAATGTGCATCTGTGTTATTTTTTCCAAACAAGGGATGACCCCGAATGGTTCATGGCAGAGTCTTTGTCTACTGGTCGTAAAGGATACATACCACAGAACTTTGTAGCAAAACTGAACAGCATGGAGACAGAACCGTAAGTAACACAACGCTTATTTGCACACGCTTTCTTTTTCACAATAATGCAAAGCCGAGCATAAACCACATGCGGCATACCATGCACAGATGCATGGCAGAAAATCGCAAAATTCGTCGTGAAAATTACAACACAACGATTGATAGAGCATTGCGTTAGGAGTGCAATAGTTATTTATAAAAATTTCAAGTTTTTATGTATTTTTAATAGTTCTCCACAAGAAAGAAAGACACAAAATGCAATGTCTCCGAAATAATAGCACCAAACAAGCATGATTCGAAGACTTACATAATATAGAGGACATCTGAAGAAGACACATCACACAAATAGTGTAATAAATACAGTTGTGCAATAACATGCATGTGTATAATATTCAAGTGCATTTGTGTGTCTGATGATGTGTATGAAGTATTGCAATGAGATTGGCCATGTTGTGCAATTCTAAGCAATACATTTTAGAGTAATGCATAACTTCTATGCATTTAAACATTTATTTTCTAATGCATGAAATATTGTTACAATACCTAATAATAAACACCTCATATATCCATACAGCCTAAAAATTCTCTATGAAGATCAGCTGCTTGGGGTTTCCGAAATAGAGATCAAATCAACTCCCCCATATTAAGATCCTGGAAATGCCACTGAAAGTGTGATTCATGCGTGCTCCTTGTGTCACATTACATATGATGACTGCAACTTAGAAATGGAAAAAACTGAATTACTCCCACTTTAAAGAGAAACTCCTCAAACCGCTGATGTTGCATATCTGTGCATATCGAATCTAGTATTTCCAGTATATCTCTTCTACACCCGAACCTTAAAGCTTATCAGAAACCGTAATGAATGATTCAATAAGAACAGATGGCAATGTGCTTAATAATGCTTAATAATATCATATTATTGCATTGCAGGTGGTTCTTTAAAAACCTCTCCAGGAATGATGCCATGAGACAACTACTGGCCCCTGGTAATACACAAGGCTCTTTCCTTATCAGAGAAAGTGAAACCACACCGGGTACGAAACATTAAGTGCAACTGTGCCAAAGAAATGCACAACATGTCAACACACACAGTGCTATTATATTACAATGCAGCTCATTGATACATTTATCTATTTATTTAAACTTTGATTTTGAATGACATAATCTCATTGAATTTCAGGTAGTTTCTCATTGTCTGTAAGAGATCTGGATCACACGCAGGGCGACGTCATCAAGCACTACAGAATCCGAAATCTAGACTCGGGCGGATTCTACATCACCACCAAGATCTCCTTCACCTCCCTCTCAGAATTGGTCAAACATTATTCACGTATGTTTGTGGGTTCCCTATATTTAGTGTTAATATTATGTGTGAAAAGTTAATAAACGACTTCATCTGCGTGCAGGAGAAGCCGATGGACTTTGCACGCGTTTGGTGAAGCCGTCTCAGACCCGAGCTCCTCAGAAACCCTGGTGGCAGGATGAATGGGAGGTGCCACGTGAATCTCTCAAACTGGAGCGCAGACTGGGCCAGGGACAGTTTGGAGAAGTGTGGATGGGTAGGAATATTTCAAATCAATTATGCTTTTGTATTTTCTCATCTTTTTTATTCTGCAGAAGGGAAAAAATTACAAATGAGATCTTTTTAAAATCTTAATCGGTGGCCTCCTGCTTTATTGTTTTTCTCTTGAGAAACAGACACTAGTAATGCGTCTTCATTTAGAGATCTGGATGATCTCACAAACTGTGCTCTGTTTGCTAAGATATCAAAGTGCATTCGTGTTTTATACAAGACAACACTTTTACGAAGTCTCCTAAGATATGTTCGCGCACCGTCAGAGCAATATATTTTTCTCATAAGTTTATCATTTATTTGTAACAGTTTCACGAATTGCATATTTATTGGTTACTGTATGTCATGCAAAATTGCAGCTTTATGATGTTGCAATGCTTTTTGCACTCTGAACGACTCACTACAGCATCAAAGGTCTCCTTTCTTTCTCGAAAGAATACTGAAAGCGGTAACACTTTACAATAAGGTTGAATTTGTTGTAAAGCTAACATGAACTAACAATGAACAATACTTTTACAGCATTTATTACTTAATGTTAGTTAATGCCAATACGGTTATTTATTGTGAAAAATGTACTGTAAAATAATTGCTGTAGTTATGCAGCTGTTTTCCAGTAACTTACTGTAGATTTAAATTGATGTTATTTACTGGTAACAGTTTGTTCAACTTTAAATGAACATTACATATTACCAAGTCTTTATCTTTACAGAATAAAACTTAAATAAGAGCCTCATGCAAAGCATTCTGGGAATCAAAAATCCTCATCAACCTTTTTCTGTTTTTCTTCAGATTTTGGTTCCGAGTATGTTTGCATGAAGCTGTTATTTTAGTTTTATTCTGTAAAGATAAAGACTTAATGTTAAATGTTCATTTAACTTTAAACAAACTGTTGCTAGTAAATAACCTACATTTAAATCTACAGTAAGTTATACAGTAATACTGTAATTAATAGAAATGTTTAATAGTGTAACACTTACAACTTTTGATTCAACAAATGTATGCTAAAATTAAAATGAACTAAGATTAATAAATGCTATAGAAAGAAATATTGTATACAGTTACACTGTAAAAACTATGTTAAATCAATTTTTATGTTACTTTAAATTAATAAATTAAGTTAAAAAATGTCAACTTATCACAAGTTAAAACTTAAAATAGTAGGTTGAATTGACATGCAAAACCAATTTGTTTAACTTTATGTTGCATTTTTTACAGTGTATACAAATACACTATAAAAAAATTTCGTAGAAATTACAATGTTATTGCAGCTGGGTTGCCGGTAATTTACCGTAGATTTAAATTTATGTTATTTACTGGCAAGAGTTTGTTTCAAAGTTAAATAAATTTTAAATATTAACAAGTCTTTATCTTTACAAAATAAAACTACAATAACAGCCTCATGCAAAGCATTCTGGGAACCTGAAATCATCATCAACCTTTTTCTGTTTTTGCTTCAGATTTTGTTTCCCAGAATGTTTAGCTTGATGCTGTTTTTAGTTTTACTTTGTAAAGACAAAGACTTGTAAATGCTTAATGTTCATTTTACTTTGAACAAAATGTTGTCAGTAAAAAACATAAATTTAAATCTACGGTAAGTTACCGGCAACCCAGATGCAATTTCTACGGAATTTTTTTTACAGTGAACCTTACTGTAAAGTGTTACCGAAAAGCTACCGATTCACATATACTTTCCGAATGAAAAGACTTTGAGGTTTGAAACACTTTCCACACCAATTGGTACAACAATTTACAAATAAACACACACTGTATTGTTAAATCAACTCAGATTTACAAGTCATGTCAACAGAGATGAGTTGTCACAACTTATAAAATATAGTTGTGAAAAGTCTACTTAATTTTATAAGTTGTAACAACTCACCTGTAGTTATAACAACTCATCTCTAGTCAAGATAAATAATAGTAAGTTGAGATGATTTGTACAATCAACAATGAGTTGATTCAACAAAAAATTTGAAGGCAGCAAAGTATTTTTTACAGTACACCAGAAAATGAACTCTATCCCAAATGATGCTATCCCAATGTTGTGTTTTGACCGGCCAGGTCTGTCTGTTCTTGTCTGAGGGTTGGCAAATGTTGTGAATTCAACCATCATGAGTAGAATAAGGAAACATGAATCTGCATGCTGGTGTGTGTTTAACATTGTGCTTTACCGAAAATCAGACATGACAGAGCTGTAAATCTAAAAAGCAGATTCAGCATTTTGCCTGACACACGACCGCATTCACTGATCTACAGATACACAAATAACTGGCATGTAGTTACAGTATAACATATATTATGCAAATTTAGTGTCAGTCAAGCTCTGTGCGAGTGTAAATTCATTCATTGTGGATTTTATTTGGTTTTAGCACAGTGACGACAGTAACAGCCGTATTTATGACCTTTAATAAACCTCGAGCGTTTTGAGTTTCTCCAATATGTCCAGTTTCGAAACATAAATAAACTGCAGGGGTGATATCATGCCTTTCCTCAGGCCTAAAAATAGACGGATGGAAGTAACTTGGGTGCTAAAGCTTTAACCACTTCCTGTCCCTGGTTGCCATGACAACCTGCTCGTTTCCCTCGCCGCACGCACGCCTGCTCCATGACCACAAGGAGCCGTATCACATCTGCCATTTTGTTTTAACTTTGGCAGTGAATTACTTTCCTCATTCGAATAAAAAGAAGCGCTCCATTCATTAAACCTCTTTAAAGGCATCCTCAGGTGTGATAACATCAAATCAAAAGAACCCCTTAGAAATGTAGCGAAGCGGTTGTCAAATCAAAAATTTCGGGTAAAGCCAAAGACGCTCGGTGAAGCAAAACATCCGTTTTTTTTACAGAACAATTCACACATGACTCCTTAGAAACAACTTTATACAAATATGTTTTCATGATGTTAAGCAAACCAGCATCTCACGTTGCATTTCTCAAAGGCTTATGATGACATTAAAGGGATGCTTTACTCAAAAATAAAAATTCTGTCATCATTTACTCACCCTCATGTTGTTATAAACCTCTATAAGTTTATTCTGTTTAACACAAAAAAGATATTTTGATGAATGATGGTAAGCACACAGTTGATGGTACCCATAGTAGGAAAAACAAATACTATGGAAGTAAGTGGGTGTCGTCAACTGTGTGCTAACCATTGTTTATTAAAATACCTTCTACCATTCAACACAAACTCATACAGGTTTATAACAACAAGACGATGAGTAAATAAATTATGACAGAATATATATTTATGGATGAACTGTCTTTTTAAGGATTAAGTGTATAATTTTTTGGGGCTGTTTCCCAGACAGTGATTAAACTAGTCCTAGACTAAAATAAATGTAAAAGGTGTCCAAACTGAAAACAACTTGCACTGACATATCTTTAAATACATCAGTGTCCTTTGTTTTGCATCAAAATGCACACAAGTTATGTTTTGGCTTGTTTGTTAAAACTAATATTTTCTATTTAAACAAATGCCTAGTCCTGTTTTAAGATAATCCCTATCCGGGAAACCACCCCTTAATGTTTAAAAATCAGTTTGGGGTCTGAAACGTTACTTGTTTTTCAACACTATTTGGTACTGTTGTACACTGTAGACATTACAGTAACTTATTGTAAATTTAAATTTATGTTTCTTAACATGTTTGCATGAGGCTGTTTTTCATAGTTTTATTCTGAGACAAAGACTTGTAATGTTTAATGATTATTTAACTTTAAACAAACTATTGCCACTAAATAACATACATTTAAATCTACGGTAAGTTACCGACAAACAGCTGCCTAACTACAGCAATTTTTTACAGTGTACCCATTTATCAATTGTGGCCCAGTTTCAAAGACAAGTTTTAATACTAGTCCCAGACCAAAATGCTGGTTTGAGTTGTCTTAAATTAACTTGCACTGATAAATCTTAAAAAAAACCTGTACCATTGTTTCATCTATCTTTCCAATGCTGGGTACACACCAAAAAATAATCGGGGTGATTTTGGGCCGATTTCCCCTTCTGACAATCCTAGCTGTGTCCCGATTATCTTGATGGTTCTACAGATTATTTAATCAGATTTTCCCTTGGTGTGAGGTGTGTTAAGAGTGTCCGGACAAAGCTGAAAAAACAATAAAACCATTACAGAAAATTCTAATGGTTTCCATTAAAATACCAACAGGAACCAAAAGCTCATTAAAACCACTACACTGTAGTGTGTTTTGGGCCATATTCCATTAGAACCAATAAAATTCCCAATAAAACCCATAAAACCATTAGAATTTTCTGTAATGGTTTTATTGTTTTTTTTCAGCAGGGTAAATGTTTTCTGTTTATTTCCCTTAAAAGTTCAAAGTCACTTCCCTCAGCTAATCCATCTAATTTCACTCGCTTTCTGTCTCTGTCTCAATGGGGCTGTATAACAACAGCCGTCGGGTGGCTATCAAGAGTCTCAAAGCGGGCACCATGTCCATCAGCGCTTTCCTGGCTGAAGCAAACCTGATGAAGACCCTTCAGCATCCACGACTGGTCCGACTCTTTGCTGTGGTCACACAGGAGCCCATTTACATCATCACAGAGTACATGGAGAACGGTGAGACACATACACCCTCATGCAAACAAGGGAGGGACAATGCATTTCAACAGAACGACAAAGGATCACTGTTTAGTATTAAATGATTCATCCGTGCATCCTGAACTTTCAAAACGGATGCACGCATTGAGTAAATTTCCACTTTAACTTTCATCAGGGAAGGTTTCATGACCTAACAAGTCTCTTATAAGGCCCACACAGCATTGTCTACTCTATGAAAACAAAAGCGTTTTCATGTCTTTGTAGTTGTGAGGTTGGCAAAGAAGCGTTCTTCGCTCAACTGAATGATTCTCAGCCGAGCATCATCAAACATCCTCTTCGCGTGTATCCTCAAAATGTTTTTAGAGAGGCGATGTTTCCGCTCTCTTTCATTGATCGGTTTTTACCTTTCCAGACGTGAGAACTCTTAACCTGTGTTTCTTAGATGAGGTGTTGAATGCACAATCTTCTCAAAAGCAAATAAATCCATCATAAAAGTAATTTGACTATAGTTATGACTCCATAAAAGACCCACTGTGGTGAAAATCAAGTTTTTATTGTTGTTTGTATGTCTATGTGGTGTTTATTTGCACAGGTAACCTATTAGTGTTACCTGGTGACCTCTAGTCATTTGTAATAACTGCGGAGGTTTTCTTTGCTCTTAATCCTGTGTGAATCAGCCATGTTAATTTGTAAAGTAAAAATCCCCCCGCAAATGACCTACCATATTTCACCCAACACAGAGGTCCTGTGATAATATTAGTAAAATCGGCATCTTTTGAATTTTTTGGAGATTGTATATCATTTTTATCATATTTTATTTCGTTTATCTCTGTTTTTGCACCTCTCGCATTGCAGCGGAGGAGCGCCGCCCACAAACATATTGTACGCAGACGCATCCCTTTGCGTCTTATGGCTTTCCATGTGAAACTTTCGTCATATATTTATGCTTTTAAATGATTATTAATATTCAGAATGTGCAGATCTTTCATTAAATGAGATCTTTGTACAGGCGTATCATGGCGTTGCATGCATAGGACACAGTGTTACTCAAAGCCTCAACATCATATTCAAGACATAGGTCAGTAAATTTGCTTATCCCGTGCAAATGGACCACAAGAAAGTCAGATGTATGGGGGTAATGTTTTAAATCACTCTAGGTCCCCAGATAATACTTATCCCGTGCGAATAGGGCTTAAGACAACCTATGTGCAAATTCATCATTCAACACCATTGCTAAGTATTTTATCCATAATATTTGAGTTTTCCAAAGACATCGTATTCTTGTGGTTTAAAAGTGCCTTGGTTTGCTACGTCTCACACACAAGTAACTAATCACATCATCACATTTGAACTTACATGCGCTAAACTGTGTAATAGTCTATCGGCGCTAAAAACTAGTTTTTTATAGACTTGGTAGTTATTTGCCTGAAACTACCGACATTAGCATCTATTTAAGCGTATATGAAAGGGTGGAGGTGGGGATTCATTTCTTATATTCATATCTGTTAGTGATGCACGGGTCAGGTGTTTTTCAGGGTCACGCCTGCCCCAGCCTTTCCAGCACCACTGTATTTATTTTTACAACCCGCCCCGCCACTACCCACGACTATTAAATAGACATACTAGGCATAATGTACATGAAATCAGGCTTTATTTCTAACTAAAAGTGCTTAAAAACTGCCATTAGATGTAAACTGGCAACAACATACACTTATGAACCGTAGAAACTAGTAATAATGCCGTATTAATAACAAGATAGGATAATAATAAACAGTTTCTACATTTACAAAGCAGCGTTTGTATTATCTATTCATAAATTCCAACCTTAATTTCTACCACACCTCGTCTTTCATCTTCATCTTTTATTTCTTTGTTTGTTTGTTTTGTTGTTGTGGCTGGCAATATGAGCTGCTTGGCGCTTACGTGACGTGAGGCCAAAGATTTGGGGACATCACGCAAGTTATGTTGCTACGCAGGCCTACGTATTTTAACCTTATCAAAGAACCTAATAAAATATGAAAAAATATAATCCTAAATTTTTAATATAAGCTATATGGAATTATACGGAGCCCCTAAGGGGACATGGAGCAAAAATTAAATACATTTTAGTTTCATGTGCTCAGGCGAAACTTTCATGTGCTCACGCGAAACTTTCATGTGCTCACGCGAAACTTTCATGTGCTCACGCGAAACTTTCACGTGCTCATGCGAAACTTTCATGTGCTCACGCGAAACTTTCATGTGCAAAATTCTTTTTAAAGTTTAGTTTCGCGTGCTCGCGTGAAACTATCGCGTGCTCACCTGAAACTATCGTGCGCGCACGTAAAAGTGAAAGTTTCACGTGCGCGCGCGCGATAGTTTCACGCAAGCACGCAATAGTTTCACGCGAGCATGCAAAACTAAACTTTAAACAAAATTCTGCACATGAAAGTTTCACGTGAGCACATGAAACTAAACTTTAGATTTTTTTACTCCAATGTCACCTTAGGGGCTTGGTAGTATTGCACGCAACATACATGTTTTTTTTATTTTGCTTTAATGACCCGCCTGCAAATAAAGTGACAATTTCTTTACTCGACCTGCGGGTTATGAGACAACCCGAGCATCAATAATATCTATGGTCCAAGTTGTGCGATTGAGTAGAGGCGGAGACTTATTTGCATATATTTTGACTGCAATAAATCCATTTTGACTAATTTTGGTTAAAATGTGTTTCCTATACCAAGAAAGTGACAAGATGAAAACCACTATTTTCCGTTACAAACTTTCAGATAGTATCTTTAGGTTATAACATTAAAAAATTTAAATCCATGATTTGATTTTCAAAGATTTATTATAAAAACTGATTATTTTTCCACAAAATGCAATAAATCCATGACGTTTTCTTTTCAAAATGCTATAAATCTATTGAATCAATATGTGCATTCATCTTTGCCATGTTATATTCATTTAGTTGACTAGTGGTATACGCTGATTTAAAAAAAACATTAATGGCAGTAATCAAAACACTTTGCCATATTATGAACACTGTCATTGCTGCTGTCATTCTTGGGACGTCGTCGCTGAACATTTTTCACAGCGATCAGCTGTAAAATGTTTTGGTCCTGCTCGATTTTCATTGACTTTGAGTAAATAAATGGACATTTTTTCATAAGAACCCCTAAGGTCAACGTGTTAGCATGACAGAAGCTTGATGCTATCGTGTGAGAACAAGCAACAGACGGCATTTTTCCTTCGCCCGAGTGCCTCTCGCGTAAATTATTAGATTTTGATGGCTTACGTTTCTTCCCCGTCACAGAAAACCACCACAGGTTTATCAATGCCATCAAAATTACTATTTTGTTTTTGTTTGTTTGTTGATCACGAAGTACAAAGTGAGGAAAACTAGGATTCCGTGTGTATTCAGCGCGTGGAATGGTGCGCTGTGATTGGTTGAGCGTTCATCGCGTTTATCTTGTTTTGGGAAAAAAGGAAGAAAAGATGACAGAATAACACGGATTTTGAATTTTGCGTAAAATTAATTACTTTTTAATACTGACCTGATACAATACTGATTTTGGCGGTAACTAATTTATTTAAAAAAAAGGTGTTTATTGTGTTTTGGAACCAAACTCTTCATTTATAGATCCATGTATGCTAAATGAGGGAATTACATACAAGTAGAAATACCGTCACAGGAAAAACTTTATCATATGCTATTATGATGCTCAAAGTTTTTTGGGTAATACAATTATCCACTACATGGAGACTTTAACGGGACAATTTTTTCTAACAGTGTATTGTTCAAGACTTAAAGGTATAGGGAGAAAGCTAAATGTGAAAGTGTAGAAATCTGCCATTGACAAACACATACAGTATCTGTCAACCCTCTGAATATCATTGTGTCCTGATGTTTAGTGATGTTAAGGTGTGTACGGCCCTGATGTTTAGTCATCCAGACTCACTGCTGTTGAATCAAACAAGCTGATTCATGCCGTCATTGTTCACTTAAAGCTTCAGTTCTTTCTCAACCCTCCAGTGAATGACAAGCAGATCTTCTATTTCCTAACCGCCGTGCCCACCTTCAGTCTTTTACAACAATTTACTCACTATAATGTGAGTTTTGTGTCACACCTTCCCTCTTAGCTTTTCTAATACTGTACAAACCTATAAATAAAATACTCTGATACACATCCAAGAAATGGCATTTAAACATGTTTCAACTCATTTCCATCCCTGTTGAAATGCTATCATATATGAGACAACAAAACCAATCTGTAACTCAAACAAGAAAGCTACTCATATGCATACTTACATCTCAATGCAACCCATGTTCCTGTAGCTTACTTGGTAGTTGCGTTAGCAGTGCAAAGGTCATATGTTTGATCCCCAGGAAGCACACTTAGTGATAATAAAGGGAAAGATACAGAAAGAAAGTTTTCATAGGCTAGTATCGACCATTAGACGTTGAAACATAAATGGCCACCATGGTCACAGGTGTTCACAGAAAAGACCTCCACACCCTATATTTTGTCTTGGGTTCCCATCACAGGCGTATTTCTAGATCATGTATGTCATTCCATGTGTAGCCCGGTAGGGATTGTTCGTGTGGTTTATCGGCTCCTAAGAGTTTTGTTGGTCCTCCAACGTGTCACATAGAGACAAACAAAAGACTGTTACAGAAACGTTACTACAACGTCAGCGTTCTTGTGAATGTTCTTTATGAGACTTTGTGTCGTCTCATAAAGAAGCTGATGAAACGCTGGGCTCGGCTTGTGGATCTCACATTTCTTTGTTTAGGAGCCATGTATTTAAAAGCCCGATTGTTGTCTGTGTTGATATTTTAAAGAAGAGGTCGGTGTGCCCTTTTCCACCCATCTCCTTTAACAATAGAAGTTATGACAGAGCGATTGAAAACATGGGAACTTCATCTAAACTTAACCCACGACCTTGAATTTTACATCGTAATGTGAACGGAGACTTCCAAGAGATTTTTCCGTCGCACCTTTGTGGGAATTTCCTCATGGGTCGGTTGATTTTGCTTTTCCGACACAGTCTGCCGTCTCAGAAGCAACTACTTTGGCCTTTAACACCGAAGTACTGAGCGTCCGCTCCAATCTGGCTGCAGTAATTTCCTGTAGTTGTTATGGTGTTATTCTCTGATCTGAGAGCTGTTATGTGCAATTCTTGTAAATTCTTATTTGAAGAACCAAAACAAAGGCATTAATGCATCTGCTGTTTCCTTTTGCCTCTGAACCAACATGACTAATGGAAAGACGGCACTTCCGGTCAGATTCAAATGTGCTTAAAGAAAGTTCAAGAAGGGTTGCGTATTACAGAAAACACTCAAAGAAAAAACTCAAACAATCCATTTTCTCATTCTGTTCACTAAATGTTAATTGAATCATTAATTGACATTTAAATAAAAGCAGATGGTGTAGTGGGCAGCGCTCCGACATGTGGTGCTTTCGCACTTTCGGCGACCCGAGTTCAATTCCCGGTTCGTGGTCATTTGCCGATCCCTCTCTCCTTCCTGTACTTTCCTGTCCTCTCCACTGTCAAATAAAGACAAACATGTCCACAAAATAACAACACCATTCTATTGCCTTTCTGAATTAAGTGCATTCATCACTGAACTTTACCCTGAAGCTATTTTGGGGATTTTCGCCTGGATTTGGCCTACCCAATTTCAAAAGCTTCCCATACCCACATGCAGAGGTTTACATACAAATGTTTGGTATCATTTTACAGGAAACCCTTTGAAATTACATAAAACAGTGTTGAAAGTGCTAAACATGGTTGTATGTGATGTCAGTCCTCTAATAAACACAAAAATAAATAGGCGCTTTTTGATGTTTTTTTTCTAAAGTTTTTATTTAAAAGTGTATAACTCTGGCCCTGAGTACCTCAGCTCCCTGCAGACAGTTTTGTTTGATTCCAGCAATTGCCAGCTTACAGAGGAAAAAAGATTTTTTTCTCTATCATAATCTATGCAAAAGTTATTTTACTCCAACTGATGGGAGGAATAATACCCTTTTTGTATACAATTTCTGCCTAAAAACATTTGAAGTGCTCCCATAACCCCATACAGTGGAATAAATGCAATTGCTTTATATCATTTTAAAGAAAACCCTTTGAAGTTACATAAAAAGCTGCTGTTTGAGACAAATAGTGTTATTTATGTGGTTTTTCATATGATAAAACACCAAATTTTATTTTTTTATGTCATAAATACTGCCTTTGATAGTGTATAACTCTGGTTCTGTGTGCTCTAGCAGACTGCAGACAGTTCTGGTTGTTACCAGCAGCAGACAGTAAACACCCAAAAAAAGAATGATCTCTTTAGCATGTCGCATTCAAAAGTTATTTTCATTTTACTGAAGTGTCCGAAAATACATTTTTCATATAAATATTAATTTTGTTTTGGACATATAATAAATAACAAGGGATTATTCATGCACACAACCAAAGAAAATGTTGTGAATGGACTCATTTTTTAGAGTAGGACCTAAGAGAAAAGATGGTGTATCATTTGTGGCTATATGTGCTATCTGAGGCAGTCCACACTCAATTTTCCCATATGTTTACAAAAGACGATTTTTTACCTTATTATTCATTCAACTATTGTTGGATATGTGTTGATAATAGAACAAAAATAACGCTGTAGCCTTATTCCTGAGAATGAGAGCTTTCATTTGATATAAGACTTGCCCATGTTTGTCATACTTGAAAAATATGAAATATGTGAATATTAAATCATATAAAAAATTATGGGGGGGGGGTGATAGTGTAAATTAAGTGTAAATAACTTTCTTACAGTAAAAGATTTCTCAAAGTGATGCATATCTGGAGAAAGTAGAGAGTCTAAGCTTTCAAACAGTATCTCATATGTGTTACTGGGGTCCATGATGGACCATTAAAGATTAAAAGAATATTTTATTTGAGTCAAAATACGAAATTTTGTACCCGGGACTGGGTCCTCAGGGTTTAAGAGGTTAACTAGTAAATCATTGGCTGTGTCCAAAATAGCTTCCTATACACTTAAATAGTGCACCATTTGAGGGGACAGCCATTTGCAGTGGTGTCCGAAATTATAGCGGACATTATCGAGTGCACTTATTCAATTCCCATTGAAAGTACTGAATTTATTTGATGATACGCTGTAAAAAGTAAAAGTTGGATCAACTTAAAAAAAATTACTTCAGTGGTCACGTCCAAAAAAATAAAAAAAATTTTAAATGTAAAAATTTTAGTTAAAAATCTTTCAATTTTTACCAATTATAGTCATTTTTTCAATTTGTTTCACCTTAAAGGAATACTCCACTGTCATAAAAAATAATTTACTCACCCCCATGACATTCAAGATGTGGATGTCTTTTGTGTTTAGTCGAGAGGAAATTAAGTTTTTGGAGAGAAGCATTCCAGGATTTTTCATCCATCAGTAGTGGACTTTAGTGGATCTCAACAGTTTGCAGTTTCAATGCAGCTTCAAAGGGCTCTAAGTGATCCCAATGATGAGGGTCTTATCTAGCTAAATTTGTCATTTTTGCAAAAAAAAGTACTTTTAAACCACAACTTCATTTTAAAAGGTCACACATGACGTATGCGAAACTACCGCTCCAGTGTTTACAAGTGTGGTGAAAGAGGACCGTTTAGACGTTGTTGTATGTGGAATGATACTAATTAAAGGGACACTCCACTTTTTTGAAAATATGCAAATTTTCCAGCTCCCCTAGAGTGAAACATTTGATTTATACCGTTTTGGAATCCATTCAGCTGATCTACGGGTCTGGTGGTAGCACTTTTAGCATAGCTTAGCATAATCCATTGAATCTGATTAGACCATTAGCATCGCACTAACAATAACCAAAGAGTTTCGATATTTTTCTTATTTAAAACTTGACTCCTCTGTAGTTACATCGTGTACTAAGACCGACAACAAATTTAAAGTTGTGATTTTCTAGGCAGATATAGCTAGGAACTGGGTGATTCTCACGAAAACCTGGTTTTAAAAATGTCAAGCATGAAAATGTAAAAATTGCTTAAATTTACTTTTTTTTCCCACCAGACATTGAAAAACAAAGTCTGGAGTAAATGGGAACATTACTTTAAAAACTTTTACTTATCATTTAACACTTTTTGGAACATAATTTTAAAAATTAGTCCTAAAAAATCTCATTACCGCAACAGTCAGAAAACATCAACACTGACATATTTTCAAAATAACATGACAAACCTGAAAGAACATAATTTGGAGATTCTGCACATGCATTTAAAATCAAAGTATTATGCTTCTATTAATTAAATTAACATTTAATAAGCATCTGTTGCGGTAATGATAATCAAAATGTTGTGTAAGCATTCTGACAAGACAATATTTCAAATTAACTGTAAAAAAATGATCTTACCTGGTAGCCATCTTGAAGTAACTGGTACATGTGCTTGGTCACTCAAAATCAAACTTTATTAAAATTCTGTATGTGTGCTTAAACTGTTCTCAAAAAGTGTTGCGGAGGATGAGAACATCAGGCATGGACACATCATTTTCCTAATTTTTCTTCATTATTATTATACATGAATATTCAGTAAATTTTTTTTCTGTCATATAAAGTAGTCTAGGAAAAAATCCCTTTATATTTTTTCTTAATATTTTTGTGTTAATTTGATTAAATTACAACATAACGCATGTTCAAACACAGCCGGACACATTGCGGTAATGAGAATTTCAGCAGAA
This sequence comes from Misgurnus anguillicaudatus, assembly GCF_027580225.2. Lineage (NCBI taxonomy): Eukaryota > Metazoa > Chordata > Actinopteri > Cypriniformes > Cobitidae > Misgurnus > Misgurnus anguillicaudatus. Next base: position 32,673,876 of record NC_073343.2, read on the forward strand.
AATGAGATTAAATTTACAATTATAAATTCTTATGTTGAAATCACACATTGTACAAGGTAGAACACAGTATTGTGTTAATTCTGATGCTTTTTAATGTTATATTACACATTTTAAAGCTAAAATCATTAGTGCCGTGGTGTTTCAATGGTTTCGTGAGAATCACCCAACTATACTCTCAAACTGGCGTAATAATCAAGGACTTTGCTGTCGTACCATGGCTGCAGGAGGCGCAATGATATTACGCAGTGCCCGAAAATAGTCCCCTGCTATTAAAAGTTACCAAGATGTAATGCATGACTTTTTGACATGAATACTTAATAAGTAAGGTCATGCTGGCGCGTCACATGGCTAGCACAAGACGAGAAGTTTTGGTTAAAAAGTACTCTTTTTTTGGCAGAAATTATGATTGTTTTGCTAGATAAGACCTTTATTCCCCGGGTTGTGATCGTTTGGAGCCCTATGAATCTCTTCTGTTGAGGTCCACTAAAGACCACTATAGGAAAAAAATCCTTGAATTTTTTACTCAAAAAACTTCATTTTATTTCGAATGAACAAAGAAAGAATTATTTTATGAAAGTGGGGTAATCCTTAAAATTTTTCACTTATGGTAAGAAAATTTAAGTTTATAAAACAGTAGCCCTCACAGTAGCCCTTTACAACATGTAATCCACATTCAATACCTTTGCCTCACTGTATATGTAGTAAAATATTTCTATGTTAAGATGTCTGTTTGGTTCTTATTTTAGGCAGCTTGGTGGATTTTCTCAAGACTAAAGAAGGTTCCTGTTTATCCATCAATACGCTGATCGACATGGCTGCCCAGGTAGGCTACACATGACCCTTTCAATACAGATGACCTTTGTTCCAATTTGCTTCTCTCAAAGACACATCATGAACTACTTTATAGTAGTATTTTCGAACATTATGGTTTGTTGTTTCCACTTCACCTAATTTACCGAAGTCTCTAGTGTTTCTTGACTCATGCAGCATTAGTCAGCTGCTGATCTGCTTCTTAATCTCATTCAGTAACAATAGGATGACTGTACGCTGGACTTAGTCTAGACACCTTAATACCAAAATAAACGTGTTGCGAGCAAAGCCGCAGAACTAGGAAATGAAAACAAAGGACACATGACAATATGCACACACACAAAAACACACATATACAAACATGCAAAACCTATTTCTTTCCTACATTAAATATTTATTGGTGGAACACATGCAAAAAGTGTGGTCGCTTGGTTGTTTGTCATCAAAACAATGATGGTTGTAAGAACTGATGTAGGTCACAGTAATTCTTGTTAATGACACGCGATCTACAGTAGTGGGCTTTGTGCCCAGCTGCACCGCTTCCTGGGCTTCGGCCGGCTCCTTGTTTCCTGTCTGCCATTATTGGACAAACTGATTAATCCAGGTGAGCCTGACCTCAGTAGTCACAACAACAATAATCAGACACACCTGGATTAATCAGTTTGTCCAATAATGGCAGACAGGAAACAAGGAGCTGGCTGAAGTTCAGGAAGTAGTGCAGCTGGGCATAAAGCCTATTATTGTGGCAGAAGTACTGCAGAAACAATGCCAGTGCACAATATGACGGACTTTAAAGGTCACATAACACACAGTATTTCTGCTCATCTCATGTTAATCTTGGGTAGCCTACCTATAGAGTAGTATTACTTCATATCTGCAAAGAGTCTTTAGTTTTATTAGATTTATAAACAACAGGTCAGCTGTATTGTTACTTTCCCAGAAAAAAATGAGCCTCTGGTGGTGAACAGTGGGCGGAGAGCCACTATGTCCAGACAATTTATGATTCACTACATGTTCATGTCGTTTACATTATATTCACTTACGCACCAATTGCCAACAAAACAAAGATTTGATGCAGTTTTATTTACCACGAGTGACTCATGATCCGGTTGGGACTGTCCTATTTCAATGAACGCAGTGTCAAACACACACACTCGCACAACTCCGCTGCTACCCCAGATAAACAAACTATATCCACTGTTTCCATGATGCTTGGAAAGCCAAACAAGCTTAAACTTCCCTCACAAACAACAACACACTACTTTGGTGACGTTGATTTCATGTCAGTTCTTGGTTGGCACTATTCCAGGTGAATGCCCATATAAGGACTTCCACTGTACTTCCAGCACTGAAATTACCCATAAAAGAAATAAAGCAAGATTGTTACGTATAAATCAAATGAAACTTTTAGAAAATTGTATGAATCCTGGCGAAGTGCACAGAAATACTCTTTAACAGTGTTAATAAGAATGCATGAAATGTGGTATTTTCATGAGTAGTTCACAAATAGATCGTATTTTTTCATTAAGCTCCAGGTTTTCCTAGAATAAACCGATCTGGTGAGTTATGTACTCGGTGTTTAAGTGATTAAAGAGGAGATGTGGATGTTCAGTAGTAACAAAGAAAACACTGACGTTATTGAAGTGTCGCTAGAGGGATGCCAGTCAAGAGGTTCATGAAGATCATGTAGTATAGGATAGATGTTCCCTCTTTAAAGATGAAGAGACCTTTTAAAACCATGGTGTTGTTTTTCGTCTCCGGAGGCATTCGCTGAAATATTGGCGGAGCAGAAAGGATAAAGAAGAGAATGTGAAAGTGAAAGGTGGGATGTTTTAGTATCAGTATCAATAAGAGAAGTGCTTTAGGGGTTAGGATGCATAGACGCTGTGTGATGTTCGGTCGCTATTTTTTTCTACAAAGTGAGGTCATTCATAGCTTTTGAAAGGACTTGTTGAAATTAGTATCACATCAGGCGACTACCACCAAACCCTGAACAAACATGTTTACTAAGGGACGGTTTACACAACATTTTTAACTTATAAATGGGAAAGTTTAGAAAGTTTAGCATTTACACGACAATGGCGCTTTGGGGTCCCGAAAATGCGAACATTCAAAAACAAGTTTCAAAGTGCAAGTTTTTAAAAATGCCGATACTCCTTCGTCACTTCCCTTAAGGGCCTTTGGTCGTGTAAGTGATATCGCCACCCACTGGCCTGGCATGTATATAACAGTCATTTTCACATAAACCCAGATAGCTTTGGCAACGTTGTCGTGTGAAATTTTTTACAAACGCAAAAGAAGAACCTTTACTGGTTTTACTATATTAGTAAGGATTCCCAGGTACACACAATAATATACAAATGTACACAAATTGCTAAGCTGTAATACTATCCTCCATTCTGAGTTAGGCATGTTCACATCAACCTGTAACCTTCGTGAACTAATACTTCACACCTTCAGAATCACAAAATAACACTTACTTGACCACACAACCATGCACACACACGCACAGTGCCATCCTTTATAAACATCTAAAAGGGCTGATCTGAGAACAGTGCCTCGCTCTCATTCTGACAGCTGTCACCCTAAAAGTATTGCAAACATCCGACTACAAGCTCAAAGAGCAGTTATCTAAGCATACAACGCTACTTGAGATCAGTTAAAACCGAACCGAAAATATCACAGGAAATGTTTATGGGTGAAACCTGTGCCAATTTATGGGTGAAGGGTAAAAGTCAAATCAAGGGAAGTCAAAGCAAGACCCTCCCTTTCTCAGGAACTGACCTCTCTCTGTGTGTGCTTAAAAACACCTGGGTTAATCTAACCAAATATATGATGCCTATTGAACAGCATGCAATGTACTGCTTACTATAAAGCATGTAAAATATAAAAAGGTTTTCATGCATAGCAAAAACTACATATGTATGTAGACTACATAGCTTGCTAAAGGCAATCGTTACATTGACACTATTTGAAGAGCAAAAAGCAGTCAGTTTTTACTATATTATAATTTTGTCCCTTACCAATATGGAGGACGAAAAAATACTTAAGTGTATATAAATAAAGAAATGAATAAATACATAAATGCATAAATAAATAAATGTAGAAATACCGAAATGAATAAATACATAAATGCATAAATAAATAAATGTAGAAACACATAAATAAATGTAAAAATAAATAAATGTAGTTGTGCAGACATACTAAAATTAAAAGTTGATACTTTTAACAGAACAATTTATTTATGCGTTTAAGTAATTACTTATTTATTTTTGCATGTATGTATTTATTCATTTATTTATTTATGTATTTCTACATTTATTTATGCATTTCTGTATTTCTAAATTTTTTTATTTATGCATTTAATTATTTATTTATATACACTTAAGTCATTTTTTTTCGTCCTCCATATACCTATACTGTACAAATGCAGTCTTTTTTAACACTGTACTGCCCCCTTCAGGTCGCAGAGGGAATGGCATTCATAGAGCAGAGGAACTACATCCACAGAGACCTGAGAGCTGCCAACATTTTAGTAAATGATGAGCTTATATGCAAGATTGCTGACTTTGGCCTTGCCCGACTCATTGAAAACAATGAATACACAGCCAGAGAAGGTAAACTAAGCAATGGCTTGCATTAAAACCTCTCAATGTGATGGTTAATCTTAGAGGTAAATGATAATTCTTTCTTCTTTTGCTTACATCTCAGGTGCAAAGTTTCCAATCAAATGGACAGCACCCGAGGCCATAAACTACGGCACCTTCTCCATCAAATCAGACGTCTGGTCATTCGGAGTACTGTTGACAGAGATTGTTACCTATGGAAGAATCCCATATCCAGGTAACTTTTATGTTTCTTGTCTAACAATTTTTTTCAGACATTGGATATGGATATTTTAGAATGTTCACTCCTGTTTTGACTTTTCAGGAATGACAAATCCGGAGGTGATCGCAAACCTGGAGAAAGGTTACCGTATGCCTTGTCCCGATAACTGTCCTGAAGCTCTCTATAATGTTATGAAACACTGCTGGACCGAGCACCCGGATAGCAGGCCAACTTTTGAGTACCTGCGCAGTGTCCTGGAGGACTTCTTCACTGCCACCGAGAGACAATATCAGGAACAGATCTGATGACATCATTCAAATGATAAACAATGGAATTAGTGAGCAGTCCAGAGGATCCCAATAAAGACTGAAAATGTTTCCAAACATTTCTTTAGCTAAAAGAAAACTAATATTGACTGTTCAAGGAAGCCAAATACTGAGATTACTTGTTTTAGCATTTAGACAGAAATAGGAAGTTTGCCAAGGCGAGCCAAACAGGAATTCTGACAGCTGTCTTGTGAATGAATGCTTTGCTTCATGTTACGTGAGCTTTTACTATTTTTGCTTTTTGATCTGAGAATTGTCTTGTAAAGTAAGATTTTTGTATTTTTATAAAAAGCAGCATGAACTGTCAAGCAAGTAAAACTATCTAAAAACTAAAAGAGCCTCATTGATTTAAAGCTTTAATCTTTGCTTATCTTATTTAAAAGATCTCTGAAAAGATTTCACACAGATATTAACATCTTCTTCCTGTGACAACTGTGACATTTACATTGATGCATTTGGTAAATGCTTTAATCCAAATCGAACTATAGTGCATTACAATGTATACATCATATTTTTATTATCATGCGTGTTTCCAGGGTTCAATCCCTTGAATTTTTGCACTGCCACAATGCTCTACCACTGAGATATACAGCACAAATGCTAAGTTACCATGTGTGGTATACAGTTAAACACATTTATGACCCTGGACCACAACAGGTCATACAGTAAGTCACAATACATTTTATGCGTCAAAATTACTGATTTCTTATATGATATTATTAGAATATTGAGTAAAGGTCATGTTTCGTGAAAATATTTTACCGTAAATATTTCAAAAATTTATTTTTGTTAGTGGACAAGGACAAGCAGTGGCTAAGGACTTTAAAATAGGGCTGTCACGATTATGACATTTGGCTGACGGTTAATTGCCTAATAAATTGTGACAATTACGACGATTAATTGCCTGTTTTATTGCTTTGACATTTAATTCTCATACATTTTTTTAATTATAAAAATAATTTTCACACATTGTTGTGATTATTAAAATATTTTGCAAGGTTTACCTGGCAGTAAGTATTAATAATATAACACATATTTAAAACTGTTTTGTTTATAAAGGCGCTGCAGCTCCCCCTTGTGTTTTTTAGAGAGATGTGCAATCATTGCGGTGATCTGAAATCATCGCAATGAGGTCAAACAATCGTGATGAGATGATTATTTAATCATTGTGACAGCCTTTAAAATGTGATTTTCTCAATATTTAGATTTTTTTGTACCAATTTTTTGCCAATATTGTCCTATCCTAACAACCATACAGCTTATTTACTCAACTTTCAGATGATGTATAAATCTCAATTTCAAAAAATTGACCCCTATAATTTTGTGGTCCAGGGTCACATTTATGATTTCAACCAATGTTTAGAGGAAGTCAAAGTACATAAGAGAAATAAGTGTATGATGAACAGAAAAGACCACAATTCAAGGTATTGCCGAAACGTTTTAGTTTTGACTCATCACTCCTAATAGGAGGCATTGCAGAAACATATGAAAACAAACAATTTACATAAACGTAACACGGTTTCCCATCAGTATAAAATATGTAGCAAACACATATTACCCATGCATGAACCTTGTTCACTTTACAAAACACTAATACCCATCATTAGGGCCAAACTAAGTCAATAAATCACACTCTTATCACGTTGGTACTTTTGGGCGCTTTTCCACGTTCATGTCACCTGGTATTGCCTTGTCCTCCGTTATATATCAAACGTGTAACCGCATTTATTGGCACATGCTAACGAATCACAACCGATCACTAGTCTCTACAACAGTCTCTAGTACAGCATGACCGTCTTTGTCAAGAAGTTCATAAAGTTCTGTTGGCTCGTCATTTCGGCCTTTGTATCTTTCAGTTTCATCTGGCTCCTGGATCTGCACTTGAACCTAAACACAAATGTGACGCAATACACAAGATTCAGCATTAATTTAAACCCTAAAATGCTTACCTTGCAAGCCCTTATGTTTATTCAGAAATGTAAACAGTTATGGGATGGACCCCCGTCTTACTCGTCTGTTGATATTTTTCCTCCACGGGCAGCGCATGCGAAGAAAAGAGGTGCAGGCTAAAAAACATCGGAATGAGAAGACGACCTCCACCACTGACATCAAAATCAATGGAACCCAAAGGATTAATGTCGTACCCTGGAGAGAGAAATGTGTTTTTAGTCCTCAAATGTTTAAAGAATGAATCCTTATGACTTTTAGAATACATACATGTATATTCACTATATAAATAATTAATAAATACATACATAGTGCTGTGCAAAATCTTATTCTACAAACAGCTTTGTTGTTTTAGCAAAATTATAATGACCATCCACATTTATTTTTCGCCCTCAAAGAAAATACAGGAAATATGTACCGGTACACAAATTTAAAAAACACAATTCTTCATCTGGTAAAAGTCAGTATTTAGTGTTGACTCTCTTAGCACTAAACACATCTCTTTTGATGAGACTCAAATCAAGTCATTTGATTAGATTAAGAAATTAGGATTTAATTTTATTTCGGTTTAGGAGATCCTGCAGGTTCACAATGAATACTTGACACTTAGCTAATTGTTTTTTTTTCCGTTTTTTATAATGTATGCAAAATGTTGTGTTTTTTTCTGGTTGAATTCTAATAAATAGAGAAATAATAATATATATATATATATATATATATATATATATATATATATATATATATATATATATATATATATATATATATATATATATATATATATATATATATATATATATATATATATATATATATATATATATATTTATACAACAGTTCTTTCTGGTTCTCGAATCTGATTGGCTAAGAGCTATACGATATTGTACTGATAACAGCACTGTAACCGCTTCACCTTTCGTATTATTCCGCCACCTAGTGAATGGAGGTCCTAAGCAGGCTCATCTCTGAATGGAAAAACACAGACGCGCTGTGTGAATCACTCTCCGTGTGTGTGTCTCATTAGTTTACTAGCTAATAAATCAGTCTGTGAATCCCCAATCAGAAGTATTATTCCGTCAAAGATCAGCGCTCTTGGATGTTACGTTAAAGTTAATGGGAGAAATGTCTTGTCACATCGTGTGGACGATTAACACTTGGAAAGAGGAATATAAACCCTCGTTTTTTTCTGGAGCTATATCTTTTATCAGAACGCGAAAACACCGTGGAACTGCAGGTAAGCCCCGCAGCTTTTAAATGTGGACATTGATCATTTATCGTGACGTGACTATTAAAACATGTTATGAGATATCGCCACTGGTATATTTATAAGCAGCATGCAAAAACATATCTCTGACACTTATAAAAAACAGTTTTGTATAGTACTGACAAGAACAAAGTTTAATAATAATAATCGAGCGCTCGTATCGCGTTAAGAATAAATGAGAAAGCAATAGTAACGTTTCACAAGTAGTTTTATTAACTTTTACCTCGCGCCAAAACAATAACAACACAAAAGACACTAAATATGAATTAAAAAACAAGTACAAGTTTGATCATGACACCAAATACTGCTGATTTGATCTCATTTTGATGATCATAAACAAACAAGGCCAACATGAGAGCCAGGGAATCCCTTTCAGAAATGTAGCCCAGAGAGGGCGGTGGTCAGCGGGGCGAGTGAACACTGATGTCCGCTCATGCTTTGGTTCTCATTTGTACCGAATCTCACTAAGCAAACGTTCAAACAGGCACTATCTTTACTAATCGACTGCAGATTTAAATATAATACAGATACATTCTCGACTGAACTAATCTTAAAACTACACTTTGTGACCAAGAAACGGTAATATAAAGAAACAGCTTTTCCATCCATTGAGTTGTTATGAGCTTCAAAGCAGCCGAAAGTTTTACCTGTCATTCTGGCCGCCCTCAAATCCGTGGCGGAAGAAGTAGTTCTCAAACAAAGAGGCTTTTAAAATAACTCCGTTGTTGTTTTCTAGTTTTCGTGTGCCGTCGAACTGTTGTATAAAAGCAATATCGCTCTGCGGCCTCGTGCCTCTGGCCTAATCACAGCCGTGATGATATAGAGCTATATCATATATATATATAATTTTTTTTCATAATTTCAAAGTTTATTTGTGCTTTTTCTTCGTATTTCTTATAAGGCTACTATAAAACCCTGTTTAAAAAAGTGTAATACAAATAAATGTGAAGTAATTTGACTATGCGCATTGTGAAAACACATAGCTGCTAATTTGCATAACTTAAATAATTATGTATGGTCACTGTACCATTGCAAATATAACAAATCTAATGATGGCATATAAGCAATAAGCTATTTCATGCCATTACACCCTAAAACAGAAGCTGCATTTTCATTATCCTTTAAATTGCACAAATTGACATTGCAAAATGAAAATACGGGCAATGAAAACATGTCAATGCCACCCCAAAAAAAGTTTTTACACTCGCATGAGGTGGTTTAAGCCAATTTGGAAAAGTTGTATTTTGCAAAACTGCAATGGAAACAGTTTATATGCATTTTTAAGTCACCTGATAAGTCTCACAATTATTATTAGAAGATGAAGCGGTATGAACTAAAACCTCACAGGAACACCTCAATACGTGTCTGCTTCCAAGCATAAGACACTTCTACATCTCTTTTGATTTAAAATAATGTACTATTATCTCCAAGAAACACCTATGTTGCGTGCTTCTAAGTTTGGATAATACTCTTACGTATCCTCTGGTTAAAAATAATGCTTGGTGCGGTGGACGTGATATTAGTAAACCTAACAATATCAGTTGACGTGATGTTTGGAATGATGATGATTGCGAGAGAAAAAAATGTGTTTTAGTCTCATATCATCGATTCATGGAAATGGCGTCATTTCCAGTTAGTCTTTTGTCGACCTTTTAACACTTAGGTTTTGCACAAGTCTGTAATGGAAAGCAAGCTAGTGATACAAAGGAAAGAAAGAATGTTTAGAGTACAGACATACTGACTTACATAGACACGTGTTGGGTCAAAAGGGCATTCATTTGTGATGCTATAGTATGCTATATTACTGATGTTGGCAGGCAGCTGGCAGTGGGTAAAAAGAGTTTGGCCTTCATGCAATATAGCCCTCACTGTGGCAACACTGACGCCCACTGCAGAGGCTCCACCCATGAGAACAGCCAGGACACTGACAAACAACAAAAACCAACTCAGCAAAAAAAAAAAAAACATTCAAAAATGTGCAAAAATGACATGTAATCGCTTTAGACAAGGCAGTGTGGAGTGTGTTTGCGTTTACTCACCAGCACCTGATTCTTCTTGTTTTTAGACAGCACAATGGCTGAGATTCCAGCAATAATGGCCTGCGAGTTATAACACGAAAACATAAACATGAAGAATTACAAAGTCAATTCATTCTGCTTCAGAGATGTAAGCTGTTTTTAAAATATAAACGTATTTCAGGGAAATATACAATTTTATTAACAATACCATACACAAATGGACATACCATCAGTCCTGCCACAAGAGCGATGACATTGGCGATGGGATAGACAAGTTGCCGGTCCATGGTGAAAACCTTTATGTGTCTAAGCACAGCTCCATGTACGAGAGCCCCCAGTAAAAAGTTCACATGACCGACCAGCACCAGTCCCAATCCCATCTTCATCAGGATCTTATCATCCTTCAGACTCCCGCAACAAACACCTACAACAGACACAAGCACCATCAGCATTCAGCACCAACAACCATAAACATGAAAACAGCAAGATGATAAAGATGACAAAATCATCAAAGAGTGGTTGACATTACACTGCTTGTCAAACAAGATAAATTATTTTTATCACATGATCTTAAAATTCTTTTTAAAGAATAAGTTTAATATAATTGTGCCAACATATTTTTTTATTAGAAAAATTCACATTTATTTTAAAAGGTCCAAGTGAGATGCATGAGGAATCGAACTGATAAAAAATAATGTCTAGACGAGGGCGACTACATTGCTAAAAATAGATGCTACAACAATATACAATACTTTATTTTGTGCACCTGTTGCTATTTGCACTGCTGTTAATGGTATTGTATTGCAAATCTTTATGTAATTTCAAACTCTTATGTAAGCTCTTACGTCATTTAAGGTTCATTTCCAGGTAAGATAGAAATTACTGCTGTCAAAAGATTAATCGCGATTAATGGCATACAAAATAAATGTTTGTGTTTACATAATATATTTGTGTGTTTTGTGTGTAATTATTATGTATTTGTAAATACACACATACATGTATACATTTGTATTTTTTATATATAATATGTGTTAGGGTTAGGTGTGTGTGTGTGTGTGTGTGTGTGTGTGTGTGTGTGTGTGTGTGTGTGTGTGTGTGTGTGTGTGTGTGTGTGTGTGTGTGTGTGTGTTTGTCAATTTTTCTTAAAAACATACATGCAGGGATGTGTATTTATATATATATATATATATGCAAAATAACTACAACCTTTGCACTAACATATTTTTTTTGTATGCGATTTCTCGCGATCAATCGCGATTAATCTTTCGAACGCCCTAATAAAAATGCATGTCTATTTTTAAATGACGCCTGTATTTTATCATATCTGATAGTCAAATAAAAAGTATATTACTTTATTATCATCTATTTATAGGGACAATAAAATGTGCAATAATATTATATATACATATATTTATTCATTTTCACGTTTATTTTCTTTGGACTTCTTGTAAAGCTCCTATGAAGCAATGTTAAAAAAGTGCTACACAAATGTGACGTAATTTGACTAGCTGCTAATTTGCATAACTTCAAAAAACATCTAGCAAAATCACCACAAGGATCAAATACAGATCATACATATCAGACACGTGCTAGTCTTTCACATCACATCTATTTTATAAAATATTCAAGAACTATTTTTAAGACGTCACGTTTGAGTACAACACTAAAATAAAATCCACTTTGTGTATATTCAGAGCACCACATACTGTAGCCATATACTGTACTACTGTAGCCTTAAAGACATACCTGATGATAATAGTCACATTTTAATGTTTTTCTGATATGGTGCAAAATCAAACGCCAAAAACGGACCGAGCAGGCACGTAAAAGGTGTACAGAAGAATGTGTTATCAAGGTAAACATGACCACACCCAGACCACGTTCACGAGTCTCCTCATTTACTACAACCGAATACAATAATAAACACTCTCGTGAATAAAGATAAACTCACCCGAATTCACCATTGTGAGGAGCTTCTTTCTGTTTAAGTCATATTTAATCCATACAGATTTTCAGGGATCTTCTCCTCTTACCGTGAGTTTCTGTTTGTCTTCCGTCTTCTCGTTCACCTGAGGGCACAGACATCGCCACTCCTTCCCGAGCAGCTCACTCACCTGAGCCAAGAGCTGAGCCTGAACCATCCGCTAGATGTCGCTGTATACACGAGGCAAAAAAGTTCAACCTCAATGAATTACCGTATATTAAAAAAAGACATGTTTTTTAACTCATATTTTATTCACTGTTTTGCGTTATTTACGCTTTAAATGAATGCCTAACGCATTCAAAATATTCGAAAATTACAGCTTTACGTGTGCTATTTTTTATACGAACTAAACAAATCACCACATTGCTAAAACGCATATTATATATTGATTTTATATTAAAATTAACAAAAATAACAAATCAAATGCTGTAATACTGTGTATGGCTAACGTATTAACTAATTAATTATTAAATGAACTATACTGTACATAGTGCAGTATTGTACTCCTATTATGCTCATAGCTTAGTTTTATTACTCAAACATTTGATGTGATATGCGCTTTATCATAGATTAAAGTATTATATTATAATATAAACTATTAAAATCCTTCAACGTGTATCAAGCTTGTCCGAATTCATGCGGCGCTGCGCAGAGAAACCAAGCGCATGACATCAAACGAATGTTGTTTCGCTCTCGCGATACTATGATGTCATAACCTGATCGTTCTGCGCAGCGCCCCATGAAATCGAGCACACCTTGGTAGGCGGTATTCGTTAATGAAATAAACGCACACACCTGCAAGTGATCAGCTGGTTTTCTTTAACCTGCACTAACTCAACAGCACAGAAAGACTCGTTAACAAGTCTATAATACTAGAAGAAAACCGTTGCAGTTTCTTGTAATCTCTTCAGATAACGCTACAGGATGGGGGTGACGGCGGTTTTTGTCGTCGTTTGTTGCACTATAGCGTCCGTCGCGTCTAACGGGAATGATTTTAATGAGCTCGTGTCCTCATACTCTCCATTACAAGATGTCCGACACGTGTCTGATATTCCTGTCATCACAGAAGATGGGTATTTCCTAAATGAATTCCTTCAACCTCCCACTTCTGATCAATTCACATCTCTGTTTCCAATGCCATTTGAAGTACGATCTCTACTGGAGAGAAGCACCAGCTTTGGAATAAGGCTTATGAGTTGTACGTAATTTAAACCACACAGTGCCTCGTTTAACGTGTTTATCTATACACACATAGCATTTGTGAGTCATCAAAGTATTTTTACACTTCTCTTTTTTCTTTAGCATCTTGGAATGATTTGGAAAGTACAAATGTGTTCTTCAAAGGAGACCTGTTGTATGTGCAGGTGTCTGCTTCACCTGGCTTTGGTCAACAACTTTATGTTCAGTCCTGCTATGCATCATCTTCTCCAAACCCATCTGAAAAACCTGAAGTTGCTTTTATCATTAACAGAGGGTAACCTGAATTTATATAATTATAAACTAAAATATTCTCTCAATGATTTGACACTGGGCTTTATTTTATTTTTTCCAAGATGTGTGGCCTCCAAAAAGTCTTCTGTAAAATTTGTGTACCGGCAAAGCGACCGAGTCAATATGGTTCTTGGTACATCAAGTTTAAAGTCTTTACAGGTGAGCTTTTCTCCCTCTTAGGATATGCAGCGTTCCTTCAGAATGATAATGGCTTATTTCCTGATACTGTGATATGTTTTCTCATCATTTTTCTTTAGGTTTATCTTCACTGCAGAGTCTCTCTTTCTAATATGGGTTTGTCCTCTAATACTAAATTCTGCAACTACAATGCATTCAAATCCAGGTAAGTCTTCGTTTGCAATGGATGTAAAGCAACAATTTTTGATTTGGGCTATGTTCACAAAACAACGATAAAGTAAAAAACTGAAAAGCTTCTCATTTGTGCTTTTGAGAAAATTTACATGCATATGACAACGCTGTCAAAAAGATGTGTATTGCATGTGCCAGGCCTGTAGATGGCGATGTTATCTTGTAAAGAAGCACTACACACCTGCGCACACACGCATTCTTTTACAGAGTGATAAACGCAAACAGTCAAGATCCTGAAAGCATCCAGCAGTTGAGTTAAGACTGTTAAAGCCCTGGTTAGTGTTTTTTTACGCATACAGGAGCGTACGCGCACCGTCGAACACGCAGCCTTGCAAAGCATAGTACCTCTCCTGGCCTACATACTCCTCTACTCACGTGTGTGACATACACGTAAAATGTATTTAAGGTTTAAAAATCCAGTTTTGCATGTAGAGTACACGTGCACTCTTCTGATGATGGAAGTTACGTCATGCGCCCTGCGTTGTTATCGTTAACATACACTTTAATAATTTTAAAGTCTTCAAAAGTTTGTTTTCAGGACCCCAAAATGCTATTGGCGTAAAACAAACCGCCAAATCGTATAAAAACGTTTCCATTTCGGCCAAAATATTATGTATTTAAACAACTCTGTTTGAAAGGTTAAAACTGTGCAACAACCCAGAGTGTTTAATTTGTTTTTAGATGGGTTGACCTAAGTGGCCAAATTGCAGTATGTCAGTGTTGTGAAAGAAGCTGTAGAAGCCAATCTGGGCGTGAGGACCTACTTGGTAAGTGTAAGGACTTTCCACTTAAATTGCTGTAATTTCCAAAGAAAAAAAAAATTTTGTATTGAAATTAACTTCTACACCCAATCTGTTCTGGTCTTTTTAAGCATTGACGGCAATAGTAAGCACTGGCCCTCTGACTATTAAGGAAAAACTTTCTGACTTGGAAGCCGCACCACTGACTTGGTCTGACTACAGCACCTTTAAGTCCAAACCTGCTGCCAGCACCTTATCTGATAAAAGATGGATCATGGCAGGTGCCTCCTTTTCTGGAAACTCAAAGCAGAACATGGCCGACACCCCTCATTGGCCCGTTTATCCTGGTTTTGGGGGTGGTGTGATGCTCATAAGCCAAGGGTTGGGAGGTGCTTTATCAATGTGGCTACCAGATCTCATGGAGCTTCAGTTTAACCCAATGTTGGAGGTTGGAAATGGTTTTTCTAAAAATCCTGCGGTTGTAGGTGTGAACCTTCAAGGTGATGACCCCTTTAGAGTGCAGAAGAAACCAGAAAGTTTTAAAGACTGGCAGATGAAACTAGATCCTAGTGAGAAGACACTGCAAGAGATGGTTGATGTGGGTGAAGGCAAAGTTAATTTTGAAGCCGTTGATCCATATGATGGTGCAGAGGACCTGGACATGTGGAACCTTGAAGATGATAATGGGTTGTATAAGGAATCATTTGTGACTGGGATGGATGAGCAGGAACAGCCTGAACTTGACAAACCTTCACAGATATCAGACTTGCCACCAGATGATTTCTCACCACTTCTTGGCACCACCCCTTCTCCAGATATGCCCACCAACGGCGTAGAAGATGATGGTGAAGTGTTTGTCAGACAAGCAGAGATGGTCTTTAAAAAGGATGAAGATGAGCCAGTTCATTATTCTCAACTTAGTCTGAACCAAGCTCCAGATGGCTCCAGTTCACTTCGTTATGAAGAACAGAAGAGGTCCAGCATGAAGAAGCAGGGCATCAAGTCACCAAAACAAGAACTGGAGAAGAATGTTGAGAAGAGGGAAGAAACTCAGAAGGCAGAGAAACTGTATACAATTAAAGACCTGGTTTCATCCCTACTGGATGTGCTAAGGTCAGTGGTCTGGTAATTTTAAATTGTTAAAGGTCTTGAACTTCTGCATTATTATTGTTTCTTTTTCCCCCACAGAGGATTGTGGCATTGATTTTTCAAGACTTCATCTTTTCTTTTGTGAAAATGTAAACCTAAATAAAAGTTATTTTCTTATTTAGTCTGGCCTATTTTAATAATGTCTCTGTATTCAGGACAAACGCGTTGTTTGCCATGTAAGTTTAAATGGTGTTTTGAATGGGAAGGAACCATTGTTTGATACCATCTGTAAGGACAGGCAAAATGTATTGCCTAAATTGTTTGACTCTAGTTATTGTGATTTTTGGTTGGTACAGTATAAAAGAAAATGGCTAGAAGTAATGAAGAAATTTCTTTTAACAGTTTTAAGCCCACTTGATTTCCCTATGGTCCAAAGACATTCTAATTAAATGGAGATGATAAATTGCCCCTAACTGAAAACTGTGGTGAATGCCAATTACTGTTGAGATGATAAATCTCTTTTGCCATGAAAATGGTAGTAAAAACTAATAGTGTTCAACCAGAAAGGTTAAAGTTGTGGTCTTTAAGTCTTCTGTTGTGACATTTGTTTTCTGATTCTGCATATAGAATTGTGGAATGTACAAAAAGCAAATGTTCAAATCTGTTATTTCATATTTGTTATATGTGCCAACCAACCCCTAAGCAGAGGTCTCCAACATGGTGCATGCCACAGCACATTCTATTAATAGCCTCAATTTAAATATTTATTACTTTTTTATATTATCTTGGCTTTTCTGTAACTTTTTTAATGGTATACGATATCTACAGGTAAAATTAAGTAAAACAAAAGTTGAGTATCAAAAAAGTAGCCTTCCAGACTGTTCCAGACCATTGTGGTAGCCCTTGCTCACAAAAAATACTGTAACTTTCGAGATTGTGTGGGAGTTAAATCTATTCTGGTCTTTTAAGCACATGCATGCACGCACACGTGTATGTATATAAATATAAACACAAACATTTTATTTCATAAATTATGTATGATATATTTATATACATTTATAAATTAGAATAGGAGAAAGTATACCTGTAATTTCAAACTGTTGGCTAAAAGCACAATTTTTCTTCCTTCTTGGACAACCAACCAATCACAATCTTCAAAAGACATAGCAAAGGGGTCAGCCCCACCTCCTCACTGAGATAAAACATTTTGTGCACTCAGATTGGTCCTGAATCACTTCTAAGTTAAGACTCCTACATAAAAGTTTTTAAGATAAATTGTGAGCTCTCTGAATGATGATTTAAGAATACGGGCCCAGGTATTTTAAGCATTGGCCCACTGACTATAAAGGAACAACAATCTGAGTTACAGGCCACAACACTGACTTGGTCATACTATAGCACCTTTAAGTCCGACCCTGCAGCTGAAACCTTGTCAGAATATTTCCAACAATAATAAAACATAAGTTAAATCAAGTAAAACAAAAGTTTTGAGTCGACTATATCAAAAAAGTAGCCCTCCAGATTGTTTTATCTATTATGGTAGCCCTTGCTCACAAAAAGGTTGAGAACCCCTGCCCTAAATCAATATACTAACAATTCCAATTTACTTTACAAAAATGTAAGTTTACATTTGCATTTCATAATGCTCTCTTGTAGACACTGATGGAATTAATTTGTGGATTATGTTATCAATAAAGAGCACTACTTTCACCTGACTTCCACTTTCATTAAAAATAAAGTTTTTAATTGTCACATTGCATAGTGTCATGAACCAAGTGCTATGATTGGGTCCCAAGTGCTTCTATCAACCTAGAAAATGTGAAAAAGATCAACCCAGTAACATAGTTTTGGTAAACCATTCTCTACAAGCACATGAAAAAATAGGTCATTAAAATGTGGCTCTCCTTATGATGTCATAAGGAGCTCTTATTATAATAATACTACCCCTTAATCTGCACTATCCAACCACAGCACTGCCATTCAGTGCAGAGAAAAGCACAAGTGAGTTTTAATTGCAACAAACCACCATCATTGTGATCAGTGTTTGAATTTCATCAGCTCATTTGCATTTTAAAGGACACACCCAAAACCCCATTTTTGCACACACCTACAAAGTGGCAATTTTAACATGCTATAATAAATTATATGGTATTTTGAGCTAAAACTTCACATATGTGCTCTGGGGACACCAAAGATTTATTTGACATCTTAAAAAAATCTTGTGCCATGGCCCCTTTAAAAAGGTAAAACAAATAAATGGTTCTTTTAAGAACCTTGGACTGAAAGGTTCTTTGGGAAGGTGGTTCTCTTGTTTCATCTCTGCGATTACCCCTTTCAAACAGTCAAATCATGTTGCTTATTTAATAGTTTAGCAGCTGTTTTCTTTGCTCTGCATCAAATAACTTTTCCTTCACCCCTACAGCCGCACCCAGATGTCGCTGTTGGATCACTCAGGGTGGTACTGCATGCTCGGAGCGCGTGTTTTTCTGCTATCCCGAGACTGCTATTTCCTACGCAGCTATAAAGTCCCCGTGCGTTTCCCACGCACCCTCTTTCCCCGGCCACCACACCGTGAGTGTATAACTCACTGTCCTTCAACACCTTTAAAAAAGAAAAAAATATATATAAAAAACACAAAATACTAAAAATCTCAAAAATAATTACTCGTAAACGTCAAGCCGTATTTTAAAAAAAGGACAAAGTTATTTATTTATTTTTGTTTTGTTTTTAAAACACGAGGTTTCCATCTGACGCCAAATCTACACTGGACCCCATATGCTGCCGTAGATGTCATTTCTACCGACAACGTGTATTTGGAGAATAGCGTAAAAGTTTCAACCGACGCGCGTTTTGTCACCCGATTCAAGGACGCACTTTACGCACAGGCTCAGACGATCGTTTCAGCATTAGTTGTAACCCAGACAAACCCTAAGCTCAGCACCGAGACATGAACACAGCGACCGCGGGGAGTTACCCGATGGCTTCTCTCTATGTGGGCGACCTGCACCCTGACATCACGGAGGCGATGCTGTACGAGAAATTCAGCCCGGCCGGCCCGGTGCTCTCCATCCGGGTGTGTCGGGATATGATCACCCGGCGCTCGCTCGGCTATGCCTACGTCAACTTCCAGCAGCCTGCGGACGCGGAGACATGACAGACGGTCGTTTGTCCTCCACCCTTCCTGTGTGTGACTTAACATGTGTTGGTATAGAGCTGTCAGATAACGGGAATACTGTGTCATGCTTTGGGGTATATTCTAGGGACGCGCGAGGGGATTCGTAGCGCGCACGCGCTCCTTTTCTCTCGCTCTCTGCTGCAATACGCATTTGAGTTATCTGGTTTAATGAGAAAAGCTATATTTTTCTAATATTTGATATTGTGAGAGACTGTTTTTACAGATGCCTGTTAAAGCTATATTTTAGTGCATCTTTGCAGGGTGGATATGCAACATGGTATGAATGTGCCATGCACCCTATTGAGAGTCTGTAACAAAAACTTTTCCAGAAATTGCCCCTTTTTGAAATGCATACAGTATATTTACATTAATGCATTTTGTAAGCTTTTATGCAAAGTGACTTAAAGTGCATTCCGGTAAACATTATGTCTATAATGGAGGAATAAAAATAGAAATTTTGGGGTTTCATTATAGCATTTAGACTTCAACAACAACTATTCAAAGTTTATATGTTTTATGTTCTTACAGTATCAAGCAGACTCAATAGAAGTCAATAACCAGACATGAATTTGATCATTCCAGAACTGGATGACCCACATTAATAAAGTGGCCCACATTTATTGTTTTCATGCATTGGCTCTATGAAACACACTTTATGTACATCTATCCAAAATAGCGATATGAGCATTTGTGTGTTAACCCACGTGCTGCAACCTAGCATAACACATGCATGCCATTTAAAGTATCAGAAGAGGATATGCTATTGTTAAGCATCTTCAGCTTTCTTCACAATTCAAATCAGACACAAGGAATCAGTTTTGTGTTTCAGTTTTGCAGACTTGCTGCACTGTTTATCTTTCTTCTTAACATTTTTCTCTTTTTATTGCCACAAACAAGACTTTTTTGTATAGTAATAAGCCCAAATCATGCCATACAACATGAATGACTGTGATTTTAATGCACAGTTATTGCATCACAGCGGAAACCCAAGCAGGAGCAATATCATATCCAAATTAAAAAAAGGAAAATGTGAGGTCTGAAACCTTAAATGCTCTCGCTCTCTCCACAACACTTTAAACAAGTTCTTGACCAAATATGTTAAAAATTCTTACAGGCATTGTTTCTTTATTTAAAGCACTGTTATCAGACCTGCTTCTTACAAGAAGTCCAGAATGATATGCAGAAACATCCTCTAAAATGGTCAATAATTGCTCCCTAGCTGTCACTAATGTGGTACCCTTCAAAAATTACACTTTTGCACCTAAATTAGTACCTCACATTGGTACAAATGTACGCATATCTGTACATAAATGTTTCATATTAGAATCTTTTTAAAGGGTACTATTTTATCACAAATTTTCCTTCCATCGTTTTGTCTGCTTCTGCCCTCATTTACAGCCCAAAGGTTAAAAGGTCAGAGTTGAACTCGCTGACCTCTATTTAGGATTTTGGATCAGCAACTGGGTCAACATGTTTACATACGAGAGACAAAATTTCTATTTGTTAAGAATAGAAAGGTGTTTCAATGTGATCGAAATAAACAGACTTTAAATAGTAAAAAACATGGTTTTACATGATAGAGCAACGTGATGCATTTAATATTAACACAAATGGACTCATGTTAAAGCAAAGGAAAACAATATACAAAAGTGGTATATTGTGGGGCAGTTAAGCACCGTGTGGTCTTCAGCTTGTAACAGCTGCATTTGTAAACAGTTGCTGGTGCTGGTGAGTTTCAGCCACACACATTCCAGTGTATCAGCCCCATCAATGGACACAGAGACTTGAACACATGCTGCCTGCCAGCACATTGCTCACAGGACCCAACGCTGCTAAATATAGAGGCAATGAGGGCTGCCTGCATCGTGCCTGTCTTTTCTAAGAGGTGCATTGGAGAAATCAGCAGACAGGCAGGTTTTGGTGGTGCACTATGTTTCAGATCAATGTTTTTAAATCAAGCTGCAGAAGTTGTTGGGCTGGTATTGATGGCTCTTGGCAGCTTTTGCAGCTATAGATCAGGCATCTCCCAATCAATATTTTAGGTAAACTTTTATGCTACTTGATCATCTGGAAAAAGTTTCTTGCAACTGGTTATGTATGATGTACTGTGTTGGATGATAGTTTGTTTGTAACGGTGTCTCTCTGTATGTGTGATCACATTCGCCCTGAGCTCCACGTTCAATACAATCACACTACAAACTGCTGATGCCAGCAGACACGAGGCTGCTCCATTTTGTTCACCAGACATTTTTAGTGCTCAGTGTGTGCGTATGTGTGTAGGGGGAGGGATATGGAGTATGGAGAAAGAGAGGGGTCATAATGCATTACAATTACATCATAGTTTCATATGCCATCAATTTAATTATAAAGCATTGTGATAAAGTCAATGAGATGTCTTTGTGTCTGAAGGAGTTTTAAGGTTTGCTTTGCTAGGCCACACGAGTAATGATATTCAGCTTAATGCAATCCCTTTTTGATGTGTGTGTCCATCAGTTTTCTATTCTATATTAAAGGGATAGTTCACCCAAAAATGAAAATAATGTGATTAATGACTCACCCTCATGTCGTTCCAAACTCGTAAGAACTTCATCTTCGGAACACAGTTTAAGATTTTTTATATTTAGTCCGAGAGCTTGTTAACCCTTGAAAATCTACGTACGATATACTGTCCAGAAAGGTAATAAAAACATCATCAAAGTAGTCCATGTTACATTAGTGGGTCAGTGTTGAAGCATCGGAAATACATTTTGGTCCAAAAACAACAAACACTACGACCCCCCTCAGCATTGTCCTCTCTTCCGCGTCTGTGTTGAAGCACACGCGCGAAACTAAAGTCACGTGACTGCAGTATCTGGTGCGCCCCAGCTGTTTTTTTTTGTTTTGTTTTTGTGCGCCCGGGCTTCGTTTACAGTCTGAGGGAGACGAATGCTGTAAGTTTGAAAAAAACAACTTCACAAAATAACACGTCAGCCGCGTCACTGCAGTCACGTGACTTTAAGAGAAGACAATGCTGAATAAAATCGTAATTTTTGTTATTTTTGGACCAAAATGTATTTTCGATGCTTTAACCAATTCATTAATAACATTATTTTAATTTTTGTGTGAACTATCCCTTTAACATAAAATTAGTTTGTCAAAGGACTGGACATGTAAGACCCTGGACCACAAAAACAGTCTTAAGTTGCAATAGGCAACAATTCACTGTATTGGTCAAAATTATTAAATTTTCTTTTATGCCAAAAATCATTAGGATATAAAGCAAAGATCATGTTACATGAAGATATTTTTGTAAATTTCGTACCGTATATATATCAAAAATGTATTTCTCATTAGTAATATGTGTTGCTAAGGACAAATTAAAAGGTAATTTTCTCAAGATTTAGATTTTTTCAGATTCCAGATTTCCAAATAGTTGTATCTCGGTCAAATATGAATAAAACTTTTTTATTCAGCCTTTACGTGAAGTATAAATCTCAATGTCAAACATTTGACCCTTATGACTGGTTTTGTGGTCCAAGGTCACATATTACAAGGCTTGTCCTTTTTTTTTTAATAACTAGTAGGTTTTCGCAATTATTGCTTCGTCCCAATTTGCCTAGTTATACTACAGTAAAGTGATGCCCGGAGGAGAAGATTTGTACATCAGGTTAAAATAATCAATCACAATATGAGGTGTATGGTACAAAACACTCAACTTTTAAGGTATTTATTAGACAAGATAATTTGGCAAAAAGGCAGCATGTTAGGGACCTTGAGTTTTATTTGCATATACAAAAAAGCTCATCTTACTTCTGTGTTTGTGGTTCCAGCTGAGAGAGCTTTGGACACAATGAACTTTGATGTGGTCAAAGGAAAGCCAATCCGAATCATGTGGTCACAGAGAGATCCTTCACTCAGAAAATCCGGGGTCGGAAACGTCTTCATAAAAAATCTGGACAAATCGATCGACAACAAGGCCCTGTATGACACCTTCTCTGCTTTTGGAAACATCCTGTCCTGCAAGGTGAGGAGAAACTTTACTGATGCATTAAATAGTGTTTTTCAAATGTGTGTATCATAGTTTGTATTACATTGTTATACGAATTATCATTACTAGTTAGTAGAGCTGTCAAAAGTAAAATAAAAGTTTGTGTTTTTTATACAATATTTGTGTGTGTGTTGTGTGCAATTATTATGTATAAATACACACATACATATAAATTTAAGAATTGTTTTATTTTTCTGTGTATTTACATACAGTGTTGGGGGTAACATTACAAGCATAATGTGTATTACGTAATAATATTACATTAATATTACATTATGCACTCTATGCGTACATGCCTGTGTGGGAACAGTTTGAGTCAGAAATGGCAGGCCAGAGCTCGACATTTTTGTGATGAAATATGCAGTTTCTGAATGCAGAATTTTTCAGTCAAGGCCTGAAAGAGATCAAGCATCAGCCAAGAAAAAGTAACACAAAAGTAACTAAAAAGTAATGTAAGCATTTCTTTCCATGAAAAGTAACTAAGTCAGTGGTTCTTAAACTGGGGTCCGGGGCCCCCAGGGGGGCCGCGAGATGGTCCCAGGGGGGGTCCAAGTTTTATGACATTTTATAAAATACATTAATTTATCATGAATTCTGTGAAATTAAACCTAAAAAAATAAGGCAGCACTACTTTGTATAATTTAATGTTTTGTTTAATTAAAATGTGAAGTTTTAGAACTGTTTTTTGTCATACATTTTCTTTGGGGGGGCACGAAGAAATGCACCGTACACAAAGGGGGCCGCACCCTGAAAAAAATTGAGAACTAGTACTAGTGTTAATTTTAAATGTAAATTGCTAAATTGCCAATCCCCAAGTTGTTGGTAAATCATCTTGTTTGTATATTAAAAAAAATGTCACTGCAATCTCGAGGCAGTCAGTACATATTATATGAAGTGGCTAATTTGTAATATTTTGTACAAACCACATTTGTACATTTTTGTATGATTTGCTTGCTTTGCTGTGATGTTGGGGTTAGGGGCGGAGTTAGGAGTGGGGTTTCATTATTGTTTTTTAATTCGATGATTTTTGTACGGTTCGCTTTGTACAAATTCATACAAATTAGCCAACAATTAGCCAATTCCTGTAAGATCAGGCTGTTTTAACCATAGATGCTGGAATGATGTTAATATATAAATAAATAAAATCCTTACTTATGTCCAATTTCTGCACCAATAGTTTCAATAAACTGAATAACAAGAATATAGTTTGCACACAGTGTTTTCAACCCTCCTTAAACAAAAAAACAACAGTTCTCCGATTACTTGAATTAATGTTGCCTTTATGGTCGCCCATATAAAAAAAATGTCACAGTTACAGTTATTTCTGCAGAGTAGGCTGAGGTGTAGGAGAGTATATTATATACATTGACAAAGATTACAAACATTACCTTTAAGAAATAGATCTATGTATTTTGTATACTAATAATATCCGAGTTCAAACCAAAGCTCCAGTCTTATGATTTTTTTGTAGTTTTGTAGTACGTCAAACAACATCGTGTGTCTCTTCTAGTAATTTGCTGTGTAAGGAAAGACTTTCTTACAGAGGTTCTGTAATCTGATTCTTCCTGCAAACTTAACCCGATGTTTGATGAACAGGTGGTGTGTGATGAGAACGGATCTAAGGGCTACGCCTTTGTGCATTTTGAAACTCAGGACGCTGCCGACCGCGCCATTGAGAAGATGAACGGCATGCTGCTGAACGACCGCAAGGTGTGAGTGTCTGAACAGAGTCATGTGACAGGAAAGATGTTGTATAATGTTGATTATGTAAGGAATAATTGACGACGGGCCACCGAATTATAAGAAAATAATGCACACCAAGGTGGCAACGCTTCGCGTCGTGCCGTTACACCGCAGGTGTGCATTATTTTCAAACAATTCAAAGGACCGGAGTCAATTATTCCGCTTATACCACGGTTACCACAAACATCGCTCTGGTGCCTATTTTTAAGACATTTGAAAAGATAGGTGTGCGGTTTACAGAAAAATAATCAACACCCATAGAACATTTCTCAGCCAATCAGAATGCAGCATTCAACAGACCCGTGGTATAAGCACAAACAATAATGTCATTTGGTACCATTTCAATTTGTATCTAATTTATTAAAAAAACACAGATAAACCACTTACAATAGAATTGAATTGAGTCAGATTGTTTAATTTAACCACTAGATATAAATTATGTGTCTATGTCCAGTTTTCTGTATGATTAAATGGATAGTTCACCCAAAAATGAACATTTTAAGTTGTTCCAAACCTGTATAAAGTCTGCTGAATACAAATTCATATTTTTTTGAAAAATGTATATAACCAAACAGGTCTGGGGCACCATTGACTTCCATAGTATTCATTTATCCTAGTATGTAAGTCAATGGTGCCCCAGAAAAAAATATGTTTGGGTGAACCATCCCTTTAAACTACACAACCTTGTTTAAAGTTAGACAACATACACTAAAGATCTTTAAAATAGTTCAAAACACACAGTGTAGTTCAACACGCAAATGCAGACAACTTAATAAGTATCTGTTTGAGAGGTACAAAAGACATCTGTTGATTTTTATCCATCAAAACTCAATGCATCTGTGTTCGTAAGGCATTTTCTTTCTTTCTGCAGCTGTTTTGCGTCTACAGTTACCTTGCAGCTGTTGGTCCGATATTTCATTTCTGCATCAGTTACGTTGATCAATGTCTCATCACTGTTTGTAGGTTTGTGGGGCGTTTCAAATCCAGGAAAGAGAGGGAAGCGGAGATGGGAGCCAAAGCCAAAGAGTTCACCAATGTTTACATCAAGAACTTCGGAGACGACATGGATGATCAAAGGCTAAAGGAGCTCTTTGATAAATATGGTGGGTTTGAGATTATAAAGGGGGTTTATGAGGACTGTTGACTCGTACAGGTTTGATTATATGTAGTAATAATGTTCATTTTAGGTATTATATATTTTAAAAAATATATAAGGTTGTTTTTTGTTTGTACCTGCAGGTAAAACGTTGAGCGTAAAGGTCATGACTGACCCCACAGGGAAATCGCGCGGATTTGGCTTTGTGAGTTACGAGAAGCACGAGGATGCTAACAAGGTACAGTGAAGACAAAGCTTTAGTTGGTGTCTGGAAAATGATCCTAACTCTATTAAAAATTGGATTTTCTATTTGAATGTGAAAATTTTAAGTTTAAAAAAGGTGTTACCAATGTAAGTAATTTAAAAAGTTTTTTCACCCTAAAGTGCCACCATGGCTGGATTTAGACTGCAGATATTGATGCCTAATTTCGATTTGTTGACCAGTTTTTTACCTTTTCATCTTTTAACAGCGAATCTTATCCGTTATCACCATTCACATTAAATACTTGATGAAACAATTTAAAATAATTTTCCTGGGAAAACTGACCCAAAAGCTCAAATTATAAATCATTTTTATAAGCTTACCATTGTGAATTAGGGGTGGGTATTACTAGCCTGGTCCAACCAGACTCTCGTACATTAAATGAAAATTAAGCGGAAGCACATAGGAGGGCGGAGCCAGGTTATGGTATTACTACTCATTAAGCATGTGAGCATTTTTGCCGCTTTATTGGCCTTAAATACACATATGAGTCAAAAAGTATCCTAAAACGACGATTTGGGTCTTAAAGGTGCAGTGTGTAATTTTTTAACTGATCTCTTGACAGAAATGCAAAATAATATACAAAACTATATTATCAGGGGTGTATAAAGACATTTTTTAATGAACCGTTATGTTTTTATTACTTTAGAATGAGACGTTTTTATCTACATACAACGAAGGTCCCCTTACATGGAAGTCGCCATTTTGTGCTGCCATATTTCTACAGCAGCCCTTAACGGACAAAGTTTTTTTACTAGGATGTCTCCGTCAAATACATGTTTTTCCGGTGGCGGCTACTGTAGCTTCTCTATGCGTTTCAAAATTGAGGGGTGAGCAGTGGACTGAGCTGTTGGTTGCAATTCGCAACCTCACCACTAGATGTTGCTAAAATGTACACACTGCACCTTTAAGAGAAAGTAAAGAGTTGAAAAATAAGCAAACGCACGTGTAACAGTAAATTGGATCCGGAGTGACTTTGGTCTTAAAAACCTTATTAGAAGAAAAAGAAAACTATGCCGTGAAACATATCGTTATAATGATATAAAATAAATCCTGTCGTGAGATAGGCCCAGGTAATGAATGAGACAAACACTTTTAAACATTGATATTATGAAAAGCACAGACATGTCACTTAAGTTTGATATTTTTGGTCTAAAAACTAAACTTATTTTCTTGGGTCGTTTTGCTCATCAAGAAAAAGCATCTTAATTTAATAATCTTTAGATATTTTTACTGAAAATACTAAGAATTTTTTCTTGAAAATTATTTTTGATAATGTAAAGAACATTCTGTGAACCTTATCTTTAATATTAACTAAGCAAGACTTTGATAAAACTTTAATGCTCATAATTATTTAGCCTTGATTTCACAGATAGAGTCACATTTATTTGATATAATATCAGCCTATCAGCAATGGGAAAAGAATGATAAATGAGTTGTGATGGTGTTTTTGTTTCAGGCTGTGGAGGAAATGAACGGCGCGGAGCTGAACGGTAAAACCGTGTTCGTCGGTCGGGCTCAGAAAAAGATGGAGAGACAAGCAGAGCTCAAGAGGAAGTTTGAACAACTAAAACAGGAAAGAATCAGCAGATATCAGGTACACGAGCAGATGCGTCTATCTGTTTGTCTGCATGCTGTCTTTATAAAGAGCACGATTGTAAGCATTTGTGTTCACAGGGTGTAAACCTGTATATCAAGAATCTCGACGACACCATCGATGATGAAAAACTTCGCAAAGAGTTCTCGCCTTTCGGCTCCATTACCAGTGCCAAGGTGGGTTAAAGGTCTTTGTAATATCTCTTCATACTGTTATGAGGAAGGTGATTTCGACGGTGTTTATCTTGTTGTAGGTGATGCTGGAGGACGGCAGATCCAAAGGTTTCGGCTTTGTGTGTTTTTCCTCACCCGAGGAGGCCACCAAGGCGGTGACGGAGATGAACGGACGTATCGTGGGCTCCAAACCGCTGTATGTGGCCCTGGCACAACGTAAAGAGGAACGTAAAGCTCATCTCACTAACCAGTACATGCAGCGTATCGCTGGTATGAGAGCCATGCCAGCCAATGCCATCATCAACCAGTTTCAGCCTGCCAGCGGATACTTTATGCCAGCTGTGCCCCAGGTAGGATCTGTAGAGTATCTGGGCTTGACAGTTCATTTATGCTTATTTTTTGAATCCCTACTGAAAAGACCAGTTAAAGTTAGCCTAAGCTGGTTTTAGCTGGTCTCCCAGCCTGGTTTTAACTGGTTAGGCTGGTGTAGCAGGCTGGTTTTAGAGGGGTTTTGGCCTCTTTTTAGTTGGTCACGCTATGACACCAGCTTAACCAGGCTGGGAGGTCCATCTTAAACCAGCTAAGACCAGCCAATCAGCTTCCAGCCTGGTCAAAAGCTAAAACCAGGCTTGGATACTTGGGGCCTGTGATCAGGCCATTTTCATCATACTCAAAACCGAGTATTTTCACAAACTAATTCTAAATTTACCTGGCTAACCAACTAATCCAGCTTCATGGTGTAGGCCCCAGGTAAAACCAGCCAATCAGTTTAGGCTGGTTTTAGCTGGTCTTTTTAGTAGGGAATGAATCACTGCTTACCTAAAACGGTTAGGAAATAATATAATGCTTTAGTGGTCCTGTAGTTCAGTCGGTGCATTAATAGCACAAATGTCACGCGGGTTCAACACAAATACAGATAAAAATGTACCAGGAAAGCAAGTCGTTTTGGATTAAATCGTCTGCCAAATGCATGCATGCAAATAATGATCTCTGTAATGAATTATTAATGAATTATCTTTCAAACGCATCCCAGGCCCAGAACAGAACAACGTACTACGCACCGAATCAGCTCAACCAGATGCGTCCAAATCCTCGCTGGCAGCAGCAAGGTGGCAGAGGTCAGGGTGGGTTTCAGGGAATGCCCGGCTCCTTGCGTCAACCAGGCCCTCGTGCCAACTTACGGCATCTGGCACCCAACGCCTCCACCCAAGGCCCACGTGGAATCCCTACAGGTGCACAGAGAGTGGGTGAGAAAACCCACCCATTAACAATATGATACTAGTGTCACCACACCTGTTAAGTCTTAGTATGCTCCTGTTGCATAAAACCATGTGTTTAATTCCCAGGGAAAGTAAATACTTTTAAATGAACACATGTACACTGTTACCTACATAAAAACAGAACATTCTGTGAAAATAAATCCTTGATATCTTTAATATTGACTGAGTAAGATCATGTCAAAGATTGAAATCCAACTTAGATTATGATTAGATCATAAAACTTTAACCTGGATTTCACAGACAGGATCACATAGTGACCTAGTTAGTAATATTGCAGAAACATCTCTTTTTCAATTTTGTGTTTTAAAATCTGACTTTTTCCATGTTTAAGTGCTATAATTGGGTCCCCAGTGCTTGTTTCAACCTAGAAAATGTGAAAAAGATTAACCCAGTAACTTAGTTTTGGTTACCGTTCTCCGCAAGCATATGAAAAAATAGGTAATTGAAATTTGGCTCCCCTTGTGATGTCAGAAGGGGATAACACCTCCTCTTAATCTGCACTATTCAACCACGGTACTGCCATTTAGTGCAGAGATCAGCTCATTTGCATTTAAAAGGACACGCACATTTTTGCTTAAACCTCAATTTTAACATGTTATAATGAATTATTTATATGGTATTTTGAGCTAGAATTTCACACACTGCAAAAAATGATTTTCAAGAAAAAATGTGTTAGTATTTTTGTCTTGTTTTCAGTAAAAATATCAAAAAATTATTAAATTAGGATGCTTTTTCTTGATGAGCAAAACGACCCAAGAAAATAAGTCTTTTTAATAGTTTTTAGACCAAAAATATCAAATTTAAGTGATTTTGTGCGTAAAACAAGCAAAAAAATATGCCAATGGGGTAAGCAAAAAAATCTTGAACATTTTTCTTAATCACTAAATTCAAGAAAAATTAGCTTACCCCAAAGGCAGATTTTTCTGGGTATACACTTAAATTTGATATTTTTGGTCTAAAAACAAGACTTATTTTCTTGGGTCGTTTTGCTGATCAAGAAAAAGCATCTTAATTTAAGAATTTTTTGATGTTTTTACTAGGGTGGCCATTCGTGCCAGTTCCGCCGGACACGTCCCAAACATGTTTTCGGGTTCGTTCTCCGGAAGTCGGGTTGCTCGACCGCAAACGTCATCGAGGTTCTCACATTTCAGTTGAAATACATTAGAAAATTAAGATTCATTTGTTTGAAGAGATATAATCATTGTAGTTTCATTGTTACCTTGAAATGTAACGGTTGCTTTTCTGAAATTAAACATGAAATATTAAACCTTGATGACGAATGCGTTCGACCAACACGACTTCCGGAGAACGAACCCGAAAACATGTTCGGGACGTGTCCGGCGGAACTGGCACGAATGGCCATCCTAGTTTTTACTGAAAACAAGAAAAAAAATACTAAGAATTTTTTTCTTGAAAATAATTTTTTGCAGTGTGGGGACACCAAAGATTTACAGTATTTGACATCTTAAAAAAGTCTTGTGAAATGTCCCCTTTAATATCTTGTTAGCCTTTTAATGCATTCTTTGATATTGAATCCCACTGTCCTGTATGCTCATCTGCTCATTCATCTTTTTATCACCTAGTTGGCACCGGCCAACCTATGGGTCCCCGCCCGGCAATGGGGGTGACGGCCCCACGTGCCATGCCCCCGTACAAGTACGCCACTGCAATACGAAACACTCAGCCTCAGGTAGTGCAGCAAATTACACTGCAACAGGTAATACAATCACTCAGTTATGTTTGGATAGATTTAGATAATTAATAGGATAAAAGTTTAGTGTGGGGTAAAAATACGATTAGAAATAACTTATAAGTGTTGTGAAATATATTTTCCAGGCTCAACCTGCTGTCCATGTTCAGGGTCAAGAGCCTCTCACTGCTTCAATGTTAGCCGCCGCTCCTCCTCAGGAACAGAAACAGATGCTTGGTAAGACGAGGAGGCCATTCATACACTTTCTGGGACATTTTTGGGCATGTTTTAATGCATATAGGGGCAGTTTCCCAAACAGGGTTTAGATTAATCCAGGACTAGGCCTTAGTTAGATTAGGACATTTAAGTCGTTTTACAAAAAACAATACTGGTGTGTGCATCTTGAGACAAAATTGTGTCACTGATATATGTCAAGATATATCAGGGTAAAGTGTTTATAAATTAAGGCAGCTCAAACATGCATTTTAGTGTGAGACTAGGATAAGCCCCGTCTGGAAAACCGCCCTATAAAATTTGTGAGTCATTGTTTTGACATAAAACGTTTTGCTGTTACAATCTGTATTTGTTTATTTCGTGGTTGTGTTGTCTTTCAGGTGAGCGACTGTTTCCTCTCATTCAGGCGATGCATCCCAGTCTAGCCGGGAAGATCACAGGAATGCTGCTTGAGATCGACAACTCCGAGCTTTTGCATATGCTGGAATCCCACGAGTCTCTGCGCTCCAAGGTGACAGGGCTTAACTGTGATAACAAACGCTCTCTCTTACTTGTTTTATCTGAAGTAATCTGGAAATACAGTGCTTAACAAATTTATTAAACCATCACCCAGGGTTTGTGTCACAGCTGCCCTAAATTAAAACACCATTAACACAGCGCTTTGGTTCCAGAAAATTTTCGTAAAATTGGCAGAGGCACTTTTGTGTGAATGCAAACAGTTCCCATAAATGTTCTGGGATCGCTCCCGTAAAGAGGACCTTTGCCGTAACATTTACAGAACACATCCTGTGTGCACAAGAGGCAGAAACAATGCATGACAGAACAGCGCATCACATGCTCTTTATGATCTTGACGTAAACTAAAATGCACGCACATGGTTTTTCGAGAGAGAAATCACGGATAATTAGCAAACTTCAGATGCTGTGGAAAAACGTTGCAAGTGCTGGACCTAAAATACGTCCTGTGTCTTTACGGGATCTTTACGGTATATGCGCGAATGCACGCACAGATTCCGTAAAATCATTGGCAGTGTGAATGAACCAAAAATCAAACGATCCCGGGCGCATTTTTCATGTATTTTCCGTAATCTCTATTGCTAAAATATAGGCTAATTATTCTTATCAATTAATTATCAAAATTACTGTTTTACAAGAAAGGCAGAAAAACAGTAAAGCACTGTATGTTGTTTTTATTCAGATGCTCATTTACGGTTATTTACTTGCATTCCTTAATAGAAAAATACGTTTTAAAGGTGCATTGTGTAACTTTTAGGAGGATCTCTTGACAGAAATGCAATATAATTTACATAACTATATTATCGGTGGTGTATAAAGACCTTACATAATGAACTGTATTGTTTTTATTACCTTAGATCGAGACGTTTTTATCTACTTACATCGCAGGTCCCCTTACAGTTCTGCCTAGAGGGGGTACAGCTACTGCCAAATCTCGCAAGATGTTGGGTTTAAGGGCGGTTTCCCGGACAGGGATTAGACTAGTCCTAGACTAAAAAATGTTTAAGAGCTGTCTAAACTGAAAACAACTTGCACTGACATATCTTAAAATACACCAGTACCCTTTGTTTTGCCTCAAAATGCACACATGTAATTTTTTAGTAAGGCATGCTTGTTAAAATTGGTTATATTTCCTAATTAACCCATTTGTGCCTGAAACTCTAAGGGGCGGTTTCCCGGACAGGGATTTGCTTAAACCAGGACTAGGCCTTAGTTTAACTCATTTGCGCCTGATGCTGTGCGCATCGGTGGTAGATGTAATGTTCGGCGCGCGCAGCATCAGGCGCAAATGGGTTAAACTAAGGCCTAGTCCTGGCTTAAGCTAATCCCTGTCCGGGAAACCGCCCCTTAGAGTCTGGGGATAGCATTAGGATAAAAACAGCAAGATTTTGTCCATAGCTGGATACCTTCTAGCCACAACCTCCCCTTATGGCATTTTGCGCCGTCATGATTCTAAAGTAGCCCTAAACGGACAAACTGCTCTACAGAGTGCGCTTCATCACTACGTTGTCTCAATCAATGACATGTTTGTACTGTGACGGCTACCGTAGCTTCTCTGTGCGTTTCGAAAAGGAGGGTTGAACTGTGGACTAAGTCGTTGGTTGCAGTTCATAGTCTTACCCATAGACGCTAAAAACACAGTGGACCTTTAATGGTTAAATGTTACACTTAATTTATTTCTGACTTCTGAGAGAACATGAATGTGCCGCCTCGAGTTTGGATGTAAATGAAGTCAATTTTATCTTCAACACTTTGAAAATGACGAAACATTGAGAACTCTCTGATAAAGAAATAGACAGATGCTCTAAAAGACTTTGGTCTGGTGACTCTTTTTCTTGTTTCAGGTTGAAGAGGCTGTCGCTGTGCTTCAGGCCCATCAGGCCAAGAAAGACGCCACACAGAAAGTAGGAGTCAATACCGTGACTGCAGCCGCAACATCCTGACAAGTAACTATTACTGTTTTTATCATGATCATTATAATCATCATCACGCTTGTTGTTTGATTTTGGTATTAGATTTTTATATCTTCATATGATACTTTTGTAATGTATCACATAATGACATCATGTGTATTGTTGTTCTGCAGGTAAAGGTGTAAACCTGAAGAGAGATCATAACCCTGTGTGGTGTTGTCTGGTGGCATCCAATATCACAAAAACAAAATCTAAAAAAAAAGAGAAAAAGACAAAAATATACTTGAACATAAAGAGTCTAATTTTAATGCAGGGCTTATATTTTTAACTCTGTAATGATTTTTATCACCGATACCTAAAGTTATTTCAAAGGAGGCTGTTTTGTGGGAGAAGAGCTTATAAAGTATATTGTGGCCAGGACATTTTCTATGAGGTTAAATGAAACTTTGTGAGCTGCTTTGATTGGACCTCATTTGTCCCATGACAATAACCTGAGTGGTGTGGCACTCTGAATAAAAGGATGGCTATTTAAATTTATATGAAGTTCTCCTTTTCTTTTTTTGCTTGTCTTATTAAGATGAATAAATATTATTGTGAAAACAGCAATAAACTTGATAATAATCAATTAAATTTGATAATAAACCAAATACAGTAGGAATCAAATGGTAAGGAACTAATAGAGAGCAAAAATATGAATTTCACATGAGCAAAAACACGTTATCAGATGTTTAATGTGGACCCCATGTAAAATCCTATTTGAAACCCATGTTAAACTTCATGTTTATATGTTAGTATTACTGTCTAATACAGGGTTCCAACACCTAGTTAACTTCAAATTCAAGGACCTTATAAGGATTTTCCAGGTCAAATACCCTCAAATTAAATGTGGGGGCACATTTCAAGTCAGAGCAAGGTTACATTGTGTTACCTTTTAAGATACATTGTTACAGTTCCCTTTTGAGGGAACTTGCGCTGCGTCATTGCGGTGACACTTTGGGGACACCTCCAGGGGTAAGTGCGTTTGAATGTGTATATCAAATTCAACCAATGGTGAGGCTTAACGACAAAGACAGGGTGACACGGGAGCCAGGAAGTATATCACTATCTGAAATATTGCCAAAGACATGGACGCAGGAAGTATGGCAAGGAAGACACAGCGTCTCGTTCCCTTCTCAGGGAACAACAGTTACATACGTAACCCGAGATGTTTTCATGTGTCAAACACAATTATGCAAAAAAAAAAAAAAAAAAACATTTTGGTATGAATCACCATTCGCATACAGAAGATATAAGCATTTAAAACAAACAGTTTAGCACATGTGCTTAAAAAGTCTAGAATTTTTATGATATTATCCTACACAGGCAATAATATGGATTTTTTTCCTGAAAAACATTCAAGGATTTCAAGGACCCGTGGGAACCCTGTAATAGTAGATAGTCTTAATTAGATTAAGCCATTAAAATCTAAATGAACAGCAATATGTAAAAAATAATAATATGATCTCAGTCATACAGCTACATTATTAACCCGGGTCTGAATGATGAACACATATTGGGCTGTACACTATACAATTATTATAGCCTGGAATAAATTCACAATAGCAATGTTGAAATTTGTATAAAATTATAATAAAACTAGTAGTAGTTAAATTTATCTTTTATTTATTGTATGAATATAATCATAGGTACTCAACATACGAGTGTAAGGCAGATCAAATTTGTTATTTTTGTGGCAAAACGGGTTCAGTTACACCATCTTTTTGTTGCGTCAACGATATTATTATCAGTGTAGTATCGACACGACATCAATAATCACGATTTTTATGTTACGGGTATATAGCGACACCTCTCGACTCCTGTGTATATCGCTGTGCTGTCATGTCGCATATGCAGGCTGCATACGTCTTCAAGCCTGGTTTATTTAAGTTAACTGAGCATTAAATTCGCATGGCGTAGCCATAGTACATTTTACGATTAACTAAAAATAATAGTCAACGTTATAATTGCTAATATTCTGAAATAAGACCGTCTTGATGACGTATGCAGCCTAGAAATGCGACCTCTGGAGGATGGAGCCTTCGGATTGACAAACAGTCGTGGTCTCCGCAACACTAGAGGGCGACAGAGCATGAAGATCGATTTTCTTTTCTATAGCAGATATTCAAGGGACAAAGATAATATAATGCTTACATAGTTAAGTTTATAAAAGAAACAAAGCTAAGCAAAATAATTTCAATATATATAATTTAGTGATATAATATTTTCATAAGCGTGTATATCCTGTTTCACACTCCAGTCCAGTTAGTGGCGGTAATGCACCAATAACTTGGTTTGTCAACCGCCAATAAACACCAAAGAAGAAGAGCGATTTGTTATAGGTTAAAGGTCACAAGCAAGATGGCGGCGAGCAAACGTGTTTTATATGTTGGTAAGAAAATTATCAAAATTATAAACCATCATAGAAAGGCTTCGCTTTTATCTGTAGATTAACCGCGCGGCATGTTTAGTGTTGCGGATCCGGCTAAACAGCTGCAGACTGGGGCGCATGTAAAGATGAACAAGCTGGACTTCAATACGAGTTCACTACGTTGTATACGAGCGGTGAAGTACATTTAAATATTGAATGTTGTGTGTTTTTTGAAGGTGGTCTTGCGGAAGAGGTGGATGAGAAAGTGCTGCACGCGGCCTTTATTCCTTTCGGCGACATCACAGATATTCAGATCCCGTTAGATTATGAAACAGGTAAGAAACAACAAAACACTGTTATTATCAATATAACACACACATCACATATTATAACACATACACAAGAATAACTGTTGTTATACTCTTACGATATATCGTCTATCTTTGTCTTATTACAGAGAAACACCGCGGTTTTGCCTTTATTGAGTTTGAGCTGGCAGAGGTGAGGCTGTACTTTAGACTAAATAAGGTTAAACAATTTACTTCAAGGGGACATTTTACAAGACTTTTTTAAAATGTCAAGTAAATCTTTGGTGTCCTCAGAGTATGCATGTGAAGTTTTAGCTCAAAAATACCTTTTCAAAAATGTATTGTAACATGTTAAAATTGCCACTTTTTAGGTGTGAGCAAAAATGTGCAATTTTTTTTTTTGGTGTGTCCTTTATTGTAGAGATCAGCTCATTTGTATTTAAATGGCAGTGCCGTGGTTGGATAGTGCAGAATCAGTTTAAGGGGTGGTTTTATCCCCTTCTGACATCACACAGGGAGCCAAATTTCAATAATCAATTTTTTACATGCTTACAGAGAAACTAAGTTACTGGGTTGATCTTTTTCACATTTTCCAGGTTGAAAGAAGCACTGGGGACCCAATTATAGTACTAAAACATGAAAAAAGTCAGATTTTCATGATATGTCCCCTTTAAAAATCAAATTCTGTCATCCTTTACTAACAATAGTAGTCTGTGAACCAGTAATGGAGATGTTTCTCTTTCTTTCAGGATGCAGCAGCTGCTATTGATAACATGGTGAGTCACTTTGATCTGTGGTCTCTAAAATCTCAATAGTAAGACTGTGAACGTCTATTAATGTCTGTTTGGTGTTGTGTTTTGCAGAATGACTCTGAACTGTTTGGGAGAACCATCAGGGTAAACATCGCCAAACCTATGAGAATTAAAGAGGGCTCTTCTCGACCAGTGTGGAGCTTAGCAAAAGTCTTCTCTACATGCAGTTTCATGGCTATTTAAAAAAAAAAAGGCTTACAAATACTGTTGCAAATTAAATATGTAATTGTGGTTCTGCTAATAGTGTGGTCTGAAGATGACTGGCTTAAGAAGTTCTCGGGGAAGACAACAGAAGAGACTGAGGAGGCGGAGGCAGCTACAGAATCAGCCAATACAGACACTCAAGAGGTGGGACAGCTGTAATGGTATATACTTGTGAAAACCCAGCTAAAGTCATTTTTTGTGATCCAGCATAATGTAAAGGCCATTCTGTGACAATATAGATATCTTTAATAATGACGTCATGTCAAAGATTGAAATTAATAATTGAAATCATCAGATTATGAGACTTTAGCCTGGGTTTCACAAAATGTGTACACATCTGGTACAAAAAAATTGATATGAACGTCATTATTAATACTCTATATCAGTCTCATTTGTATTGGTTTTTTACAATTTGCTGTTTTTTGATCGAACAGGGAGAACCACCAGCAAAGAAAGGCAGAACTAACCCTCAGGTCTACATGGACATCAAGATCGGCAACAAACCTGCAGGCAGACTCCGCTTCTTATTGCGAGCAGATGTTGTGCCAATGACTGCAGGTCAGACTTGCATTTTTAATTCATGCATGAATCTGTGGAAGTTAGTTGCTTTTTTGGACTTATGTTTCGTGCGTTCTCTCGTAGAAAACTTCCGTTGTTTGTGTACACACGAGAAGGGCTTCGGATTTAAAGGCAGCAGCTTCCACAGGATCATTCCTCAGTTCATGTGCCAGGGCGGAGATTTCACCAATCACAACGGCACCGGTGGCAAGTCCATTTATGGACGCAAGTTTGACGATGAGAACTTTGTCCTCAAACACACCGGACCAGGTGAGATGGCTCTTAAGTTGGTTTGGTTTTATAAAGTTCATTAGCTTGCAATAACATTTTCTGTTTTTCTATAGGTCAGCTATCAATGGCAAACTCGGGTCCCAATAGTAACGGCTCTCAGTTCTTCATCACTGTTGATAAAACTGACTGGCTGGATGGCAAACACGTGATCTTTGGAGAGCTTGTAGAGGGCATGGATGTACTCCGGGCCATGGAGGTGAGATGGCTGATGCAGTGAGATGTTATTGATGCTTATACCACGGGTCTGTTGAATGCTGTATTCTAATTGGTTGAGAAGTGTTCCGTGGTATGCGTTATTTTTTGATAACCACACACCTAACTTGTCAAATGTCTTAAAAATAGGCACCAGAGCAATGTTTGTGGTAACCGTGGTATAATTTGAAAATAATGCACACCCGCGGTACCACCTTGGGTGTGCATTATTTTCTTATAATTCAAAGGCCCGTCGTCAATTATTCCTTACGTATAATTTAAATAGATTGTAATATTTAATTTTGTTTTGACTTCTATTGGTCTAATGTGTGTTCACTGTTTCTTAACAGGCTCAGGGAACAAAAGAGGGAAAACCTAAACAGAAAGTCATCATCTCCAATTGTGGAGAATATGTATGAGACAAAAGTGTTTGTGTGTTTGTGAGTGAGTGTGGGGGAAAACGTGTCTTTTTGTAACTAATTTGTAAATATACGAATAAAACTTTTATAGTAAACTTGTTGGCTTTGTTTTTATAATAATTTGTGTTATTAGTAGGGCTGTCAAAAGATTAATTGCATACAAAATAAAAGTTTGTTTTTGCATAATATATTAGTGTGCACTGTGTGTAATTATTTTGTATATATAAATACATGCATGCATGTATGTTTTTAAGAAACATTTACATGTAAAGATATATTTATTTAGATTTTGATATATTTTATATAATACATAAACTAAAATGTATACATAAATATATATTTTTTAATATTTTACATGCGTGTGTATTAATATATATACGTAATAATTACACACAAATATATTATGCAAGCCCAAACTTTTATTTTTGACAGCCATAGTTATTAATTTTAATGAATTTATATCATGCTTCATTTTTTTAACAATACTGCTATAACAATTTCAGAATATTTTTTTTTTAAATACATATTTATTTACTTTAAACTTATTCTGATGAGAATGTTATCTCAGGATCCATTTCTAAATATGTGACCCTGTCTGTGAAATCCAAGCTTTGATTTCAATCTTTAACATGACAAAAAATTCTTTACATTATGTAGGATGATTTTGTGTAGAAAATAATAAATCAGCAAAACATGACACTGGGTCACATTTACAAAGCATTACTGAATTTATCCAGTAGATGGCGTAACTGCTTTATAAATCCTCTACAGGTTTGTTTCCACTGCAGATCTTTTAATCTAAAGTCTCATAAATAAGCATTTTCATAATCTGACTCTGACCTGTCTAATAATAATAATAAATATAAACATAAAATGGATTAACCTGAAACAGAAGAAACTATATATGACTGAGAACAGCAACAAAAAAAACTTTATTGTAAACACAGACACATTAGTTTGTTAAATGTTAAATGGACAGAGGCACTGAAAAAGTAAAACCATCAAGCCATTTCTTTCAATAGCATATTAGCCTTATACATGTCAGTAAGCAAGCAACAGCCAAGTCAAACACAGCATCACTCCGTTTACCTGCAACAACATCCGAGTCTCAGGTGCACATCTTTCGAGAAGCACTCGGGCATAATTTATAAAGATCAAAAACACAAAGGAGGTAAACGGGAAGATTTATGGGTTATCTATTTGTAACCTCAAAGTGTTTATTACGGTGTGGTACTTGTCAAGGTTAAAGTAAAAAAGCACAGAGGGGAATTTCAAGGGCATGAAGTCACAAAAACATTCACGTTCATAATCGTAGCAACATTCATGCCTGTATTCAAATTCACTTAATGAAAGATTGTTTTAACACAGCACAAAGTATATGAAGCATGAAGTAAAATCGTAGTAAAATACTCCAGATGTCACAGGAGGTGAACAAAGAGCATCCGAATTATAAAGATGAATGGCATGCTATGAACACAATATAAATGTGTTGATAGTACATGATGGTTTTTCTTTATCGTCTCATTTTTATGGTTTCTACAGTGATACCCTAGATTGATAACATGGATAGAAAACCAATATAATATTTTCCCTTCAATGCAGAAGAATCCTCAATATCTGAAAGTGTTTTTTAAATTGTATCTGTAATAAAGAGGACTGTGCTCAAATCCCAAACATCATATTGCCTGATAATAATGTATTGCTCATGAGAATGTAATGTCTTAATGTTTAACTGCCTGCAAAATCAGGTTTATCTTTGGCAATGATTCAATAATGAGGAGGAATGACCCTCCGTGTTTGTTTGCCTCCATATTAAGTGCTTATTTTAAATATAATGAACTAAACAGTTCAATTGAACATCTAATCTAGTAATATCTGAGACAGCAGCAGTTATAGAAGTGCTTTGTGCTCGTAACGTTACTCTAACGTATGGCTGCTTCTTCAGGGCCTTAATTCACTGGCCTATGTGTGTCAAAGCTGTTCGTTTAGGCTTTTCTGTGATTCAAGATTTATTTAACTATTTAATACTTACATCTATTTGCATAGAATCTGTTGCTAGGAAACAAGGTCCTGTTATTACGTCATGTGCTTTAGTTGTTTATTTGTGCTCTCCATTTCACACGGACCAATTCCAGTTCAAACCAAATTACTATTAGATACAAAAGTGCACAAAACAAATGAAAGAGACTGCACAACTAAGATATATATATATATATATCTTTCATAAAGGGTCAGTTCATACAAGAATGACATTTTTGTCATTGCGCATTGTCGTTCCACACCTGTAAAACCTTTATTCATCTATGAAACACAAATCAAGATATTTTTGATGAAATCTGAGAACTTTCCCCCTAAGAAAGCAATGCAACTCACAGCTTTCAAGGCCCAGAAAGGCAATAAAGACATCATTAATATAGTCCTACAGTTACTACAGTGGTTCAATACTTATTTTATGAAGCGTCGAGAATACTTTTGGGGCTCATAAAGTCAGTGTCCGACGTGTATTATGCCAAGTTCACACAAAAAAATTGTCAAGCGCTGATCACTCGCTGATTTGCCCCCGATCACCACCTGACATGACCAGCAAGTTAGATGACTTGAAATGATGCATGATTTTTGAAAAACACTTTGGGAAAGGGAGTTGGGCCAGGTACCAAAACACACTTGAAACATGCTGTCTACCAACCAGCTACTAACCGACATCGTTGCCTGGGTTGTGTATGTGTGGGGTGGGATTTTCAAAAAAAGGTCCAGATTTTATTGCGGTAGAGGCGTGTTTGTTTAGGTGATTTCAAATGTCAACATTGGCTTTCAGAGATCATGCACCCCGCCTTTAAAATCCTGTAGTGTAAACTTGGCATTAATGAAAGGAGCGCACGCATGTGTTTTAAACGACAGCCATAAATAAATAGATGCTTACATCTATTGAGCATTTGAATGAGGCATCTATGTATACATATATCTATGGCTGACACACAATGCCGGTGTTTAACATAAGGGTGATTCTCGCGAAATTAGACTTATGAGGTGTCATGAAACATTTTGATAAATAAAAAGTAAATGCAAAGTAAGAGTGTCAAAATAAAAAGCATACAGTTACAAACATCTCTTCGTGTACTATTTTGCACATGATTTCAAATGACATCATAAAAACCAATTTTGTTGTTTTTTCCACATTTAAAAGGAACATTTTCATTACCGCAACGTGTCCATGACTGGATTTGGGTTCTTTGACAAGGAAATATTTATAATTAAAAATCTAAAAAAAAAAGCTTCAGTGCAT
Organism: Misgurnus anguillicaudatus; assembly: GCF_027580225.2. Classification (NCBI taxonomy): domain Eukaryota; kingdom Metazoa; phylum Chordata; class Actinopteri; order Cypriniformes; family Cobitidae; genus Misgurnus; species Misgurnus anguillicaudatus. Next base: position 32,715,921 of record NC_073343.2, read on the forward strand.
GTTATACTATAAACATTTACAGTAAAGAAACATGTGATATATGGTGATAATTGGTAAATGTACAGACAATAATAAGGAATATAAATGTTCAATCATTGTTTAAGCCCTCAAGGAACTAACATTTTCCAAAAACAAATTGTTGGAAGGGACATAATTGACCGTGACACTCACGATGGCTACCAGGTAAGCAGTTCTTATTTTTTCTCTTCAAATAAAAGTCGAAATTTTGTTTGTCATAGTACCTAGACAACTTTTTAGTTCTCATTGCTGAAACATGAGTTTGTAAATGCATATATTTAATGTAATATCATGTTGCGGTAATGATCATTTTTGATAATGATAATCTAAAAAATGTAAATAGTTCTATAGGAAATATATTTAAATCCTCTAAAACTAATTTGTACAGTAAGGTTCAGACCTTAATCTTATATGTGCAAAAAAATGGGTTCAAGGACTTTTTAAAAATTCTGATGCTAAATCTGGATTTTGTGAGAATCACCCATGCGTGTGTACCTGAACCCATGCCTTGCTTTCATTGGCTGTAGCTCATCGAGACATGTGACATCACAGGATGTTGAGTGAAGACGACAGCTATCAGCTTATCATGCTAGATATTTGTCTGGCATCACCTAGCCTCTTTGATACATCGTTGACTAGTTCACACATAAAAATTGTCAACCGCTGATCACAACCCGACCTGACTGGCAAGCTCGATGACTTTCGGGCTTAAAATCCTGTAGTGTGAACTTGGCATTAATGAAAGGATCGCACACGTGTTTTAAATGACAGGCATAAATAAATAGACGCTTACATCTATTGATCGTTCCAATTCGGCATCTATGTATACATATATATCTATGGCTGACACACAATGCCGGTGTTTAACATAAGCATGTGCTGCTTTCATTAATACGTGTCGAAAACTGACTTTATGAGCCCAACAAGTATTCTCGTCTGTCTTTTGGGTGTGGAACGACATAAAGGCGAGTAATTAATAACATGCTTTTCATTTTGGTTGAATTGACCCTACCAAAGTTGAATAGTGGAGTATTAAGGCGTCTACCATGCAAAGAAAAACATTCCAGCACATTCAAGCTGTGCTGACACCTTGAACTTCTCGGGAGATAAAGTGTAATCTATAAATATTGATCAGGCATTCAGTTTCTCCAACTTTGGAGCAACTCAAAAGGGTCACATAAATCTTCCACCTCTCTCAGGCAAACTGAGAACGAAGGGAAATAAGATGCCTTTAGCCTCCGTGGGTGCTTTAAGAAACTCTTCCTTGAACCGACCTCCGTCCTCTTCTATGATGAACTGAAGCGTCTGAGATTTATTCACACAGTAGATGCAGTTATCAATCACAGCACAGCGAAACGGCAGCGTGCAGCCTTGCTGCTGGGTCGCACAGTCGTGCCACATCTTTACGATGGTGTTGTACTTAAACACGCTGATGCCCTGTTCACGGTTGACGTCGAATCGGTAGATAAAGCTCTTGAGAGCAACCATATCTGTGGATTTTTTCCTGCTGTTGTTGTAAGGACATTCCTGCCATTCGTCTCTCTTAGGGTCATATTTCAGCAGCCGATAAAACAGAGACCCTCCCGAGACGTAAATCTCTCCGTTGCAGGTCGTGGCTTCATGCGCCACTGCAAAGCCTCCCTTGGGTAGAGGAGCCACCGCAGTCCAGCGGTCCATGCGAGGGTCGTACTTCTCAACCGTGAAGAGACATTCGCCACCGATGGCGTACAGATACCCGTCCATGGAGACGAGTTTGAGTTGCGATCGCGCTTGGCTCATGGGTCGGACCTCGCTCCAGCGATCCGTGATGGGATTGTAACAGTACACTTTATCCGAGACCTTGCTCTTGTCCCCGGTTCCCCTGATTCCACCTGCCACGAACAAGTAGTTGTACATGGTACAGATACCACAGCCCTTGGTGTTGATGTCGTCTGGCATGACGGTCAGGGTGTGCCAGTCCTTAGTGCTTTTGTTGTAGTAGTAGATCATGTGATTATCCTCAAAGGATGTGATGGAGAGAGGGCTCTGGGGTCGACTGCTGTTTCTGCTCGGTGGTCTGCTCCCTACGCGCTCAAAAACATCATTAATTTCCGCCACCATCAGACTTTTGCGGCTCTCCATCCGCTTACGCAGGATCAGATCTCTCTCCGAGCCAGTGAGGCGCCCGTAAACGGACGGATCTCGCAGGACTTGGAGAAAGTTGTCGCTCATGAAACGATAAGCCGTTTCTTTCAGTTCATTCAATCGCTGCTTTTTGGCGATAGTCAGGATTTCGTAGCAGTTCTCCGGAGTGAGCTGAGTAGAAATGGCATCGATCGCAGATTGGACCGCGCAGGGCATTTGCAGAATCTTCGCGCCTGTTATGACGTCCACGACGTTGTCTTTGTTTACGTTCATCTGAGATGAATAAACATAATCGATAAGCACAGAAAAGGTCTTGTAGCTCATTCCCTTTACCTTTAGTATGTCCCGAGAAAGCCTGGCTTTAAAATAATCACTTTTCTCAGCTAATACCGACTTGTGTGCTTGGATTTTTTGTCCGCCCACCTCTATGACTAAATTCGGCTCTTCTTTTGCCGAGTGAGCCGCTCTTACTGCAGATCCACTGTGCTTTTGGCCTTGGCTCGGTTCCAGCCCCGTCTGTCTGTACAATGTTCTGTAGTGAGTCTGATTTGCTCCTTCAGAGGAACCTATAAAGCAAACTGACCTCGTTTCCTGGGAATAGGAATGATTTCTGTCCTCCGACACGGAGGTGGCATTTTTAATGTCAGACCGTCTCCGAACAACCTCAGTGTCTCTGAGAGCATTAGATAATTTCTCTATTTCCTCCTTGTTGTCTCTATCGTAACACAAAGAGGTGGTTACTTTTGCTCCATTCGTTTCTTTGACATTTCCTCGACCTGAAAGTTCACTTATATTTCTCAAACTGAGGTCCAAATGTTGTGCTTTAGATGTTGTGTCCACAGACTGAATGTGCTCTTGAAATCCACTGTCACTGGAGACGGCATCTTGTGCGTTTTCTGCACACGTTACAGCACCACACTGTCCCAGACTCCTGCTGTCAGTCAATCCTCCCGATTCGGATGTATCCCACACACCCTGCTGTATATCCATGCTGGGAATTCCCATTTTCCCCATGGCCGGGAGATTATTGTTCCCTTCAGAAGGGAGAGATGGTTCTGGAGAGTCTAGGTTTGCGGCGTGAAATATGACGTCTGCTTGTACTGTAAACATGTTTGTGTTTTGCAGATTGTTGTTCATCTTTCTGTAGTTGCAGTATGCTCTTTAAAGCAAAAATTTCATTTGCTGACAGTCGAGGTAAATGAGGGCCTTAGGAGTGACGGCAGATATTAGGTATTCAAAACAATAATGGTCTTTCAAAGCAAGACTTTCTTAGTGTACCAAAAACATAGTTTAAGAAGTATGTGTTTTGTTTCCTCTTCTCCATCAATCTACATTTCATCCAGGTAAGCATGGAAAAATATTTCCTGTGTCAGAGGTCTTATATCCTCTGTGTTTTTCAGTCCTGTATCCAGTAAAAGAAATGAAAAGAAAACAATGTTACAAAACTCTGCTTCGTATTACTCAATGAATAATAATCTTGTCGTTCAGATTGCTACAATAATGTTAAATATAAAATCCCACATGAAAAAATACTGTAGTATTTACTTTAGTATATTTTACTAGTAGTAAACTGTAGTTAATTGTAGTATGCTGTAATAACTACAGTCTGTTAAAGGTGGGTGCATGATCTATGAAAGCCAATGTTGACATTTAAAATCACCTAAACAAACACGCCCCTACCCAACAGAATCTGGACCTTCTTTTGATAGACACGCCCCACACATACACAACCCCGGCAACGATGCCGGTTAGTAGACACGCCCCTTACTGCTGATTTACTACAAGTGTGTTTTGGTACTCAGCCAGACTCCCATTTCCAAGGAGTTTCTCAAAAACCGTGCACCCCGCCTTTAATGTATGCTACAGTATTTTGTAGCATTACAGTAACTTTTGTGGATTTGCAAATTTACAGTGTACTTTAATATAACTATGGTAAGGTTTAAAAACTATGGAATTATACTATACTATAACACTAGGAATTATGGAATTATACTATAATACTAGGAATACTTGATTAATACTATACTATAACACTAGGAATACTTGATTAATATTATACTATAACACTAGGAATTATGGATTAATACAATACTATAACACTGGGAATTATGGATTAATACAATACTATAACACTAGGAATTATGGAATAATAATATACTATAACACTAGGAATTATGGATGAATACTATACTATAACACTAGGAATTATGGATGAATACTATACTATAACACTAGGAATTATGGATGAATACTATACTATAACACTAGGAATTATGGATTAATACTATACTATAACACTAGGAATTATGGATTAATACTATACTATAACACTAGGAATTATGGATGAATACTATACTATAACACTAGGAATTATGGATTAATACTATACTATAACACTAAGAATTATGGATGAATACTATACTATAACACTAGGAATTATGGATTAATACTATGCTATAACACTAGGAATTATGGATGAAAACTATACTATAGCACTAGGAATTATGGAATTATAAATACTATAACACTAGGGATTATGGATTAATACTATACTATAACACTAGGAATTATGGATTAATACTATGCTATAACACAAGGAATTATGGAATTATACTATACTATAACACTAGGGATTATGGATTAATACTATACTATAACACTAGGAATTATGGATTAATACTATACTATAACACTGGGAATTATGGATGAATACTATACTATAACACTAGGAATTATGGATTAATACTATACTATAACACTAAGAATTATGGATGAATACTATACTATAACACTAGGAATTATGGATTAATACTATGCTATAACACTAGGAATTATGGATGAAAACTATACTATAGCACTAGGAATTATGGAATTATAAATACTATAACACTAGGGATTATGGATAAATACTATACTATAACACTAGGAATTATGGATTAATACTATGCTATAACACAAGGAATTATGGAATTATACTATACTATAACACTAGGGATTATGGATTAATACTATACTATAACACTAGGAATTATGGATTAATACTATGCTATAACACAAGGAATTATGGAATTATACTATACTATAACACTAGGAATTATGGATTAATACTATGCTATAACACAAGGAATTATGGAATTATACTATACTATAACACTAGGAATTATGGATGAATACTATGCTATAACACTAGGAATTATGGATTAATACTATACTATAACACTAAGAATTATGGATGAATACTATACTATAACACTAGGAATTATGGAATTATACTATACTATAACACTAGGGATTATGGATAAATACTATACTATAACACTAGGAATTATGGATTAATACTATGCTATAACACAAGGAATTATGGAATTATACTATACTATAACACTAGGGATTATGGATGAATACTATACTATAACACTAGGAATTATGGATGAATACTATACTATAACACTAGGAATTATGGAATTATAAATACTATAACACTAGGAATTATGGATAAATACTATACTATAACACTAGGAATTATGGATAAATACTATACTATAACACTAGGAATTATGGATTAATACTATGCTATAACACAAGGAATTATGGAATTATACTATACTATAACACTAGGGATTATGGATTAATACTATACTATAACACTAGGAATTATGGATTAATACTATACTATAACACAAGGAATTATGGAATTATACTATACTATAACACTAGGGATTATTGATTAATACTATACTATAACACTAGGAATTATGGATTAATACTATTCTATAACACAAGGAATTATGGAATTATACTATACTATAACACTAGGGATTATGGATTAATACTATACTATAACACTAGGAATTATGGATTAATACTATGCTATAACACAAGGAATTATGGAATTATACTATACTATAACAATAGGAATTATGGAATTATACTATACTATAACACTAGGAATTATGGATAAATACTATACTATAACACTAGGAATAATGGAATTATACTATACTATAACACTAGGAATTATGGATAAATACTATACTATAACACTAGGAATTATGGATTAATACTATGATATAACACAAGGAATTATGGAATTATACTATACTATAACACTAGGGATTATGGATTAATACTATACTATAACACTAGGAATTATGGATTAATACTATACTATAACACTAGGAATTATGGAATCATACTATACTATAACACTAGGAATTATGGAATTATAAATACTACACTAGGAATTATGGAATTATGCTATACTATAACACTAGGAATTATAAATACTATAACACTAGGAATTATGGAATTATAAATACTATAACACTAGGAATTATGGAATTATGCTATACTATAACACTAGGAATTATGGAATCATACTATACTATGACACTAGGAATTATGGAATTATAAATACTATAACACTAGGAATTATGGAATCATACTATACTATAACACTAGGAATTATGGAATCATACTATACTATGACACTAGGAATTATGGAATTATAAATACTATAACACTAGGAATTATGGATTCATACTATACTATAACACTAGAAATTATGGAATTATGCTATACTATAACACTAGGAATTATGGAATCATACTATACTATGACACTAGGAATTATGGAATTATAAATACTATAACACTAGGAATTATGGATTAATACTATACTATAACACTAGGAATTATGGAATCATACTTTACTATGACACTAGGAATTATGGAATTATAAATACTATAACACTAGGAATTATGGAATCATAATATACTATGACACTAGGAATTATGGAATTATGCTATACTATAACACTAGGAATTATGGAATTATACTATAATATAACACTAGGAGTTATGGAATTATGCTATACTATAACACTAAGAATTTTACTATGGTAAGGTTAAAAAAACTAGGGAATAATACTATAGTATCATACTAGAAATTTTACTACAGTTTACTATAGTATGCACTAAAGTTAACAGTATTTTTACATGGAATAAAACAAAACTTTGTTAAATGAGTTGCTGTTCATCGTTCATCACAGATCAACAGTGAATCGCTCCATTTAAGACTGCCTCTACTGAGCATGCGCGGTACTCGTAAACCCACTGACTGACAGCTTTAAGAATTAAAACTTAATAAGAGAGACAGATCGATTCCCTCGTAATACACATTACTAATACATTACATTATTAATAAAGACATTCCTCAGAACTGTGTTTACGACAAACAAAATGTTCTGTGATCGGACGATAAAATATAGAAAATTACTCATGACATGTAAATTAAAAAGATAATGTGGTCTTTAGCATAAAGCGAATGACAGCTGAAGTAAAAATAACATTATTAAAGCCATTATCTATATCATACAATGCATTTCTCAAGTACTCACGTGTAAAACGCTGAATTTCAGTTTGTCTGCTTTCTAACACAAAGCGCTCTTATGTAAGTCAGTCAGTCAGATCTGCAGAGTCTCTTTACGTGTATGCACCAACAAGATTCAATTCAGTTGTCCCAAATTCAAATCAAACGTGTAAATGTCCGTCTGCACAATCCATCCCATATTGTAATAAAAGCCAGTTTAGTGGGAACTTTCCATTCTCATCCTTTCCATCGACCAGCTTCGTGTCTGAAAGCATCGACACGAGAATCACCGTCCACAGAATGCCACGAGCGCGTAAAGCGTCTCCTCACAGGAATTGCACAAAACAAGTCCCGTGCTTGTGATATCACGAACACAGCCTCTCCACCTTCACGGTGGGTTGCAGTATTTTGATTTTACCGTAAACTGTGGTAGTTATTGACCCAAACCACACCCCCGTTTGTATTCTCCGTCCACACATCAGACCTGCTGCTCAAATCCGCGTTCCCGCACGCGCTCGATGTGACGGGCACTCGCGCAGCGCGCGTTCAGATGAAGGATAAGGATATTGCGCAACGGGTTTATTGGGTTAGTAAATCCTGTGCTGAAGACCTTTTACGTTTTTATCAAATATCTAATAACAACATCGCTGTGTAAATGTGGTAGTGATGTTATCAAATTCATTGAACTGCACCTATCAACTGAATTAATATACGATATAATGACAGTGTTGAAAAGTGCACAAACGAAAACAAACCCACATGAAAGAAATGTGTAGCCTATACTTCTATTCACTAAACTGTAGTAAATTCCTAGATACTATTGTGTTTTTGTTTTGTGTAGTATAGCGTACTACAGACATTAACAAATGGGATTTTTTTTAAATGGGGGGACATGCCCCCCCGTCCCCAGTGGAAATTACGCCCCTGGTAGTAATATACTACAATTTACTGAAGTAAACACATAAGAATACTAAAGTATATTTATATGTGAATAGACAGTGGTGAGTCAGGACAAAGTTAATCCAGGATGATGGGTTATATAAGGTAGTAAACACGCAATGACAGGTTTTAATAACAAAGAGAAAGTAAAACCTGACAAAAACTTACAAAGGCAACACGACTTTATGTGTCATTGGCATTCTCCAATGTGGTTATATTTTATGAGTGCATTTTAGTTAGCCATTACACTCTCATATTATGGGCTGCTCTTGGTCTTAAGGGTTGCCAAGGGCAACCGCTGATTTTCACAGAGCAACATATCAGAGACAAGATTGTCTGTCAGCCCAGCAGCACATGGTTAAACTGAGCTGTCACTATTAGACCTCTACACACATCAGCTGTTTGAAGTCTGCAGGGACTTACAAACATCTCTCAACCAACAAAAACTAAAAGCATCATATATCTTAGCTACTTCAGTGCATTTAGACAAAGCACTGCATGCTTTTGTGGCACTTTGAAGACTTTTTGCATTTATTATTTCTTAACAGTGTTGGGGGTAACGCATTACGTGCATTACATAATAATATTACTTTTCTGAAGTAACAAGTAAATAAGTAACGCATTACTTTATAAATGTACACATTAATATTTAAGTTACTTTGTTTTAAAGGAATGCAAGTTACTTTTCAATTAAAGGTGCAGTGTGTAAATTTTAGCGGCATCTAGTGGTGAGGTTGCGAATTGCAACCAATGGGTCAGTCCACTGCTCACCCCTCGCTTTGGAAACACATAGAGAAGCTACAGTTGCCGCCAACGGACAAACATGTCATCCTTGGAGACAACTTAGTAAAAAAAGTTTGTCCATTATGAGCTTCTGTAGAAACATGGCGGGACAAAATGGCGACTTCCATGTAGGGGGACCCTCGGTGTATGTAGATAAAAACGTCTCATGCAATAAACACATAACGGTTAATTATGAAAGGTCTTTATACACCCCTGATAATATATTTTTGTATATTATTTTGCATTTCTGTCAAGAGATCCTTCTAAAAATTACACACTGCACCTTTAAATTAATAATAAAAAAAAAATTGCAACTACTGCATTAAACTGAAAGGTATTAACGTAGAATTACACACACAGTTTCCGTCAGTTTCGGGTCTGGAAACGTGCGTACGCCAGTGTCTACGCAAATGTTGTAATCTATAAAATAAAAACTTGATGGGAGAATGGGCTTGCAAGGTGGTATCTGAGGATGATTCATGTATGCACGCTTGCAGGTGATCTGTGATTTATAAAGGGGACATTGCTTTGTTTTATAAGTCTTAATATTTTTGGTGTATGCCATTTTTGGCTTTTGTGCATACATAGACTTTTAGTAGGGATACAAGCCAGTTTTATAAATGAGAGCGCAGAGCTTTACATTTTTGCGATGGAAATGCAATTTCTGAATGTAGAACTTCTCAGTCATAAAACACCTGCAAAGTAAGAAAAAGTAACGCAAAAGTAACGCAAGTATTACTTTCCATGAAAAGTAACTAAGTTACTTTTTTGGGGAGTAACTTAATATTGTAATGCATTACTTTTAAAAGTAACTTTGCTAAATACAATAATGTTAATTATTTTGTTATAAAGGTACTAAAGATTAATATTAGTGAATAAAGAGTTCAAATGCAAAATGCAAAGCGAGTCTGACGTGTTTTCTTGTAAATTTTAGTTATATTATTTAACAAATTTGACTGTCTTTCACCGCAAAACTCTCTTAAGTACATGATACTCTTCACTGTCCTTAATGAATAAGGGTAGAAGGCTCAAAAATGTGGTCAAATCCTAATATATTCTGTAAACCTCATGTAACTGGGTAAATAAAATAAACTTCTGCGCCGTGACATACACATGTTGTTCATTAAATTCTTCCGTGCACTTAATTTGCTGAAAAATTGTCATGGGGTTTAACAGATTCTGAATGGCCTAATGCCTGAATGAAGCCCCAAATATAACAAAACAACCCATATTTAAAAAAAATATACAATCAAAGGTATAAATATTATGTTTAATTTCCCTTTTTAGCCAGATACCTTGCAAGAGGAATATTTGGAAAACACTTTGAAACACTGGACCTTGCAGGAAAGCAACATATATTTTCATTTTTAATACATATTTTTCCAAGTTTTGTTTTTATCATCTTCTCTGCATCCATCCATGTCCATGCAATTTCCCTTAAGCTTTAAAATCAGTGTTGCTGCTGGTAAAGTGCATTTTGTCTAAAGCCATTCAACCTCTATATTTGTCTCTTTTAATCGGCTTTCTTCTCAGATCATTCCACCAAAAAATAAAAATAATAATAATATTAATAACAACCAAGTGACCTCAACTCATTTTTGTGTTGGGTAAAAACATAAAAACAAAACAAACTATCTATTAAACTTGCACAGATATACAAAATGTTTGTTAAAACAATTGTTTACTGTATATTTGTTAATATACAAACCAGTAATATATATCACAATGTGTCAATATAAAGCTTTTTCAAACAATTTAAATATTGACAAGCAAAACTTTAAATTAGAAGCATGGATGAATGTCATTTTTCTTTTACAGAAATGCTAACAGTGGCCACTAACATCACTTTAGACCCAAATGAACCTCCGGCCCGCCAGAGTATCCAATACAAGTCCTTCAGTCACAGGTTGTAGATGATCACAGAGGCCTAGAACCTCAGATGACCTCCTGACAAGCACCGTTATTTGATGAAGAAAGCTTTTTGAGATGACCTTTAAAAAATGTTTTTATAGAAAAACAATGAAAGACAAAACGTAACCGAAGCAAACATATTTCAAATGTGACAAATGAAAACATACTGTTAAAGCAGGGCAGACAGCAGACGACTTCGGGCCAGATCAGCACCGGATCCGTGCCAAAGCCAGCAGCTCCGGTGCAGATCCGGCCTGAAGTCGTCTTTCCATTTTTCTTTTGTGAAAATTGTCATTACCACAGTTAAACCTAAATCTCATCACACTGCAGTGTTACTGGCATATTTTCATGAATGCAACTTTTGATCATGACCAAGTTGTGTTCAAAAATTAGTAGAGGTGAAAGTGGTCAAAAGTTTATCTGAATTTTTTCCCCTTCATTCATAAACCATTTTCCCTTTGTCACGCCATGAGCCAAAGCAAGATCAGCGTTCAAGAACTGCTATCTTTCTTTGACATGCAATGCCCTGGAAGAAAGACAAAACATCAAGAGCATCATTAGATGAAACTACAGACCAAATCCTAAAAGTGAACTGAAACTATTATCTGCAGATCCCCTTCATCTCACCATCTTCTGGTTACCTCCATCTTCCTCTTTCACAGGCTCGGCAGTGGTATTTGCCACACCATAATGGTAGACACCATCTCCTCGTGTTTGGACTGTTTCGCTTTTTTGTTGATTCTTCGATGGCCCAACCCTCCAGACACCACCAACAATGAGCTCACATTCACTGTCTGAGTCTGCTTGGCTTTCTGGAAGTATGCTGGCTGGTTTAGCAGGTCGTATATCGCTCCGTCCTCTGGCCCGTGCTCTAAAGAGCATTGAGACAAAGCCAGAGACCCGCACGAGGAGGACAAGGAATCCCGGAGGACGGGTGCATTGGAGAGAGAGCTCGCGCTGCTGTTCCCCAGCCGTGTGTCGTTCTCTTCGGCTTGGGTTCCTTCCACCTCTTGGGGCCCAGGCTGGCACTCGCTGGGTGTGCTGGATGTAAGAGTCGCCATGGTTGCCCGGGAGACATTACATACTGCTGTTGCCATGGTGAGGAACTTGACTGGGCCATGGTGAGCATGAAAAGAGACCATGCCTCGACCTGAAGCAAATGAAAGGGAAAGAGAAAAAGAGGGAGAAATTTAAACAAAACCACAAACAGTGGCGTCATCCACCTCTTTTTTATGGAGGCATCCATGGCAGTCTGGCAAAATAAGACATGACTCAAGTGTAAGGGGTAGTCTAGTTAAATCTTACTGCAAGTTTAAGAAAAAAAAGACTGTATCAAAAGACCCTGATGTGCTAAAGATTTAAAGTCCCCATGAAATCAAAAATGACAATTCTTATTTTTTTATGGAATATTGGAAAGTTATCAGTGTAGGTTAAAAACTAATTATGTGCCCACATAAACTTTATTCAAAATCAGAAAATGTTCTACGCCCCCTTGTGGCGATCCTTCTCTGATGATGTCAGTCCATTTCTGAATGACACGCCTACTTTAATATATCCAATTAATTCACAGTGGAACGCACAAGCCACGTCCACAATTTTTCCTCGTGTGATATTCCGTTTCAGTTGAAAATACGTCACAATACAGAAGAAAAGTCGATCGCAACTTCCTGTTCACTGGGATTTTAAAATGACCCACACGGCATTGGAACCAAAATGAAGGCATTTTTGTTGCATAATCCAACACAAGGCCTGGGTATACCTAACTTTTTATGCGTACACAAGGGTTAGAGTGTGACGCCAATTTCGTCATCATGGTAGTACGCTCACGTATGCACACAAAAAAAAACGTAGCGCGAGTGATTAACATGTTAAGTCAATGCAAAGACACGATTAGGCATCATGCGGTAGGCGTGGCGCGAATTGAGCGTGGGATACGCGCAAGTGAAAAAAATCTGAACTTCGTCGGATTTCTGCGTCGCGTTAACCAATCAGTACCCTGCTGTAGTAATGACATGATTACAGGAAGCGAGCGGAATCTCAGTGGAGTCACAGACGCCCCTCCCATGACGCACGAATTAAGCGAGTAAACTCAAACGTTCAAGCGTCCAACTACGCGCGTATAGCACATTTTTGCCGCCTCTTCGGCGGCTGGTGTGAATGCACAGTTAGGCCTTTATAATGTCGGCCTGTTCAATGTTAAATGGATCCAATCCTTGTCAGTGAAAATAATTTGATGATTTAGCAATAAATTAGGGATGCACGATATATCGGCCAACATATCGTTATCGGCCGATAACTGCTTATTTTTAATATTATCGGTTATCGGACTGATAGCAAAATTAGGCAGATAAATGAAAGCCGATAAATGATGGATTATTTTGGTTTGTTGAACCACTTCACTTGCTCATTGCTGGCCATGTGGAGTTTTGATTGGTGCTTTCTGTGACATAGCACGAAGATGACAAGTGTTGCGGGCTTAAGAAGAGTATGCTAGTCTAGCGCAAAGACGTCCGCGGTCTGGGAGTTTTTCATTGTGAAAATAATATGAATATTTATCGGCCTATATATATCGGTTATCGGCCCCCAAATACAAAGAATTATCGGTATCGGCCAAAATTTCCATATCGGTGCATCCCTACAATAAACTATTCAGTAGTATACCTCGCATGTGTTTTTGAACTTTGGTCATTGGAGCATGATCAAAACAGTGGTCTTTTTAATGAAAGTTCAAAAAATCGAGCAATTGATAAATATCTGTATCGGCCAGTAAGTGTTTGGCCAAAAGAAACAAAAACGATTGGATCCCTAAAATGAACACATGAAGTAAATAGTTTATATCTTCCACTGCCATATGCACATGTGGGTCCTACAAAGTACATCTAAAACTTGAATTGTGGATTACACCCACCTGTGACCTTTGGGATGCCCTGGAGTCTGGGCACAGACAGGGCCACTGTGACCCCGAGATTGGTCCCCACCAACAGCAGACCATGAGACACTAACAGACTGCTCACCAAAACTCTCTGCTGTCCTGAGGATGAAAACAAATGTTAGTTAAAGCAATACTGTATTATTTAATTAGTTGTTACATTTGTTAAAATGTTACATTAGCCCTGTACATATTATAAAACACTTGTGTCAAGCAGTTATGACCAGAGGTATGTACAGTAGTGAAACATTTACCCGGTGGAATAATAACATGTGTGGGAAGAAGCTCAACAGCATGTGTGGGTACGTTACTATGGGGATGATGCTTAGACGCAGTTGATTTCCATGGAAACCTGACATGATGTGCTCTTCGAAACAAGAGAGAGAGGTCTCTTTACAAAAGAAATGAAAGTTTAATGTTTAGCTATCTGCTCTATTAATTGGTCAAGTACAACTAAAATCTCAAATTGACTGGAATACAAGTTTTGGGCATTTTTTGTCAGGTGTTGATAGATTAAATAAGTCATGAATACAACGCATATGCAAGGGTCCACATATAGTGTGCATAATGCGAATTTCGGCATCAGAATAGTATGCACGCAATTTATGCGCGCCACCGGATTTTTGCAACCGTGCATACTTCATGCAGTACAGGAGAATGTAATATGTATGCATTGCATTTTGTCGCAATGTGCATGTGTCAAACATCTGCGTACTCAAACGAAATAAAAGATGCTTTGCAAGACTGTGCATTCAACCGTGCACATACTTTTGCATACACATTAAAAAACAGACTATACTTTGGGCTTCATACTCCAAAATTGCTAACTTCAAAATTGCCATATAATTGCCAGTGGATCTTCTGTGTGAACACGTCCCAGGATCAATCCTGGAAAAGAGACCTAGTAACTTTGCAGGGATTAGTCCCGAAAAGCATAATGTGTGTGAATGATAGGCAGAAACAATGCCGTAAGGGGTGTGTCATAGTAAGAAAACAATGACAGTTATCGTGCAACTCGGGCGCTTTAAATGCAGATCAACGTTTGCGACAAAACATTTCTACAAACTGGAATGAAGCAGAGTTTAGTGAGCTTCTCACTATCCGGACTGAAAGCGTTCACCAACTTAATGAAACAGTTCGCGATGTGCTAGTTTATGAACGAATCGGAGGGAAAAACCGCATATGCATGGTTTTATTAGAAAATATTCTATCAAGTGCCCGATTACAATTACATTACACGTCACATCCTTATGTCACGCATCTTTACGAGATCTTTAGTTAGTGTGTGTGAACACATGCACAGGTTTTATAAAAACTCAAATCAAATGATCTTGGGACAAATCCCGGGACACATTATCCGTGTATTTTCCAGAATCTCTGTGTAAAAAGGAGTGGTTCTTTTGTTATCAGTATCATGAGCAAACAGAATTGCTGTGATGACACAACATGACCTTAGCTAACAGGACGCTTTTATCAAACCCACCTGTGGGTTAACTCTCTCTTAACCCCTGACTGGTCAGAATAAATGTATTGAGCTGCTCTAGTGCTTACCGACTCATTTGTAAAGGACTGACTCCTATTTCTGAGCATCACAGACGTAACTGATGTAACACATCGTAACTAAACAACTAAGGGTTGTGTTTGGCATTATTTAGAGCTTAAGGGGTGGTATTATCCCCTTCTGACATCACAAGGGGAGCCAAATTTCAATGACCTGTTTTTCACATGTTTGCAGAGAATGGTTTACCTAAACTAAGTTACGGGGTTTTCACATTTTTTAGTACTGTGGACCCAATTATAGCACACAAAGTCAGAATTTCATGATATGTCCCCTTTAAGTGAATATTAAAAGTAAAACAAAAATTATATGCAACCTGTAAAGAGGATCGCACACCGGCCACGCAGCTCAGCGCCGTGCCGTTCTAAAAAACTCGAACAAATTGTTTTCTATGAGTATACGCACACTGGCGCCGACAGGTGGCGCCTGTCCGTGCCGCCCAGCTGTGACTTTTAAGAAGTTGCTCAAATCCCTGTCGCGCCACTCACATAGTTTAACATTAAATAACATCATATTTGTCCCACATCATTAATGATTAACATTGGCTGCTAATGTATATTTTACATAGTAGACGCTATCGGACGAAGCTCGCGCTATTTAATGTGCACTTCCGGTTTACAATACCTCCAAGTTCTCCTAGGCACGACGCGGTGCTGAGCTGCGCGGCCGGTGTGCGATACCCTTAATATTGAGGGAAATACAAACATGTAAAGTGCACCTATAATGTCCATCAGGGATTTTTGTTGCTTAGCGGAACATCTCAAACATCCAATAATATTAATGAACATCCTGGTTTGAGCGCTTTTATGCAATATTATAGCTGTCTTTAGTGCTTAAGTCTAAACCGAACTATGTGGTCAGATAATCTCCTTTTGCATCATCACAAAACTAACACACATCAAGAATAATAAAACTAATGTGAAATGACCTAATGAGAAAAACATGAGCTAAGGGGATTTAAAATGATATGTTCCCACATGAACCAAATCATAACCAGTAACAACTTTAATAGTTTAATAAGCTATAATCCTACAGGATGAAGGAAAATGTGACACTATCTGCGTTTCCATTAAAGATTTGCGCAAAACGACGTTATTTCTAAAACTATTGCGAAATGGCGACGTTTACATTAACCGATGTTATGCGACTAAAACGTAATGTTGTCAAATACACCTCTTCTGTCTTGTCCTTTAACCAAACATACGCACTATATTTGAAGAGTTTCGTTGCAAAATTAGATAAATCCATTTTTTAACATTTTTGTCAAAACATGTTTATTATTATGTTATCATGTTATTATTTTGTTTTATGGTTCTACTTAGCTGTATTTTTTAAGTTATGAAGGTTTAAATCAAAACAAACCAACTGCAGTTGCATTGAAATGAATTGGAATGCACAACCAAAAAACGAGATTTCTGAACAATTAAAAAAACGGTGGTTATCTCGTTTTGCAACGAAACTCTTCATTTAAAGAATGATCATGAGACTTTTACACACATCAGGTGACCTGTAAATGAGGAAATAAATTACGATATATTCTTTTTTCGAACTGCCTGAAAAACCACCTCACCCAAGCGTAAAAACATTTTCACAATTTTCGATTCGCTATTTCAATTTGAAGGGTAATAGAAACGCAGCTAATTTCGCATAAAGTCCGAAATAAAAAAAAAGCTAAATCTAATCGAATATAATTATTATTATTATTATACATTTGAGGTGGTTTTTCAGCCAAGTTTACAGGTCACCGGTCGTGCATAAAAGTCACATGATGCTGTATGTTTGGTTGGAGGACAAGACAGAAGAGGTGTGTTCGACTCATAGACTGTAAAAAAACATCTTGGGTCTTGATTCTGCGCAGTAGCGATTTCGGGACCAGTCATGCAGAGTAGTGAGCAGGAATTAAAACCGCTAAATCAAGACCCTACCCTCGCTCTCGCAGAATGCGCATATCACACGATATCACAGCTTTCAATCATGATGTGACACCACAGTTTTTATATTATTAAATAACTAACTAAACACAAACTTATATTAAAAACAAACATTTGACTTTACATCAGCGTTACAAAAACTACAGTAAATGACATAAACCAGCTTCGAAAAAAAGATAATTGAAGTGCAATTAAATTTTTTAGTTTGTCTCAAGTCCTATTGAATAACATGGGGAGGCGAGGTTTATGACATATACTGGGACCAGTCACTGGGGGGCGATCGAGACATTCTGGCTTCACTTTTCAGGGCTTGTGCGGCACGCTTGGTTCGACTTCATGCGGCGTCACAAGAACCGACATGCGCATGACATCAAAATACCGCAAGAGCGTTTTGGGAGTTGACTGCTCTGTAAGGTTTTGAGTCGCACTTGCAGTAGTTTGATGCCATCTGCATTTCGGTCTGTGTGGCATCGTATGCAAAACAAATGTATGTTTTAGCGCATAACATCGGTTAATGGAATCTCCATTATTTTGAAAATAACTTAAAAGTCTTAATCTTTAAAGGAAACGCAGCTAATGACGTGTTTCCATTGGGCGCATTTTCAATTTGCGCAATTTGAGGGATGATGTAAATGCAGCTACTGTGCAAATTTAAAGAACAAACAAAATTGGAAAAAATGAGTTTGTGAAGGAGCATCCTTATTAATGCATGCCTTCATCTAAAACATATTACTGATGTATAATGATAAAAAGGTCAATCCTGCTGTTTTGTATGGTATCTGTTTGTGACATTACTGCACACATGAGTGAGTATTTAGGTCATAGAAGACAAAGCCATTAGAGACAAAGACCATTGACTACTGGCTCAATGCAGTACATAAACAAACACCAGCACATGCACTTAACACAAAACAACATGTATCTGTTTAACAAAGCTTTAACCAGCTTACCAAGAGATTTCTGCTAAACATTTTATCAACTATTACATATAATAGAGTACATTAGCTAAAGTGATGCGGGACAGACGTCTGTAATAATAACGTCATGACCTTAAGATGTCCCAACAACACCCTCATCCTAAAATCTGCTTTAATGCTACTGAACGCCAGTTGAACTTAAAATGGTTTCGGATTCTCTAAAGTAATTGCCACCCTTGCAAAACTCTTGCATTCAGCAAGAACAGACATATGATATGGTCTTAAATCTCTCTTAGATATATGTGATTGTACACACAATCCTCAAAAAAGCCGTTTATAAATTGGATGCATAAAATGCTTTTTGAATGTTGTAAAGACATGAAACAAATCTTGAATGACTTTCTTACAGTTGCAAGATTGAGAAAGAATGATTACGCCAAGACGTAAGTGAACACTTCCCATTTTTCACTCATTCAGCAACCGACTTCTCTTACAGATGATTAAAGCCACACATCACCTTTGGCCACAAAATTCCATTAGTAATTGATCCAATCAAAAAAAAAAAAAAAAACAGCTGACAGGTAAGAGAACGACTGAAATCCTGAATACTTCAAAGACATGCATGCAAAGACAAACCACAGCACTGAGAATGTTTTTCATGAACAAAATCCCAACCTGTCCTGACAAATAAGCCCCAAAGCTTAAGAAACACCCAAACATGATCCAACAAACTGAAAGTAAAGGATTCTGTGAGCCTACAGCAAAATGGTGCTGGAATATAAAGACAATATCATGCCTTTTAGACTTAACCAGCATTATTCAAAAAAGTATTTTCTCTTTCTTTCATCCTTAATTTGTTTTGAGAAGGTAGAGGATACTTTGTCAGTAACCATCCTGTTAGTAAAGACAATTTTGGATTAGTCAATTTTCTTAAAAAAAAATCCAGATAATTTACTCAATACCATGTCATCCTAAATGTTGATGTCTTTCTTTGTTCAGTCGAGAGAAATTATGTTTTCCAGGATTTTTCTCATTTTAATGGACTTTAATGGACCCCAACACTTAACAGTTTTAATGCAGTTTAAAATTGCAGTTTCAAAGGACTCTAAACCAGTGGTTCTCAAACTGGGGTCCGGGGCCCCCAGGGGGGCCGCGAGATGGTGCCAGGGAGACCCCAGTTTTATGACATTTTATAAAATACATTCATTTATCATGAATTCTGTGTAATTTAACCTAAAAAATATGGCTACCAACCAACAGCACTACTTTGTATAAATGAATATGTTTTGTGTAATTAAAATGTTACATTTTAGAACAGTTTTTGTCATAAATTTTCTTTGGGGGGCTGTAAAGGAATGCACTGTACACAAGGGGTGGTGCACACAGAAAAATTTGAGAACCACTGCTCTAAACGATCTCAAACGAGGCATAAGGGTCTTATCTAGCGAAACAATTGTCATTTTTGACACAAAAAATAAAAAATATGCACTTTTAAACCACAACTTCTCGTCTATCTCCGGTCCTGTGACGCACCAGCGTGACCTCATGTAATACGTCATCACGTCAAGAGGTCACGGAGGATGTATGCGAAACTCCGCCCCAGTGTTTACAAGTGTGGAGAAAGAGGACCGCTCCGACGTTGTTGTATGTGGAATGATACTAATTAATGTCTTTGTGTCAGTTTATTGTTCCAATGGTCCACAAATGTATGTAACACATGACCTTTCTACGTCACTACGCAATTACGTTAGGTCGCGCTGGCTCATCACACAGCCAGAGGAATAAGAGAAGTTGTGGTTTAAAGTGCATATTTTTTATTTTTCTTGTCAAAAATGACAATCTTTTCGCTAGATAAGACCCTTATGCCTCGTTTGGGATCGTTTAGAGTCTTTTGAATCTCCGTTGAAAAAAAAACTGTTAAGTGTTGCGGTCCATTAAAGTCCATTAAAATGAGAAAAATCCTGGATTGTTTTCCTCAAAAAACAGAATTTCTTCACGACTGAACAAAGAAAGACATCAACATTTTGAATGACATGGTGGTGATTAAATTATCTGGATTTATTTTTTAAGAAAATAGAGATATCAAGATTATATTTTTACTGAATGTTCTTTACATTATGTAGGATGAACAGTAAATCACAAAAATGACTTTTAGCTTGGTTGAAATCAATGAGTGAAATCAAACTTTTGATGCTCCTAATCTCATTGTTAGATTATTAGAGCAATTCCAGCATTGTGGATGTGATATTTACAGTCAAAACCTGAAATATAAATTCTCATAGATTGCATTTAACCAAAATATTGGATAATCCATTTATATTTTCCTACAACCCTAATGATGATGACATCAGAAAAATATCAGTCTATACTCATGTTTACTATTTAAAATGAGGGAAGCATGCATGCGTTAAGGCCATTTCACACAGTATGCGGCAAAATCGCAGCGCGGCTTCAGCTTTTCTCTTGTATTGGAAACTTTTTGTGCAGCATTTAGTGCAAATGGGTGATTCTCACGAAACCATTGAAACACCACGCCACTAATGATTTTAGCTTTAAAATGTGTAATATAGTAACATTAAAAAGCATCAGAATTAACACAATACTGTGTTCTACCTTGCACAATGTGTGATTTCAACATAAGAATTTATAATTGGAAATTTTATCTCATTTTCTGCTGAAATTCTCATTACCGCAATGTGTCCGGCTGTGTTTGAACATGCGTTATGTTGTAATTTATTCAAATTAACACAAAAATATTAAGAAAAAAAATAAATGGATGTTTTGCTAGACTACTTTAGATGACAGAAAAAATATTTACTGACTATTCATGTATAATAATAATGAAGAAAAATTAGGAAAATGATGTGTCCATGCCTGATGTTCTCATCCTCCGCAACACTTTTTGAGAACAGTTTAAGCACACATACAGAATTTTAATAAGTTTGATTTTGAGTGACCAAGCACATGGACCAGTTACTCCAAGATGGCTACCAGGTAAGATCATTTTTTTACAGTTAATTTGAAATATTGTCTTGTCAGAATGCTTACACGACATTTTGATTATCATTACCGCAACAGATGCTTATTAAATGTTAATTTAATTAATAGAAGCATAATACTTTGATTTTAAATGCATGTGCAGAATCTCCAAATTATGTTCTTCCAGGTTTGTCATGTCATTTTGAAAATATGTCAGTGTTGATGTTTTCTGGCTGTTGCGGTAATGAGATTTTTTAGGACTAATTTTTAAAATTATGTTACAAAAAGTGTTAAATGATAAGTAAAAGTTTTTAAATTAATGTTCCCATTTACTCCAGACTTTGTTTTTCAATGTCTGGTGGGAAAAAAAGTAAATTTAAGCAATTTTTACATTTTCACGCTTGACATTTTTAAAACCAAGTTTTCGTGAGAATTTCGTGTGGACCAACTCCGTTTCACCTCTGTAACCGTTACTGTTTTGCCACTTTACGCACGTCTCCTATTTAAAAAAGAACTAAACACTTGTGATTGCCGCGTACTGTGTGAAACGCCCTTTATGGATGTGACAAAAATGTGACAAAATGTTTTTGGGATACAACAAAATTTTTAGGAATTCTGTGAATTAAAATGCACAAACCGGAAGCAATAATATCCAACAAATGGAGAAGGGAAGGGTCTTCAAAGATTATTTTATATTAATTTTAATTTTTGTATGCACATTTATAAGGAAAAAACAGCATTATGGACGTGACAGTTCTGAAATTTGCATTTACTTAACTACGAGAAATAATAAAGAAATAATAATTAAAAACTTTTGCAAGGGTATTTAAACCACAAAATGGTTAAAAACGTAACTTCATGATAAGGTTGACATTTGCATGGAATTGGCCATTCAACTTTATCCTGGTTTTTACGGTTAACATATGTTAAGGGAACTGAAGCTATGGTTAAAGACACACCCTGATACTGTCACAGAGGACATTTGTTTTTGTGGCTGGTGTCTCCATGAAGACCGTTTCCTGTGTGGCAAACAGCTAAATTTGTTTCAAATAAGGAAGTTCTCAACTTTACTCGACCTTAACATGTTTCCCTTTCATTTCATCTCTTGGAAAAAACTCGCCTTTCCAAACAAAACTGTGAAAGCGCTGACAGTGCAGTTTCCTTTTCAAATCAAGGTCAGCATGAATGTTGATATATTTAGATGTTATCCAAGCCTAAAGGCTAATGGTCCTAGTCAACAGACAGTAAAAGTCTACATCAGGATATTTCAAATATATCAAATGACATACTGGATCCTTAAAGCTCAAAAACAGAAGGTAAGATCTAAAGCCAAGCTTATGAACTGCAAGCTGCTTGTGAACATCAGTGTACCAAGATTACCAATTGTGCATGACTCCAATATAATAAAATTATGAATGATTTTTCCTTTATCTAATGCAGCACACAGACATGAGCTTTGATACGGAAAGATTTTGCAGAATTGCAGTACAAATCAGATCTACATCTGTGTCTGAAAGGATGTGAGAGATAAAATGGGATATTCAGCAAGAAATCCTCATCATACATTCAGTGTGCCAAGACTTTCCTGACACTATAGAGATTTAAATAAAGCCCTGCTATAATGACTCCTCTTTATAAACAACAACCTACCATCTCATTACACAACAACACAGCAGACATTAACAGCAATGCCAGTCCGCTCTAATCGTATCATACATACTGAATGCATCTTGTGTTTCAATTGAAGCTTTGCAACATTTAACTTTAAAATAAATGTGGTAATATGAAAGCTGAATGAAAGAAACATCCTATCATCTTAAAAACAATGATATTTGCGCACAACATCGTTAGACAAGACATTTTTTACACAATCCGAAACCGTTCAAGTTTAAGCATTCATCATCACGCCTCGTGCCTGACTAACAAAGCAATGACTTTATTTTGACATCAGTGGGATGAGCTGGATTACCTTTATCTATTGTGAGTAATCCATCATCACTTAAACATAACTACAAACACATGTAACCATATTACTATGCAAGTTATCAAAAAAAGGAGTTAGATAGGAGTGAAAGAGTAGCAAATAGGTGTCCTGTAAACACCAATATGTGTTAAAGGGAAAGTTCATCCAAAAATGAAAATAATGTCATTAATGACTCACCCTCATGTCGTTCCAAACTCGTAAGACCTCCATCTTCAGAACACAGTTTAAGATGTTTTAGATTTAGTCCAAGAGCTTATTGACCGTTCATTGATGTGATACCGAATCTACATACGGTATACTGTTCATGTCCAGAAAGGTAATAAAACATAATCAAAGTAGTCCATGTGACATGAGTGGGTCAGTCAGAATGTGTTGAAGCATCAAAAATACATTGTGGTTCAAAAATAACAAAAATTACGACTTTATTCAGCATTGTCTTCTCTTCCGGATGACGTAGGACGCAGCTGACGTGTTATCTGGTGCGCCCCAACTGTTTTTTTTTTTGTGCAACCGGGCTTCGTTTACAGTCTGAGGGAGATGCACGCTGTAAGTTCGAAAAAAAAACTTTGCAAACATGTCTGAAAATAACACGTCATCCGCGTCACTGCAGCCACGTGACTTTAGTCTCACGCATGCGCTTTACAACAGACACGGAAAAGAATACAATGCTGAATAAAATCATAATTTTTTTTATTTTTGGACCAAAATCTAACTAACCCATTAATATCACATGGACTACTTTGATGATGTTTTTATTACCTTTCTGGACATGGACAGTATACCGTACGTAGATTTTCAATGAAGGGTCAACAAGCTCTCAGAATAAATATAAAACATCTTAAACTATGTTTCGGAAGATGAACGGAGGTCTTACGAGTTTGGAACGACATGAGGGTGGGTCATTAATGACATCATTTTCATTTTTGGGTGAACTATCTCTTTAAGCTACACAAACGGACCATTCAAGATACATAATACAAATTCAATCAAAACAATGAGTACAAGATCTCAGACCCTTCATGACTCATATATAAGTCCAAAAAAAGATTAAAACTAAATGCTTTAATACAGTATCACCAAAATATTCAAGTGACTTTGCTATCTTCAGACTTTGGGTTATTTTGGTCTCATGGTAATGCACAGTATTCTAGTGGGAACACTGTAATTTGGTTCCCCCACATGAAAGAAAATCATGAAACACATGACTGAGAGACACGCCCAATTATGATGTCACGTTTAAACACCGAGCAGTCAAACAGGCCGCAGGCAGATTACAGGTGTCACTACAGATGACAAATAATCAAAAAGTTTTTACTCCTTTAATGTTTGAACTGGGAATCAAAATCTAGTTTAACCTGAAAATAAAGTTTCAGGATTTAAAAACATGAGAATTTAAAACACAAATATTATTATGTCTTAGAATTAAAAATGTATTACTAATCTCAAAAAGGCACAAGTGTGAGATTGACCAGGTTAACTTTGTTTTCAAAATTCAGGCTGAAAGTTTGTGAAAAAGACCTTGAAAACTTTCCAGTGAAGCACACGTGATGTTTTCTGGAACATGATCAAATCATACAGGATAACATGAATCATCAGGATTTGGCACAAACTTGTGGAGTTCATGCCAGTAAGAAATTCCGACTTCGTGTACATTTTTCAGCTGCAATTTAATGTTGTGCAATGGAAAGTGTTTTACTGCATTAAATTAGGAAAAGGCAAAATACATGGACAACTGTATGCAGTAAAGATTATCGGTTTAATGGTTAACCGAGATAAAAATGTCTTGCGATTAGTATTACCACGTCATTTTTTAATTACTGTTTAAACGTGCCGATGTCACAGATTGAAAACGCCTGTCCAGCATCAACCAATTTAAGCAACAATTTAAGACAAACATTCATTCACGTCTGTTCCCATGGGCTTGTGATGACCGTCCTTCACTGACTGAATTTAAATCCACAAAAATGTTCACATTTAAGAAAATCTAGTTGCACTGTTGCATGTATACTTAATATTTCTTTAGACCGATCCATCTTCTCTATTTATTTTCCATTAAATTATGTGATCTGATGAGTTTAAAGCTCTGTTTGTTTCTTCTGTGATTGCTGTGAGCGCAGGTGTCGTGCAGTTTACTCCTGGGTCCTAAACTACACCCTGATTTCTCACAAAATACGCAGACAGACTTTGTTTTGACAGCTGATTTGTCCTGCACTGCAAAAAATGATTTTTAAGAAAACAATTTTTTTGTATTTTTGTCTTGTTTTCAGTAAAAAAATCTAAAAATTCTGAAATTAAGATGCTTTTTCTTGATGAGCAAAACGACAAAAAAAAAATAAGTCTAGTTTTATACCAAAAAATATCAAAATTAAGGGATTTTATCTGCCAAT
Source organism: Misgurnus anguillicaudatus (assembly GCF_027580225.2). Taxonomy (NCBI): domain Eukaryota; kingdom Metazoa; phylum Chordata; class Actinopteri; order Cypriniformes; family Cobitidae; genus Misgurnus; species Misgurnus anguillicaudatus. Next base: position 32,741,751 of record NC_073343.2, read on the forward strand.
GGGGTAAGCAAAAAAATCTTGATCATTTTTCTTAAACACTAAATTCAAGAAAAATTTGCTTACCCCATTAGCAGATTTTTTTGCTTGTTTTATGCACAAACTAGACTTATTTTCTTGAGTCTCTTTGCTCATTAAGAAAAAGCATCTTAATTTAACAATTTTTAGATATTTTTACTGAAAACAAGACAAAAATACTAAAAAAAATCAATTTTTGCAGTTTGTGTTTATATAAAAATCTGATTTACTCACTTGTGTTTTATCTGAACTAGATGAACATTTATTTCATGACCCCAAATGTGCCATGATTAATGTTAATGTTATTTATTTGATGATTATGCGAACAAAAGTGCACTTGCATGTAAAAACCATTTAAAATTTGGTTTGCATCTGTACCTTTTTAACATTTCTAAAAATTGTTCACAAAACATGATAAAATTAATAACCGCTGTGATTTTGGTTACTATAGCCGTGATGTTAAATCTTTATACTGTTTCATCTCTAGTATGCAGAGACTAATGTTTAATAAACAGGTTTGGTTATTTCACATACCCATTACAGTCATGTGTATAACAAAATCAAGCACACAGCCATATCATTTCCTTAGACAAACATTTACAACAGAATGGTGCGTATTGTGCACAATGGCCGTGTGTACAAAGAAAGGTTAGAAGCGTTTTACTGAACCAGGTGTAGAATAAATCGACCAAATAAATCGGGATGAATTTGTACTTTTGTATCTCACTGTATTTTGATTTACAAATGAAAAATGATTTATTATATCACAATTACACCACAAACATATATGCCAAAGGTGAGTGCCAGATGTTAAACGAGTTATTTAGATACCTGGCAGTATGTTGTTGACTGCTGTGGCGATGTTGATGTCTTGCAGGTGGTCGAGAGTCTCTGTATGGAAGAGTCGTAGTGTGGAGCCTGTGCTGAAAGATATCCAGATCCCTACACCAGCTACCACCATGTGGGACACGATCATTCCCTCTTCCTGATGGGCCTCGAACTGACGCTGTCAATGGGACCCAAACACACTCAGCGAATGGTTGTAAAGAATAACAGATTCTAGTTCATCTCTAAAATCAGAAAATTGACAAAAAATGGTCCCTAGCTGTAATTGGGGCGCTACCCCTTAAAAAAGTACACATAAAGAGGTCATATTAGTATCTCAAAACTATTGGCCCTATCTTGCACCCAGCGCAATTGACTTTGTCAGTGACGCATGTATCATTTTGTATTTTGCACCGGCGCACAGCGGGTTTTTCCCTCCACAGACGCACGTCGGCAAACTAGGGAATGAACTTGCGCTCCCTGGGCGGTTCAGCGCAAAAAAGGAGGCGTGCTCCGGCGCAAACCATCTCTTATGCTATTTTGCAGTTTCAAAAAACAATTGCGCTACTAACCAAAAAAAACTAGTCTAAAGTCAGTGGCGCGTTGCGCGTGGTTCATTATGCTATTTTAAGGGCGCATGCTTGACCATAATGTATAGCGTGCACAACGCGCATTGCTTATCTAATCTACACAGATGCAACAGTTATTTTTGCAAATCATAAATTGTTACAATAAAAAATATAAGATAAGGGAAATCATTAAATCATAAATTGTTACAATAAAAAATATTAATACATGAGATAAGGGAAATCATTGTGGTGAGCATTGTGGTGATAGTTTTTATTTATTTTGTGTGGCAGCGTTAAACAATTATCATGCAAATAACGATTAAAATATTTTCATAAGTTTGTTGTGTGGCTGTATTACGTTTATTTTATCTAAATAATAATTAAAATGTTTTCATAAGAAACCTTCATGTATGTGAACTTGATTTGTAAGTGTACAAAAGGTTGGACCTTGCTTGCGTTTCTTGTGTCCGATTTCAAAGCCCCCAAACCCTTTCAGCAGTGAGGGTGGACGCAGCGATGTCCTCCTGTGTGCCCGGCGTGCCCGATTTATGCTGGCAAGCTTGGGATCCCCTCGTCTCCTGACATCATTGTAGTGCTTGGCGCAGCTGATGAGACAATTGCGGCTGTTTCCTCTCACGCCTGTTTAACCGGCGCTGATTTGGGCGGGTTTCACCCATCCCTATACAAAACAACTTCTCTGTCATTGACTGCTCTTACAAGAACGTCGGTCTCCTTGGCTGTGAACCGCTCCTGGCGTGCGCCTGTCAAATCCGTCATAATAATAGCAACCCGCCATGGAACTTGCGCCCTTGCATTTAAAGGGAATGTTGTATAGCGTTCTGATTGGTTTATTTGACGTTACGCCCAAACCACACCTATGAATAATGAACCTACTTCAGACCAACCCCTTATTGATTTGCGCCCGGCGCAAGACTTATTTCTCCCGCCGGGAAAATAGCAACAGCGCCCAAGATCCGCCCACAAAGTCACTTGCGCTTTGCGCTTCGGACTTGCGTTTCAGATCGTTAAGATAGGGCCCTATATATTGGTACCAAATGTATAAATATCTGTACCTTTTTAAAGGTTATTGCCCCAGTGACAGCTCGGGACCATTTTTTCAGAATGCAATTTACAGAAAAACCTCAGTCTATGATAAAACATCTGAATTTCTCTCTCTTATTGCAGGGTTTGCGGCACATTTAGGAGCTCAATACTGTAAGGGTTGTGTGTGATCATATGTGACCTTCTATGTGAAACCACATGGCTTTAAAATTATGAGATCACAGCAGGTGTTTCTGTCCGTATGTGATGTGAAGAAGTGCTGAGAGAGAGAGAGAGACTAATTACATCACAACATTAGATCATAATGATACAGGGCCACATATATCTTTACATAAGCAAATAACAGCCTTATTTAGCCCATTAGATATCCATCATAACATCAACTACAGTCTGATCCACATTTTAATCATTTGCTGTATCAAACGGTTTCGACAACAGAAATGTAATAGATGCACTGCAAAAAATGATTTTCTTACACTGCAAAAAATTATTTTCTTGAATTCTTAGTATTTTTGTCTTGTTTTCAGTAAAAATATATAAAATTCTTTAATTAAGATGCTTTTTCTTGATGAGCAAAACGACCCAAGAAAAAAAGTCAAGTTTTTAGACCAAAAATAGCAAATTTAAGTGACTTTTGCATAAAACAAGCAAAAAAATCTGCCAATGGGGTAAGCAAAAAATCTTGAAATTTTTTCTTAAAGGTGCAGTGTGTAAATTTTAGCAGCATCTAGTGGTGAGGTTGCGAATTGCAACCAATGGCTCAGTCCACTGCTCACCCCTCGCTTTTAAAACACATAGAGAAGCTACTGTAGCCGCCACCGGAAAAACATGTCATCGTTGGAGACAACTTAGTAAAAAAATGTTGTCCGTTAAGGGCTTCTGTAGAAACATGGCTTCCATGTAAGGGGACCCTCGGTGTATGTAGATAAAAACGTCTCATTCTAAGGTCATAAACACATAACGGTTCATTATAAAAAGGTCTTTATACACCCCTGAAAATATTGTTTTGAATATTATTTTGCATTTCTGTCAAGAGATCCTTTTAAAAATTACACACTGCACCTTTAAACACTAAATTCAAGAAAAATTTGCTTAAATTTCCCCATTGGCAGATTTTTTTGCTTGTTTTATGCACAAAATCACTTAAATTTCATATTTTGGTCTAAAAACTAGACATATTTTCTTGGGTCGTGTGCACTGCAAAAAATTACATTCTTGCTTAGAATTTTTGTCTTGTTTTCAGTTCAAATTTCTAAATATTCTTAAATTAAGATGCATTTTCTTGTTAAGCAAAATGACCCAAGAAAATAAGTAAAAAAAACATACAATTTAAATAAATTTGTGCTTCAAACGAGCAAAAAATATCTTTAATTAAAAAAGCTTGAATTTCTTAAAAGTAAACTTATTTCAAGATTTTTTCTTACCCCATTGGCAGATTGTTTTGCTTAAAGTGACACCATGTAATTTTTCAACCTTCATAATAAATTTTCAAGACCCTTTTGATAGTACATCGACTTTAAATAGGTTGAATGACATGTCTACCATAGCCTGCCGGGTCTGTATCACTTTTACTCGTATTTTAAAACTTAAGGTTTCTGGTAGTAACCAGAGCACAAAAAAACCTACAAAATTCGACTGCTTTACGGCATACGTCACTTCCTCCACACAATTTGTTTTTAACGTGAATTTTGCTGGAGGCTACTTAAGGAGTGTAGAGAGCAGTTGCTATTATGTGACTCTGTGGCACAGTCTTTAGTGTCACGGACCTATGACACGGGCGACCCGGGTTCGATTCCCCTTTAAGGCAATTTTTTATATAAACTGTTGATTCATACATAAATGCGATGTTCTTTATAAATTACGGCGATTATATTGCATATAGTTCCCTGTATTCAGATGCTGTGTTCACGTATTTACCTTTCTTTTTACTGTGTCTATGATATTTACATACAATCCATGTTGCTATGGCACTCAAACTTGCTCACAGTGTAAAACCAAACCCTATTCATTCACCAATCAGATCCGAGCGTTTCTCTCTTCTCTCTTCCTCATTTGCTGCGTTCCGCTGTCACTCGCGTGACGTATTACAAAGCGGCAGACCTAAACGTATCGGTTTACTTGGATTTGGAGCGATTTTCACACAAAAAAGAGGAATAACGAGCGCCATTGCGGAAAATCCTGGTGGCGAGGGAGAGAGAGAGGATGCAACAATATTTGTTTGGAAAAAGGAAAGGAAATACGTCTGGTCGTTTCTGAATTGGAAGGCTGCAGCCTCCGGAGGTCAAATATGCAGGCTGCACACGTCATCAAGCCTGGGTTATTAAGGTAAACTGAGCATTACATTCGCAAGTCATAAGCACACTGCAACAATTTACGATTAACTAAGTATAATAGTCAACTTTGTAATTGTTAATATTGTGAAATAAGACAGTCTTGATGACGTATTAGAAATACGACATCCGGAGGCTGCAACCTTCAGATTGAGAAAAGGCTTCTGCCACGACGAGTTCCTCATCAGAAAGTTGTAACATGACTGCGTTTCTCCCTGTTGTCTCAAAATGTTGATCGTTTAGCATTTTAAATGTTTAGTTTTTAGTTTAGTTTTAAGGTTGGCCAGTTCCTTTCCTTTGCGACAGTGCTGCGGCACTTGTGGGCTCTAGGGGCGCTAGAAGTGAAAAATACGTGTCTAGCACCCCCTAGTGGCCAAAAAGTTTCATGGTGTCCCTTTAAGCATTAAGTCACTTATGTGATTTTTTTGTCTAAAAACTAGACTCAAAATAAATCTTGATTTAATTCTTACATATTTGTGCTGAAAACAAGACAAAAAAACTAAGTAGGAAAGTGATTTTTCGCCATGTGCAAAAATAAGTATGAGGGTGAAAGTGTTGCCCTACCTCAACAGTGTGTGTCTGTGTGCTGATGATGAAGATTTGCCCTCCTGATGAAGCCCAAACGTGCTCACCCACCACCAGCAGGGCTTTCACCGGCAACACCCCGAGCTTCAGTACACGGGACCCTGCCTCGATCCAGGAGCCGTCTGTGAGAGAAACAAGAAGACCATCACATTTTAGCATGCACTATAAAAGTTTGATTATAGCACAGAGGTCTCCGCACTCCAGACATATAAGAACTGTTCGACCCAGGTTACATCCCAATCCCACACCCCTTTCTCATCCAATATTCTTCTGACAACTTCACTTTGTTATATAATAAAGGGGAAAAAAAATTATATAAAAAATCATACCAGTCAAGTTTAATCTTACTATTAGGCTTGGATAATGCATTTGTAAAAAAATTTTTTGCAGTAAATGTTCCCTATTCACCCACTATTGGCAGGTATAACAAAAAATAAATTTTGGCCTGACTACACCCTTATTTAGAGCACCATGTGTGCAGGTTTCCTGCAGAAATATCTTAACCTCACAGCTTTCACAGTGCAGAATAGAGGAGTATTGAGTGTTTGTTTAGGTACGGATACAAAGGAACTATTCAGGAGATTTTGAGGTGGGAAAACCACCTCACATTGAAGCATATGTGAATGAATAACGGACAAAGTGTACCTAATATAAAAGAGAAAATGAAAGAGTTTGCTCCTGTGTCTGTTTCTGAGACATTACTGAGCTGATCTTTATTCAGGACTTGTTTCTCTTAAGAGGTTCTGATTACGTAACACAAGTACCTACACAGTATTCCCAAATTCCCCCGGTCTCTCTTTGTATGCCTCGCTCTGATTCAGAGATACTTGTGATGAGAATGTTTGGATACAGAAAAGCATTGGGTTTTACTGACTGAACATCAATCTTTTTATTCCCTTTGTATATATTGCTCATTCAACTGTAATGTCAATTTTGGATTTGCTCAATATTAAAGGCACAATATGTAGGATTTTCACAGCTGGAGGTCGCCATTTCACAATATCACAATAACAAAGGTGAAGCTTAAAGTGCACCTATTTCATTGCTAAAAACAACGTTATTTTGTGTATTTGGTATAATACAATGTGTTTGCGTGGTTTATGGTTAAAAAACATTATTTTCCACATACCGTAGATTTTTGTAGCTCCGGATATCACTCTCTTCCTAAAACACACAGATTTCAAAAGCTCTGTGTCCCTGATTGGCCATCTAATCTGCACGTTCTGATTGGCCTGAATACCTCTGACATCAGATGGAAATGTGACGCTCCTTACCATGTTTAAAAGATTCGGTTGCTAACAGGAGTTAACTTACAGGCTGTGAGTCTGAAGCGGGAGAAATTATCATAATGTCGGTCTTGTCTACATCACCAATCCCAGGAAGTAAACTGTTGCCTACAATCCGAGTGTTTGTTGTAGTCCAAGAAAAGAGATTTACGCTGAAGACGATCACTCGCATCATTGTTTACTTTGGGATTTGTACCTTTTGCTTATCGTTAACATGAACTAATACACACTTACACACCAAAGGAAATGTAAAAACTTTAATGACGTTATGAAGGAGACGTTATGTTTTCACCATACGGAATTCACTAATCATGTCCATGGATGAGGTAATCAATTAATGTTGTATTTCTTGTACATTTTATCACATCATTTTATGCCATCGTAATGAATTAGCTTTAAGGCACAACAGCTGCATGTTAGTTGATGTATAACCGCCACATGGTCCACCAGTACACAGGTATTTTCAAAACCGTAACTTTTTCTATGCGGTTTGGCCATTCGTCGATACGCAAATCACGTGACTGAAACCAAACTTTTATAGGTTACAGCGTTGTCGTGTAGCCGATGAAACTCGAGTTTTGGGCCTGTGACGCGCTGAGGGGAAACTCTGCATTCAAAAATTATTTTCAAGAAAAAAATTATTGTTTTCAGTAAAAATATCTAAAAATTCTTAAATGAAGATGCTTTTTCTTGATGAGCAAAACGATCCAAGAAATAAGTCTAGTTTTTAGACCAAAAATATCAAATTTAAGTGATTTTGTGCATAAAACAAGCAAAAAAAATCTGCCAATGGGGTAAGCAAATTTTTCTTGAATTTAGTGTTTAAGAAAAAATGTTTAAAATTTTTTTGCTTATCCCATTGGCAGATTTTTTTGCTTGTTTTAAGCACTAATTTACTTAAAGTTTATATCGTTTTGTCTAAAAACTACACTTATATTCCTAGGTCATTTTGCTCATCAAGAAAATACATCTTAATTTAAGATTTTTTTTAGATATTTTTACTGAAAACAAGACAAAAATACTAAGAAAGTCCTTTTTTTGCAGTGTACAACCGGAAACTGAAGATAGCGCGGATATTAAGTCACTAAAAGGGAAACAATTACAAGAGAGACAAGAGACAAGCCATTATTTAAAATACACATTTCTCTGGATCTACAAATCCTTGGGAACTTTTGGGATAATGCAAGTACACAACTCCATGAAATTTATCACACTGTGCAAGTGGTTTTTGGATATTTTATAACAAAAATCTTACATATTGTGGCTTTAACAAAAAAACACTAGAGTGAATTTAAAGCTATGAGTCATTTCTGTAACACTAAATCTCTCATACTTTCCCCTTCTGTCATTGGTTGGACAAACAGACAAGAGATAACATGTCACATACCTGCAATATTGCATGAAATAGACATTATTGCTATATCAGGCTCGTGAACAATCAGCTTATTTAAAGGAACAGTATGTAGGATTGTGGCCAAAACTGGTAATGCAATCACAAAACTTGTGGCTAAAACACAACATGACAACATAAACATCAGTTGAGGGCTGCAACTCCACTTTTTAAATGACAATATCCTGGCCAGACCACTGTTGTCAGTGATATAAGTATTTGAAATGAAAATGATTTCTTGATGTCTAGTGACACATCAGGGCCATTTTATGATTAATTGATATAAATTTCTTACATACTGTTCCTTTAACAATAAGCTTTATTTATCTATATTTATTAAAGGTGACATAGAATGGTTAAACGGAGTATTTATACTTGTTCTGTGATGTGACATGTAGACAAAAAAGTTTTAGTTTGGGTCTGTAATGCCTTAGAAGCTTCCTAAAAACCTCTCTCAGATAGCTCTATTAGAGTGGGGGATGTTAAACAAGTGGTTTTGCACCTATTTGGCTCCCCCTACTGGCTTAACTTGCAATCTCATTACTGATTGGCTGACTTTGCTGCCACTCAAAAAATGTATCCAATTATTTTAAAGTGGATGGGCAGTTAGATGCCTGTGATGTCATAAGCATCAGTTTTTCAGATTGGGCTGTTTTCTGGCTGACATTTCTAAAAGAGGAATTTCTATGAGACTGAGATGTTTAGCATGTCTAGTACTTTTTGTATGTTTGTGAATGTGGGTAGACTACCATTATTCAACAAAGACAAGGTAAAAATGGTTTTTCATTCTCTGTCCCCTTTAAAATCAAAGCTTTATGTGGCAGAAAACCGAGGGCGAGAGTGAAATGGAGTATGAGAAAAACATCTGTGGCAAGAATTATTGAAAGCAGAGGAAAAATATTTCTAATGTCTCACTTTCCTTCCAAAGGACTGGACGAAAAGCTTTCAAAATACTGAGGAAAATCAATGTGTCCTGCAGATCGGGAATGTTTCTGGGAAATTTACACTCGGATATCAGACTCAAGTGACTCGTGATGTGGATAAAATGTAATGTGAGGTATGTGCTGATGACCTCGTTCATAGTCTGGAGGAGGAGGTGAAAGAAGGAAGATAAGAAGTGTAAGGAAGAGAAGAGCTCTCTCATATCAACAGATAAACTCATCATCCAAATTAATTCCTTTATGTAATGCCAAAAACAATCCCACACATTAAATCATGTGATGTAATATGATACAGAATTACAGTAACAATATGAACCAGATCTTTGCTTGAAGAAACATCTCACCATCAGCCCTCGAGTAGACGACCAGGGAACCGCTGACCAATCCTGCGTACAGACAGCCGCTCCTGTATACCAGACACGTGACGCTAGACTTATCCGGGGAGAAGAAATGCTGCAGACGGACCTTCTTCGAGCGCTGGCTGCTTTTATATACAGATATACTGAAGAAGAAAACATACATGATTAACTTTAATAGAGTAACAGTGAATATTAAATTGGAGATCAGACATGCAGGCCAGATTAAGTAGGATCTCAGCTGGGTGATGTACAAACCTGCCTTCCTCCATTCCTAAACACACAGTCGGCATGTCATTGGTTTTCCGATCTTCAGGGTTTCCCTCTCCGTTGTCCAGAGGCACGTATGTCATGCAGAGTATACGTGACTCGACGTTAAAGCACTCTGTCACTTTGGGATTCGAGTTCTGCAATGCCACAATAGACACCTGGCCCATGTGATTGGTGCAGCTGGCCACCTGATAACAAAGAGATGAGTGTTAATGTCGAAATAAAAACATAATTCTAGACAGAGCTCGTGTAGTTAATAACGTCTGTTTCTAAAACACAAAGATGTGTCAGGAGGTAATGCACAGGTGATTCATGGGATGCTGGCTGTGCTGTTAAAGGGGTGCAGCCCATCACGGCAGGCTCTTACATGTCTCTGAGAGCGTAGGGTTTTATGACTTTCTGTTCAGTGAATAAAGCATAAAAGCTTTTTACGCAACCTCAAGCTCACAATGAAACACAGAACAAAGGCTGTAGTGTTAAACGATGCTTTTAGGCTTCAAAAAGAGGAGCAATAAAATACTGCTTTAGGTCAAGCATGATTTGGCAACATCATCAAACTCTTTCTTCTAAAGAGAAATTATAGTTCACCTAAACAGAAAAAAATATGTCAGTATTTACCTGCACGACTTTCTTTCAGGGTTGCACAGTATTAAAGAAAAATGCGATTGAAAGTGAAAACAACTCTTTTCAACTCATCAGTCTCTCTGCTATCTGAAATAACCTTAAACTTTGACTAATAGGTAACCTTTTTTAGTATTAAAATGACTCAGTTACTGCATGGTTCCCATTTCAAGTAAAATCTCAAATTCCATGACTTGTCCCTGACTAAAAAGCTGAATTTCCATGACCTCTGTCTGGAATGCCGTGGATAATGTACTGTACAACGTGAGTTTATAAAAATGTAGCTAAAATGCTTGAAATGAATAAATAGTGCTTATAAACAGCTGTTTAAAATGTACACGGCAAAAAATGATTTTCAAGAAAAAAATTCTTAGTATTACTAATACTTAAATACTTAATTTAAATACTTAAATTAAGATGCTTTTTCTTGATGAGCAAAACGACCCAAGAAAATAAGTCTAGTTTTAAGACCAAAAATATCAAATTTAAGTGACTTTGTGCGTAAAACAAGCAAAAAAATCTGCCAATGGGGTAAGCAAATTTTTCTTGAATTTAGTGTTTAAGAAAAATTTTCAAGATTTTTTGCTTGTTTTATGCACAAAATCACTTAAATTTGATATTTTGTGTCTAAAAACTAGACTTATTTTCTTGGGTCATTTTGAAAAAGAAGAAGCATCTTAATTTAAGAATTGTTTGATATTTTTACTGAAAACAAGACAAAAATACCAATAATGTTTTTTCTTGAAAATCATTTTTTGCAGTGTAGTCAGCAGAGGCTTTACGACACAAGTTAACAGGCAGATTACATTTGATAAATGGAAACTAAACTTCCCTGATATTCCATGACTTGGGTAAAATAATATAACATTTCTCTGACTTTCAATGTCTGGAATAGACCTTTTAAAATTCCATGATATTCCAGAAATTTTATGACCCGTGGGAACCCTGATATTAGGGACGGGTCAGTGCCATTGTTGCCTCATAGCAAGTATGTCCCTGGTTCGAGTCAGGGGCCGTTTTTACTCCGGTTTTTCTCCCACAGTCCAAAAACATGCATGTTAGGTGAATTGAAGATGCCAAATTGTCCTTTCCCAACAACAACATCAAGCTTGTCATGCAAACACATTGACCCCAGCGGATATGAAAAACTTTATTTTACTTTATTTTCCTCTAAGTAAAATCAGGTTTATTCGTGTAAATCAGGTTTAAATGTCAGGAGATCCTGTCAGGATAAAAAAGTAATACTTGTTACTTTTGTCCCGCTGCTAATACGGTTGCAATATGAAAATGTATATTATTATAAATTTCATTTAATTTTAATTTATAGTGATTTAAATGAGCTGATCTCTGCACTAAATGGTGCAGATTAAGGGGCGGTAATATCCCCTTCTGACATCACAAGGGGAGCCAAATTTCTATAACCTATTTTTTTCACATTCTTGCAGAGAATGGTTTACCAAAACTAAGTTACTGGGTTGATCTTTATCACATTTTCATCGTTGATAGAAGCACTGGGGACCCAAAAAGAGCACTTAAACATGGAAAAAGTCAATTTTTTGTGATATGTCCCGTTTTATGTTTATGTATAGACTGTATGTGAGACTCACCCAAACACAGCCGTGACCCATAACAGGCAGATCTGCAGTGCTGTCATTGTTCACATGTGGCTCAGGGTTGTGAACTGCACATTCCACCTACAGTAACACATAAACACACATACACACGGCTATCATTAGACGGCTTTGTGCTAATATAATACAATATGATAATGAACTTCAGGGTACGATTTAAGCATTCACCTTGAACTCCTGTAGTTTGGACATGACCACAGCCATCTGCTTGAGCAAGAGAGGATGGTTTTGCTTCCTCATCTGATTACCATCATCTTCAGCACAAAACCAGCCCTGAATATTGTCTTCCTCTGCCCAAACAAATTAAATCCGACAAATCAATGACATTTCCAAATGGGTGCTTTGTTGCTGCCAGTATTATAAACCTTTTCTCGGCACAGATCCTCAAATCCTGCCGAGGCTTAATAATGATTCATGCCTTGTGCAATTTAATTTCCGGTAGGCATACACCACGTTAAGGTTTTATGCAGTTTCAAACAAGAGAGAATGATAAATACAGTACATGATATGGTGACATGAAAACAGGAAGTGACACGTACGGAGAGCCAGTTTGGCCATCTGCAGATTACTGATCCATGCTTGCTTGATGGATGGACTGAAAGTGTTGAAAACCGCAGTGAAGAACGTGGGTCTACCATACCTGAAAAATATATGAAAATAAAAAACTAATTTGATTGAAATAGCATGGAAAGCAAAAAAAGCACAGTTTCAGCTAGGCTGGAAACTTATCAAAACAGCTGGAGAAACACCCGGTGTCCCTTCCTGTTTATCAATGACATTACAGGATATGATGTAATACTTGGACAGAGTCAATGCTATCAGTATAACCCTGAACTTTAGCAGCGGCACTTTAATACAGGTCCTTAATTGTGTAGGGATAGCAGATACTAACTAGAATTAAAAATAGCCAGGACATGGAGCCTAGCCTATTCCTATTACTAACTAAAAATGTCAACGTCACACATTTTCCAGCATTAACAGTGTGTGTGTGTGTGTGTGTGTGTGTGTGTGTGTGTGTGTGTGTGTGTGTGTGTGTGTGTGTGTGTGTGTGTGTGTGTGTGTGTGTGTGTGATTTATATTATCAGAGGAATTACTTGGACAGCTGGTAGTATAAAGAGATGCTCTTATAATTCAGAAACTAAAATCCAAGCATGCAAGCGAATAATCACTGTGTGTATGTTTGTGACAGCTGCACATTTCAAACCTCATGATGCTAAACAGGGTGTGTAATAACAGCACATAACTATCTATGGGATCTGATTAGGGACGGAGTCATTTAAATAAACAGTTTAGGAAGCAGAAGACCCAAAGAAACCAAATAATGATCTGCCTGCCTTTTATTTAACAAGAAAAACAGCCAACGTCTAATTAAAGCATTATGGGAAAGTTTCACAAACAGGGTTCAGATTAATCCAGGACTAGGCTTTAATTATATCAGGACAAAAAACAATAATGTTCTGCATCCTGATACAAACCAATGTCAATGATATATGTTAGTGCAAGTTGTATTTAAATTAAGGTAGCTCAAACATGCATTTTAGTCTGGGACTTGGATAACCCCTGTCCGGGAAACTGACCCTAAATGTTGTTCAAGAAATACAACATAGAACAATACTTACATTTTATTTATAACAACAGTCATTAAAAATGACATAGACTTTCGCTGGGTTCGAAACCACCACCTTCCATACTATATAGTAGGCGAAAATCAGTAGGTGAGGTGAGTAGTATGTCCGAATTCATAAGCCTCTTTCACACAGTAATTCTGGTAAATTACCATGAATTTACCAGAATGGATTTACCAGTAAATACAAAAATGTGCTGTTCACACATGCAGTGACGTTCCGTCTTTTTACCAGTAAGACATCATTCACACATCAGTATCAAAATACCGGTAAACTCGGAGAGAAAGCGGAAGTTACCTGTGGCGCGCGGCCGGCGAGCTCCGTCTGTGTCGTATTTGTAAACGGCGGGTTATGACTTAATATCCACGGTCCGTATTTTGTTGTTTTCACATCTGTGGCAAGCGGTCGCGAAGTTGCTCGTGACCAAACAACATAGCGTTAATCAGGCGGCGTCAAACGGATGCGCGTTTGCACGTAGGCTTCACAGATGGTGTGCTAAGGACGTCTGCAATTTGGCAATTAGATGGTAAGCTGTTTTAAACAACTTTGGTGAAGAAATGTGGATGTTTACTTCAGGTGTGCTCGACTTTTAAGCAACATGTGTGTGGAAACGTCCGTAAACAGTCTGGGGGAAACCGCGTCACCTGTATAAAAAACTGTCTGATTGGCCCGCCCGATCTGTCAGCGCGGTCTGACGTCATCTAAATGCCGGTAATGCTATATTTTTCGTTCACACACAGCGCTTACCGGCAAATTACCGTTAATCTTACAACCTGTCTTACTGGTAAATTGGGAGCACTGATTTACCGGAAAGGTTCTGTTCACACATGACATGTTAACTGCAATTTACCAGTAAATTACCAGTAAAGACTGTATGTGTGAAAGGGACTATAGTATTCGAAAAAACAGTAGGCGAAAAGTACCCATACTACTTTCTGCAAGATTTGAAAGTGTTCATTCACTGGACTAAAAATGTCCAAAAGCGGTAACGCGGCTCTATTCAAATGAAAACACACATTGCACTTTACACACTGCACTTGTTGGGTTATACGCACAACCGGCGCAACTTCATAGAATGTCTCTGAAAAGGTTCACGCCCACTTTTGGGGAAAAACAAACTAGACCTTCCATTGACTTCCATTCAAAATAGCGGAACAAATCAACATTCGTACACAACCGGCAGGCGTAAATAACTTATAAAATTACTCAGATTAAACATGTTGAGTAATTATCTGTCCACCATGGCTGCCATAGAGCGCGAAAGATCCATTAACACATTTAATTTGATCAATATAAAAACATGTCCCTTTCATTCTCCCAGTGTCAAATTTGTGTAACAACGCTCCCTATTGGCCAGAGGTGTCTTACAGGGAAGACAGTGAATGATTTTACTTCATATTCGAAAGTTACTTACTTAACGTATTTATATATTATATCTTTATATTTAGAGTACTGAGTGCACTTTTCCGTCCAGCCATACAACTAGCCTTAGTGATATTTCCAGCAATCACTGGACAGCGTTGTTACACAAATTTGATGCTGTGAGAATGAAAGGGACATGTTTTTATATTGACCAAATTTAAATGTGTTAATGTATCTTTCGCACTCTATGGCGGGCATCGTGGACAGATAATTACTCAACATGTTTAATCTGAGTGATTTCATAAGTTATTTACGCCTGCCGGCTGTGTACGCACGTTGCTTTGATCCGCTATTTTGTATGGAAGTCTATGAGAAGTCTGGTTTGTTTTCCCCCAAAAAGGGGCGGTGATGAAATTTACAGTCAAGTTCCCGGATGTGCCGGTAGTCCGTATTAAATAAACCTATGCTGGGTTGTTCTTAATTCAACAATGAGTTGAAACAACCCAGCAAAGGTTTATTTATAACCCAACATGTGTTCCGTCTAATATTTACCCAGTAATTGATTAAAAATAACCCAGGAACAACAAAACCAGAGTTATCAACAAGTTATTTCATATAATTCAGTACGTACTGTCACAGTATGCGGTTTCAGACACAGGGTTTGCCTTTTATTATTAACTAAAAAGTTCATACGGACTACCGGCACATCCGGGAACTTGACTGTAAATTTCGTCACCGCCCCTTTTCGGGGGATAAAAAAGCAGCACTTCCATTGGCTTCCATTCAAAATAGCGGAACAAAGCAACATTTCCACACAGCCGGCAGGCGCAAATAACCCACGAAATCACTCAGATCAAACATGTCGAGCACCTATCCGTCCACCCCGCCTGCCACAGAGCGCGAAAGGTACACCAACACATCCAATCTGGTCAATATAAAAACATGTCCCTTTCATTCTCACAGCGTCAAATTTTGTGTAACAACGCTATCCAGTGTTAGCTGGAAATATCGCTAAGCCAGTTAGTTGTATGGCTGGACGGAAAAGTGCACTCATTACTCTAAATATAAAGACATAATAAATAAATACGAAGTAACTTTCAAATACGAAATAAAATCATTCACTTGCTTCCCTGTTGACTCGATGAGGTACGAGTAAATGTCCGGGTAAGACACCTCTGGCCAATAGGGAGCGTTGTTACACAAATTTGACGCTGGGAGAATGAAAGAGACATGTTTCTACACTGACCAAATCAAATATGTCAATGCATCCTTCACGCTCTATCGCCGGCAGGGTGGACAGATAATTACTCAACATGTTTAATCTGAGTGATTTCATAAGTTATTTACGCCTGCCGGCTGTGTACGAAGGTTGCTTTGTTCCGCTATTTTGAATGGAAGCCAATGGAACGTCTAGTGCGATTTCCCCCAAAAGTGGGCGTGAACCTGTTCAGAAACATTCTATGACGTTGCGCCGGTTGTGCGTATTACATAAAGAATGAGTGATGTCAAACATACTTGTCCTGTTTCCCCGGTAACTGCAGCTGTATCCTACATCTGTCAGCGGCCCGAATCTCCTCCTCTTTCTTTAAAATGAGGCGCTGAAGGCCTGAAACCCAATCCTGAGCTACTGCACCATTAACATTCTGATAGAGAGAGAGAGAGAGAAAGAGAGATTGCACGGTAAGAACGGCGTGATCTGGTTTCAATATCAGTTTGTCCGTCTATAAAGTGTTCACTAGCAGAGAAAGATGAGCTCCTCACCTGATAATTGCCTTTCAGGCTGCTGATCATGGTAGATATTTGGTTCACCAAACCCAGGTCATGGATCAGGTTCTGCAGGTCCTGGTACAGCTGTCCTGGACCCATATATAACTTATCTGAAAAACAACACACACTACAGCTTAAAAAATGTGAATTGTGTGTTTTATACAAAGTGACTTACAGGGAATTAAAGTTATACATTTTTCTATTACTAAGCATGTTCATTGGGTTTCGACCCCATGATCTCTGAGCTGAGCTACAGGAACACAAACTATGCATCC
The DNA here is from genome assembly GCF_027580225.2 of Misgurnus anguillicaudatus. Taxonomy (NCBI): domain Eukaryota; kingdom Metazoa; phylum Chordata; class Actinopteri; order Cypriniformes; family Cobitidae; genus Misgurnus; species Misgurnus anguillicaudatus. The sequence goes on from NC_073343.2 coordinate 32,758,661, forward strand.
GAAATCGTCTACTTCCATACTATATGCTGTAGTAGGTAAAAATCAGCATGCAAAGCCAGTAACATACAGTATGTCTGAATTCATAGTATTCGAAAAACAGTAGTCGAAAAAAACAGATGGCCTTATACTCCTAGCTAGATGTATAAGTGTGCATTTAGTATCTATCCCGTGAGCTGGGGAGCCGCCAAAAAAGTGAATACAATAAAAATACTAAAAAGCTATGAACGGGGCAGCTCTTTAAGTGATTTAGGTACAACCTTGTGATTTAATCGTACAACACAACTAAAATATGGTCGCAATTGTTGTGATTACGTCATACATCAAGGACATACATGACAATGAAAACATGGTGGATGCAGTATGTCCAAAATGTATTCGTACTGCACTAGGGCTGTCACGGTTATGGCGGTTAATTGGCTAATAAATTGTGCCGATTATGACGATTAATTGCCTGCTTTAGTGCTTTGATGATTAATTGTCTGTTTTGTTGCTTTGACATTTAATTCTCATACTTTTTTGTTTGTTTATGAAATAATTTTCACACATTGTTGTGATTATTTAAAATAAATATTTTGCAACGTTTACCTGGCAGTAAATATTAATATACATAACACATATTTTAAAGTAATCTGATAATGTCTCATTTATACAGGCACTGCAGCTCCCCCTTGTGTTTTTTAGAGAGATGTGCAATCATTGTGGTGATCTGAAATCATCGCGATGAGGTCAAACAATCGTGATGAGGCGATTATTTAATCATTGTGACAGCCCTATACTGCACCCACGTGCACCATTTTTGACAAATCTAGTGTTTTATTTTTAGTATGTTTCTCTTTACAGCTGATACTGAATGATTACTTTGTTATATTTATAAACTAAATCATTAAACACAGATTCACATTTGATGCAAGAGCACTGTGTGGCACTACAGCGTCTCACCATCAAAAAATTTTGTGAAATCTGACATTTTGTTTTAATCCAACTAGAGAAAGATGCACTGATATATCGGCCAATAATCGGTATAGCTCTGTGTATAGAAAATGTAAATAAACATCACTAGTTAAATGTTCAATATTAATGCTCATTATTTGAATGAATAACAGAATTGAACAAATCTTCAGAATTTAGTTAATGCAAGTTAATATAACCACCAAAATATTGGTATCGACATCTGCAGATATCAGTCTGAATAACCGGCTATCGGTGAAAAATTTCATAACGCTGCATCTTTACTTTCAACCAGTGGTTGGGTAACAACAACCCAGAATACACGTAGGTTAATTTATAACCCAAAGTTTGGTTGTGTACATATTTCATCCAGCCATGGGTTAAACACCCCAGGATTGTTTAAAGTGTCCAAATATAGTCTCAGACAAAAGCTGCATTGTGCTGCACTACTCTTGCAAAATAAAGAGGTGTGGGCGTAGAGATAAAAATGTTGGGACGTGAGAAAGAGAGGGATAAAGACAGAGCTCAAGTAAAATGTCAGTGACACCCTTTTCCACACACACAGTTATCAAATAAAAATGCTTGAATGTGTGGAATCAAACATTGTGTTACCCCAGACATTTGGTTCCTTAAATAGAGACCATCTGAGTCCAATAGTTTCTGGCAGTATATCAGCATGCGAGAGGACAAACACAGAGCGTTTTCATAAAGTTCAGTTTGCTTTTGCACAGATACACTAAAGAAACATCTCAAACATAGAGGTCAGGATTCAGGGTGAGGCACTGACTCTCATATGTATGCGTCAATATAAGGGTGATTCTCACGAAACCATTGAAACACCACGGCACTAATGATTTTAGCTTTAAAATGTGTAATATAGTAACATTAAAAAGCTTCAGAATTAACACAATACTCTGTTCTACCTTGCACAATGTGTGATTTCAACATAAGAATTTATAATTGTAAATTTTATCTCATTTTCTGCTGAAATTCTCATTACCGCAATGTGTCCGGCTGTGTTTGAACATGCGTTATGTTGTAATTTAATCAAATTAACACAAAAATATTAAGAAAAAAAGATAAATGGATGTTTTGCTAGACTACTTTAGATGACAGAAAAAATATTTACTGAATATTCATGTATAATAATAATGAAGAAAAATTATGAAAATGATGTGTCCATGCCTGATGTTCTCATCCTCCGCAACACTTTTTGAGAACAGTTTAAGCACACATACAGAATTTTTAATTTTTAAAGTTTGATTTTGAGTGACCAAGCACATGGACCAGTTACTTCAAGATGGCTACCAGGTAAGATCATTTTTTTACAGTTAATTTGAAATATTGTCTTGTCAGAATGCTTACACGACATTTTGATTATCATTACCGCAACAGATGCTTATTAAATGTTAATTTAATTAATAGAAGCATAATACTTTGATTTTAAATGCACGTGCAGAATCTCTAAATTATGTTCTTTCAGGTTTGTCATGTCATTTTGAAAATATGTCAGTGTTGATGTTTTCTGACTGTTGCGGTAATGAGATTTTTTAGGACTAATTTTTTTAATTATGTTACAAAAAGTGTTAAATGATAAGTAAAAGTTTTTAAATTAATGTTCCCATTTACTCCAGACTTTGTTTTTCAATGGCTGGTGGGAAAAAAAGTAAATTTAAGCAATTTTTACATTTTCATGCTTGACATTTTTAAAACCAAGTTTTCGTGAGAATCCCCCATAAGCTGTGACTCACAGATTTGTGTGCTTAGTTAGCTTTCTTCATATACCGTCAGCTTCCTTAAGTATTCAACCTTCATCCCTTGCTTATTTAACCACATTTCAATGCATAAACTTAATCCACAAACTACATCTTTTTTTAATAATTAAAAATTACGGTTCAGTCTGCCTTAGTGTTTCTCTTGTATTTTTGTATTCCGCATTAGCAAGTTGCTCTGGATAAATACACAAATGCAATCTCTAATTCCAAATTTTTTGTTACTTTTCACAATGTGTCCCTAACAGTGACATCACCTTCCAGTAATGTTGTTTTTTACGCCTAATTAGGTTTGGAAAATTAGAGCAAGAGAAAGAAAGAAAGAAAGAAAGAAAGAGAAATTCAAGAGCTGTGGTTTGCATCAGTAGTTCCTGCAAACAGACCTTGTTTTCAGTAGCCATAGTAATGACACAACTAGTCTTTAAAATCTCGCAGATAGGAGATTTTTTCTCCTAAAGACATTAGAGAGGAACAAGCAGTGATCCCAGCGCGTTTCGGCATTTGTGTCTTAACCTATAAAAGGTCAAACAAGCATCCGGTTGGTCCTGTAGGACTTTGCGATTAAAGTGTGGGTTTTACAAAAATGTCTTGTAAAATCCCATTGTAGTCTTTTTCTTTTGGCTCGCAGCTGTGCTGAATAAAGCACACACACACAACAGGAAAAACAGTCATTTCCCTTTTGTTAAATATCATGAGTCAGTGTGACCCAACTTCTCCAAACCACACAAAACAAGACGGCCTTAGTGAGGACATCCACAAGGCTTTTAAGCAATTATGCATCATGTCTCATTCATGGAAAACCTCAACATGCTTTCATTTAAACCATGATTTCCCAAACCAAACAAAAATCTCTAGCTTGCAAAATTAGCACAACAATGTAAATACAGCCTTTCTGACTCATTTTATTTTTTTTGTCTCTGATAGCTTATAACATTTTCCCATCAATAACTTTTAGGTTCAAAATTTCTGTAACGGTACATTCACATGGGGCGAAATCGTTAACGCTCGACGAAAGGCTTGTCTGAAGCGTGTCCAACAGCCAATCACAATGGCCGCAACGCATGCTCTGGTCTTGCATTAACGTAATTGGTTGGCTCGCACTAGGTTATTTGCATAAAGCGATCTGTTTGGCTGACGCAAGCATTGGCGCTTAAAAAGTTGAGAGCAACCCCTCCTTAGGAATGAAGCAAACATTTTCATAGATATTTAAAAAAGTGAGGAAACAAAGCGTGAAGGACTGTCATTATATGTATTGTATACGTGTGGCATATGTTGTTCTTGCATTTTTTTGTACATTTGGAAGAAATTTTAGTACGAAAGTTTTTGTTGAATTAGGGTTTGTTCGAGAAAACGTGCATATGCACATTTTACCCACAAATTTGTTCTTTACAAATGCTTAGTGAATGAGACCCACTGTGTCTAACGCCAGTTTCTTCACAGTCATATTTTCCATGGAATAATCTCTAACATCTTTATCTGAAAGTGTTGACATTTACAGTAAACTCTGACCACATGTTTTTCTGAATATCTACGGACTGCTTTACTTGTAAATGTCAATCTGTGCTCTTGTACATTTAAAAATAACGGCAGTGCATTGTTGTTTTGAGGATGGTGCATGATATATATCACTCCAAACACTTCCTTCTATTGCTATAATCCTATTTTTTATTTAGCTGTTATTTTTTATCCAAAATGACTAATGCACGATATACGGTGATATATTATGCAATTTCTTGTTCAAGGACACCATGGTAGTCTGGGGAGTTGAAGTTCACTGGACAATTCTTGAGTAAGCTGTACAAAACCTTAACCATCATTATCCCATATAAGATATTTTTATCATCAAATCAGAATTGGCGATACCTACTGAAATAATCCTTTATCAGATTTTAAGCTTCAATTAAATCCACCATTAAATTGTCTTTACACAGAGTCTATGTGTCTTAATTTGCACGAATGTTTCTGTGTTTGTAACTTATTAGGTTTCGCATTGATGACGACTTTTTCTCCCGAGTGTGTGGGTGGAAATCGTCCAGTGTCGCCCATCTCCTCGCTGGAGCCGAACTCCACAACTTCTACAAAACTCAACGGCACACTCCACTTGAGCAGAAACCTTTGTCCTGTGGGAAGACCTTCACTTGCGGCTCCTACATTCACACCCTCCTGTGAAGACCGCTGGAGAAAAGCAGTTTGATCAGTAACTATCTAAATGACACATTACGTTGTGTTACAGATGTGCGTGTGATGTATCTCACCGCTGGTTGGGGGTGGCACACATGAGCACATCATTCAGAAGAAAGACTCGCCGTTCTTTAGTCTTAATGATCTCCCCGCGATCATTATAAACAGTTTCCACCATGTCATCAGAACGAATCAGATATCGGCTACCACTGCTCAGCAACTTGTGAGAAAGAGAGTCGAGAAAGAGAGAGAGAAGGATGGAGAAAGACGCAGAAACAGCAATAAAACGATTGAGCTAAGGATGAAATATTTAAGAGTGCTACTTCATCAAAGTTACCATCCGCACAGTTGACACAGAGCTTAAACAGCAGTGGGCCGAAACAAATGTGTGTGCAAGGGCTGAATAAGATCGAATGTGCTGTATAGCTCAGTGGTAAGACATTGCATTAGCAGCGCAAAAGGTTAAGGGCTCTAACTCATGCGCTGTTATTCGCTTTGAATAAAAGCATCTGCCAAATGCACAAATGTAAATGCAAAAATAATCATACATGCCCGCATAAAATTGGCTAAAACGGGTGGATTGTGACATTCCCAAAATTCACAGATGTGTGCAATATTTGTATGTCTAAATTACTATTACACATACACAACAACGATATGGCATTTGACCCATCACGTCACCACCACAGTGCGACTTTTGTTGATGCTTTTCGTAGCTTAGTTGGAGCGAGCCTTGCAGGAGAGTAGCTATGGATGAAATAAAAGTAAAGTTGGGAAGTGGAGTATATACAATTGATGACAACGAGTCTTTAAAGGCAAACTCAGATGTGTGGAGAAAGTGTGGTGTAATACGAGGTTATATTTTTTCTTGTTTTTTTTTCATTAATCTATTAGTCTATTTGCGTATAGTTATCAGGTTCCATAACCTATTTAGGTGCCGATGGTAGGCTACTTGAATAGCGCAAAACAAAGCGCACTTAAGCCTGTTTCATTAGCCCATTCATGAAACTGTTGTGATGTTGAGAAAGGTGGCACTTTAATTTGAATGATTTTAGCATGTGTGATTTATCACGGGCACGGATTTAATTTTGATATTATCACGGGTGACGGGTTGGATCTGGTGCTGAACTTTGCGGATACGGACGGGTCTCCAAAAATGGACCCTTGCAGGAGAAAAGAAAAAAGAGCAAGGCAGTTACAGGGTGCCAAGATTAGCAAAATCGACACTGGAGCCCCAGATGGTGTTTACTTCTCAAAATAGTTCAGTTTACGGCCATAACTTAGTACTAAGTCAACATTTGACCTCCTTTTATCAACCTAAAAACTTAAGTGTGTGTAGAAATACTTCATGAGCATTGTGATCTAGTTAGGAGAAGTAAAATGTCCTCAAAAACTTGGTTGCGTTAATATTTATTATCATACTAGCCCTTACACATATGCCTTCCTGTTTTCACCAAGTAAGACTTTCCTGGGTCAAAATCCCTGGGACAACATAAGTTTACAGTTATTGTAAAAATGTAGGCTTAAAACCAGGGTTAGGTGTGTTTCCATTTTGTTTTTGTTATTCACAATTTCTGTCGGATTTAAGGGATACATTGTGTTTAAGATTTTTTATAGAAATGTTGCTCCTGGGTCAACAAACTGTGTTGCCACAGGGACCTATCTTATTTGGCAAAATCAGGTCAAGCACACAATTACAATATAGATAAACCTGTACACACACACAACACCATATACAGACCTAAAAATGACCCCTCAAAGTCAACAATTTACCGGTATACCTATAATGTGGTCCCCACAGCGTGATGAATACCAGGTACACACACACATACACGCACGCACGCAAAGTTTGCACCTCTTAACTTTACCTTGTTAAGGTAATGCTCATTTACAGCCTTAGCAATGTGTCTGATCTCACAGCGCTGATCAGCTTCTCTCTTCCTCTCGTTTAGTTTTTCAGCAAGCGTTTCCAGTTCAGTGAGGGCCATTTGAAGCGGAAGGCGGTCGGGATGTCCCACTGGTGTGTTTTTTAACATGTCCTGCAAAGAGATCCAGAAGACAATAAACACCGTTAACAAGATCGGCCTGTGCAAAGAACTTGCTGAACTGTTGAAAAACAAAATAAAAGATAAACTAAAACCTCTATGAAATCGATGTTCATGAACTTACAACCATCTCCACATAAAATTGACTCCAATGTGAATTTAATTCTAATGTGGATCAGAAAGAAAGTGGCGCCCCCTTCTGGGCAACGAGTCATTTTTTTTACCAAAATATCCTCAAAACACAATACCGGTCCAAAATCAAATGCCTGCATTTCAATTAAAATCATTAATAAAAATGTAAACGCAAAATTAAATCTGTGCCCTTACTAAATTAGAAGAAAGAGGAACCTAGGAGATATGTCATATGTCGTGATTTACTTTTTTTTTACATCATCCTACATAATGTAAAAAACATTCATCATTCTGTAAAAATAAAAACGTAATATCTTTAAAATTGACTGAGTAAAGTCATGTCAAAGATTAAAAACAGTGAGTGAAATCAGCCTTTAATGATGAAAAATTAACATTGTGTGGACATATAAGTACGTAAAATTGTGTGTGTGTGTGTGTGTGTGTGTGTGTGTTGGGGTCAGTGTGTATATGAGTATGTAAGGATGTATACGAGTGTATGTGTACAAAACTCACCTGCAGCAGCAATATGAACTGAGGAAATCTTTGAATAGGTTTCATCATCAGCCCGTAAAGCGTCAGTCTGTCTTTACTGGTCTCCTGACGTTGCTGTTAACACAATGCAAACATAGCTTGTCATTATAGACCAATGAACTCTCAACAATGTGACAAAAAAAATTCAATTACAGCGCTAACTACAAGGTTTTTCTCAATTTTCGAGTTTTGGTTCCTTGCCACTGTCACCCTGTTGGTTCATGTACGTGTACTGTACACCAAGCGACGTGTACACCAAAGCGTTTAAAGGGAACCTATTTCATTGCAAAAAAACAATGTTATTTTGTGTATTTGGTATAATAAAATGTGTTTGTGTGGTTTATACAAAACTCATCGTTCTAAAAAGCTCTGTGTCCCTGATTGGACAGCTAATCTATACGTTGTGATTGACCTGAATACCTCTGACATCAGCTGAAAATGTGACGCTCCTTACCATGTTTGAAATATTCGCTCACAATGCAATGCTAACAGGAGTTAACTTACAGGGCTGAGAGCCAAAGCGGGAGGAATTATGATAATGTCGGTCGTGTCCACATCAACAGGCTCAGGAAGTAAACTGTTGCCAACAATCTGTGTGTTTGTTGTAGTCCAAGAAAAGAGATTTACTTTGGAGACAATAACTTGCGTAATCGTTTACTTTGTGAAATGTACCTTTTGCTGTTAATATGTACAATCGTGAATCGAACAATAGGTGCTCTTTAATAAAGCTTTCATTATGATGGCCTGGCAACAATATTAACGATGTCACTATTTTACTAATTTCAATTAAAGATTTGCTCCAAGCATTAGCGAAATTTTCTAAATGTAGACAAAAAACTACTGCGAAATGACGGTGTTTCCATTAACCAATGTTATGTGACTAAAACATGATTTGTGGTCCTGCGATATGTCATCCCAAAAACCATGCCGTCGTGTGTGTTTGACTTCATATGGCGCCGCGCCAACCGATATGGGAATGACATAAAAATACAGCAAGAAGACTTGAAAGCATACAGAGCAGTCGACTGCCGAATTGTTTTGTGGTATTTTGATGTCATACGCTTGTCAGTTCTTGTGATGCCACAAAAGTGGAAAACACACCTCTTTTGTCTTGTCCACTGACCTCTGTAAATGCATAAAAAAAAAACAGTTTTGCGATAAATTCCTTTTTCACTCGAGTGTAAAAACTTTTTTGCGATATATTGGAGTTTATGCAAAATTGCCGTGTTTCCATTGGGCGCATTTTCAATTTGCGCAATTTGAAGCACAATTATTATTGCAAATTCCTTACAGGTATGTCATGTATTGTAACTTCTGCCCTTATATATACTTCTTTTTATTTCCATATAAGCTGGAAAGGCATGTCTTGTTTAATATGATGCTTGTTATTCATCATTTTAATTAACTAAATGTCTGACAGCCAAAGAGAAAGTATATACTATTTTATAGATTACAATCAATTTATTAAGACAATTAAACTATATCTTCTATTCTAAATACTGTATATTTAATAATTTTTGGATGTTTGACCTTAAGGAATTCGAGGAAACAGGGCTTGGCAGCACACGCCTTCCGCACCACTCCCATCGCCAGACTGAAGTTATTCACATATTCACTGTATGCGTCCAACACCATGGACTTAGAAAACTGCAGGAAAGAGAGACAAAGATGGAGGTGAGAGCAAAGTCATGACCTGAGATTGACAGTAAAACCATGTTGCTTTTTTGAGACAGTTGCAGATAGGTTTTTGCCACACACACACACCTCTCACAGCTGGTTATGGGTGGAGAGGGTTTATGCATGTAGAAACTTAGATGGAGGGTGTGGTGTGCGATTTGCGCCATGAATTTTTCTTTGCCAAACACGGCATAAGAAGCAGAAAGATACTGTTACTTTTCTAAATAAATCCATCCATTTTGTATCATAAAACCACCAATGCTGCAAAGACTTCTTACCGATGCTACAAAAACATCTCCGATCATCTCCAACTCGTCCCAGTCAGACACACGGCTCGCCAGCGCCATCTGGAACAGGGCGTGGCACTGCAGGATCTCACGGATTCGATAAAACATCACCTTACGCTTACGGTCGCTCACTAACCGTGGCTCAATCTCGGACAGCGGCTTTTCATATTGCTGTGATAAACAGATAATTCAATTAGATTTATCCAAATATGAATATTTTGGTAATTTACTCACCCTTGTGTCTAGTTTTCATATGCATATCATATCATAAGACACACATGGGAGATTTGATGTTACCGATGTGCCGCCATATTTGAGCTTACAGCAAAGATCTGTACATTGCCATTGATATGCGATGTATTGATCGCTAAATAACCTCAAAATATGTTGTATTCCGGTTTACAAGACATATTAACGCACTGGAGTCTGGATGGATGCATGTTGGAGATTCGCCATGATGAGCCCCATAAAAAATTATTGGTTTCTGTTTAACTAAAGAAACAAAAGCCTACATCTGGGATGACATGAGGATGAGTAAATTATGAGAAATGTCATATTTGGGTGAACTATTGCTTTAAAAAAAAGGTATAAGAGGCATTACTATATTGTAAATGTAATCGAGTGCTGCAGGGATGAGGTATTTTTGTAGGCAACCCGGAAGTTAGCGGGCCACTGGTTTGCCTCGCCAACCTATTTTTGCCAAAGACTTTTGGATTATCACAAAAAATAAAATAAGCTCTTTCGTGTTTAGCTAAAGTTTATGATACAAACGTTTGCCACGGAAACCACAATTCGCGCCATTCACGCGAACTAGACACGCAAATGAGGCAGAATCGTGTCTACCACGCTGCGCTAAATGCCTCATTCGCGGCGCGAGACCTCCACATTGACTTAACATTGAAATCACTCGTGCTTGACGCCTCATAAACTCAGTATTAGGCTACAAGCGACATCAATGTCAACCAAGCTCCAGACAGCTCTTTCAAACTTTATTAAACATGTTTAAAACAGGTTTCCTGATAAAGAAATACTCTGTGGATGAATCTTTCTCAGGATTTAAGCCCATGTTGTGTTGTTTTTGTGATCTTCATGCATGATGAAGTTAAAAGTCCCATGTAGCAACTTGTTAGCAACCACCCCTTTAAAGATTCAGTGAAGCTTTAAAAGTCACAGTGTTGGTGTGTTTTATGTTGTAGAATAAAACGTAAAAACATTTTGGGCTTGTGTTAACCCAAGATCTTTTTAAAAGAGTTTAACCAATTCAAAAAATCCATTGACTTCGGGGTGTTGGAACCGTAAGTGTTAAAATGCTAACTCGCTTCTAGGTTTTGCCTACAAAAATACTTAATTCCCTGCAGCACTCTACAACAATATCCGTCTAATAATGATTTTTTTAAAGGAAAATGCATTCATAAAACATAACTGTTACACTAAATACAGAAAAAAAATGGTAAAAACCTCTAAAATCCTCTTAAGAGCTTCCAGATAGTTCTTCTCACTCTCTAGAATCATCTCCAGAATGCATCTTCTCATTACCTGCTCATACACACAATTAAGCACATACTATGGGAATATTTGAATCTATGAAAGCTGCATGTGTTTATTTATGACACTACCTGGTGCTGAGAGAGTCCATCGGGTGCGGGCCCCAAAACTGGGTCCACATTAAAACACTCCACCTCAATGAAAAGATCCGAATCTTCATCAAAGCAGCTGGGTTTCTTCTCTAAAGAAAATGTATAAATATCACATGAAATAAAAAGCATTTGTGACCTGTGCTGGCAAAATGAGTCAGAACGCGCACCGTCTAATTTTGTGCCAGAGGCAAAAGAAAGTATAAATGTCAATTTTGGTCAAAATAAAAATAAGTACATTAAGCCCTCGTCTAGCAATCCCAATGCTCTAAACAGTCATTAAACATCTAAAATGATCTTTATTTGTACATTTTCTCAAAGGTGCACTGTCCCAAATGCTTAATCGAATACAAAAATGCGTGTGACATTTTGCATGCAGGAATTAGAAAATAGAGTGCAGTACTTGTTTGATGTTAAAATATTTATTAAGAAAAATAAGACATGAATCCGATCTTCCTTGTGCTGACTGACAGATTCAAAGCATGCACTGACGCGCGAGCATGCGTCCCGATATATAGACATTTACACAGTATTACAGATTTAAAATATATGTTTTGACAATAATTCACGCAGATATAATCTGTTATGTCTTAAGTGAATGTTTGTTTAACTGTTGGAAAAAATATCTGATGTGTACCATTATATTAGATCCATGCAGTAGATCCTAAAGCTGTCTGTCTTAATGTTAATCAAACAATAAAAGAAAGAAAAAAATTAAACATATATTTTTCCTACAGTGTTGTTTTTAACTTTGTGTGTGCTTAATCTATTAGTTTTATAGTGATTTTAAGGAATGGATGTGTTTTGTTTTTCTTTTTAACTAGGGATGCACCGATATGGAAATTTTGGCCGATACCGATAACTCTTAAAATTTGGGGGCCGATAACCGATATCTATTGGCCGATAAATATTCATATTATTTTCACAATGAAAAACTCGCAGACCGCGGACATCTTGTCTTTGCGCTAGACTAGCATACTCTTCTTAAGCCCGCAACACGTGTCATCTTCGTGCTATGTCACAGAAAGCACTAATCAAAACTCCACATGGCCAGCAATGAGCAAGTGAAGTGGTTCAACAAACCAAAATAATCCATAATTTATCAGCTTTCATTTATCTGCCTAATTTTGCTATCAGACCGATAACCGATACTATTAAAAATAAGCAGTTATCGGCCGATAACGTCATGTCGGCCGATATATCGTGCATCCCTATTTTTAACTCTTAAAAATACTTGATTTTTCTCATCAACTTCAAACAGATGTAGTTCTGCCATTTTTTCAGATTCCAACAAATCAAACATAATTTTGAAGTTTTTTAATAGAGAATGTCAAAATATCAATAACACATTTTTGAAAATTAGCTTATTCCGACTCATTTTGCCAAACACACGTCACATAAATGATGAGCTGTCTGTTGTGGTCTTACCCTGACAGAGAGATCTGGTGCGGATGAAAGATCGGCCCTTTCTCACTGCGGCTTTGGTTTTCTGTAGACCGTCTTTAGTTCCATCTTTGGCTGCTTTTACAAGCCTCTGCATCTGTTGCACAACATCCATCATTCAGCTGTGAGTTCTGCATCACCACCACTTAAACGCTTCATATTCACTTTGAGAGGCGTTAGTTTTGAGATGAACCCACACGCCATGGAGAAGACACAAGATCTAAACATGCATCAAGCTAAATGATGGTCTGAGTTATGAACAAACAACCCGACAATGAAAAGATGTTACGCTGACAACAGATCACATGACTGATGGGTAAATGAAACAGAGGGAGACAGAGACCACAACTGCAGGCAGTCATAATGTCAGTCGAACCCTGCCATAAGATTTACTTACTCTATCTCTAAAACAGCATGTACAACATATACAATATGATAAATCGGACATTTCACAAGACTTTTTAAAGATGTAAAATGTCTCCAGAGTAGAAATGTGAACTTTTAGCTCAAAATACCATATAGATCATTTATTGCATGTTAAAATTGCCACTTTGTAGGTGTGAGCAAAAATGTGCTGTTTTTGGGTGTGTCCTTTTAAATGCAAATGAGCTGATCACTGCACTAAATGACAGTGCCGTGGTTGGATAGTGCAGATTAAGGGGCGGTATTATTCCCTCCTGACATCAAAAGGGGAGCCAAATTTCAATGACCTAATTTTTCACATGCTTGCAGAGAATGGTTTACCAAAACCAAGTTACTGGTTTGATCTTTTTCACATTTTCTAGGTTGATACAAGCACTGGGAACCCAATTATAGCACTTAAACATGGTAAAGTCAAATTTTAATGATATGTCCCCTTTAGGTTGTTCTCAAATATCTACATAAGGTGTATGTGGCATTTTTATGTGCAAAAATGATCCAGAGAAGGTTTTAAATGTCCATTTACAACCCTAAGATTTGTCCCCAGAATCAAAAGGTCTATTATTAGCTTATTTGAAAGGGTCATGAATAATAATGTTGAGCTCTGCTCTGATTGGTTGTTTCTCTGAGCAGCTCCTTCAGTAGCTTTGTGTGTGTGCAAACAGACCTTATGTTTGAGTCTGTATCAGATGAAGATACAGATTTTGAGGAATAATCAATTGTTTGGAGATTGGAGTGGTAAGTTTCTGAGTGGTAACTTTGTGTTTTTTTAAGTATGAACCTGCAAAACGTAACTGTAATGTCAATAGTAGAACTTCAGGCTAAACACTAGCATATAGCATTAACTAGCATATAGCGCTAACTCAGCAGTCACAACTTTGTTTTTAGCACTGTAACAACATTGTACTTAATTTAATGTCTAACTTAGTGTTTTCCAGCGGTCAAGGTTTACATTAGAAGGAAACAATCGTGTTTAAGGCTCATGATAATAACTCTTATTATTCATTTATGCCTAGATAAACACAGTTTTACATTCTACATAACCTTTAACCAATTGCAATAAATGACAATGATTTATTTTCCTACCTTAAACCACTACAAGCAAAGAGACATTTTGTTGGTCGCTTGCTCTCTGTATTTTTTGGTTTTGCTCTGCGGTGGCAGTCACTTAGGAAGAGTTATATGTCAACAATACATAAATATCATGCAAAGAACACAGGGGAAAAAATTAGACAGAAGAGTATGAATGACAGTCACTCTCCAAAAATGAAGACAGCCATGATGTACTGTACAGACACACAACAGAAGCTTAGTGGGGACGGCGGTGAAGGGATTTGGGGTTTGAACAGAGGAAGCCCCACCACCACACTAACACCAATAGAGGAAAGAGCCGTCAATCCAGTAAGACCGACAGCCGTCGACCTTTTACCTTCAGCTCGTGTTTGTGTTTGAGCTGTTGCACCTCTACCGTCCCCACTGTGTTTGCCATGAGATCTCGCATCTTTCTCTCATAATGCTCTTTCAAACGCACCAGATCTTCAGAGAGCTGAACGGAAGCAGAGAGCGAGTTACTGCACACGGCCTCCATCATTCCTTCATCGTCTTACACTGGAATTCATTTTTTAACAGTTCACCAAAAAATGAAATTTCTTCCAGTGTTTATGTAAGACTTTCCTAAAAGGAGAAACTGTGTAATATGTAGAGGTAGACCGATATATTGCAGTGGCTGAAGCAGTATGTGTAATATTTGAATTATCGGCATCTGCCGTTAATTTTTTTTATTAGCCAATAAATCTTTCTGTTCCTTAAATTAGTTGCGTGTAATATAAAGACACTTGTGAAGCCAACAGTAAAATGACCAATCATTATTCACTTTTTAATAGGGCTGTCAAACGATTAATCGCGATTAATCGCATACAAAACAAAAGTCCTTTGCATAACTTATGTGTGTGCACTGTGTAATTATTTTATATATATAAATACACACACATTTATAATATATACACACAGTACACACACACATATATATTATGAAAACACAAACTTTTACTTTGTATGTGATTAATCGCAATTAATCGTTTGACAGCCCTACTTTTTAATGTTTATTTTTACTGTAATTACACATGTGTTATATCAGCCTCACTGCTTTTTCAATATCAGTATAAGACATAAAAAAACATATGATTGACCACATATGTTTAAATAAATGACATGAAACATGACAATGTCAATGCTCTGGGCAACTATTGAAAGTGACGTGCTGAAAGTCAAAGTGACATGCTTGTCAAGCATGACGTCTGCATTTAACCCACCCCAGTGAGTAGTGAACACATGCACTGCAAGTCAGCTACAAAAATTGAAGTGCACACCTCGCGCACACGACAGCTCACTTTGTCATTTTTGGCACGTGCACCAACACGCTCATGTGGATGCGTCGAGTATAAACAAGACTTTAGCCTCAAGTACCTTATTGCTTTTATAAAACACAGAATATACGGTCTTCCTACCACTGGACAAAATAATCCCTGACCGACTGAGGGTGCTGCACAGTGATACACACAACCATTGGGTGCAAGGGTCACAACTGTTATTTATCGTAACACAGCTATTAACCAATCAGAATAGAGGACTGGAAGTAACCGTTTTATAAAATGAGATAAAGAGAGGTTTAGACTGAGAGAGAGAAGTATTAATCGTTTAAATACATACATGTGTTTTCTTGCTGGGCGTGCGACCCCTAACAAATGCATCAGGCAGGCCGTTTTCTCCATGTCCGTTCTCTGTGTCACTTGCTTCCTCATAACTCTCAAACTCGCTGGAACTCCAGCCGATGTCAGGCGAGCTGCTGCCACCCTCCTCCCCGAAATCCACATCATCATAGATCATCTCATCTGGGTCTATAAGACAGTTTATACATTTATAAAGAAGCAGCCTGTAATCTACACCTCATGACATGAGCGACAGCGACAGAGTTGTAAGTCACATGACATTTATTAATGTTAACTGCTGACAGGCCATATTTACTCTCAGTTTCTATTACGCTCACATTTCCATTGGGCTATTCACTAACATTGAATTGTGCCTGCTTGTAGTGTCATCAACATGCAAATGCAAACATGCACCAAAAAAACCTGCATTAAAATGCAACGTGGGTGAGAGGTAAATACGATGCAGGTTTTTGTGCTAAAAATAAAGCATGCAACGATTTGTAAGCGAGCACCACTGGCTGGTGTATAAACAACTTTAGCATCAAACGCTTTGCATAGTCAATGTACAAAAAGATTAGATGAACAGACCTGTGGTGGATCCAGAGTTTTCTCTTGGTACGTCATCATAAATCACTTCATCTGGGCCTTAAGTAAAAAAATAAAAACAGGCAAACAATCTTGTAAAACTAAATCAAAGCGCTTCTTTGTGAGTGTTACAGTTTGTCTGGAGGAGTATTTCTTCAGTCAAAGGGAAGGAAATGTCTGGGATTCTCTTCAGAAACAGGAAACACAGCTGAGCAAGACTTTATACATACATGCACATTCACAAATCTCATGGGACACTGAGGAACCAATATATTTGTGTATCAGCCAAGCAAAATCGTAAGCACTTACTTTCCATCCAGGCTGTGTTTGCTGGATCTGACACCCATTTAGTAAGAGCATCTTCCTCCTTGATGACTGGACACTCTTCACTAAAAACACTGGATGAATAACTTTCAGTTAAAAAAAGAAAAGAAACACTTCCCCATTAAATATCCCCCTTTGTAAAAGATGCAGTTTTCAAATTACAGCTGTCAAAAAATTACTGCTTCAATTCTCTAATAACTATATTGGGAAAATATTATTAATATCTGATTCATTTATGACCATAATCATCTAATATTGTAATAAGTGACGGGCTAAATTTACATAAAGCCACAATTACGTTAAAGGTATGTGTGAACTGTACAGGAGCGTGCAAACAAAAAACACACAAATTCACAAGCAAGCAAACATTTATGGGTCGGTGACAAAAATGATTTGGCAAGATAAGAAATTCAAAAATCTTTTTAAAAAACTTTAAAAAGCATGCATCAGGTTTATTTTATAGCACATAGTGTATTTATCTTAATTTTATGCAATACATTTGCAGCATTTTTATGAAAGTTAAGACTGAATGGACCTGAAAATGTCAAATGGTGTAACCGCCAATTGCGCTTAAGAATGAAAAATATTAAATATTTTATCCACCTTGATGGCATGTAAGCGTAATCATACATTTTTTTTAAATATCATTTTATTAGTTATTTCTAAATGTAAATTTTCATGCGTTTTTGTAATATTTGTCCGGACATATGCTGAAAACAGCTGTTTCCTAAATAATCTTTGACAAATTATATAAAAATGTATGTAAAAAAAATCATATTACACTAAACTAGATGATTATATTTTATTCCACATTTGTTTATGAATATATTTATATTTTAATAAAAAAAGTAATACTAGTTACACCAATTGACACAGACTGGTTACACCACATTGACATTTTTGCAATTATCCCGCAAATATTCTTTAAAAAATAAAATAAAACCAGTAATTTCAGACTTGGTCTTAAAAAATAGAGAATGTATGCAAGTAATCTGCAAATTTATTTTGAAATTTTAACCCTTTTGCATACGAACCATACGGACACAAAATAATTAACGTCACATCATTGACCTGTATATGTTCATACATTCATATAAAAATCATCAATAATCATTAGATGTAATAAACAGTACTGTATCACTCACCTGTCAACTGGAGTTTGTCCTGTTACACCCACAGTCACTGTAGGACACATCACAACAGTTCATACTGTACATTAACAGATAACTGTACACTTACAGATAAATACATTCAACATATATAACGAAAGCATGTTCACAAGATTCTAAGAAATTACACTGTATCTTAATAATGAAAATCCTCTTTACTTTGGTTGAGATTTACAGATCAGACATCATTACGCCACAAGGGGACGATAGAGCTTCCTATTAAAACTAAAGATATGATAGTTGCATTTTAATAGCCTTCAAATGAAATTGCGAATTGAAAATCCACCTAATGAAAACGTGTCAATTTACAGAGACTCCTGTATATTGAATAAAATGAATGCTTGGATAACATGCTCGCGTCTCGCGCTTCAATTAAAAATAATGGTTAGTGCGGTGGCTGCGATAAACGTTAAGCTACCAACATCCGTCGCCACGGTTTTTTGATTGACTTATCTTAAAATAGCACAGACACAGAATAATTACGCAATAGGTTTTATCAATGTTTAATAAACATTTTAAAAGTTTTGGGCAAATCTGTAATGGAGACCATGCTAATTACTTTTGTGCATTATAAAACTAATAGATAAAACTAAATTATAATTCCCAATTGAAGTACTGTATTGTTTTAAGGAATTAAAAATGAATAATACGCATAAAATAAGTCATTTTAGTTAGTGCAAAATCTGTACTTGACTATATTCAAATATAAATGTATATTTAAATATACGGGTGATCTCACGAAACCATTGAAACACCACGGCACTAATGATTTTAGCTTTAAAATGTGTAATATAGTACCATTAAAAAGCATCAGAATTAACACAATACTGTGTTCTACCTTGCACAATGTGTGATTTCAACATAAGAATTTATAATTGGAAATGTTATCTCATTTTCTGCTGAAATTCTCATTACCGCAATGTGTCCGGCTGTGTTTGAACATGCGTTATGTTGTAATTTAATCAAATTAACACAAAAATATTTAAAAAATAAAATAAATGGATGTTCTCATCCTCCGCAACACTTTTGGAGAACAGTTTTAGCACACATACAGAATTTTAATAAAGTTTGATTTTGAGTGACCAAGCACATGGACCAGTTACTTCAAGATGGCTACCAGGTAAGATTTACAGTTAATTTGAAATATTGTCTTGTCAGAATGCTTACACGACATTTTGATTATCATTACCGCAACAGATGCTTATTAAATGTTAATTTAATTAATAGAAGCATAATACTTTGATTTTAAATGCATGTGCAGAATCTCCAAATTATGTTCTTTCAGGTTTGTCATGTCATTTTGAAAATATGTCAGTGTTGATGTTTTCTGACTGTTGCGGTAATGAGATTTTTTAGGACTAATTTTTTTAATTATGTTACAAAAAGTAAAAGTTTTTAAATTAATGTTCCCATTTACTCCAGACTTTGTTTTTCAATGTCTGGTGGGAAAAAAAGGAAATTTAAGCAATTTTTACATTTTCATGCTTGACATTTTTAAAACCAAGTTTTCGTGAGAATCACCCATACACTGGATTTAAACAAAGCCAAAAACTAGCTTTGGAAAGTTGGTGATTGCTAAAGTTTTGTGAATATTTGTACTATACTTAACTGTATTCAAATATAAATGTATATTTAAAAATACACTGGATTTAAACAAAATAAATGTAGCGTCCAAGTTACTGTTACACTTTAGAGAAAACAGGAAACCTCATCATAGCCAAAGCCAACTAAATTTATCCCCTACTTCCTCATGGCAAAGCTTCAGAAAAAGACGGATGAAAGACAAGAGTTGAGTGAAGGGAAGGAAGGGAGAGAGAGAGAGAGAGATGTGTGGTAACCCCATTAAAGCCAGCAGAAAGATAATATTTGTTAACAATCTCGCTCTTTTACCATCTTCATCCATAGAGAAGTGTCGGATGATGACTGGGGTGGTGTAGGTTGGTGTGATGATCGGCACATTTGAGGGCGTTGCATAACCGCAGGGCACTGGCACAGAATACCCAGATGCCAACCCGGGGCTACCGGGAACATCCTGAATGTCCCTTTCATTATCAGTAGCTGGGGGAGAGGAGGGAGGGGTATTCTGCTCCGACAGCAGCTGCTGTTGGATAGGGGCGATATCGATCACAGAGTAGGGACTGACTTTGGATTTGGTGGAAGCCACACTGGCACCTCTGTCACCTATTGGTCAAAAAGGACAGTGACTTATCAGGAAAGCTGAGACAGTATGTCTTGTAAAAAAGCGGGAAGTTGCATTTCCGTCCGCAGGTAGTAAAACTTTTCCATGTGGGGTTTGTTTAGTTTTTATATTCAGCTACTGAAGACAGACTGTAGTGAGGGATTCATAATACAGACAACTCACACCACACCAACGGTTTAAGAAGATAAAGATAAGGGTAAGAAAAAGATAACAGATGTTGCCTCAGAAAACCACATCAGGATTAAAAATAGGCAAGGATGCAGAGGGCAAGGGCTCTCAAAAGATTAATCGCGATTAATCGCATACAAAAAAAGTTTTTTTGCATAATATATGTGTGTGTGCACTGTGTGTGATTATTATTAATATATACATGTATGTGTGTATTTATATATACATAATAATTACACACAAATATATTATGCAAACACAAACTTTTATTTGTATGCGATTAATCGCGATTAATCTTTTGACAGCCCTAGAGAAGGCTGCCACCAAGATGGCTGTAGATAAGATTTACAGTAAATTATGTTGAAATCTCATTCAGGGCCATAGTCGGGGCATTTATTTTGTAACAAGTGCATATTGTTTGCATTAAGCATGCTTTTAATGCTATCCATCACCTTGACCTGCAAACAGTTCATTTTATGAACCACTCGTATAGCCGACCCATTGGACACTCACCCTCCAGGTCACTGTAAACAGCAGCTCCTGTAGCGTCCTCTAGTGGTGGTGGAGGGGGGTCACTATGCAGCCCTTCGACTGTACTATAACACAGCTCTGATGGAGGAGGTGGTAGATCTCCCTGCGGGAATGCTGCATGAGCCGAAGAGGTATTATTATCAGGGCAGTCGTGAGGTGGAGGGGGCAGAACAGCCTCTGTGGTGAGTAAGTTCTCCGGGTTTGGGCTTGTCACATTCACGGGTGCGTCCCGGTCTGCCGATGAGGAGGGTGGAGGCACGGACATTCCCTCAGGGTCGGGAGGCAGCCGATCCGCCTCTGGGGCTTCATCACCACTGTCGTCAAACTCAAACTTCTCACCTCCATCATCCAACACTACAAAGAGAGACATAGAGAAAAGTGAAAAAGTGAAAAGTTAGGCCTGATATAACGTAGTGGTGGGCAAAAATGTATCGCGATTAATCTCATACAAAAATATAAGTGCGTTTTTGCATAATATATTGTGTGTGTGCTGTGTGTAATTTTTATATGTATAAACATACATTCATGTATGTTTTAAGAAACATTTCCATGTGTATATTTATTTATATTTTTATATAGTACATATATAGACGGTTTCAGCAGTAACAACATTAACAAAGTTTTTCGTGGAACACGCGTAACTTCCGGTAAACTCCGATAAGAATCAATAACAACAAAGTCCTTCTAGAGTAGTTTATTTCTGATAACAAGCAAAATGTGTACTATAATGTATACAATGTTAACTACAAACAAGCTGCCAAACCTCCCTTCACGTAGCGGTGATCCATTATTGCCGTCTCCACTTGTCTTTAGAAAACCAAAACATTTTTAATTTTTTAAACTAAAGCGCTATTTGTTCCAGAGATCATTTTAGCCACTAGTAATTAAACAAACAGTCATTAAACAAACAGAAACCAAAAGTAAAGTTCTGACCAGGCACGTAGCAGCGACAACGTACGTGCGTCTGATGAAAACGTCTAGCAGTAAACAAGCGGCTTTTGTGAAAAAAAAACACGTAACTTCCGGTAAACTCCACTAAGAATAAACTACCTTTTAAAGTAGTTTATGTATATAACAAGCAAAATAAACAACACACAGATTACCTGGGAAACCAAAACATTTGTTATTTTCGATGAGATATTTGTTCAAGAGTTACGTTTAGCAACTAGTCAGACCATTAAACAAACAGAAACCGGAAGTAAAGTTCCAACCAAACGCGTAATGGCATCACCGCACGTGCATTCGATGAAACCGTCTATACCTATCAAAAAATTATAAATAAATAAAAATAAATAAAATATTTCTGAAATATATACATATATGTGTGTGTGTGTTTAATACATTTAATACAAAGACAAAACACATACATATATTATGCAAAACATTTATTAATCTTAGCCCACCACTAAAAGCAATTCATATTCAAAGACCAAAAGTGTCTACAATTAAAATATACTAAATTCTAATGAATACACAGTTCAATAATTAAAAAATTTACCATCGTAAATGCCTTTAGTTTTTTTTTCTCTCCATTAATCCATATGATGATGCATGTGTGGAATTTCACCACATTTAGCCACCAAAACGACAAGTTTAAAAAAAATTGCAAAATACAGTTTCATGGCCAGAAAGTAGAGTACATAAGGTGGTAAATTTTCTCATTTCATCCTTTTTCACTCTGTGCGCCCAAAGTTAATTTAGGGTTTTGTCTGTAAGTGTAGTATTTTGGGTCTACAGCTGGTTCCCGCCCTCCTCTCTGCCCACCCACGGTTCACAGGCAAATTTTTATTTTATACAGGAGAAACTGTACAAATCTGTGATATGTACAGGAACCCTTAGCTCTTAAGATCTTAACCAGTACATACAAGAGAACATAAAAACAAAGCATACACCAAAACTAGTACAAAGGGTTAGAGAGGAAGCACACTGATATTAAAAGGAAATGGGGTCAAACCCCGGCTTTATTTTCCACACGCCTGCAAACCAAAGAGGAAACGTGCCTACTGAGACCAAAGATAAACACAGATCTCAATTTTAAGATCATTCATTTCAATATTGTAGTTTGGTTTGGATATTACAACGAAACTTCCATAATTCTGTCATCATTACATAAAATGTATCCTTTTGTGTTTCACAGAAGAAGACAGAGAGTCGTGTAACTTTAAAATTAAATGGAGGGAGAAAAAGATGAACTAATTTTTGTGATCTCATTTCATAAACACTCAATCATTCTCAGAAGACCTCACAATTATTTGAAAACACGGCAAACAGCTTTAAAGTACGTATGAAAGAGAAGATACGACTGAAGAAAGTTGCATTAATAAGTGACGAAAGCAAAGGAATTTGTGACAATGTACACTATTATAAAGCGAACACTTCATGGATTCTCTTGGACGAGTGACTCACTCTTCAAAAATGTGTCGTTTTTTTCCCTTCATTTAGCTTTAGAGCTCGATGTCCTGTCAAAGCACACACAGCAGCCGCTGTGCTTCGCTCCAGTAATTAAACATGTTTAAGAGTTTTATAGACCGTTTATTTACCAAACAACACTGTATATATGGATAGCAACCACAGTTACTCCAAACCACTGCAATTAATTAAAGTGTGTTTGGTTTTTTCTCTCATAGGGGAATAATAAAAGAAGTGGTGCAACTAAAAGACTCGGGAGCTCTGCCCAGGAAACCATGCTTCCTCTAATGGAAACCGGTATCTCTTGAAGTCGATATATCCGTCGTGCCGTGCTGGTACGAGTATGCTCACTGAAATTGCAGAGATTCCTAACGCAGTAATAAACATACCGTCCTCCAACTTGAGGCTGTGGATTTCCAACACAACCATGAAAGACTGATTACCTTTAAAGTTTTCGATAATTATTCAATCATTTTCGGTAATTTCAATAAAATTACTTATAATTCATTAATCATCGGTAAGCCAGGTACATATGGCAATATTTACTACAATTATTATTACTGACAAGGCAAATGTATTTGAAAGGTATTTTACTAAAAGTTGAAAAAGTTGGCAATGATTGGGCCGGATTCTTAAATATTTGTACAAAACAAATTTTCTCTTGTATTTCTATTTAAAGCTGCAATTCGTAACTTTTGCCTCTTTATTGCCATCTGTGTTTGAAACATAAAATTACAGGTTACTTAGTCCAGTTTATAGACCATACTTGTCATTACGTTTGTTAAGAAACAACTAACATTTCCTGCAAAATCTGATCCGAACTATTCTTTACGCTTCGTGTTGTGAATCATAGTATAGTAAGGAGACAGCTTTCAACACTATTTTTTTTCTTTTTCACCAAAAAAAGTTACAGATTTTAGCTTCAGATAAAAGTTAGAAATATTTAGCATTTTAAATTCCTGAAACATTTTAAGAAAGTTCTTCTATTTTTTTCTCAGACAAGTATAATCAATGTCAAAGCTAGTAGTTTTTCATTGCAAAAAAACAACGTTATTTTGTGTATTTGGTATAATACAATGTGTTTTCGTGGTTTATAGTTGCATGGCATATGCGCACGCGCACATCGATGTAAAGGAAATGAGCATATGTGCTTGGCCATTTTGGGGGGTGCTCGAGCCCAGCCCCGGAGCACCCACGGGATTGTTTATAATGTTTCCCGCCATGCTGAAAACTTCTGATGGTGTACTGGTAGCGCAGACTGATACTTTTTCGCAACCTTAAGTGACCAAGAGAGAATATCTTGCCTCATTGTTTCGCCCCCAAGCAGCGGGTCATCACTGATAACAGTTGTGTTCCCTTGCAAGTAGCGCACTAACTCTGAGTCTGCTGGCAATTTGCGTTCACGCGAACTTGAAGACATCTTGCTGTGCGAGATTGTATTTTATATTTTTAATTTTTTATGACGTGCAAACCACTGTGGGTCCCACTTCAACACCGCGGGTCGCACTTCACCACCGCAGTTGTGATGTTTATTACAACCGTCACAGCCCTAGTGGACAAAATCCACAAAGTGCACAATCAGAAATACAATACATATCACAATCCGTGTCTTTAAGGGATCTTTACGATGTAAATGCACACATAGATTCCGAAAAAACCCTGGCAGTGTGAATAATAAATCAAAATCAAATGATCCTGGGACACATTTTCCGTATATTTCCGTAATGTGTGTGAAAAGGGCTTTACAGTAGTCACTGAGCACCTAATGTCTGTGGGAGATCAGGCAAGAGCAGGTAATGGTATGCAGTGATCCAATGGGTTCTTCCATAAATCTCTAAGCACATAGGGTAAAGGTTAAGAGTTCATTGTTTGGGGGTAGCGTTGTAATCTGTTTTCCTAGTTTGGATTTGTACTAGCGTGGGAAGTGAGAATCACACAGGCATGAAGAGATTTGAAAGTGGCTTTATCAGCCCTCTGTGTTAATGAATGGAGATAAAGTAGATAAAGCATGAAAGAGTTTCCATACATGTAAAAATATACTGACTGTGAAGGTAAAGTGCCTTTAAAATAAGGTGGAATGCGAGCAGTTTTAATTCAAACTAGCTTTGTTTCTTATGAGGCTGATTTCAACTAAACTATGGGATTGGTTTGTGATGTAGTATCAGTGTGCAATGCTTTGTAGTTTACATTAATGCATTTTGCAGACACTTCTATCTTAAGCGCCTTACAGCCATTTTACCCACCAAGTATAGAAGTTACAGTAGGACTATCCCAGTTTTATTCAACAGATAGTGGTACTGTCTATCTTCATTTTCTCTTTTTTCTTTCTGCTGTCGTTTTCTTTACACCTCCCCTGCATTCATTCTGGCGTTCCTCTATTTTGTAACCCACACAATCCACAGTGGCTGAGCTCTGGAATGTGTTTACACAATTTCATTTTCTTCTACTCTCCATCTACCAAACACGTCTAACATTTGAGTCTAAATAAAGTGGACAACTTTTTCAACCAAAAACGTTAATTTATGCGTTTTGACCTTTTGACCTACATGACAGTAGCGTTTCTGGGTCCTGAAAATGCCAACTTTTGTTGACGGCTTTCAAAGTGCATTTCTTTGAAGATAACACCTTGTCGTCTATATGAAAACGACGGAAAAAGCAAATCTGTGATAACAGTGACGTCACACGCATGTGTTCAGTTTATAGGCATGCGACTATTAACGCTTCACTAACAAGGTTTAGTCCAGTTCATAGTCCAGGGTCACTAGTAGTACATAAACGACCTCATCGCCCAACTAAACAAAACTGTTATTTGTTGCTTTTGCTGTCTTGATCACTCTGTATAAGAATGCATCTGTGCACAGGTGTCTTGTGCTTCTTTACAAAGTAACATTGCCATCTACTGGCTGGTATGCAAAATACAGCACATTAAGCCGTGTTCGTGGATCCGTGCATGTGAAATTTTTTAAGAAAAACTTTGTTTTTTACAATACCATTGTTGTGTAAACGTACTGTAGTCAAAGCAGTGAAGTCAGGATATCTTATAAGTTCACCTCATTCGTAAATGTTTAAAGTTTTTGATGACCATGAACGTGAAATCTGGTTGGCTCTGTGTCAGAAACTCTGTGCCAGAGCCAACATCTGCATTTACACACTGTCAGCTTGTCAAAGTAAACACTGCCTGTGTGCTGAGAGCTTTGTAAAGGACTTGTAAAGAGTTTGAGTTCCTTACTGTCAGGAGGTGGAGGAGGGAAATCTTCCAGGTCCATGCTTACATGCACACACCAGCTCTGATGAGATCTTTCAACACTTACAAACCTACAAAAGATGAGACGAGATGGGTCAGCCGATGAGAACGCATGCACAAACACACACCAGCAAAAATGTTATGAAATATAAACATCTGGAGATGACATCATTGGGCAATTCCATGCAAATGTCAACATTATCATGAAAAGTAAAGTATTAACCCATACTGATATTTCAGATGTAAATATTTGGTGGTTTAAATAACAATGCAAAGTCTCTTTTGATTATTTCTCATAGTTAAGTAAGTGCAAATTTCAGAATGGTCACACCATAAGGAAAAATGTCACATCCATAACGTAAAATGTGCATACAAAAATTAAAATATATATTAAATGTTCTTTGAAGAGCAATCCCTTCTCCATTTATTGGGTATTACTGCATTTAGTTTATTCATTTTAATTTATAGAAAAACTCGTGCTTTTTGTCACATCCATAACGCATGCATGTTTCCCTCATCTTAAATAGAAAACATGAGCAGGGAGCTACACTGCGACCAAAATGGTCGCATATGCGACCTTTTGAACTGCCGTTGCGACCCTAATTTTTAATGGGTCGCAAATGTGCTACCTAATGTTTTAGACAATATGCTATGATTTACTATGAGCATTTATTAAAACATAAATGTGGATTTTAAGAATACGTTTTATAACGTGCTCTGAGCCATCAACACGTTGGCTTCATTTTGCGTGAAAGCACGTCGTGTCTCTCCCCATCAGTGTGCGTTTGCGTGCTCAGCTGTTTCTCAATGAATTGGGTGCGACGCGGCGCAAGCGCAGTGTCTTCCATGTTTCTGAACTTGAGCAGAGGTCTTTCTTCACTGAGGACGCGGGACCCGTATGGTTCCGGGTTTATATTTTAAATGGTCTGTCGGGTCCGGTTAGGTCCTAGTTTAATTACTTTGGGTCCCAAGTCTGATTGATATTGAGTTTATAACCCGAGTCGATCGGAAAACGGCCATGAGCGCTACCGCGCTAAAGCTCGAGTGCAGTTTAGCGTGCCTTCGGTTTCTATGGCGATGGTGTTATGACCACACGCTGCGTTTTCTTTCTCACATGTTTTTAATAATCTTATTATTAATAAACCATATATTTTCTAAAACCATATCCATATTAAGTTTGCATAGATTGTAGCAAAAAAGCAGTGCTAATGTCAAGCCCATTGCACTAAACGAGCAAAGCAATGTAAAGTTTGCCGGGACAGCAAGTAGATTTGAAAATAAAATAAGTGGAATAATATTATTGAAATAATAAGTGGATTAAGCTTTTTAAATCGGCAAGAGAGAAATAGAAAGATAGAGCAGAAGCAGTAAAAGTGCCTATTTAATAGAAATTATTACCATTATAACATCAGTCATAACATCAGTCACATTTATAATCTATAGACCTGCAATGTCTATTAATATACTATACATAGTATTGTATTATATTGAGTTTGATAAAAGGGGTCTAATTGCTTCATATATCAGTGCAAAAACAGTAAGTGTTTTCGTGGTGCTTTGACAAACAGTGTCAGCTTTGTTAATGGCAAAGAAAGTTTGGAGTGTTTAGATTAATGAAATATAATGTGAAATTAATATTAATTTTCAATAAATCAAAGTATTGTGTTGTGTCACACATTATTAGTTCTTTGTCATATGTATAGTAGACCATTATTTGTCAGTGGGTAATGATTGCCCTTTTTACCAATTACCACCACCAAGTAAATTTCAGATCTGTGGGAAACACTGACTGCAACGTTTAAGAAAACAAGGCGGCATGTGGTTTAAAAGATGGCAAGTAAAATAAAAAGCATATCTGTATGCAATACAGTTTCATTATTGTTCATTATTAACCAGAGCGCCTTAATATAACTTGAAAAAAATATGTGCGACCAAATCATATTTTGCGCCAGTAACTGAAAAAGTTGGTAGCGCAAGTGCCACCAGTGGAAAAGGTTAGTGTAGTTCCCTGATGAGTATAGACTGATTTTTTTTAATGTCTGGGCTCAATCATCAGTCGTTTATTAACTCTTTCCCCACCATTGACGGGTTATCTCGTCAATCCGCAATACCGCTATTATCCACCAGGTGGCAGATACTTCCGCAACTTATAAAACCCGGAAGTATCGCCCTAGGGCAAACAGCTGAATGTCCATGTATGTTTTGAGGATCGCACTGAATCTAATCTTTATCAAAAGTCCTTTACAAAAATTAAATTATCTAAGCTTTTTTGCTCAAAATTTGGTGTTTTTGACGAAACCTACCCGTATTTGAGAGGTGATAAAAAGAGAACTGATGAAGGTAGGATGAAACATTTTTTTTTTTAGAAAGCAGAGAGTCTGTTCTTTCATTTAATATATTGTATGTTTATATATAAAGAAGAGCATTTTCTGGGAGGCATTACATTTTTGTGAAAATCATGAAAATGCTTGGGAGGAAAGAGTTCAAATATAAACAATTCGTTTAATACATTTTGTAATAAATGCATTCTCTGAGAAATTATACGTTTTGACAGCAAATGTCTCATCCATAACACTGGAATTGCCAAAAATAATGCCATAGAGAGAGTTCCAGACATTGACTAATGTTAACAAATCGTGTGATGGTTTGGATTGGCAGCTTGTCACTCCATTGCCCCAGTTATAACAACCAAATGGGAAACTCGCATGCATGCACAGACATGAAACCCCCCATCTGTGACTGTAAGGAACAGAAAAACCCTTTATCTCCTCCTGTATCTCTCTCTCTCACACACACACACACAGACTAAACAGAGCTTTCCTCTCAGCTGTGTATCCAGATGAGGGTCAGTGGAACAGTGAAGTCATTCTGTGGAACAGAAGGTTCCTCATGAGGGTTCTGTGTGACCCTCACAAGGTCAGAGAAAGCAGAGGATGGACTGACTCATCACACACAACTGTATTATATATCACACAATAAGGTCCTGGCACAGATACATGAGCGCTGACTCACTACTGCAACACAAAACCAGAGGACATCTTCTGCACATGAGGTGACAACGTATGCACAGATGTAAAGTTTAGCCCACAGGCTTTAATTTGAGATCTCACGACAAAACCACTTCGGAGTAACTGCAGATTTGGGATGCTAAACATCCTGACTGCTTGTTTAGTCTATAGACTCTCTGAAGCGTATCTATCTTCCTTTCAATATGATTTTAAGACTTGAGAGGAGATATGTATGATATCTCCTATTATTTTATTTGGGTGGGACAGTCAGACAAAAAGAGGAAAAATCAAGGTCTGTCTACGCTGGTGAGTCACGCTGTCTGTGCGTTTGTGGGGCCCTTTATACGACAACGTTTTTAACAAAAAAAAATGTATTCGTTTTGGCCATTCGTTTACATGACAACATTTTGGGCGCCTAAAAATGCAAACTTTCGAAACTTTTGTTTTTTGAAAATGAAACAGCTATCGTCCTTGTGACAAAAACACAAATTCGTGAAATTTCCAAAAAACGTATTACGTGTTCAGACATCATGGGAGATCACCAACTACAGGCCTGGCATGCATAAGGGCCGATTCACACCGGCTGCGTGGCGTGTGCGTCTCAGCTGCGTGTCGTGTCCGTTTTTATTTAGGCTCCCATGTTAGCAGGTTTGACAGTTCACACCGCCTCCTGCATGACACGCACGTCTCAGGCGTGGCTTGAGCCGCGCCGAAAACGTGTGCATGCTAGGAATAGGGCGACGCCTATTTTTCACGCCACACGTAAGCATCTTGGAAGCGTTTCCAGGCAAAATATGTGTCACCTATAGCAACAGCAGCCTGGAAACGCTTCCAAGACGCTTGCGTGTGGCGTAAAAAATAGGCGTCGTCCTATTCCTAGCATGCACACGTTTTCGGCATGGCTCGAGCCGCGCCTGAGACGTGCGTGTCATGCAGGAGGCGGTGTGAACTGTCAAACCTGCTAACATGGGAGCCTAAATAAAAACGGACACGACACGCAGCTGAGACGCACACGCCACGCAGCCGGTGTGAATCGGCCCTTATGCATGCCAGGCCTGTAGTTGGTGATCTCCCATGATGTCTGAACACGTAATACATCAGTGCTGCGTCAGGCATGCTTCTGGTATGTACAGACACAGAAAACGCGACGCAGCCGCCACGCAACTAACATGCAACAGATACGCCACGCAGCCGGTGTGAATCGGCCCTAATGCACTATATATTTTTTGTCGTTTCTTTCAAATCCATGTGAATGTGGATTATTTTAACATCATTGTCGTCTGTATGTAAAAAATGCAAAAGAAAAACGTTGCCGTTTTTAGTATTGGATAGTATGGCCCAGGACGGTACCATGCAGCTGGGCTCAGCTGGCATGGCTTTGGTTTGCTTTTCCATTCCATTGGAGTTTAGTGCCGCTTCAGAGTGGGTGGGATTATAGTATCACGTATCATTACTTTTTAAATTCACACACAAAAATGATGTTGCCAACGACGCTCCAGAAATAGAAAAGTGAACGCTCTGAGCAAAAGCATGCTTTGGAATTCTATTTGTTTCTGCCTTCCGTTTGGTTGCCGTCAAACATTTTCGCCTTCGGATTGGTTGTCGCCGAACCGCGTCATAGCTCATTACCATAAAGTTGAGCTGATTTCAACTCTCCTCAATGCTCACACAGTCCAAGACAGGCCCGCAAATGCTCGCCAGAGCCTGCCACCGGCTCTCATTGAAAATAAAACTGACGGCCACTTTGACGATCTTGCCGGAAGCTGTGTGAACGGTTACAGTTGTGCCGCATCTACTGCAATGACATCATCGTAAAAACACAATACAAACAAATGCTCCACACGATAGCAATGGAATATATGGATGACTCTCGGCATGTGAATGTTTTCACTGCTAGAAGAGAGTTTGGGAACTTGTAAACCGAAGCGCAGATGACGACAACACTTAGTTTGCACGATGGCGCACGAGGGTCAGCAAATCTTGGATTTAACGATGACACTGGTAGTGCCGATTCTGTCCAACCAATCAGTGATCAACAGTGTTAACACATTTTTGTATCAGTACGGCTCTCTTGGAACCTTAAGTGGTACTCTAAAAAGTATTAGGTACTAGGTACTGCACGCAGTGGAAAACCTATCAAAAGTGATCTGTGCTGAAAGATACCAGGCCATAGTATCCAATAGAAAAGTGCCAAAAATGTACCTTGTGTGTGAGTGATAATGCACAATCACATCAAATCTATCTGTCGCTGTAATATTACAAAGGTAAAACTCTCAGAGGCCCTAACTGTTCACATAATCCATATGTAACTGAGAGTAGCCTATAAGATAACAGACAAACACATAGAAAACAGATCTTGTGAATCTTATAATAATACCTTACCTGTGCAGAACAACACAAAGATCAGAGCTGTGTAAGGGAAGACACTAATTTACAGATCTACACTAACACAACACACTTGCCTTCAGTGCTTTGTAACACCATGGTATATACATCACTCAAATGACAGGTACTTATAACACAAGCAAGCTTTGAATGACATATCTCAGACTTTGTGGGTTTTTTTAAAAGGCCACAATGGACAATAAATTCATTCTTATGACAAGCTTTCTTTCTCTCTGTTCTGATATAACAACAGACCGTAAATCCTGCAGACCAAACTCCTGTCCTAAACAAAACCTTACGCAAACTCATAACCACACTGATGGTGTAAGACAATAAATAGTGAAAGAATATTGCACTACAAAAGATGTTTAACATTTCTGTTGAGCATTAAAAAAAAAAACTAGATGTTTACAATAAAAAGTACTTAGAAACAACATCAAGGTCCTGGGTTTGATTCCCAATGAATCACTATAGATAAAAGTGTATGTAAAATACAAACAAAATGTAAATGAATTGCAATGAGCATGCATGAGAAGATAAAGAAGTTATTGTGCACAGGCAGAGAGTTGTTAGTGCTTGTGTCAGGATTGACCATGATGACGGGCAGATCAATGCTTAGTTTGAGCTTGACTGCTGGGCGTGTAATTATACAGAGAGAGAGAAAAAACCTGCTGTTAAAATGTGGCCGCAGGGCCTCTGCCAATCAGAAACGGTTTTCTGGGATCTGCTATTTCCTGTATCAATCCAGACATGTCAGAATGATGATGACAGTTTGGTTATAATATACCTACAGACATTTATCTTACAATGCAAGGAATGTGTGAGACTAAAACATCAAGGTGGACCCCCAAAACAATGTTTAAGTTTATGATGAATATGAGAATGAGATTTCATCATCATTTACTAACCATTATGTTATTCCTAATCTGGTATTTTGCGATTTGTGATGTGAATCACCAAATAATCATGTTAAAGGGGACCCTGACTATAAACACATGTCTGTCTTAAAGGGATAGCTCTCCCTGTGAAAATAATGCCATTCATGTTCTATATCCTTAGTAAACCACCAAGAAATGTGTTTAAAAATACCTCTGACCTAGGTAATACACCAAGTAACAAACACAAACTGGAAAATCCTCATCAAAGCCAAACTAAATCCTACTGGTTTAAGTCAGAGGGTGAGGACACAAGAAGTGTATTGTGCATAAATGCAATAAAAACCTTTTACCTTTGTCACCAAGGAGTGGAAAATGGATATGAAGTGACTAAATACAGACATGAGAAGACAATGTCATTCATAGCTTTTGACAATATGACAATATGATCCAATCATGGATTTCTTTTTTAACCAATTGGCCAAAACTGGAAGAAAATGCTTTTATCTGCCGATACTGATTATAGGACAATATATCGGTGCGGAATGGATTGACCACACAATATTATAAAAAATGCGATACGGAATAGCTTGCTAAATATATACGACATCCCATATGATAATGCTTTGTTTAACTAGAATTTTATTAAAGGATTACTCCACTTCCATAAAAAATACCAATAATTTACTCACCCCCATGTCATCCAAGGTGTTTATGTCTTTCTTTCTTTCTTCAGTCAAAAAAAATTACATTCCAGGATTTTCCTCCATACAGTGGACCTCAACAATTTCAGTGCAGTTTAAAATTGCAGTTTCAACTCAGCTTCAAAGGGTCTAAACTAGGGATGCACCGAAATGAAAATTCTTGACCGAAACCGAAAACCGAAAAAAGGAAACCAAGGCCGAAAAACCAAAACCGAAACACCGAAATAAATTATTATGCCAATTATTGGTACAATTGCATTTATGGCTATCACTGTGTACTAACTTTACTAGGGGTGTGTGACGGATAAAAAAAACTCACAGTTCGGATCACATTACAGTTTTTGAGGCACAGATCAGATTATTTTTCGGATCAGCAAAAAGGTGGGGAAAATCTAATAAACAATAAAGAAATTGCAAACATTTATAAAAAAGAACAAAGTTGTACATTAATAAGGTCTGAAATTAGCATTTTAACACAACTGAATGCTATTTTCACATATTATCTGTTCTGTTGTCAGACATATAGTGGCGTTTTCCCAGACAGAGATTAGACTAGTCCTAGACTAAAATAAATATAAGAGCTGTCCAAACTGAAAACATCTTGCACTGACATATCTTTAAATACATCAGTGCCTTTAGTTTGTCCTCAAAATGCACACAAGTAATGTTTTTAGTAAGGCATGTTTGTTTAAACTAATTATATTTCCTAATTAAACTAAGGTCTAGTTCTGTCTTAAGATAATCTCTGTCCAGGAAACCACCCCAAAGACTATTAAAATAGTGACTAAACATGACCCAATAACCTTGTGTTTAATCCAACAAGCTGTTACTTTAACTACTAAGTTACTAAAATCGCAGACAATTCGGCGCGTAATCGATGACGTCGACGCGTCGTTGCAGCAAGGGGAGGGGTGGGAGACGACTGATCACCATGAGTGAAACCCAAGCGCTAGCGCACAGATGGGAGGGGCGCGGTTGACATTCATTTTCCGTTTACATTTTCGGCTGGATTTTTTATTTCGGCCCGAAACCGATAATCACATTTTCGGACGAAATTTTCGGCGACCGAATTTCGGTGCATCCCTAGTCTAAACAATCCCAACCGAGGCAAAAGGGTCTCATCTAGTAAAACGATCTTATTTTTACCAAAAAAAATTTACTTTAAAACCATAATTTCACGTCTTGCACTAGCCGTGGGATTCCCCAGCACGACCTTAATTATTATGTAATAATGTCGAAAGGTCATCATGCGTAACATATATAAAAAAGCAGACTTGCGGATCATTTTAAACAATAAACTGACACAAAGACATTAATTTGTATCATTCTGCATACAACAACGTCGGAACGGTCCTCTTTCTCCATACTTGTAAACACTGGAGCGGTAGGGAATAAAAGTCTGTAATCGGATCCTTGTAATAAAATTACAATTTCAATTCCACTTAACAAGTCCGGACCACACGGTCACATCATTTTCACGTAATCTGCATAGTGCGCAGGACCGTCCGCTCGAATTCTAAATTTAGCAAAATGAGAAAAAGACAAAGCTAAGTGTAAATATTGTGATGTGACAAACTTTTATATTCCAAGATTGGTGTCACCAGCAATATGGCAAAGCATCTGCTGTTGGTTCATCGTATCGAATTAAAAGAATGCAACGTTTGATGCGTTGTGCATCCCAAGTGCCGACTCTACCGAGTGCTCTTTAATAGTCGCTTCGAAAGGAAGGTTTAAAAGTTTTGCATGTTTTTATGTAGCCTCCTTTTTTGTGTTCAGCTGTAAGTTATGGCACTAAATAAGTATTTTTGATCTATAAAGGCTTGAATCTTATTGCGTTTCACCCCTTTGGAATCGAAACCAAGAATCGTTAGGAATCGAATTTGGAATCGGAATCAATACATTTGAAACAATGCCCACCCTAGTCATGCATGACCTTTTGATGTGATTACGTAATATGTAAGGCATCGTATTACAAGGCCAGTACAAGATGAGAAGCTGTAGTTTTTTTTGCGAAAATTATGATAGTTTTGCTAGATAAGACACTTATGCCTCGATTGGGATCGTTTAAAGCCCTTTGAAGCGGCATTGAAACTGTAAATCATAGATGTCCTCTAAAGTCCACTTTATGGAGAAAAATCCTGGAATGTTTTCCTTTATAAAAAAACATAATTTATTTTCGACTGAACACAGAAAGACATAAACATCTTGAATGACATGGGGGTGAGTAAATCATTTTTTATTATGAAAGTGGAAATTCCTTTACAATACTTAGAAGGTAAAAGTTGAAATGCACTAACATGCATGTGCCAGCCTCTTTGCTCAAACTCAGACTATACGCAGCCTTTTGAAGTATTAAAACCATTTAGTTATTGCAAACTGTTGCGATATGGATATTGCAACATCACACAACAATTTCAATATATTGTGCAGCCCTACCAGTGTGATCTTCAGGCTGTTACAAATCCGAGTCTTTATTTACCGAGCTGATTGTTGTGGACTAAGAAGCCTCTGCTTTACTGGTGTGGCTATTTGCTAAGCAAATTTCCAGCAATCTGAGCAAATCTAGCCGGGCCCATGATCCTCTTCTGCATGCTGATGCAAAGTGAGTCGGACATACACACATCAGACACTGAGGAGATCTCAGATTCCTGAAAGCACTTCAACCTCTGCTGCTCCCGGGGAAGGAAATGATGCAGTAACACTGAGAGGAAGTGGAAATTTATCCAATTTAAATGAGCATTCCTTAAATATTTCCAAGTATTTGATCTATGTTGAACTGAGAATGAAGTTCAGTACTGAATGAGACAGTGTCAAGGACATGTGCAGGCACATAGAGAGATTTATCCTTCAGCCTTTGAACAGACAGTCCATATTATGAAGGCCAAAGTCAAATATTTTCAAGAATGAGCTGTCAGATTGAATTACTGTGTTGTTGTGAAGGACACTGCTGCATATAAGACGTCAAGAAACGTCACTTATCGACGTTTATTATTTATCTAATATAAACATAACTGCAACTTATATGTATTTATCCTTCAGCATTTTGTAGATATTCATTACATTTTATCACATACACGATCCATTTTCATGAAAATAGACGTTGAGATGACTGAGCATAGTTGTCACTTGCCACGTAAAACAAAATTCATCAGGAAAACGCAGCCGCCCCATCATGAGGGCAGATGCTGGAAACTTTTTATTTAAAAGATCTCGACACTACGATATCAAATCTTAAACAATAAACTTCTCAACTGTCAGCAGTAATATTTTGTCACCACATAAGTAACGTTACGTACATCAAACATAACAGACATCCAGTGGACTCGTTTGTGTTCAGGAATTTCATACAGTACTCACCATCTCTCTGGAGTTCTGAGGAGAAATAAATAAAATAGTAAAGTAAATTTCCGTTTACGGTGCCAAATGCAGTCCAGATCACTCGCAACAGCATAAATTTACTCTTCTCCGTATTATTTTTTTAGGGACTGCAACTTTCCCAGAGCTTTTCCCAAACGAAGCCAACCGCTCTATGGCCACGCCTCTCGTGCTCCCTCATTGGTGAATGCTTTGGACAGCGATCTCTAATTGGTGTAGCGAAATGTCAATCAAAATTCCTTCGTTTCTCTACCACACGCGTTCCAATGTGCATCACGTGGTATTTGTGAACCGCTCCGCTGCACCTTCTGCTAGTCACATCCAGAGTAAATAAAAACACAATGAGTGTAATTAAAAATAAATATAGTAAATTAATTAGTTTTTAAATTGCTCACAGTGATTGTTTTAATTATATTCATACATGTATATACTACCGGAACATTTCACGTGATTCTAGTTTCATAATGCTAGCCAGGTTGTAATTTCGTATTAAAGGTGCCAAAGAATGCATTAAAATAATCTGTTAAATTGTTCTCTGGTATCTACATAGGAGGTATGTGGCTTTATTACGTGCAAAAATTATCCAGAGATGGTTTTATGTCCATTTACAACCCTAGGATTTGCCTTTAGAATGAAATGGTCTTATTACATTATTTAGAAGGGTCATGAATAATAATAATAATGTTGAGCTCTGCTCTGATTGGCTGTTTCTCAGAGCAGCTCCTTCAGTAGCTCTCTGTGTGTGTAACTGACTTTATGTTTTTGAGCCTGTATTAGAATTAGATACAGATTTTGAAGAAATATCAATTGTTTGGATATTGTTTCTGTGTGATAAGTTTGTGTTTCTTCGGTATGGACCGGTATGTAACGTAGTTGAACTTCAGGCTAAACGCTAGCATATAGCATTAACTAGGATATAGCGCTAACTCAGCAGTCACAACTTTGTTTAGCATTGAAACTGCATTTGAATTAATTCAATGTGTAATTAATTGTTGGAGTTGTATGTCACAGTTGGTGTTATTTTGAGATTGGCCTGTTTTTCAGTGTTTTTTTGCGTGCACAAGGTTTAAATAAGGAGGAAACGTGTTGGAGTCTCATGATATGTCATTACCATGTTCAGAACTCTTATTATTCATCTATGGCTTGGTAAATACAGTTTTACATTCTACGGCACCTTTAAATCCAATGTCACAAGCTTTAGTTTATAATTTGCTTGTAAAAATACTTCCTGTGCCAATATTGTTTCCACTTAAGTAGACATTTAGCATCTTTTTCCAAATTTATCCTAAATACGGGTTGGCAGATGTTGGTTATGCTCTTGTGGTGTTGTGCTGCCCCCTATTGGAAAACAAATACATGACAGAATTTCATGACTTTTGACAGTGTATTGATTATTTACTGTTTTCTACATAAAATCATTTAACATAATATAAAAAACATTCTTTGAAAATAAAACATTGATATAATGACTGAGTAAGGTCATGTCAAAGATTGAAATCAATGTGAAATCAATGATTGAAACCGAATTTTGATGCTCCAAATCTTATTATTAGATTGAAATTCAGTCTGGATTTTACAAATAAGGTCAGAAATCTCAAACTTTTTGTTTGTACACTTTACATGAAGATCAAATGTATTAATAACACAAAGCAATGAGCTTTTCTGTTCATTTATTTTTATTTTTTGTGGCATAAATAACTCATAAATTAGCCATTTGCACACAAATGTTCAGTCTGAAACCTCAAAGGCTAACTTTATGGAAAAGAAAAATTAAAAGATTTCAATTCAAACTCATTTACAGTATGTTACATTATATACATAAAAAGAGAAAGAAAAAGCAACACAAAACAAGAGCACAGTGTCACTTTAGGGTAGTCGATGCTTCAGCATTACATATTGTCCCTGCAAACAGTTTGTATTGGTCACAAAATTACACTCCAAATTTAAATGCGACCTCTCACAGTATTGCTATAGGCTTTGAAGAAAACTTCTTACCAAATGTTTACCTTTATCTTTATTCACTCATCTTTCATTCTGTACTACCATCAACTTTACGCTAAACATTTTAGGAGATCATCAAAAAAGTTTAATGTAGCTTAAACCAAACCAAATACCTAAACACAACAATATTTATATATAAAACAAGCAAAATCATGTGTTATCTGTTTTCTAGTTGAAATGCTGCATAGATGTAGCAAAATAGCAGTAGTACATAAAAGATGAAGGAGTACCAGAGTAGCGATAGGTTCTTGATAAATACACGATTTAAAATATTGTGTTTTTTTTTAATGAACCTTACTACAGATTTTTTAGATATGTTTTTACAAATGTTCAAATTTGTGGCTCAATGAGAAGATAACAGGCCATAAATCATCCTGCATAAGTCATACGTGATTCTGAAATGCCGTCCCTAAAACAATATCAACATCTCTGAGAAAAACATCTGTAAGTGATAATGTCTTTAAAGTCCCTCAAATAAAGAGTTGCAGGAAATGATGTATTTGAGGTATAAAGAAAACCTTGAAATAAAAATAAATATTCTGTTATATACACAACCTTCCCTGATCAGTTAAGGCCAAAGGTTTCACGTCGTTCACATTTCAGAGTCATTAACATTTTACAGACTAATATGTTTCATAAAAAATCCAACCATTTATGTCAAATGCAAAACAAGCATCTTGTTAGGCCATGTATAGAAAGAAAGGCAATTGAAATTAAAAACAAATAAGACTTTTCTTCATTTTTTTAGAGCACATACATTATGTACACAACTCTTGAATCCTTCCAGAGGCATTTTGTGATCAAAGTCCTCATTTTAAAGATGAGATAAAGTGTGGTCAGATGTTCAGAGCATCCCGAATCCTTCGCTTCCCTCGCTTATAGCCAACTTCAGCAGCTTGTGAAGCTCCTCGTAGGAGTCGTATGTTGGGAGGCACAGCTGGTTAAAACTGAGCAGGAGAGGAGATGAATTTAAACATTAATGCATTTGGCATGACTCTTTTTATCCATTGCATGTTTATCATCATGCATGTTCGCTGGGAATGTTGTGGATTGTTTACCAGGTATGCGCAGTAGGCAGAGTACTGTGTGTTGGTGCTGCTATGATCTGGAAGGATGGGCAAAGTGTGTTGAATCCACCGGGTGGCAGCTGTGAGGATCCAGTAGTGAACTGCAACAAACGTGCCAACTCTTCTTGTGTGAAGGACGACACAACTGCCCAAAACCACTTCATCACCTAAACAACATTAGAGGACTTATTTTAACACTTGTTTACAAGGTTCCTGCACTACTCAGATAATATACGCGATTTCTATAAATTCTTAATTTTTTGACATGCCCGATATATCTGAACAAGATATAATTTTGTGCAAAAGTGTGCATTTGGACCCCAAAGATATACAAAACAAATTCTGCTTAAATCGGTTATAATAGCGTTGCATAACGATTAATCGCAAATAATCTATAGCAGAATAAAAGTTTTTATCATATATATGTGTGTGAACTGTGTATAATAATTATGTATAGATAAGTGCACACACATGCATGTATTTATTTAAGAAATGTTTACATGTGCATATACATTTGTATATTTATGTATAATTTATATTATATATAAATACTTAATATATCATTTTTTTCTTAAAATTATACATGCATGTGTGCATAATTATATATTATACATAATTATTATACACAGTTTACACACATATATGATGTAAAAAAAATGTATTCTGCTATAGATTAATCGCGATTAATCGTTATGCATCCCTAGTTCATAAACATTTGAACAGAATTTAATATAACGTATTATATTGACAGAAATTCCTTTTGATGATGTTTCATACATTTTAAAGTTTTACGTTTCTTGTGTTCTTCAAAACAGATTGATTATATGATATATGTGAACCTGGACCACAAAACCAGTCATACCTTTTATTGAAATTGAGAATTATACATCATTTAAAAAGTTGTATAAGTATATTTGAATATCTGGTATCTGAGGGTGGGAAAAAAAATCAAAATATTGAGAAAATCGCCTTTAAAGTGGTCCAATAGAAGTCCTTAGCAACACATATTACTAATGATACATATACTTTTATATATTAATAGTAGAAAATGTCTTTATGAAACATGATCTTAATATCCTAATGATTTTTGGCATTTTAACAAATAATTTTGACACATACAATGTATTGTTGGTTATTGCTACAAATATACCCGTGCGTTTTGTGGTCCAGGGTCACATATAGGCAGCATGAACTTTATCATCTTCATAAGTGTTTGTCCGTAAGGTGTTTCACTCATTTGCTTTCAAAACAAATAAGATGGTTTTTAAGCTCACTTTTTCTCTGAAATGCCACGACCCTCCAACGATGACAGCATGAGCTTTAAAGTCCTGCACATTAATGTCTCCTGTACCACACATCAACAACTAAAAACACAAGAGAAGAGTCAAAAGAAGTCGAGTTAAACATAATTTTTATATGTGGAATGTGTTAAAAACATGCAAAACTATAAAAATAATTTTGTTAGTAATTGAAATTACGATCATCATCATCATCCCCTTTATGATATTGGATAGTGGATTTCGAAAACCTTTCGTTCTATGTGAATGCGTTTACATGCACAGTTACTCTGATTACACATCTTGAACTGCTAACGTGATAAAGTTTAAAAGCGTAACAGTTTTCTTTTATCAGCAAAAGGTCATAAATGGCCAAAACAAAATGGATTTCTGCCCATTACCCCATTTTGGCATGGCATGTAAACGTCTTAACCGGTTTCGGCTAGATGGGTTACAGCTATGGCCTAAATCTCACAGGAAATTGGGTTTAGGGTTAGGTTTGGGGGTAGGATTAGGATAAAATAAGTGCTCATGCGGCAATAATTCACAATATTTTGCCTGTTGCTGTATCCCTTTTAGCCACAACCACCGTAACTGGCTTTTTCGCAGTTTTGTTTATGTGCGCATGTTTCTGCATGTAAAAGATAAACGTCACTAACTTAAGAAAGTGTAAAGTAACGCATTCAGTTGACTGAGAAATTGCTAAATTAAAAGTTGGTGTTACTTTACAGGTTTTGCAGACATGAGAAGAGATAAAACAGTAACCTATACTGAAGCTTTTAACCAATTTCCATGAATGACAAGACGGACTATAATACGGTGACATCACTGTCTACGAGAAACCTCACAAATCTCCAAATCCCATATAAAGGCAGTTTTTTGCATTGCCGGTTTAATTTGCATTTAAACACATAATTTTTGCAGATTTTTTGATAGATATCTGCTTATTTTGTGCATGTTCAAGAATTTAAAGCTTTTATTGTCATATGAACAGTGTCCTGCACAATGAAAATCTTACTTTGCTTTCCACACCAATGCCGTTACAAATAAAACATAAAAACAAAAGTAACTAAATAGGAAGAACATATCATTTACAAGTAAACATGCAAAAAAGCTAATTTTTAAGGAGCTGTATGCAGGTTTTTGACTGTACTGAATAAAAAAATAAAAAAATGCTACGTTCACGTTTTTTACTTCTCTAAAAACAATGCTGTAGCTAGTCATCCTCTTTATAAAAAATATGACTTGTGGTTTGTTTTTGTTTTGTTCTGTGTGACCATGCCCACTGCCAATTTACTCAAAACTGTATTTCGACACCCCGGTTGCCAGTTATCATGGTTGCTTAAGTGAGGCCATAATTGCAACCTCCGGTGGATGCAACCTCCGAAATGAGATTGAGTAAAAACATCCACACGAGCTGGTTTGTAATTTGCAGACAAAAAACATAGCAAAAGTAAAAATATGCAGGTAAACTTATGCTTTTCATCGTCAGTTTTGCACCTATATGTGTCTGGGGGGCAGAGAATAAACTGTCTCCAATATTTTGATTTTAGACTGTGGTACCACGTTTAGTCAATGTTACACACAGCTCCTTTAATAGTACAATAAGTTATGTAGTATCTGTGCAAATCACATTTGTGAAACAATACTTCAGGGTGGGATGAATGTATATAATAAGTATATGGTGAGAAGTGCATTTAAGGAAGTTAAGCTGTCTTCATACAAAAAAATATAATGATTTATATTTATATTGTTGCACTCGCTATTGCAGTATTCGTGGAAAAGACAGGGGGCGACTCGAATAATCGGGTCCAAAACCAACACAAAGTAGAGGACAGAAGTCGTCATTCAGTGTAGCTAAATATATCAATTTGTGAGTATGCTGGTTGTTTCTTACCTCCAGTTCATTCTCATCAAAT
This sequence comes from Misgurnus anguillicaudatus, assembly GCF_027580225.2. Lineage (NCBI taxonomy): Eukaryota > Metazoa > Chordata > Actinopteri > Cypriniformes > Cobitidae > Misgurnus > Misgurnus anguillicaudatus. Next base: position 32,801,680 of record NC_073343.2, read on the forward strand.
ATAGCCAGAAGGTTTTCAGGTACAAGTTCATTCAGACCTAAACAAAAGAATGAATTTAGTTAAAAACATTGTCCTTTTATCGATGAAAACCAGCTGAAAAGTTTTGGTTTGGTTATGATTTCTTACCCTTGAGGAAGTGCTCTACTTCATCTCGTACTTGACTTGCTAGTCTGTACTGGGCCAGCAGGTTCAAGTAGTGAATTTTATTCTCATTGGTCACAGCAATCTGAGCACCACCAGATATCAACTCAACCACCTGTAATGTTATGACACTCTTTTACTGTCAGTGTAAATAAATAAAACAAACAGCACAAAAAAAACCTTGACCAAAGGTTGAGTTTGGCTGTTTGCTTAACTAGTCCTGTTGGTACAATAGATATCATAACTACACCATCTGGTTACAAAAAGAATAAAGCATCAGTAAGTCTAGTAAAAGCAGTTTATGCAACTAAAAAAAAAGAAAAGAAAAAGAAAGTACACCCTCTTTAAATATTAAGGTTTTACATGTCAGAAAAAATATCTGCAATCTTTCGGTCACGTAAATTAATAATGACATGGTGTAATACATCATAAGTTGATGTTCATCCAAACTTGTATTTACCTTATTTTCAGACCTGCTAAGAAGATTTTTTATGATGTCCTGATATGTAGTGTATCATTCTGCACATAACTGTAAGTAAATTCATTTCACATTTTCCACTTTTCATAAAATCGTTTGGACATAAATGTGTGTTGTCAGTGTGTGAACTTTGAACAAATCCACCCTCTCCTTCTTTATTAATCCCCATTAAACCAAAGCAGTCTCATTAGACATGCCGTTTTGATTCTCTTGTTAATGTGACATCACACTGATAAAGCCCCGCCCATGGCCACTGACTGACTGGTTTGTTAGCACGTTAGCACTAATGCAGCTAAATATACTTTTGTCTCAAACTGTATTCACAGGAATCAGATCTATTTTAACAGAAAGCGCTCACTGTCTGTTGGTAAGGGAGTGAGGAGCTGCCGCTCATTTGCATTTCAGGGTAAACACCTGAAAATAGCGTGTTTCTGCTCCTACCCAAATAGGGGCATTTTGGACATGCTATATCAAATGATCTGTGGGGTATTTTGAGCTGAAACTTCACAGACACATTCTGGGCACACCTGAGACTTATAATACATTTTGTTAAAATGGGGATAATATTGGCCCTTTAAATAAGTTTATATTAATCATAATTTATTTTTTTGGAATATCTGTTCCCTACCTTTTCTAGCTGCCCTGACTTGCTGTATTTCTCCTCGGCAAAGACCAAGTCCATTTCACTGACATCATTGTTCAGGATAAAGCAGACCTTTGTTTTGTAAAATTCTTCATCGTCTGTTTCAAAGTACTGCAAAAACAAGAAAAGAAAATTATTTATGTCAGATTCACATTATTGAACTCTTTCCCCGCCATTGACGAATTAAGAGAAAACACTTCCCCGGCAATGACAACTTTTTACAGCTACCCATATTTCCGCTATTATCCACTAGGTGCCGCTCTTACCGAACTCCAAAAACACTGAAACATCCACTGATCCAAAAGCAGTAAATACTCTGTGCATGTTTTGATAATCGTTCTAAATCTCTAACCAAAAGTTCTTTACAAAAATGCAATTATTTCAGCTTTTTGTTCAAAATTGGCTCTTTTTGAAGAAACCTACCCATATTTGAGAGGTGATAAAAAGAAAACAGATTTTGTTTGTTTGTTTGAAAGCAGAGGGTCTGTTCTTTCATTTGATATATTGTATGTTTATATATTTAAACAAGAAATTTTTCTGTAAGGCATTCAACTTTTATGAAAATCATAAAAAATGCTGGTGCTGGCTGGCAACCTTTTTTATAAAAAACACTGGCGGGGAAAGAGTTAACACAGCTCTGGAGAGAAGAAAATAGAAAGCATTCACAAAAGTTTTAATTTCTGCACATAAACAAATAGAGAAAGACAAAATACTGGTATGTATAAATAAATAAGGCATGAATGAGTGTGTTAAAATGTACATTTATTTTCATTAGCATTTGTTCACCTTGTAGTTCATCCGCAAACCAATAATCTGAGCCAGGAAGGATCGGGTGAACCGGGCTCGTACTAACTGGTTGTAGGCTCCGCCTAAAGCTGATTCATATAAACACTTTCCCACCACTCGACCTGCAAACTCATACATCTTCACTCTCAGATGAGGGGGACGCTCAGCGTTTGGATGGACCTGCTCGAAAAACACAGAAGAGCATAACACCATCATCCTATGCCCAACAGAAAGTTCAACGCCCATTACTGCAGTTTAGTATTGTTTGGATTATTAAGATTTTTTGACAATTTTTGCTTTCACACATTGTCTTTACTGGTGAATTGCAGTTAAGAGATTATGTGTGAACAGAATTTTTTTTTTAATAATGGCATATCGGCCCTGACAATTTACCAGTAAGAGACGTTGTAAGATTAGCAGTAATTTACTGGTACGATGCTATGTGTGAACAGATAATAGGATTACCGATTTAAGTACGGGGGACGTCAAAACGCGTTGACAGCCTCGGGCCAAAGTCAAATACAATTAAAGTGCTACAACGTTCAAATGTTTTACCAGACTTGTTTAAAACAGTTTACTATCTATTTGCCAAATTGCCAAAGTTCTTTGCACAGTAAAGCCATATGTTTAAACTAGTGATAGGCCGATATATCGGGCCGATATTTGCGAGTTTTATGTGTATTGGCATCGGCTGATACAGGGCTGCCGTGTTCGCCAATTTTTTTCGACATTAGTTATAGACAGAGTGCTGGAAGCCGCAATCGATTGCAGGTCATGTGACTAAAAACAACCAACCTTTCCATGACAACACCGAAAGCTCGGCCTAACAGCTGATCATGGCTGGACAAAGCGGGTTTTTATTTCTCATCTCTATGAGGCAATTTCCCGGACAGGAATTAAACTAGTCCTAGACTAAAATAAATTTAAGAACTGTCCAAATCTCTTTTTAACATATCTTAAAATACATCAGTGCCCTGTGCTTTGCCTCAAAATAGACACAAGTAATGTTTTAGTAAGGCATGTTTGTTAAAACTAGTTATATTAGTTTTTACTATTTGTTAAATATAGTTTTTTTTTAAGTTCAGTAAATGTTACTTTTTTAAAATTGAGACTTGTAACATTTGGCATCATCATTGTGTCATTTTTATGATGTAAATTGAATGAGGAAAAGCAGTATCGGCTCCTAATATCGGCTCAAGACAATCGGCAGCCTGTATCGGTCATCGGCTAAGGCTGATCAAAAAAAAAAAAAAAAAAAAAAAAAAAAAAACGGTATCGCCACCGAAAAATCCATATTGGTGGATCACTAGTTTAAACATTACTGTCAAATGTTATAGACGTAGGCTACGTCTCTTCCCTACAGTTCACTAAGAAGTCATCAAATACAACGTTGTTTGGTCAAGATCAACCGTGCATGACTGTAAGCGTTTGCCACAGGAGCAGAAACAACAAAAATACGAATAACGGATATAATGTCATAACCCATCATTGTGTACAACGAGAGTTTTCAAAAGATTAATCGTGATTAATCGCATACAAAATAAAAGTTTGTGTTTGCATAATATATTTGTTTGTGCATCGTGTGTGACTATTATGTTTATTTAAATACACAAATGTATAAATGTAAGAAAAAAATGTCATTTATGTATATATATTTTTTTACATTTATATATAATATAAAATATATAAAAATCTAAATATATACATACACACACACACACGCACGCGCACGCACACACACACACACACACACACACACACACACACACACACACACGTTAATGTTACTTAAATACATACATACCTGCATGTGTGTGTGTGTGTGTGTGTGTGTGTGTGTGTATTTATATATACAAAATAATTACACACAGTGCACACAAATATATTATGCAAAAAACAACTTTTAGTTTGTATGCGATTAATCGTGATTAATCGCGGTGGTTTGGAGGAAACTTTTGCTCTTTTACAGAGCTTACCGATAATTTAGTGCTGATTTGTAAATATTATCTTACTGGCACATTTTTGTATTTACTGGTAAAGCCATTCTGGTTAATTTATAGTTATTTACAAAAATTACAGTGTGAAAATGGTACTTATTGTCAAATATAATAATACCAAAAAATAAACACATTTTTTATACTGAAAAAAATGATTTAAGAAAAAAATCTTATTTTTACTGAAAACAAAACAAAATACTATCAAAATATTCTTAAATTAAGATGGTTTTTCTTGATGAGCAAAACGACCCAAGAAAATAAGTCTAGATTTTAGACCAAAAATATCAAATTTAAGTGATTTTGTGCATAAAACAAGGGAAAAAATCTGCCAATGGGGTTGAACATTTTTCTTAAACACTACATTCAAGAAAAATTTGCTTACCCCATTGGCAGATTTTTTGCTTGTTTTATGCACGTTTTATAATTTTGGTCTAAAAACTAGACTTATTTTTTCGGGTCGTTTGCTCATTAAGAAAAAACATCTTAATTTAAGAATTTTTAGATATTTTTACTAAAAACAAGACAAAAATACTTTTGCAGTGTACTTAATATTCTTATTAATGTGCTAATTGTTTTTGGGTCTTTAAGATGTAGTTCAAGTTAAATCTAGATGCTTTCATGTCTAAATTGAGTCTCATGCAACCAAACTTCACTTTTTAACATTACACATGAGGAAAATGTATGCAAGATGTTTTGTAATGTGGTGTTTGACTTACCAAACCCTGGTTGTTGTCACTAAAGCGTTCAAAGAGCTGGTTATTTGTGTCAAACAAAGCTTTACAGATGAGCTCAAACCACTCGCGCCTTGGCCCTCCCCAGTCCAAAGCTAAATAAACACATCAAACAAATCACTCTTTATGAGCCAAGAATATCTCTGAAATTATAACTAATTTTAATAATTAGTAAAATTAACAATATCAGTCTGTGAACGAAGCCTCTTCATCCTGGAAAACAACTTCAAAGTTCTTACTCCAGTCAGACACTGAAAAGTTTCTTGTGGCTTTTAAAGACTGAAAAAAAAAGTGTCAGTTTATGTTAACCATTTGTTTGACTATACTGCAGTATAACTTAAATATATTTCAAAGATGTGGGGCTTATTTACAAAAACAAATACATAACATTTTACAATATTCGACAGTCTCACCGACTCGAGGAGGGAGTGACGGCTGACTTTTAGGCAGGTTTTCGTGCGAGGTCGTTTGGAGTGAAGGTGTCTCAGCTCTCGATGAAAGAAGTTCACCTTGTCCTGAAAAGTCTCTGATCCTCCTAACAGTACAACAAATATTAAACCTCAAACACGGCGACACATGAACATACGATGAGTTGACAGCAGTACTGACCGATGTTTTTGTGGAGAAAACGGATGAAGGTGGCAGCCATGATATTCCTGTCTTTACAACTGAGCTCTACTGGAGGCTGAATCCCATCATCCACTACAAGTGTCAAGTACCTGTGAACAGGGTCCGGCCCATGGTATGTGAACTGTCAAGGCCAGAAGAAAGAAATAATTTAGTACATTTTGATCAAAGATTACAAATACAATATCATCATCATGGAATACATTTATTTTTGGGTGTACTATCCTTTTAAAGCCCCATTGTCTAACCTTTGTTCCAGGACACACGCGAAAAGTAAAAAGGCGCCAGGGAATAATTTTCAGGTAAAACTCCTTCACAGAGAATTGCTGAAACGTATAAATGAAAAAGTGTGTCAATATCCAAATATTAACAAACACAATCACTAATGCAACCCAAATAATTTACCTTTGGTGATATATAGCAGTAAACTTTTTTTGGTTTCTTGATCTTTTCCGACTGACCCTCTACTGTGGAGTCATGTTCCTCTTCATCGTCACCCATAGATGGCCGTCTCTGCAGGGCCAAATGAGAAGATGCCGGAAACTGCAAGGGACAACTACTGTAGTTGCCCATGTTATAGAGGTAGGCCTCGAAGTAGATGCTGATACCTGGTGTAGACACGTTTTTCTCCACGCAGTTCTTCTCATTTTCTGTTTAAATGGATAATTTTATTAATATAATATAAAATAAAGATGAAATTTGCTGTCATACAGGTCTGCATGTTATCACTCGAATATATGGGGAACTGTATAATTGTTGGTACATATGGTTAAATGTTTTATTATTTTAAATATTTGATACTCTTTGTTTTGAACCACAAGATGTTACAGGTCATAACAATAATATTTTGTAATTTTTTTTAACTATGTATTAAATAGCTAAAAAAACATGATTTCCTGTTGTCTCCGTTACTGTCAAACTCCATCACTCCGTTACTGACACACACCGTTACTGGCACACACCGTAACTTGCACAGTCCATTACTGGCACACTCCATTACTGGCACACCGTTACTGTCCTACTCCGTCACTCAGTTACTGACACACACCGTTTCTGGCACACTCTGTTACTGTCAAACTCTGTCACTCCGTTACTGACACACCTCGTTACTGGCACACACCGTTACTGTCAAACTCCGTCACTCCGTTACTGACACACACCATTACTGGCACACCTCGTTACTGGCACACCCTGTAACTTGCACACACCGTAACTGGCACACACCGTTACTGACAAACTCCATCACTCCGTTACTGACACACATCGTTACTGGCACACACCTTAACTGGCACACACCGTTACTGGCAAACTCCATCACTCCGTTACTGACACACACCGTTACTGGCACCCCTCATAACTGGCACACAGCGTTACTGCCACACACCTTTACTGGCACACACAGTTACTGTCAAACTTCATCACTCCGTTACTGACACACACCGTTACTGTCAAACTCCATCACTCCGTTACTGTCACACCCCGTTACTGTCACACCCCGTTACTGTCACACCCCGTTACTGTCACACCCCGTTACTGTCACACCCCGTTACTGGCACACCCCGTTACTGGCACACCCCGTTACTGGCACACCCCGTTACTGGCACACCCCGTTACTGGCACACACCGTTACTGGCACACACCGTTACTGGCACACACCGTTACTGGCACACACCGTTACTGGCACACACCGTTACTGGCACACAGCGTTACTGGCACACACCGTTACTGGCAAACTCCATTACTGGCACACACAGTTACTGTCAAACTTCATCACTCCGTTACTGGCACACACCGTTACTGGCACACTCCATTACTGGCACACACAGTTACTGTCAAACTTCATCACTCCGTTACTGACACACACCGTTACTGGCACAAACCGTTACTGTCAAACTCCATCACTCCGTTACTGACACACACTGTTACTGGCACACCTCGTTACTGGCACACACCGTTACTGGCACACACCGTTACTGGCACACACCATTACTGGCAAACTCCATTACTGGCACACACAGTTACTGTCAAACTTCATCACTCCGTTACTGGCACACACCGTTACTGGCACACTCTGTTACTGGCACACACCGTTACTGTCAAACTCCGTCACTCCATTACTTACACACACAGTTACTGGCACACCTCGTTACTGGCACAACTCGTTACTGGCACACCTCGTTACTGGCACACATCGTTAATGGCGCACACACCGTTAATGGCGCACACACCGTTCATATACAGGAAAGGATTCATATGTGTAGCCTTCACGTTTAAAATCACCCATAAACCCATAAGCACACCTTTCCACTGATGTGATGACATAATGTCGCCTAGCCTATGAAGGAAGTGACTTGTAAAAAACATTGAGAAACAGCTACAATCCATGTAAGACACGCTCCCGTTACCGTCACACAGTCCCGTTACCGTCACACAGTCCCGTGACTGTCACACTCCATTACTAAAAACACTCCGTTACCGACACACTCCGTCACTCTGTTACTGACATACTCCGTTACTGTCAAACTCTGTAACTCTGTATCGATGTAAGACACACACCATTACTGTCACACGCTCCTGTTACTATCAATCATACACAGAGTCAAACTCATACTCTCTCTCACACACAGATACATGACTGCCCTACTGAAAAATCCAGCTAAATCCAGCATAAGCTGGTAGCTGGTTTAAGGTGGTTTACGCTGGTCCTCCCAGCCTGACAAAGCTGGTCATGCTGGTGGGCCAGCTGGTATTCCAGCATGACCAGCTAAGTCCAGCTAGACCAGCTTCAAAATGTGACCAAAACACACCTAGACCAGCTTGCTACACCAGCAAAACCAGCTTCCTACACCAGCAAAACCAGCTAAAACCAAGCTGGGGACCAGCTAAAACCAGCTCACCAGCTTATGCTGGTCTTAGCTGGATTTTTCAGTAGGGTGTCAACACTGTTACTCTACTCTGGTAACAGAGTTTGACAGTAACAGAGTTGACAATGACTAATTCGGACAGGAAATCATGATTTTCAGCTATATAAAACATTTCATATCAATGTGAAATCAATGATTCAAATCGAACTTTGATGCTCCTCATCTTATTATTAGCTGATGAGACTTCACAGATGCCCTCGACAACAGCAATACTAACTTACCACTGAGTACAATGATGTCAAACTCCCCATTGTTAAGTGGCTGGTCCTTATATGTGATACACGCTCTAAAGCAGCCTTTCTTTTTGAAAGTTAACTTCATCAGAACCTGACATTGTTGTTTATTTAATGACACAGATGTGGTGTAGTAATCCTCTGAGCTCTCCTCTTCTACTGTACCCAGCTGCAGAAACAGAAAGTAAGAGCCGATTTAGATTCTGATGCGCGTTTACTGTGTTGTTTACAGTAATTTAGTCACGTTGGGTTTGAAGTTTTGATTCTTATTCACCATACGCATTGTCATTTATGTGTATCATCTCTAGCACCCAGAACCTTTTGTGGCTCGAACATGTTCGCTGCTATTTTTACACATTAAGGTTTTCAAAACGATTCCCCACATCTAACGATGTAATCCAATCATAGCAGTGGGCGTTTACGTCGAGGTCTTCAATGCAGCCCGGCAATCAAAACCAGGGCACCAGTTGGGTATATCCCACTAGCAGACCAAGCATTTTAATTTTGTAACACCTACCGATTGTTTAAGAGGAAATCATAACCGTTAAGTTGTTTTTCGATTAACTACCAAAAATAAACAACTTGATTCAATTAGGAGGTAAACATTACCGTTTATGTGTGATTTGAATTTGTGACCTGGGGACAGAAATGTGCTCCTGTATGGTTCAGTGGTAAAGCATTGCATTACAGGTCATAAGTTCGAACCCAGGGATCAACTTTCTAAGACTATCCAGCGAATATGCAAATGAACCATAGAACTGAAAATCGACTAGTAAGATGCCAGCTTTATCCGAGTTATAAACTCTGAGTAGTGTCTTTACCGAGTGGACGTGCACACTGTAATTGACTTCATCCACGAGTGAGACGGTGTTACTGGTGGGGTTGCCGTATTCATCACGTGGCTCTATTTGCAGCGTATGTTGTTGGCCGTAGGTCAGCACCAGTGTGGAAAAATGATACGCTATCTTTGTTTTAGATGGCACCACCGTACCTGCAAGAAAGATGCAATTTATAAGATGTGAACATACTTATACATATTTTTTTTAATAAATTTTGACACACTTCGAAACTTTTGTATATGTTCACTACCGTTTAAACGTTTAGAAAGACTGATATCTAATTTTTGCCACTAGAGATCACAAAACAATAAAAAAAATTGGGATTTTTTTCATGTAATCTTTATTTTTAAATAGTTTAATGCAAAAATCTTACATATTGTACCTTAAAGGGTTAGTTCGGTCAAAAATAAAAATTACCCCACTTTTTTTATACGCCGCAAATTTACACAATTCTCTAAAGTGCCGGTTATTGATGCAATTTCATGTGAACTGTACTCGAAAGGGAACATATCTGCTTACGAAAAAAATACATCAGGCAACTTTCTGTGTTCATACAGTTCAGAATAATAATGCACGGTTTACAGTTAAGATCTCTTTAATTACTATACAATTTTAATACATGATGTCACACCACCTGAAACGACCTAAAATGCAGCATTTTACCCGGTTGAAAGATCTTGTAGTAAGGACTGTAGGCCACGTTCAAGCCTCCAAGCTTGACAGCGATCTCATAGCGCCCAGCCTTACGCACAGTGAAGGCCACTTTAACTACATTGGACTCTGGCTCCTGGAGAACCTCCTGCGTTACAGGGACTTCTAAAGCCAGCTCAATATGAGTGATGTTTACTCTCAATCCCACAGGTCTGTGTGCTGGAAACGGCTGGCCATTTTTGTAAAAAAGCTTTAAAAAGAGATTTTAAAATCAATAAACTAACTGTAAGTATTGGTATTAAGCTAAACGATTAAATAACTAGTCAGAATAAATCACGTTGATTAGAGAAGCTTGGTCACCTGTACTCGGAAACTCATGGTTTGACCCACTTCCTGTGGTTCCTTCCAATCCCAGGTGACCTTGCATGAGCGTGGGTCCAGATAGTTACCCCGCACATAGTCATAGATACTACGGTCCCCATGTCGGGCAGGATCGTCATTCTGTAAGAAGCTGACCACACGAGCAGCAAGCTCACACAGGAACTTAATAGTGAAGACGAATGCGATGATGGAAACAGTAATTCCACCTAAAAAGTGGAAAAATTTGAACTTTTATTATTTCAGACAATCCAACAGCAAAAAGCTTTCCTAATGGTGCGTTCACACCAAATGCGAATGAAGCGTTAAGCGTGAGTGATTTACACACGATAGACATCTGGTGACGTGAATGACGCTTCGTGAATTGAGTGTTTCTGGTGTTTGAGCCGCAATTCGCACAAATCACACAAGTTGAAAAATGTGAACTTTGGTGTTAACCAATCAGGAGCATGCTCTAGTAGTCACGCTTTTACGATGTAGTGAGCGAAGGCAGAAATACAAAACGATAATTGAGGAAAAAAATGATTGACGCTGTATGTGGACACCCAGCTGGAGCTGTACGACACATCTTCGTAAGAAAGTGAATGAGGAGGTTGGACAATCTGTGAAGTTGTAAAAAATGACTTGAGCTATATATGTATGTATGTATGTATGTATGTATGTATGTATGTATGTATGTATTGAGACTACAAGCTAGCGAAACCCTGCAAGTTAAGCTTATTCGTGTCTGAATTTTTGAATTTCAAAATTTCACTCACGTTTGACTAACAATTTCAGTTGCGTTTAATACAAATTTCACTCGCGTTTGACGAGCAATTTCACTCGCGTTTGTCGAGCAAATCCACTCGCGTTTGACGCGCAATTTCACTCGCGTTTGACGAGCAATTTCACTCGCGTTTGATGAGCAATTTCACTCGCGTTTGACGAGCAAATCCACTCGCGTTTGACGCGCAATTTCACTCGCGTTTGACGAGCAATTCCAATCGCGTTTGACGCGCAATTTCAATCGCGTTTGACGCGCAATTTCACTCGCGTTTGACGAGCAATTCCAATCGCGTTTGACGCGCAATTCCAATCGCGTTTGACGCGCAATTCCAATCGCGTTTGACGCGCAATTTCACTTGCGTTTGACGAGGAATTTCACTCGCGTTTGACGAGGAATTTCACCCGCGTTTGATGCGCAATTTTACTCGCGTTTGACGAGGAATTTCACTCGCGTTTGACGAGGAATTTCACCCGCGTTTGACGAGCAATTTCACCCGCGTTAGACGAGCAATTTCACCCGCGTTAGACGAGCAATTTCACCCGCGTTAGACCCGCAATTCCACTCGCGTTTGACGCGCAATTTCACTTGCGTTTGACGAGCAATTGCACTCCCGTTTGACGCGCAATTCCACTCGCGTTTGAAGCGCAACTCCACTCGCGTTTGACGCGCAACTCCACTCGCGTTAGACCCGCAATTCCACTCGCGTTTGACGCGCAACTGCACTCGCGTTTGACGCGCAATTCCAATCGCGTTTGACGCGCAATTCCAATCGCCGTTGACCCGCAATTTCACTCGCGTTTGACGAGCAATTCCAATCGCGTTTGACGCGCAATTCCAATCGCGTTTGACGCGCAATTTCACTTGCGTTTGACGAGGAATTTTACTCGCGTTTGACGAGGAATTTCACTCGCGTTAGACGAGCAATTTCACCCGCGTTAGACCCGCAATTCCACTCGCGTTTGACGCGCAATTTCACTCGCGTTTGACGAGCAATTGCACTCCCGTTTGACGCGCAATTCCACTCGCGTTTGACGCGCAATTCCACTCGCGTTTGAAGCGCAACTCCACTCGCGTTTGACGAGCAATTCCAATCGCGTTTGACGCGCAATTCCAATCGCGTTTGACGCGCAATTTCACTTGCGTTTGACGAGGAATTTTACTCGCGTTTGACGAGGAATTTCACTCGCGTTTGACGAGGAATTTTACTCGCGTTTGACGAGGAATTTCACTCGCGTTTGACGAGGAATTTCACCCGCGTTTGACGAGCAATTTCACCCGCGTTAGACGAGCAATTTCACCCGCGTTAGACCCGCAATTCCACTCGCGTTTGACGCGCAATTTCACTCGCGTTTGACGCGCAATTGCACTCCCGTTTGACGCGCAATTCCACTCGCGTTTGACGCGCAATTCCACTCGCGTTTGAAGCGCAACTCCACTCGCGTTTGACGCGCAACTCCACTCGCGTTTAACGCACAATTCCACACGCATTTCATGGGATTTTTACTCGTGTTTGACGCGATTTTTACTCGTGTTTGACGCAATTTTTACGAGTCAATTGCAAACATTTTGAATTTCACAAGTCAATCGCAAACATTTTGAATTTCACAAGTCAATCGCAAACATTTTGGGTTAACTCAAAATGTTTGCGATTGAATTGTGAAATTTGCATCAAACCTTCCAAAACTTTAGCACTTCATGCACGAACCCCTAAAATTACCAAAATTAAAAATGTGATTACAAAACTAACTACTTACATGTTTCCGTTGTTGTGCTAACATGCTATTTTTCCAAAACAAAGACATACAAAGACCAGGGCCTGGTCATCATATGGTATTTGTTGCATAGAAAAGAAAACATGAATAAAACACTGGAAACAGATTCAAAACTTCAAAACGTGATGAACTCACCAATCACGTAAAACATGAGGTCCCTTATCAGAAAGCACAGAGCGATGGTACAGCCAAATATCAGAGCTCCCGCTGAAAAGTAAACATGGATACCCTGTTTTTATTATTCTTGTGCTACACAGATGCTACTATTCAGTTGACTTGCAGATTTATTGCTTAGATCCCTGTCTGTAACTTGCCAAATCCATAAATCTGCCTATTAATCATTGCCTGAGTTTTTTTTTTAAATACATTACACAAGTTTTATTGAGAAGGCTATTGTGCCAACATACCATTAAAGTGTTAAATCTACAATGCATGAACCAGTTTCCTTTCAGTCAAGGTGAATGAAATCTATTAGTATGACACTTACCAAAAGACCACTTCTCATTCAGTCGCCTTTCAGCAAGGCTGTGCACCAGTTGAATTTCGTAGTCCTGATCTCTGCTTTCCTTGGATGCCTTTAGGACTCTAACACCTGTAGACAGTTTGATGTAATCTTCGTAGTAATATCCCCAAGCTGCCAGAGAGAGCTGAAGCTGGCTGTCAAACTGCGCTAGATCATCCAGGTTACTGCAGCCGAGGGTCTTCAGACTGCAAGATATAAAGAAGAGGTGCTGGTTTATAATAGGACAGGATGAATTTTGGTTAGAATCCCATAGCCCTATTACAAACACACTTGAATATTACCTACAAATCAAATGTACTTTCAACATTGTCTCCTAAAGGACAAAATACTTGGCTCTGCCTTAGATTTCAAAACACGTCTCTACAATAGTTTGGAATGTAGCAACATTCATTCCTTTCCCTTTCCAATTTGATATAAATCACATTGTTTATTTTATTATTTTACTAACAGTGTTTAAATGGTAATAATGCATTTGTGAACTCACGTGTGATAGTAGTGCTCCAAGCTCTGGGAACAAAGCCACTCTTGAAAGGCAAAATCTTTAAGCAGCTGCACATGTGCCTCAGTGATCTCCCTCCAGCGACGCTCCTCCTTTACCACCTCCTCTAGTCGAGACAGCACCGTCAAACTCAGCTCCTCCAGAGTCTGAACATCTGTACACATATAGTAGGAACAGGAACACTGACATTTAAACAAATACAAATCAAACTGTATAAGCTAAAGCAAGCAAATACATATCGCCTTGAGAGCTTCAATGTGCGGTCCACCACTCCTTGTCAAAAGTTTCTCAACTTTTTTTGGAAGTGCATTGTACATTACGGCTGTCACAATTATTAAATAATCATCTCATCGCAATTGTTCAACCTCATCGCGATGATTTCAGATCACCGCAATGATTGCACATCTCTCTAAAAAACACAAGGGGGAGCTGCAGCGCCTGTATAAATGAGACAGTATCTGATGGCGCTCATAACTGCGATACATTACCAAGCCATTCAATACAGTGAAAAAACAGCATTTAAAGAAATGCTGCAAAACTTTGATAAACAGTATGAACTGCCAGGAAAAACATTAATTTATATTTTTGCAGCCCATTACAGACATTTGGTCCAGTACTACTATGACCTTAGCAGGATTGGCTACTATTTAAGGCCTGTTCTGGTTAAGTTACTTTGATTGCATTTTTATTTTGAGTTAATTTTAGACACTTTATTGTGTTTATTTCTAAAGAAGAATTTTCAGTTTTTTAAAGATATATTCATTAAATAATAACTTTTAAATATGTGTTATTATGTGTATTTATATTTAGTGCCATGTAAACCTTGCAAAATATTTATTTGAAATAATCACAACAAAGTGTGAAAATTAATTTATGAACAAACAAAAAATTATGAGAATTAAATACAGACAATTTATTGTCATAACCGTCAAAGCACTAAAACAGGCAATTAATCCTTATAATCATCACAATTTATTAGGCAATTAATCACCAGCCAAATTTCATAATCGTGACAACCCTATTGTACATCGATTAAAACATATTTGGAAATCATGCAGAAAGCAGGAGCACCACCGACTTCCATATTAGGAAAGAAAAATACTATGGAAGTCAATGGTGCTCCAAAACTGTTGCGCTCAAAATATCTTCCTTTGTGTTCAGCAGAATAAAGAAATTACTACATTAGGGTGAGAAAATTATGTCAAAATTTTCTTTTTTGGGTGAACTATCCCTTTAACTTCAAAAAATCCAATGCATTTACACTCCAATATTTTTCAAAAGTTAAATAGACTAGGCTATTAAAAAGTTATTAAAAAGAAATATTAGATGAGATATAGGCATTATTAGCATTATCAAATCTCAGTGTTGCTTTTGAAATGACTGGTAAGAATTGGTAAGACATTATATTGTATACTGAACAGTTTTCACTTCATTTTATGTACACAATAATACTCACGTTGCTACCAATGCTTTTTAAAAGAACTAAAAGTAAATGTTCATTGTGTAAAACCCACCTTCAAACAGATACTTGTATTCGGAAAGGCTGTGCCTCTGAAGCCATTCTTCAAGTTGACTTTCCTTGCCTTTCTTCCAGCGCAGCTCCCAGAAGAAAACCCACAAGACTGAACAGAAGATGAAGGTCAGCAAAAAGCGGCTGTCCATCAGATCATCTTCAGTCTCCAGCTCAGACCTCTGTGATTTTAGGGTCTGTTTCAATCAGTCTTATCTGATCCTGATGATTCTCCCATGTTTTATTCTGTACTGGGGGAGACAGATGAGATGCATACAATTCAATTTTGTACATTTTTTTTTTTTTAAAGGGATAGTTCACCCAAAAAATACACAAAGGAAGATATTTTGAGGAACGTCTGTAACCACACCAATTAGAAGCCCCATTGACATCCATACTAAGATAAAGGAAATTAGGGATGTATAATGATTAATCTTGATTAATCTATAGCAGAATAACAGTTTTTGTTTACGTGTGTGTGAACCGTGTATAATAACTTTGTATACATAAATGCGCACACATGCGTGTGTATATTTAAGAAATGTTCACTAAGTATATACATTTGTATATTTATGTATAATTTATATGAATACTTAATATATAAATATTTATTTTTTCTTAAAATTATACATGCATGTGTGCATATTTATATATACATAATTATAATACACAGTTTACACACACATATATGATATATAAACAAAAAAAGTTTTATTCTGCTATAGATTAATCGCGATTAATCGTTATGCATCCCTAAAAGGAATACAATGGAAGTCAATGGGGCTTCTGATCGGTTCCTCAAAATATCTTATTTTGTGTTCATCAGAACTAAAAAATATTATACAGGTTTGTAACAAAATGAGGGTGAGTAAATGATGACAGAATTTTCATTTTTGGGTGTTCTAACCCTTTAAGCATTGAAAAGCTACAAAAGTGCAGAAATGTGGATGCTATTGCTAAAGTCCAGATCAGATCCAGATATGGATTTATGAGACTAACAAGGATTTCAATAATTTAAATACATAATAATTGACGACTAGATGACTAAATTACATGTTTTGTTTTTTTTAATAAACCTGACTCAACCATTTTGCATTTGCCAATGTTACCACATCTGCAGGCATAGAAAAATGAACACCTGCCTACATCTGATCTGACTAGACTAACGTTACATTCAAAGCTGCAAGGATAAAGTTGACAGACATCTATAATTAAATACTACAACAATGCTATAATGTCCACCTGGACTCGTTTTAACACAAATGACTGCTGCTGACAATGCAGACTTTGACATTACATATTAGTATTTGTCTGATGCACACAAATATGCAAATCAGATGCGCGTCGTGACAATGCTTTAGTTATGTAGTGCCAGATCAAGCAACAATTCAAAGCTACGTGTGTTTTGAAATGAATTAATAAAAAAACATAATGTAAATAATAAGAATATTCACAAAATAACAAATACAGATACACAACCAACAAACAGCACTGCCATACAATGCGGTCTAAAGAACTGAATACACCTGAACGACAAACTACATCCTTCATGTATACAAATCAACAGCGATATCATCTCTTACCTTGCTTATATTTACTAAATAACCGAAAAGACCGCAAGACCTCATCCAGCGACGGACGCAGGAAATGACGCAACATATGTAAAACAGGAACGTGTCGTAGGATGATGACGTATGCGAAGTTGTCGCAGAGTGAGAAAACACACGAGGGTTGCGAAAATTGCAAACATATTCGCTCGAAATGGTAAAATACTGAATTAATATGAATTATATTCAATCGCTGTTTACAAAACATCTGACTACGATTTTTGTTTTGTTGTCTCTGTGTATTTTTGTGTGAATTAGGGGAAACAAAAGAAGCAAAAATATGCAGCCACGAAAAGACTGATAAGTCTGAAAGACCAGAGAATGTAAGTATCGTAGTTTTTCTAACTTAACTGTTTATTTGTATAATCAGCAATAAATTACACTGTTTTAAAAATATATTGTGTTATGACATGTAAGAATTAAAATAGTCCACAAAACAGCCGTTTACAGGTTGTCTCAAGAAATTGGGTCATAAATATTTTGAATAATTTAGTAGTAATTTGAAACGTTTGTATTTGTACAAGTATATGTGGCATTATTGTACAATATATTGAAAGTGTCGTGTTTTCAGTTATAAAGACATTAGATGGAAAGCTTATACATTATTGACAAGGCCCTCAGACAGTAAACGTTATATTTAATATGCAAATTGAAAAGAGTAAACATTTTGACTTTTTTATTTTAATGAATGTTGATCAAAAGAAAATAATGTGAATGTCTTGTAAACAAAACATTAGAGAAGGACAAAGGGAGATGTGGATACATTGAAATTCCATAAATCTATCCAATTTTTTATGTTCCAGTCCTTGATTCTGATTGGTAGCTGTATTTTATTTCTGATAAAAACACATATCTGACTGCTGCACCCTGTGTGTATCCCTACATAGCACCCTTAGCAATGTAAACATATGTAAAACATTCGGTTACTGTTCACAGTTGATAATGAAAGTTGTGTTGATACTTATTTTTTGCTTAAAAGGTGTAGTGTACATTTTAGGAGGATCTATTGACAGAAATGCAATATAATATAGATAACTATGTTTTCAGTGGTTATATTTTAATTGGGATAGTTCATCCAAAAATGAAAATTCTGTCATCATTTTCTCACTTTCGTGTTGTTACAAACCTGTATAATAATTTTTTTTTTTTTTGATGAACAC
The DNA here is from genome assembly GCF_027580225.2 of Misgurnus anguillicaudatus. NCBI lineage: Eukaryota > Metazoa > Chordata > Actinopteri > Cypriniformes > Cobitidae > Misgurnus > Misgurnus anguillicaudatus. Next base: position 32,819,945 of record NC_073343.2, read on the forward strand.
GGAAGAAGTATTATTTTTCCTTCTATGGAAGTGAATGGGGCTCAAACATTTTTCAAAATATCTTCATTCGTGTTCATTACATGTTTCTCACAAGAGAAAATGATGACAGAATTTTGATTTTTTTGGGTGAACTATCCCTTTAAATGTGGACTCAAGACTTCAATAAAAAACAAGCTAAAACAATCAGTTTTCATTTATGTGCATTATGAAAGATCCACTGATAAATGGTTAATATTTTTTTCAGATAGTATGACTGTAGGTTACTAACTCTAAATGAGTACTTTATGTTCTGTTTTGTAGCAAATATAGTGATGACATGAAGGTTTATTTGTAAACTGAAGAAAAACACTTGTGAATAGTGCATTTGTTGCTGTAATTTTTGAATGACCTGACTGAAAAAGAAACGTTTCTGTTTTTCTGCATCAATTATTCTAGAAAGGAAAAGGACCGGGCAAAAAAGCAAGTGAAGAAAAAAGAAGATCCCTCGGCCATTAAAGAGCAGGAAGTGTAAGTAACAAACTTAAAACTCATTCACACAGCACTGTGGTCCTAGAAATGTTTGTAAAATTGACAGAGAGGCTTCTCTGTGAACACAAAAACGTCCACGTAAATGTTCTGGGATCGCTTCCGTAAAGAAGACCTAGAAACATTGCCGTAACATTTACAGAAAACATCCTGTGTGAACAAGATGCAGAAACAATGCCGTAATGTGCGTGCTGTAGTAAAAACGTGCATGTCATTGCAACAAGAAGTTATAGTTCAGTTCTTTCAAACAGGAATTTAAAGGCAGATCAAAATTCATGACGAGAAATGTCGGCAAGCTGGACTGAAGCAGAGATCAGGGAGCTCATCACTATTCGCGCTGAAGCTGAGATCATTCACCTGCATGACAAAACAGCACATCACACGCTCCTTATAATCTTGTCATAAACAAAAACGCATGTGCCAGGTTTTTCGAGAGCGAAATCACGGATAATAAGCTAACTTTAAACACTTTGGAAAAACTACCAAGTGTCGGACTTTAAATACGTCACGTGTCTTTACGGGATCTTTACGCTATGTGTGTGAATGCATGCACAGATTACGGAAAATCATTGGCAGTATGAATGAACTAAAAAATCAAATGATCCCGGACAAATCCCAGATGCATTTTCCGTAATCTCTGTGTGAAAGGGCTATATGGGTGATTCTCACGAAAACTTGGTTTTAAAAATGTCAAGCATGAAAATGTAAAAATTGCTTAAATTTACTTTTTTTCCCACCAGACATTGAAAAACAAAGTCTGGAGTAAATGGGAACATTAATTTAAAAACTTTTACTTATCATTTAACACTTTTTGTAACATAATTTAAAAAATTAGTCCTAAAAAATCTCATTACCGCAACAGTCAGAAAACATCAACACTGACATATTTTCAAAATGACATGACAAACCTGAAAGAACATAATTTGGAGATTCTGCACGTGCATTTAAAATCAAAGTATTATGCTTCTATTAATTAAATTAACATTTAATAATCATCTGTTGCGGTAATGATAATAAAAATGTTGTGTAAGCATTCTGACAAGACAATATTTCAAATTAACTGTAAAAAAATGATCTTACCTGGTAGCCATCTTGAAGTAACTGGTCCATGTGCTTGGTCACTCAAAATCAAACTTTATTAAAATTCTGTATGTGTGCTTAAACTGTTCTCAAAAAGAGTTGCGGAGGATGAGAACATCAGGCATGGACACATAATTTTCCTAATTTTTCTTCATTATTATTATACATGAATATTCAGTAAATATTTTTTCTGTCATCTAAAGTAGTCTAGCAAAACATCCTTTTTTTTTTTTTCTTAATATTTTTGTGTTAATTTGATTAAATTACAACATAACGCATGTTCAAACACAGCCGGACACATTGCGGTAATGAGAATTTCAGCAGAAAATGAGATAAAATTTACAATTATAAATTCTTATGTTGAAATCACACATTGTGCAAGGTAGAACACAGTATTGTGTTAATTCTGACGCTTTTTAATGTTACTATATTACACATTTTAAAGCTAAAATCATTAGTGCCGTGGTGTTTCAATGGTTTCGTGAGAATCACCCATATACACTTTGTGCAAGTCGCTTTTGACGAAAGTGTCTGCCAAATACATGATTATAAGTACCCTTGACATCTGTGTTTGGACATTATATGCCAAATTTTTTATTTAATCTCTCTTTCAGAGCCAAGTATCCATCATGTCTGTTCTTCCAGTACAATACTCAGCTTGGACCTCCATATTATATCCTTGTTGATACCAACTTTATCAACTTTTCAATTAAGGCCAAATTAGATATTGTTCAGTCAATGATGGACTGCCTTTATGCTAAATGTAAGTACTTTTGCTTTTTCTATGTTTTTTATATCATGACAAATATTTAGATATTTAATTCCAATGCATCAACATTTAACAGAAGCTAGAAATTGAATTTTAAACATTTTACTTTATATAATTACACTTTATTTCCATTATTATTGCATGAAGTGTTGAGAAGAAAATAAAGAAGCTAGACAGTATTCAGGACAGTTTAAAACACGCACACTCCAAATGCCTTTGACTAAATGTCTCTGTCTCAGAAAATGTATATACCATTTTAGTCGACTATCTTAAAACGTGTTGCATGCAGACAATCATTTTTGCAGTAAGTAGTGTTTATATGAAAGATCTGAAGCACACAATGTTGAAAGATGCTCCAGATAAATAGAAAATGATGCATACATGGGTTAATGATCTAAAGCTTTTATGATCTGACCATTAGCCAGGTGTTTAGTTATGTATTCAAAGATTAATGATACCCATCCCTAATGTCAGGTGGTGTGCAAAGAGTAAACATATGATAAGATGGTGGATGATATAAGAAACTCGGATTTACATGCGACTGAAATGTCACTTTGTCTATAATCACATGATTGATTTGTTTAGGTGTTCCTTGCATTACGGACTGTGTGATGGCTGAGCTTGAGAAACTAGGGATGAAGTATCGAGTGGCATTACGGTAATGGCATGCACAGATCAAATGACACCAGTATCTCATGCTAAAAATATAGGGAGGGACATGCGTAATGTTTGGACTGTATATTGCTACTGTAAATAGATGCCATTGATCTAAATTTAGGTTAATCCTTTATATAAGTACAATGGTTGATTTATATAATGCTTTTATTTGACCTGCCGTTGTAAACTACATACCATACACAACACACATAGTTTCCTGTGTGGTCATTTGAACTTTCTTTTTAGGATAGCCAAAGATCCCCGCTTTGAACGCTTGCCTTGCTCACACAAAGGAACATATGCTGACGACTGCTTAGTCCAGAGAGTAACACAGGTGTGAGAGTTTACTCTTTAGTTATTGACTTAATCGGTTGCTTTACATTTTGACTAAATAATTTCTTGCTTCTCCTCTAGCACAAGTGTTACATCGTGGCCACAGTTGACAGAGACCTGAAAAGGAGGATTCGAAAGATCCCAGGAGTCCCAATAATGTACATTTCCAATCACAAGTAAGATAAGATAATTGAACCTTTACTAAGACTCATCTTAAACATTACTGAACCAACATTACTGTCTAACTGTTGCAATCTACCATTATGTAAATTGTAACACTTTATAATAAGGTTCCAATCATTGATAATAGTTAAAGCTGCAACATGCAAATTTGCATCCTATCTCTATCGCCATCTCTGTTTAAAAAATAAAATTGCAGGTTGCTTTATGAACAACTCTTTACGTGGATTGAAGTAAAAATGATGTATTGTGTGAAAACGACAGCTCAAATGTGACTCTGGACCACAAAACCAGTGATAAGTCTCACGGGTATATTTGTAACCAAAAATCATTAGGATATTGATCATGTTTCATGAAGATATTTTGTATATGTCCTACCGTAAATGTATCAGAAATGCATTTATAGTTATTAATATGTGTTGCTAAGGACTTCATTTGGACAACTTTAAAGGACATTTTTTTCAATATTTTGATTTTTTTTTTTTTTGCACCCTCAGATTCCAGATTTTCAAGTAGTTGTATCTCGGCCAAATATTACAAACTATACATCAATGGAAAGCTTATTTATTATTAACCTTTAATAATTGACTGCACTTTTAAAGCTAAAATTGACCCTTAGGACTGGTTTTGTTATAAATTATAAAATTATAAATCATTATCAATGATTTTTATTACGTGAATTAACATTGAGCAATATTTTTTACAGAATTGAAAATCTTAATATAATACCATACTAGTACAGTTGTTTGTTGTTTATTCATGTTAGTTCATTGTGCCTACCCTTATGCTAACAGTTGCAAATGTATTAAGTCAATTGAAATTAATGTCATTATTATATAATTATATATTATATTTAATATAGATTAAAACAAATATTGTTAAAGCATTGTTCATTGTTAGTTCATAATAACCAAGCTGACATTAAGTAACTGAATTTGTACGTTTTTTTGAGGAAAGAAAACATCACTTTCTGTTACAGTCTTTCTAATATCTGTATCTACCTAAAACTTTGACTATACATAAGTATTAAAGTCATTAAGTTAATCATATGCATTGCAATATAAATGTTTGCAATATTTGGATATAGCGTTTACACAGAAATTACAACCTGAGCTAATTGAGACAAACGAAAAGTCATATATTTGAAAAGGTGCACTTTGTTTGCAAGATTTTTTTTGCGACTCAAATGGGCACAATTTGTTAAATTTTAACACACCAATGTATTTTTATCTTGTTACACTAAATAGATGCATTTTGTCTGATCATAAATGTGAGGCTAAATCCATTTTTCAAAACAAAAACATTCATTTAAGATTTTTGTTTTTTATTCCACAGGTATAACATTGAGAGAATGCCGGATGATTATGGTGCACCAAGGTTGTAGTACAATGAATATGCGGTTTTGGTTAGTTTAATATTTTTATTGTATTGATTTTGGATACTTATAGGACATTTACCCCCTGTATAAAATTTTGCCCATGAAACACATTTGTTAAGTATTCCATAATAAAGACTTTGATATGGCAAAGTATGTCTAATGTTTTGAGATATAGAAATGCAAGTGTTTTCAAATATTTATTATTTCCTTTAAACAGCACTTTAAAGTCATATGTTTAAAACTGATCGATTTAAGTGACTGCAATGCCTTGGGTCATTAAACACGGTTTAATAAGAAAAATTTGGATAACGCATATAAGTGATGTCTACTGTTGATGTTAAAAGTATTTAGTATGTGTACTAGTCCTCAAGGAATATACACAACTTGCTGTTAGCAGGAGCTGTTATATACCTCCAGTCTGGGCAAATGATGAGAAAAATATTTGAAAAACGTTCTTGTTGAGGTTTGGATAACTTGTGGCCTGTATGGGACATTAAAGGGCATCTATTATGCCAATTTTTTCAACATGTAATATAAATCTCAGGTGTGCCCAGAATGTCTCTGTGAGATTTCAGCTCAAAGTTCCCCACAGATCATTTATTATAAAGGTAGCAAAATGCCCCTATTTGGGTGAGATCAAAACCTGTTTTCGTGTCTGTACCTTTAAATGCAAATGAGCTACAGCTCTCCCTTACCAAAAAATTATTAAAATAGATCTGATTCATGTGAATACAGTCTGAGACAGTATCTCACTATTGGAATATGTTGGACTACGTACAATTCCCTGAGGGTGGAAACTATGGTAATGCTGGACTGTCAGTCAGTGACTGTGGGCGGGGCTTTATCAGTGTGATGTCACATTAACAAAATAGGAGTGGGTGGATTTTTTTCATTTGAAGGGTAGTTGTGTTCACACAATCCCAATACACTTTTATGTCCAAACACCTTGTAAAAGTGGATTTTGCATAATAGGTGCCCTTTAATCTCTTTTGCATGTCACATGCCTGTTTATTTGATAAATCTTTGTAGCAGCAGTACTATATAATAAAGTTTCAGGCCTGAAACTGTAGCATTTTTCCATCCATCCACGTTACAAAGTTCAATGCATGGTCTTTTTCATTTTGGGCAACTTAATTCAAAATTTAAAAAACAAATCAGAAACTTGTAAAATAGAGAAATTAAAGGACATAAAGATTAACATATTAAGATGCCTAAACCTACAAAAATAACTAATCCTACATGCTCATCTCCATCTGGCATGGAAAATATTATATTACATTAGCATTAGGCATATAACGTCAGCTTGATACAAGCCAAGGCCTTGTGGATTTGCTGCAGATGGAAAGATCAAGAGATAGTCAGATAGTCAAGGCAAGCAGGTATTCAAACTGGACACTTGATACTATGTGTATGCACTCACGGGAGAGATAAAAAATAACATTAATTACAGATTAAATACATTTTAATGTCTGAACAGAACAGAGAAAATAATTATTTTCTGTGTGCTGTTACATAGACATTTCAAAGACCTTATGGCCACTGGGATTACAGTACATATTCATTTCCCTACTTCATTTCCCTAATGGACAACAAGGTCAGTACGGGAACAATCATATGTCTCTCTTAACACACACACACACACACACACACACACACACACAGAGAGAGACGTAAGCAAGGTATATAAACCCCTATCTGTGTGTTTTGTGTGGTTTTGAGCCGACGGATTGATTCCATCTGACAGGAACAAAGGTAATATTTCAAATACAATAGGTTTTGCGATGAAGTAATAAATGTAAAATCTAATTTGATCACATTTAAAGTGTGCATGCAGTGTGTATGTATATCAGTATTTGTACGTTTAAAATAATTTCTTTCTCAATGTATTATAGCCATCATGTTGTGGACCATCAGACACACTGGAGCAAGCATTTTATTATTGTTCATGCTTTTTCATCTTGGACAGCTATACCCAAAAAATGATTTTACTAACTGTAAGTTTATAATTATTATGTAAATCCTCTTTTGCAAATATAGCTTTTATATGCATTTAATATTTTCATAGTTGGATGTGACGAGTGCAAACTTAGGGAAAACAACATTTTCTCGAAGCCTGGGGCTCCTGTCTATCAGTGTATGGGATGTTGCTTTTCTAGGGCTTATCCCACACCACTGAGGTCCAAAAAAACCATGCTTGTCCCAAAAAACATCACATCAGAAGCTACATGTTGTGTAGCCAAAGAAGTCAAACGGGTAAATTAAACTGCCATATAATATTCATCTCACATTTTGTATTATATATGGTTTTGATATATAACACACATTGTTTTTTTTTGTTTTTTTGTAGGTAGTTGTCAATGATGTCAAACTAGTGAATCACACAGACTGTCACTGCAGCACCTGTTACTATCATAAATCTTAAGGATACACTACCACACTCCTGAATGATCGCTGGTTCATCTCTAGTCGTTTTTGCTCAAATGCACATTTTCTGCATGTAAATCATTCCGAGTATATTGTGTTTAATGTGACAATGCTTATAATGAGAATGCTTTTGTATTTCCTTATAGCAGTGCTATTATATGTTGCATGTTTAAAAACACGCATTTAGATTAAATCTGTGTCCATAAGATCTTAAGTATAAGAAAAAGTTGTATCTATGCTCCCATAAAGGCCTTAAGATGTTTAAAATGCAAGACTTGTCAAACATCATTCTATTTAAAATGCTATTGTTGCTAAATGGTAGTACTTTAAAACACTTTTCATCCAAGAAATCTCAAATAAATTGGTAAGACTTTACAGGTTGTATAGCTAACATAAGCTAATAATGGAAATCAGCATTAACTGGGTGATTCTCATGAAATCTTGGTTTCAAGATGTCAAATATTATTATTTTAAAAATACTTGCATCAATAAATATTTGTTCATTAAAAACAAGGTCTGATAGGTTCAAAGGCATTAATTTCTACCCTTTAATTGACAATTTAACACAATTTTGAAAACAGACCTTAAAAAAATATTTATTATTTGAAACTGTCTATTCTACACCAGCATGTTTTGCTAAAATAAGCCATGATACCTAAATAAGTTTTATACATAATACATGATGAGACTTTAATTAACTATATTTTAATAGAAAATTATAAATTAAAAAAAAGTAAATGTGGGGAAACTACCTGTATCGGTAATGAGAATCAAAAAGTCATCCACACAGTGTGACAAGAAAATATATTTTCACTAGAAAAATAAAGTAATTGTATCCATTTTAAAGGTACTGGCAGATGTGTTTCTTCAAACAAAATGAGACTTGATGTAAATATCTGTGTGTAACAGTCCATGGACAATTCTTTCATCCACTATTTCTTCATTTTTATTATATGTAAATAAAACTTGTCATTTGAGAATATAGTAGACCATCCAATTATTGTTTTCAGAATTCCTTTTATTTTACTTTGATTAAATTACAACATATAAGGCACACATAGTGAGACACATTACAGTAATGAGATTTTCAGCAGATAAAGCAAAAAATAAATAAAAATTAATTCATATGTAAAATGCATTCTTTGTGCAAGGTGGAGAATACAATTATGTTATGATCATTTTTTTGTGTTATCAAATTATATGTTTTATCATTAAAATCTTTACTGCCATCATATTTCAGTGGTTTTTAATGAGAATGATCCAAATAATCTTGTTGATGTTAATTTCGGCATTTACTTTTTTAAATCAAAAGCTGTAACTGTGTTAACATAAGTACAAGAGATAGTTCATCCAGTATGAAAAGTCTATTATTATTTACAATCATTATATTGCAAAGTGTCCTCTACACAAATATTGACATGTTTTTTCCTAATGACTACATGCATCTTATTTGTCTAGGGGTGATGCATAAACTTTTAGGTTATTGGCTGAGTTTAGAACCATTCTATGTTCGGTTATCTTTCAGCTGAGTAAAGTGGTTGTAGACTTTGCCAGCCAGCTTGTCAGGCAGCAGCGACTCACCAACACCTCTCTACCAGCAAGCTAGTCAGCAACCAAGTAGTAACCAACCATTTCTCTACCAACCAAATATTCATCCAAGTTAAAAAATTTTGCATCCAAAGTCACCAGCTAACAGAGTCAGATCACTTAAATCCAATAGGTTTATCTTTTCTTAAGAAGAAACAAACCACTTCAAAGTTTGTTAGACATTTGTGCAACTAAATTTAACACAAGTTTAATATATCAATGACTACTATGTGGTTGCTAAGAATAAAGTTTTGGAGACTATAACACAATGACTTGACGAATGTATCATAGTCAACTGAAATATATGTTTATTTCTTTCAGTTTTGCTGAGGAAGAATATGACAAAACAAGAAATAATTCACCAAAAAAAAAAACAATTCTTAGAATTTTACATTGAAAAACTCCATGATGGGACCATTGTCTTCCAATGGAGATAATGCTTTAAAAGTCTTTTACTGAGCTGATTTATTGCAAAAATAGAAAACCATGGTCTACATCTGGACTCACTAACTTCAGCAAGTTTATTTCTTATTAATAAGTACAATAAAATCATCCGAACTGAAATTGAAACGTGAAAGCAACAAATGTAAGAAAAGAGAGCAAGTTTAAATTAATAGATGGTCTAGTAATTTTAAGTGACATAATTTCATGAATAATTAAAGCTTTATATAATGCTGCATTTGTTTGCATCCTGTAAACATGATTGTTGGCATTCTCTTAAGATAATGAATTGTTTGCATGCTGTAAAAATTGATAAATAACTCAAAGTGCAAATGACAGATGAACCTAAAAGTAAAACAAACAATTGACACTTAATAAAGAAAACTATGTTAAACGTTATTTTTATTCCATTTAAAATGAAAATATAAAAGTGTATTATTTTCAGTATTCTCCTTTATTAAAATTTAAGAAACCAATAGTTTGTGTTCAAAATTGACAAAAATTTTCATGCCCTAAAATGGTCATAAAATATTCATATTTTTCCCACTTTCATTGATTTTATTTTTTAACCTAAATCAGTTCTGATCATAACTACCAACCATTCATTCATTTTCAGAAATGTAACCCTTTAAATGTCCACAGTTTGTTTACATAATGCCACTGTTGTTTTTTATTATTTTTTTATAATTATTTTTATATACTAAATGTATATGTTTATTATTAGTCTTGAATATGTTAATAATTAACAACATTAATTTTGATGCATTATTTCCCCCAGATTTGGTTAAAAAATACACTTAGTTTAATAGAGAACAAAAATGTCCATGTCCAAAAAACTGACATAAAATATTAATATTTTTTCACACTATTACCGAGTTCAGTTTTTAAGCCAGAATCAGACTTGATCAGAACATTCATTAATTTTCATCATTTTAACCATTTAAATTAGTTTGTTTACATAATGCCAGATAAAAGCATTTTTATACAGAACGAATTCATTCACATTATCAGTTCTACGCGCATGCTTATAAATATTCATGTAGCCCCCGCCCAGTGAAACCGATAAATCTCAGAAACCTTAACGAAACCTAGGCGAAAATACACATTATACTATGGCTAAGGTTTCTCATGTATATTATTCGAGTTTTGATTGTCCACGAAACTCTATGACCCTGGCCATTTTGGAATATTAATTAGGTCTTGCTGACGTCACTCCGTCAGCTGCTAATGGCGAATGCATGGCTCATAAATATTCATAGTCGAGCCCTGACCGTAGTAGTTTGGGTGATTTCGGCTGCTGTGCTGTGCGAGTGTGGTGAAGATGGCGGAGGAGGAGGATAGCAGGGCTGAGGCTGTGGCCCTCAGACACAGATTTCAGGATCTCATCTCTGAATTTAAAAGGAGCTCCCAGTCGCCGCTCGATGCCTCCAATAGTTTTTGTCAGGATTTCTGTGAAGTACGAGTTTCTTTATGCGTTTTAATCTATCTTTGTTTATGGGCGATGCTGCATGTTTGCATCGCTGCACGGACGATAACAAAATCCAACAGTACCATTGAAATCAGTCATGAATCTGATGTATAAAATCACCAAAAGTCAAAGCTGTTTGATGGAGAGATGATGCATGATTGTGTTTTTACAGTCAGTAAATATTACAGTCATGCTGTTTGTGGTTATCACTAGAGCTCCCGTTGGCTAACACATTAGCTTATTGTAGCTGCAGCAGTCTTTCACAACGAATAATGATACACGTAGAAATATACTTGAGATAGATACGTGGTTAATATTGATATGCAAATGTTAGACAATAGCTGCTAGTGATTTTGTAACGAATGTTTTATTAGGAAAAAAACAGCTGGTGAAGTACTTTGAAAACGATGCACATTGATTAACCCTTTAAAATCACAAAAAGCTCCTTTCATGCAATGCTTTGAGGAGAAAATTATGTTTTTCATGCTAAACAAAATGCATTTACTATTGTTTTTTAAAAAGGTTTACATTAGCACTGTACCTAGCTTATTAGCAGTTACTTCTCGAATGTAAATCCCATTTCCTTTATTTCAATTACTACTATTATGATATATCAATTTTTATGCTTACAAATCATCTTCTGACTTTTATCTCCAGTATTATGATTGCATTATAAAAAGTAATTAATTAGATAATACAGACAAACATTGAATTGTGGCCCAAAACAGTGATTTTTAAAGTGGGGCCCTGAGATTGTGCAAGGGCCCCAGTTTTATGACATTTTATTCAATACATTAATTTAATTAAACCTTAGAAAAATAAGGCTACTAACCAACAGCACTACATTGTATATTTTAATAAGATTTGTTTAATTCAAATTTTATGTTTTAGAAAATACATTTTATTTGGGGGGCCGCACAGCGAAATAGTTTGAGAACCTCTGTCCTAAAGCATACCGTGTAATAATAGTTAAGTTTTTTTCTTTTAGGTTTTGATGAATCAAGGACATCAGAGGAAACCAGATGAAGATCAGCTGTCTCTGTTAGAGATGTACTCAGTAGCTATAGTGTGTTTCGCTGAGGCCAGCCCGTATCTCTGTCCTGAATGTGAACACGTCACAGATGTGCTGGAGAAGTTATCATGGTTCGTTTTTTTCTCCTCTATAGATCGACCGTTGGTTTACATGGTCTGTGGTGTTAAAGTCAACTTTTGATAGTTTTTAGTATAGCTTTATTTATGGATCGAATTAGCGCTTTAACTTGGCCAACTTTTCCACTATTATGGTCTTTTCAATTAAACCAGTGTACGCTATACAATATATGAAGAGTTCAGATGCAAAACCCTCTTAAGTGCATATTTGTAAAGGAGTATTTTTAATTAGGCTCTTATCTTTAGTTTAGTTTAGTAATTTCAGTTTAATGGCACGGAAAAGATTATTAGGCAGTAATTGAAATGCCTTTGAATTTTCACAAATGTCACTTTAGTCATTTCAGTGGTATTTAACAAATTTGACTCTCTTAACTCTAATCCCTACTGAAAAATCCAGCTAAGACCAGCAAAAACTGGTAGCTAGTTTAAGGTGGTCCTCCCAGCCTGGCAAAGCTGGGGGGTTAGTTGGTCTTTCAGCCTAAGTTCAGCTAGACCATCTTAAAAAGTAACCAAAACACAGCTAGACCAGCGTGCTACACCAGCAAAACCAAGCTGGGAGACCAGCTAAAACCAGCTCACCAGCTTATGCTGGTTTTAGCTGGATCTTTTTTTCTTAGTGCTAAAATTTCCACTTCTATAATTTCCACAAGAAGTCTCCAGTCATCCTCTTATATGAATAAAGGTAAAAAAAACTCCTTTAACCGGGTAAAAAACCCTCTTTGAAGCTCTTGTTATACACACAGCTTTGTTATATATAAAATTTTTCTTCTGTGCACTTTGCAAAAAATTTTTGTGGTGGATTTTGTCAACAAACCGATATTTCTGAATGGCTTTAGGCGGCGTTAAAGCGAAAGTATTAGACGAACGTATAATACGTGCCGAGTGCATTTGGTCAATATCACACTTTAAAAACTTACTTTCTTAGTATTTTTGTCTTGTTTTCAGTAGAAATATCTAAAATTTTTTAAATCAAGATGTATTTTCTTGATGAGCAAATGACCTAAGAAAATAAGTCTAGTTTTTAGACAAAACACGTCAAATTTGAGTGAATTTGTGCTTAAAACAAGCAAAAAAATCTGCCAATGGAAAAATATTTTTTTTTCTTAAATTTACTTAATTCAAGAAAAATTCAACAAAAATTGTCTTATTTCATTGGCAGATTTTTTTGCTTGTTTTAAGCACAAATTCACTCAAATTTGATGTGTTTTGTCTAAAAACTAGATTTTTTTTTTAGGTCATTTGCTCATCATGAAAATACATATTGATTTAATAATTTTTAGATATTTCTACTGAAAGCAAGACAAGTAAGAAAGTCATTTTTTGCAGTGCATTATCGCATTTTTGACAAAGGTGACGTTTATCGGCTGTTACATCTGAGCTCTTCATATATTGCCTCAGATGGTCAAAACTGGGATTTTGTACAGGTGTACAAAGCATCTGTTAATATGTATGTACACAGAATATATTACTCTATATTTGACTCTTACATGGTCAGTTTCCTGCACAGGGTTTATAAAAACATACCTTACGAAAAACAATACTGGTATGCATATTAAGACAAAACTATGTCACTGATATATGTTAAGATATGTCATGTTTTTAAATGAAGGCATCTCAAACATGCATTTTAGTCTGAGCCCTGTCCGGGAAACTGCCCCAAAGATTATTATTATTATGTTTTTATGTGTTGTATGTGGATGTGTGTACAGAAAGCTTTCTTTACCTGCTTTGTAATAAAGTCCTTTCTGATTCTGACTGTACATCAGGTGTACGTCTAAACCTAAATGAATTGACTTGATCTTCTTTTTCAATTGTTAGGAGCTGTCTGAATCTTCTGCTGTCATTCTCTGAACAAATCCCAGGTGCCTTATGGGAAGAGTTTCATACTTCTGTCACGGTAAGATCCCATCCTTTGTATTAGTAGTATCGAATACCCATGAGTTGTCAGACATACAAGCTAGTGCATATAAATGCATAAACACGATTTTTGAAGCTTGTTATGCCTCGGTTGGGATGGTTTAGAGCCATTTGAAGCTGCATTGAAACTGTAAACTGTTGATGTCCACTATATGGAGAAAAATCCTCAAAAAACGTAATTTCTTTTTGACTGGAGGATGACGTGGGGGTGAGTTAATTATCAGGATTTTTAACGAAAGAGGGGTAATTCTTTAAGACCAAATGTGCAAAGTCAAAGTTGCCAAAGTTTTCAGATATGGGCAATGAAAATTTTCCAAATGACACAACACTATTTTGTTGCTTTATGTAATGCTACGAATGACCAAATGATCCCTGCGGGGAACGTACTGTGCGTACCAACTCATGTTGCCAATGCCACACCTACTCAAACAACAGTGTTTAAAGCATGTGCTGTTTATATTGTCTAAGACACCCAAACAGTCATTAAACCACAATGATAAAAAAGGACAACGTCAGCCTTTCTGTGAAGCACAGACATCCAATGTGTAGAGTTTGCATTAGGCAAGACTGTGACCACACCCCATAATAATTGACTATTTATCATCTTTGTTGCGGAGCATATCAAGAGCATTATAAAGTAATTAAGCAATAAAACGTTTTGTTCAATTTCCATAACGTTAGTTCCGTTTCACCATGGCTTTTGTGTCTCTCACTGGTTCCACACACCCTTTAAAACTTCTGCTATCGATGTAGGTGTCATTGCAATCCAGTTTTAAGACAGAAAACCTAGTTAGAAGTAGGATTGCAAAGGGGTGTAAGGTTTCCGGTAAATTTTTGGAAACTTTTCACTGGAATCTGCGGAATTATGGAAATATGCCAAATTGGAAACTTAACGGGAATTTATGGAAATTATTTGAACATGTATATAAACTATATCATATACAAACATAAATAAAAAAATTTTTGGTCATAAGCAGACAGACATGCATGCAAGGTTATACGAATTTTAAAAAAGACGTCTTGACTGATTTTATTGTAAGTAGAATTTGAATTAATTATTTCACTGAGTAACACATAAGCTTAATTAACACGATTATGGTTGTTATAATGCTGCGTTCAGACCATTCGCGGTAGAGGCGTCAAGCGTGAGTGATTTCAATGTTAAGGCAATAGCCTCTTTCACACAGTAATTCTGGTAAATTACCATGAATTTACCAGTAAATACAAAAATGTGCTGTTCACACATGCAGTGACGTTCCGTCTTTTTACCAGTAAGACATCATTCACACATCAGTATCAAAATACCGGTAAACTCGGAGAGAAAGCGGAAGTTACCTGTGGCGCGCGGCCGGCGAGCTCCGTCCGTGTCGTATTTGTAAACGGCGGGTTATGACTTAATATCCACGGTCCGTATTTTGTTGTTTTCACATCTGTGGCAAACGGTCGCGAAGTTGCTCGTGACCAAACAACATTGCGTTAGGCGGCGTCAAACGGAACCTGCGCGTTTGCACATTAGGCTTCACAGATGGTGTGCTAAGGACGTCGGCAATTTGGCAATTAGATGGTAAGCTGTTTTAAACAACTTTGGTGAAGAAATGTGGATGTTAACTTCAGGTGTGCTCGACTTTTAAGCAACATGTGTGTGGAAACGTCCGTAAACAGTCTGGGGGAAACCGCGTCACCTGTATAAAAAACTTTCTGATTGGCCCGCCCGATCTGTCAGCGCGGTCTGACGTCATCTAAATGCCGGTAATGCTATATTTTTCGTTCATACACAGCGCTTACCGGCAAATTACCGTTAATCTTACAACCTGTCTTACTGGTAAATTGGGAGCACTGATTTACCGGAAAGGTTCTGTTCACACATGACATGTTAACGGCAATTTACCAGTAAATTACCAGTAAAGACTGTATGTGTGAAAGGGACTAATGTAAAGACGCATTGACGCATGTCTGGAGGTCTTGCGGCGCGAATGAGGCATTTAGCACGGCACGGTAGAAGGGATTCTGTCTCATTAGTGCGTCTAGCGCTATAAAATTTTAACTTTGGCAGAAAAACGCGCCATGTTAACCAATCAGGAGCTTCCTCTAGTAGTGATGTGATTACAGAAAGCGAGCGGAATCGCAGAAGCCCCTCCCATGACATTAATTTCCGTGTGAATGTCTCGATAACTGAATTTCACGAGCGTCTTTCACGCGTTAATGAAGCGAGTGAACTCAAAATGTTCAAGCGGCAAACTAGACACGAATTTGACGCCTCAAACGCGGCTGGTGTGAACCCACAGTAATGGTGCTAGCTTACATTTAGATATCTGATTTACTGGCTAGCTAGCTAGCTTCTGTATAAACACATTTTGGTATTTCCTAATTAAACTTCTGTGGCTTCTGTAGCAGTTACTCCTTTATTAATGATTTCACCTAAATATTTTCTATTTGTCTTTACAAATGTTATAATGTTGTTGCACACTAGCTTACTAGAAAATGCATTAAACCTTGTTGTTTCAAACAAAATGATGCTGCAAGATTTTTTTTTAAAACTGCATTTAAGTTCCCCGTTATTGGCAACTTGGCTTTTTTTAATACCCAGTTTTTTGCTATTAATTTCCGTGAACTCCCATAAATTCCCGTATACTCCAGTTTCCAGCCTTGAAAATTCCTGGAATTTTCCAACCCTAGTTAGAATATCCCCAAATTTACAAGACAAAAATACTTGCTCTCTGCAACCAGGGTAAAAAGTTAACAGCCGTGTATGCGTGTGTGTACGTTTCTTTCGAGTGGCATACAGTATGTTTTTAATAGTACCTAATGACCTCTCATAAGTCTTTATAAAAGGATTAGGATCATCTTTGCATGATGGTTTTTGTTTTGACAGGTGGCTCATGGCATCCTTCAAGCACATGGGAACTCACAGCTTCACACCTTGTTGAATCTGGTGAAGGAGAATGGTGTTTGGACCAACGTCACGCTTTGTAGCCTTCTGTCAAACAACATGCCTGATATAGAGAAAGGTAAAATATGCTTTACTTGAATATTGTTTCGGTTTTGTCTGATGTAGTTTTTGTCGCATCAATAAAGTATAACTGTAATGCTATTGTTGTTAGCTTGCCTTGAAAGTGTTTGTATTTCTTTTTCTGTAGTTCATGAGTTTTTAGCGCAAGAAGGACCTGAGCTACTTCATATGCGAATAAAGCACCTCATGAAACAGAAGCTTGTGGATAAAGCTGCAAGGCTGGCAAAGACGTGTGCAGAGTTTCCCGAATTTGGAAGAAAGAAGAATTTCAAACAAATCTACCTCGTGTGTCTGTGTGAAATTAATTCGCAAGAACTTATGCAAGAGGTGGGAGTCTTATTTAAAATAATACCCCCCCCTATTTTCAAATTTTTCAAAGATAAAGTGTGTGCAGTTGATTTAAGGATGGAATGGCAAGACTTTTTCTTTGTGACAAGTTTACTTTACAGTAATTACAGTAGTTTAAATTTGCCTAAGAAACAACCAAAATTTGATATTTATCAAAATTGCGTTGTAAAACCATACAAATGTTCTATTTGCATTCCCTTTCTAGCTTGTGTTATTATTTAAATCTACGTTTCATCATTAAGTATTACAATTCGTATGTTTTTTTGTGACAGATAAAGGAGGTAGACTGCAAGGATGCTCTGGACATGATTTGTAATTTGGAGGCTGAGGAAGATGAGAAAGGAGCTCTCAGTCTTTGTACAGCATTTTTCAAGCGCCAGCTTCTCAGTGGGGATGTTTATTGTGCCTGGTAAGGTCAAGTTTTATGTGTTGTATTTTAAAGGGGTCATGACATCAAATTTCACTCAATCTTTTTTAACATAAAATAGTTCATTATGATACTGTATACAAACAAATTTTTGATTAAAAACTTACTTTGCCTCACTGATCAGATTTTATTCATTTTCCAGGGAGTTGACGTTGTTTTGGAGTAAGCTTTTAATACGCCTCGAGTCAAAACAGACTTTTTTGGATCAGTGCAGAATGTTAGCACGACTGTCTGGGAGTGTGTACCATATTCTGCTTCTTATCAAAGTCGTGCAAGCTGAGGTTAGCAGAATTTAAATTTTTGTGTCAAGGATTTGTTGGTTCAACTTAAAGTAAGTTATCTGGTTTCCTTAAAATTTTGAGGCGGGGTCCATGATCTCTGAAAGCAAATGTTGACATTTGAAATCACCTAAACAAGCACACCCCTACCCCAATAGAATCTGGACCTTCATTTGATAGACCCGCCCCACACATATGCGACCCAGACAACAATGTCGGTTAGTAAACACGCCCCGTACTGTTGATTGGCTACAAGTGTGGTTTGGTAGTCGGCCCGACTGCCTTTTCCAAAGCGTTTTTCAAAAATCATGGACCCCGCCTTTAATTTTTTTAAAATAGTGTAAACTAATATTTTGTGTTGAATTAACTCAAGATTTTAAGCCAACCAAATAACTTATTTTTTTTAAGTTGAACAAGCTATTTTTTACAGTGAGTGCAAATTGCCTTTTTCGCATAATAGACTCATGACATTTTTGTTTCCTTAGGTTGACAAAGATGGACTTTCAACATGTATCGAAATGTGCATTCAAGCACTAAAAATGGGAGTTCACGACAGCGAGGATGCCAGTATTACAATTTGCAAAACAATATCTTGTTTGCTGCCTTTAGACATAGAAGTGAAACGTGCTTGTCAGCTCACAGAGTTCCTGGTAAATCCGTCTTTGGACTCGTATTATTCGGTTGAGACGATCTTCAATGAACCCGACCAAAAGCTTGAAGAAGAGGATCCGTTGATTTTAAACTCACTACGTTGTGATCTGTTATTGGCCTTAAAGACAAAGTGGCCTTTTGATCCAGAGTTCTGGGACTGGAAAACTCTAAAGCGCCATTGCATTGGGTTGATGGGTCAGGAGGCAGCGGATATGGTGTCTGCTGACAAACTTTCTGAAAGTGAAGAAAACGAAGCCCAAGATGCTTATGAGAAAGTTTTCAAGGATTTAACTCAAAGTCTGATTTATGAGCCTGGTGAAGGCGAAGCGGAAAGAAAGAAGAAAACGGAAATGAAGAAGGTGAAAGAGAAAGGATTCGTATCCGCTCGATTTCGCAACTGGCAAGCTTACATGCAGTATTGTGTGTTGTGTGATAAAGAGTTTCTCGGACACCGGATTGTGAAGCATGCATTGAAGCATGTCCAAGATGGGATCTTCCGTTGTCCGATATGTACTAAATCTTTTCCAACTAGGGCAGTCCTAGAGCCTCATGTAATGTCCCACGTTAAACAGTCATGTCAGGAACGCCTTGCTGCTATGAACATAACCAAGAAATCTCCCATCAAGTTGAAATCGCCGAGCACCTTGGATAAACAAAAGCACTACGTCAAAACTGCCACGCAAGGACCGACGATTTGCAGTGATGCTTCAAAGAGTAGTCCAAGCGCAAACGGTGAAGATAAAATTATCGCCTCGTTTCCAAAACCATGCGCCCCTAAACAGGATGTTAACAACACTAAAGATCTTACATGCCCCGTTACAAGCTGTCAGAAAGTTTTCAAGTATTTTAGAAACTTGGTTGCACACGTCAAGGCTCACAAAAATGAACCGGAAGCGGTACGCTTCCTAGAAGTACAGAGCCGAAAAGCTATGTGCCAGTATTGTCACCGTCAATTCGTCAATTTGACTCATCTTAATGATCACTTACAGATGCATTGTGGGGACAAGCCTTACTTTTGCATTCAGCTGGGTTGCAACTGCACCTTTTCCTCTCATGCCGAGCTCCTCGTTCACAGAAAAGTGCACGCCGAATTTCAGGCACAGTGTACATATCCGAACTGTGAGAGGATATTCAGCGAGACGTACTTACTGTATGATCACGAAGCACAGCACTACATGAATTTCACGTGCAAAAGACAAAACTGTGCCATGGTGTTTTGCACTGTGTCTGACCTTGATATGCATCAGCAAGAACATGCAAAGCAGGACCACTCTGCTGTACGTTCTCAAATTGAATCACCAGCTCAGACTTGTCTTGCCTTAGAGCCGTTTCCAAGCCAAATTAAAGAGGTTTCCCAAGAGCCTAGTGTAGTAAAAATGAAATGCTCAGTTAAGAAAATAAAGTGCAGTCAGGGTCCTGCAGGACATCCTGAGCAACTTGTAACCAACCCAGCTTTGTCAAAAAGTGTCCCGATAGTTTCCCAAACGTCTACCATTCAGCCCCATGTTTCGGATGCATCTCAATGTTTGCAGTCTAATCCAGAGAGTCCAGAGAAATCACATCTTGAATCTTGCTTTGTAAAACTGGAGCCCATTCCTGTCCAGGGTGACGATCCTGTATTTACAAAGACTCAAACGTTTTTAGAAGATAAGAAGTTGTTTTGTAACCCATTGAATCAGCTCACACATGCCACCCCAGAGTCTTCTAACGTTGAGGCCGATGCCAATAAAGAGAAACGTCCGACTCACGCATGTCCGTTTGAAACCTGCACACGGTTATACAGCACGTCAAAGAGTTTATCCAGACATGTTAAAAATTTTCATCCAGATGCATTCGAGGAGTGGAAGCTGTCAAAGAAGTACAAGAGGATTGCGGAAATCGCTGCGAGAAAGTCCTCGTCCAAGCCTTCTAACACCGGTTCCCAGAAAATAAAGAAACAGACAAGCAATGCTTGTGACCCGACACGTTTGGACTCCTCTATTCTCTCGTGTCACGATGAGTCCGTAAGTTCTTCCTCTCAACTGAAAGATGCCCAAGGTCATGCATCACCAAATCATTCAGCACTGATGCAATTACCGTTATCTCAAACATGGGCAACATCTGCGATGGATGATATGGATTCAAGTTTTAATGTACAGAATCACTACTCTCCCATTACTTCATCTGATAATCAACACATTGGCTCATTGTACCATTCGGATGCCATCATGGATTACGCTTCTGCCTCCGTTTATGACGGCATGATTCCCCTTTCCGCCAATGTCCACACACCCTCGAGTGTCATGAATGAAGCTTCAAAATACGTGTCGAGCTCTCTTCGAGTACTGCATGCCCTTAATGGTGATCAGACTTTTGACGTTGACCTCGGATACGGTCAGATCGGACAAAACCATCCCAATGAGATTCCTGTCAGTGCCAGTTTGTTGCATACAGCATCTTTGCCTGAGCAGAATACGAGTTCGAATTTTTCAGCTTTTCCTCCTGAGACAAACCCTGCATCGGAGGAATTGCTGGGAAATTCGAACCAAGAAATCTGCACAGCTGCACAGTTGTTTTCATCAGATATCAAATGTATACCAAATCTTACCCATCATTTTAAGGAACATTCAGAAGATTTCCCAGTAAAGGTTGTTAGTCCTTTGCCCCAGGCTGATGAGAAACATCCAGAAGAGTTTTGTAATCACGAATTATCAACGAAAGAACCAGAAGAACAATCCCCTTCAGATGAACAGCCTGTTGTAGGCAAAAAAGCCAAGAAAATGAAATCGTCCAAAAAAAGCAAATGGCCTGCAATAATCGAGGGTGGGAAAGTCATTTGCTGCAGGTGCTACAGAGAGTTCCCAAGTACAAAGTCACTTGGAGGCCATTTATCAAAACGCTCCCAGTGCAAAACTGTCGATGAAATTGATCTTACTGCAGATTTACCGACGTCTTTTCTCGATTTTCTCAATGATCCTGATATTTCAATAGTACCAATGCCTATTCCTACAAATAACATGCACGAGCAAGATCCCAAATCCCTCACAAGTCCTTTGCAAATCCATCCACCGTTAGACTCGAATGTCTTTACTGAAAGCGTGAATGATACGAATTGCAGCATTCATAACTCAAATGTTCCCCCTCAAGAACCCTCTGAAATGACAGCAAGTTCAAGTTTGTGCCAATCACCCGTACAAGAGCCGCGTATAGAAAGCAAACCTGAATCTGAAATCCCTCCTGCAAATACTGGTGAAGATGGTAAAATTGTAGAAATCGAAAGGGCATTGCAACGTCTCGATTTAGTTGATATACTTAACCAGGAAACATCTGTGACGGAGAGCGCTGACCAGCAAAGTAAAAGTTCTCAAATTGACATTGGTCACATGATTAAAAACGAGGTAGAAAATAAGCAGAAAGTCTTCATTGTAAAGCCTTTCAAATGTAAGGAGGAAGACTGTACGTATGGATCCATGACAAAAGAAGCCCTGTTTAATCATCTTTCCCGAATACATGAGTATAGCGAGGAAAAAATTAACGAAATGAAGAAAAACCCGGACAAATTTGCACCTTACAGCTGTCATTTATGTACAAAGGCATTTACCAGAACCACAGGCCTTAAAATCCACTACATGAACGTCCATCATTTGTCGAAAGAAGAAGTATCAGGCTTAAAAATGTTTGGTGAAAGAAAAGTCAGAAAATCTAAAGCGGAGTCAGCAGATGTACATTGTAGCCCCATAACCAAACAAGCCAATGAGTTACCAGGACAGCAGCAACACAAAGTCAGTCCAAAAGTAACAAAGAAATCTATAAGTTCAAAGGTTAAAAAAGAAGCAGTCAGTGTAGCCGCAAAGAAAACTCCAAAAAAGAGCCCCAAAAAAGACTCCCCTAAAGTTTTAAGCTCCAAGATCAGCAAGACCGTGGAAGCGTCACAAGGAAATGTAGGGAATTTTGATGGTCTTGCTACAAATGCAATTGTAAAAACGTTTCAGGGCACCTCTAACACTCCAGAAAAGCAAGAGCCATGTAAGCCAAGTGTATTTGCAGTGCAAGAGCCAAGTGTTATTAGTCCGTTTTCCTTCGGCACAATGAACGATCCCGCCCAAGCTACCAAAGGTGCAACACCACAGTTGAATAATAAAATCGAGACCAAACCAGATAAAGAGGTTGAACTTGAAAAGAACAATAATTTGCCAGTGGACTACATTGATTTAAGTGATACGCTCCATTTGTGTAGGCCGTACCGATGTGTGCACGAAGGATGTGTGGCCTCCTTTTCGATCCAACAAAATCTGATTCTGCATTACAGAGCTATGCATCAATCGGAATGTGACGAAAACACCGGGGCCTGTACGAAAGAAGCTGACGGGTCCGTCCAAGTGCAGGAATACAAATGTCAAGTCAAGCAATGCTCAAAAGTAGTCTCGAAAGTTACCAGTTTATTGAAACATTATCTTTTGCTTCACAGATGCACGTTGGAAAAGACTAGCGAGTTGTTATCTGCCGTTGAAGTCGGTACGTTTCAATGTGACCAGTCAAAGTGTTCGGCTCACTTTACGTGTCATTTAAAATACATCGATCACATTAAAAATGACCACAAGGTCATAAAAGTTTCAGCAGATGGGGACTTTAGGAGGGTGGACCTTACGTTCAGGTGTCAATTTGAGGATTGCGGCAGGGTTTATACAACAAAGTCCAACCTTTTACGACATCTTATGAAGAAACATCAAGAAACTTTTGAAACCTTGAAAAAGAAACAAGACGCTATGAACAGGGGAGCAACAAAATTAAGCACGAGTGCCGATCCTAACAACGGAAAAGAGAACATTGCAAATAACGTTAAGGTGAAGAAGAAGAAGACTTTGAAAAAAAAAGAGGACAAGGGACAAAACCATTGGATGACCTTTGCGACGCCCGTTCTTAAATCTATCGATGAAGCATCTGCGATGTGCAATAACAGATTTCTTCTACAGTACCCTTGTATGATTAAAAATTGCGATTCGGTAATGAGTGCGGAGCAGGAGATTTTGAAACATTATACCACTCACGGTCTCACAGAACGCTTCATTGAAGATCAGAGGAGCCAGTTCATATTTTGCAAGAAAAGCAAAGAGATTAGTGGGTTGGAAGAGTGCGATGTGGAGGAGATGGTACTTGATGAAGATAAAACGGAAAATACCAGTGTTAGTACTCAAAACGTAAGCCAAGAAGTCCAAATGGCAACAGACGTTACGGTCAATGAAAGTTTCACTGCCACGACTGTCGTGAAACAGAAAAGGGGTCGTCCGCGCAAGTCGGAATCTAGAAAGAAAATCTGTCTCGAGAGAAGGCGAAGTCTACGAAAAAGCTCCGGCGATGGCGTTAAATGCATGCTGAAAGTCTCAGGATCCATACTGAACTCTTCTAACCACCAAGAGAACTACGTAGGGAATAAAGTGGCACTAAAACTGTATCGGCCGTCGCAATACAAGACGTCCATCGTGAACTTCGATGGCGACGGCAGAATACCTGCTAAACGCAGAAAAACTCATTGGACATCAAAACGACAGCGTACGTTTCGACCGGTCATCCGTGGGAGAAATGAAGTCCAGTGTATTGTTAATTTTCGAAATCCCCTTAAACTCGAAACTGTAAAGAATGTTAAAATCGTTATATACGAAAATGTTTCGGCTAGTTCGGATTTGCTAAAACAACTTCAAGACATGCAGCCCATGGTCATCCTGAACAAACGGCTGCACAGTTGATGGTTCAGTTAGAGACTGGTTTGTTTTCCTTTTACGAAGCCATGAACTCAGGACCACATACTGTTCGTCACATGCTGCTGACAAATACATCCAGTTACACACTTTCACACATTTATAGTAGTTTTAATGCCTTGTTTGTTAATAGAAATTAATTAGTGTTAAATGAAATCCTTTTGTACGATATTTTACATTTTAATGTGCTATTTATGATCGTGTTTAAAACCATTTTGTATTTCTGATATTCCTAGATAAAAGTTAGATTAGACATTTTTAAAAATGTCAAATTTCATGTAGGATGAAAACGATAAACGATATATCCCTGTGGGATTTGTATCAAATTTTTTGTTGTTGTTAAACAGTATTTATTTTTAAATTAACAGCCGTGTTAATGTACTTGTCTTCCACCTAATATTCAATTAAAATAACGCTAAATGCTCAGTGTAAATTCTGACATTCACAGTTGTTTGGGTTTGCATTTATGACATTGTTGTCTTAAAAAACAAGAATGGTTTAAACGTTCAGTAAAGCACATAGATAACAAACATTTGATTTAATTTAAACACATTTTACAGTGGCCTTTTAGTGTGGCCAGCCTAAGGCCCACCTGTGCAATAATCATGCTGTCTCATCAGCATCTAGATTTGAAGTGAAGTGCTCACTAACACAGATTTAGACAGATTTGTGAACAATATTTGAAAGAAACTTGCCTTTTATGTACATAGAAAAAGTCTCAAGTCTTTGAGTTCAGCTCATGAAAAATGGGGCCAAGAACAAAAGTGTTGTTTATAATTTTGTTCAGTGTACAATTGGTATTCAATAAAGAGTTTCTATTTTTACACTCTAAAAATATCGGGGTTATTTTTGACCCATAATGGGTAAATATTGGACAGAACACGTGCTAAGTTAAAAATTGACCCAATGCTGGGTTATTATACCCCATGGTTGCATAACAACAATCCAACATAGGGTCATTTTTAACCCAGCACGTGTTCTGTCCAAAATTTAACCATTATGGGTCAAAAATAACCCAGCCATTTTTAGAGTGTAGGAAGAACAAAAAAAAACATTTATGATATTCGCTTTAGTTAAGACTAGTTGTAATGTTTTGGCTCATCAGTGTAAATAGTGTAACTTGTTAAATATTACGGTTTACTTAATAATTTTAACCTGGAAAATAATAATGTTGCAGAAGGGTTTATCTCTATTATTTTCATAATGACGATGTGCATTTGGGTTAACAGAATGTTTATTCACTTGAATTGCTTGATTACACTGGTATACAAAGAGAAAACTTCGCAAATGAAACCAGCTAAATTTGACCTGAATTGGTTAGTAATGAAAGAAAATTAAGTGTTCCTGGGTGTTAATTGGCTCCAGTTTCCAAGATACAGCTTCAGGTCAGAATTGTATCAGAATAATTAATTTTTGTGCGATTTTGGTCTATAACTTTTGGTGCCAAATGGTGCCACATCCATCATTATAAACGTTCCATTCATTTGGTTTTCTTCATGTAACATTTTCATGAAAAACCGACCAAATTGTTTCTGAGGGAAAATATCATCCGACTGTTCTATGGCAATGACACCAAATGTAACTTTGTGATGTATAGATATGGCCAAGATAAATGTACTCTCCAATAAAATACAAATAACAGTTTCATCTGGTACCATTTTCAGAAATCTTGGAAACTTTAACCATTCAGCACCTTTAACACCTTTTATTAATTTAATTTAAATAGGCAAAAATACATTTTATCTCGAAGATCAATAATTTCCCAAAATTTGTAGACCAGTGTAAGAATACATCTTGCCACCTGACCAAACTATTATTTAGTTATCCTAAGTCACACGGTTTTATGTGGTCCATTTACCCATGGAAGATGCTTTTATCCAAAGCGACTTTACTGTGTATAAATTTTTTTTAAGTATGTGTGTGCTTCCCTAGGTTTGAACCATGACCTTCTGCACTGCTAACACAGCTTTAAGATTTGCGCGAGTATGATACTGAGCAAGAGTGTTTTTTGGGTCAAACAGTGACAGTTATTTGGGTATATACATGTAACCTATTTCAATTTAATGTTTTTTTTATTTAGTCCCCATTGAGTGTGTATATATAGCAGTGTATAAAATTAACTTACTTAGCGGACAGTGCACTCCCTTACAAACACCCATGAATAAGAGCTGACATGCAGGGTTTAAATAGGTTAGGTAACTTATATTTGTTGGTTATAAGGTTGAAACAGTAAGGGAAAAATAAATCACTTGACCTTTATTATGTAAGGTCTTTATTTATTATCTTTATTTTGTATGAAAACATGACTTCATATTGTAGAATGAACAGAAATCTGAATTTTACATTTAATTAATATACTGCTCGTGCATTACAGTACTTCACAAACATTAGATGCACTATTAACTACTAAAGTATCACATTTTGATATTTTACAAAATGTTTACAAATGTTAAGATATCAATATAAACAAAAATGATAAGTGTATTGTACATAAATAAAACTGTACAAAGTTACAATATTTTAGCTTTTCCTTAACATTTCAGGGTATACACTGGCAGACTGACCAAATAACCAAAAAATGTCACCTTTTCTCTTTATCATTAAAGGTACAGTTTACCCAAAAATAGACTGCTATTCAATCGACACTATTTCAAGCCCAGAAAAGAATGAAAGACGTCACAAAAAAAAATCCAGAATGATGACAGAATTTTGACAAAAAAGTAAAACGGTTAGAAATAGGGCTTCATAACAATTAATCTCAACTAATCTTTAGCAGAACAAATGTTTTTGTTAACATCATACATGTGTGTGTACTGTGTTTAATAATTATATAAACACACACACATGCATGTATCATTTTAAAAAAGTAATACGTTTTTAATAAAAAAAAGGATAAGTTGCGATTACTTGTTATGCAGCCCTAGTTTGGAACGACATGGGGTTAAGTGATTATAAATTATTTTGGGGTGAATTATCCCTTTAACATGCCATTTAAAGGGAATTGCAGTGGCATTGACTGGAAATATCCCAAAACAGACAGACTTCACGATTTAAAGCTGGAACGGTCCAGAAGGCCATCATCAGTAACCAAGTAGCAATGACTAGCCCACTTCATGCGTTCCTGTCGTACTGCCTCCAATTCTTGCATTTCTTCGGGGAGCTCAACTCCATTCTGCTTAAAAATGAAACGGAAATTAAAGCTGTAATACATACATTTTTTGGTTAAAAACAAAATCCAGTTACTAAGCAAAACTGTTCAAAATGGTCTCCTTACCTCACGTCAAGATTCGCAATAGTAATCTTATAATAGTAATTTATAATTTGGGCTGTCACATTCGATTTTGCGGTGGTGTGCACGTCACAAACTATGAAAAACTATGAAAAATAGCCCAGCAAGATATCTTCAAGTTTGTGTGAACGCAAACGGCCTGCAGACTTAAGTGGCTATTTGCAAGGGAACGCAACTGATTTCAGTGATGATCCACTGACTTAGGGGTGGAACAATGAGGATATTCTCTCTTGGTAACTCATGGTTGTGAAAAAGTATCAATCTGCGCTACAAGTACTCCATCAGAACACGTTTTTAGTGCTGTTGGAAACTTTATAACCCCATTATTTAACCATTTAATATAAACATTTTCTAAAATGTACAACTAAACAAAAAATATATTGCATTACAAAAACTTTTAAAAGAGGAACTATATTTTATGGCGTAATAGCACTTTTGGGAGTACTTCGACTCGGCGCAGTAACACCCTCCCTCTTCCATTATGAGAGTGAGAAGGGGAGTGGATTTTTTAGGTGAGTCGAAGTACTCCCAAAAGTGGTATCACGCCACAAAATATAGTTCCTCTTTTAAATCCGCTTAGAAAAGCGCTACGTTTTATTTTGTACCACCAAACTTGCTCGTATAACTACTCGTCTTAAATAGGAAAAACGTTGATGTGTTTGGTCACTTCTAACTTTATTTCGTAATGGTACCATTGAATGAATGGGGCCAAGCCAAATGCCATCGAAGCGTCGCAGCGCGCTCCAGCGCCCACGCGCACGCACACAGATGACAGAGGGATGCATCAACAATTCCCAGTCAAGGCAATAACACATTTCAACATTGAAAATGAGTAGACCATTCCCTTAATGGAATAAGGATGCAAGTAGGATTTGGTATTTGATTTCGGCCGAATCTTAAACTGTGGATTCGGTGCATCCCTAGAAAAAAATTAAGATTATAGATGTAAGGACTCACCTTGCCATCATGCAGCATGTGAACAGATTTGTTTTGGTAACTGCTCATGTAGGAATCGACGAGGATTGTGTAGTCGGACATAAGGGCATCCAATAAAACCAAGCGCAGAGGAAGCAGATGAACGACTGACACAGCCATGATCTTCAACAGGACAGGTGGACAAGGACGAATATACCAGACCTCTGGATTCTCCTGCAAAACAAAAGAAACACTTCAATGAGTACGTTTGCATGCAAATCAAACTGTCTATGCAGAAAAATGTGGAGACTTGTCAAACATTTGGTAATCTATATTAAGCTATACTGTTGCATCTCTTCTCATGTCTGCATAACCTGTAAATATAACACGAGTTTTAATTCGAGCACAGACTTTTATGCATTACTTTGCGCTTATATCCACGTGTGACGTTTATCTTTAACATGCGCACAAAACTGCGAAAAATGTCAGTAAAAGTGTTTACATGCAACACAAAAATCAGGGTAATGAGCAAAAAACTATCTGTGCCGACCGGTTTTTGATTACGGCGTTTATGGGCTTTCCCCGATAAAAGAAAACTGTTTTAAGGCGATTCACATATCGCATCTTTTGCGTGCTCAAGTTCGTTATTTGAAGTGTAGGCACGCCATATGCACGGTCATAATGGAAGTGACATGCACACGGTGCGACACGCTAATTTTTTCCAGGCGTGTCCGCACCGCATCGAGTTAAAAACATTTTAACTTTTCAGAATGTCGTAAGCGCACCGCAGGTCATTTGACAAGAACCTACGCGCCTACCATTGTCCACGCGTTTTAGTTTAGTTACACGTTTACATGACCCCAAACATTATCAGTTTATTAAGCATAATCGGTATAAGACTGTGCATGTAAATGCACTCAATATATCCAACTACAGACATACATAATGTATGGTAGTTTATGCATATAATGTAATATTGACTGTGTGCTGTTAGTACACCTATTTGACTAAAATATGTATTGTTTGACATGTGTGTTGTTGTATTTTACTTGATATTGTTTTTAATAGATTATTTTACAGACCTCAGTGCACTGTTCTTGGATCCCGAGAGGAGAAAGTTTGTTTACGGGCACTTTTAGATGAATTCTGACCACCTCTTGCAGAGTGCTGACCCTGTTCGGTAGAAAGCCTCCTGTGTCCTTGTAGAAAAGCATTAGATCAGCAACCTGCAACACAAAATGCAATTCAGATGGCATAATAATGGGATGTGAAGAAAAATGGCATAAATATAATATCGGAGTAAACTTAACTAACAGACATACCTGTGTATCAAACACATTAGTTAGATTCACATTAAACTGTGCTCGTAGACATCTCACAATCCATCGGCAGTCATGCGTGACCTAAAGAGATGGAAACACTCGCCAATCTATGCAAATTGAGCAGGTGGGGATTAATCCCCTTATGTACTGTATGTGATATATATGGGTCATATACATAAAGTGCCCTTATAAACAAAATCCACAATATCTTTAATAGTGCTTCTGAGCAAAATTCAAATACAAGTATATGCCTTTAATAATGTTATTCAGGATTTTCTGTGCCCTGAAATGAAAATTACGGAGCAATTATGCAAACTATATATAAAGGAGTTGTAAATCGTATTTGCAATTGTTTTTTTTTACTTATGGATGTAAAAACTGTGACATACAAATCTGACAATACAAACAAGCCCCACAGTATAATCCCAACACTGATTGACAGGTTTATGTGGATGTCATTGGAAACGCAAATGCAGTATGATTTCATTTGAATTTTGGCAGGCTCCGTCCGTACACAACACCGGGAAGTGAAATAGCATACGGGAAATTGCTATTGAGATAAAAATATGGCAGGGTTGTAACTTCCCAGCAAACATAGGTCGGACGGCAACGTCGTTTCCCCATCCAAAATTGGTCGCGACTGGACGGCACAAATGCACAACATGTCCTAAAATGAATTTATATACGCTTGTATACATTTGTATATGTCTATATTTGTCTGAGGTTGCGTGTATTCAAAATTGTATGTATTAACGTCCAGAAGAGGACATTTTTAGACGTGCAAGGACCATGCAGAAAAGACCTGTGATTCATGGTCAGATGACGTCAAAGACATCGTTGGATTTTCATTTTGGAACCATTTTTCAACCATGATGGGACGTGACGGAGGGACGTATTTTCAATGGTAATCGGATGTCCAAATGTTTCCTGGGTTGTAATTTAATTGCAATTTCTTTGCATTTCCATATGAAACTTGGCATAGCTTGTACATTCGCGTTAATGGAAATCAAGTGGTTTGGATTTGCATTTAAATTATTATGTCACAGTTTTTACATCCACAAATAGAAAATGCAATTGCCATTACAATGCCAGCGCAAGTTTAATTATAAGATATTAAGTATCATTTCTAAGTTAAACAGTGTTGCACATGTTATTGGTACAGACTGCATAGAATTTATGTATTTTGTTAAACATTTGCAAATGTTTTTATCACTTATTTAGAAACACCACAATGTGTTCTGTTACTGCATGCGGTATATGAATACCTCATTTATTTAAAGCGATACTCCAGCCTAGGGATGCATATCAATTAATCGCGATTAATCTATAGCAGAATAAAGGTTTTTGTTTACATCATATATGTGTGTGAACTGTGTATAAAAATTATGTATATATAAATATGCACACATGCATGTATAATTTTAAGAAAAAAATATATTTATATACTAAGTATTTATATTTATATATAATATAAATTATACATAAATATACAAATGTATATACATATGTAAACATTGCTTAAATATATACATGCATGTGTTTGCATTTAACTATACAAAGTTATTATACACAGTACACACACATATATGATGTAAACAAAAACTTTTATTCTGCTATAGATTAATCGCGATTAATTGATATGCATCCCTACTCCAGCCAAATAGCAAAATAACACCATGATGATTCACCCTCAAGCAATGAGATACATATGTACATGGGTGATTCTCACGAAAACTTGGCTTTAAAAATGTCAAGCATGAAAATGTAAAAATTGCTTAAATTTACTTTTTTCCCCACCAGACATTGAAAAACAAAGTCTGGAGTAAAGTGGAACATTAATTTAAAAACTTTTACTTATCATTTAACACTTTTTGTAACATAATTAAAAAAATTAGTCCTAAAAAATCTCATTACCGCAACACTCAGAAAACATCAACACTGACATATTTTCAAAATGACATGACAAACCTGAAAGAACATAATTTGGAGATTCTGCACATGCATTTAAAATCAAAGTATTATGCTTCTATTAATTAAATTCACATTTAATAAGCATCTGTTGCGGTAATGATAATCAAAATGTCGTTTAAGCATTCTGACAAGACAATATTTCAAATTAACTGTAAAAAAGTGATCTTACCTGGTAGCCATCTTGAAGTAACTGGTCCATGTGCTTGGTCACTCAAAATCAAACTTTATTAAAATTCTGTATGTGTGCTTAAACTGTTCTCAAAAAGTGTTGCGGAGGATGAGAACATCAGGCATGGACACATCATTTTCCTCATTTTTCTTCATTATTATTATAATACATGAATATTCAGTAAATATTTTTTCTGTCATCTAAAGTAGTCTAGCAAAACATCCATTTATTTTTTTTCTTAATATTTTTGTGTTAATTTGATTAAATTACAACATAACGCATGTTCAAACACAGCCGGACACATTGCGGTAATGAGAATTTCAGCAGAAAATATGATAAAATTTACAATTATAAATTCTTATGTTGAAATCACACATTGTGCAACGTAGAACACAGTATTGTTTTAATTCTGATGCTTTTTAATGTTAATATATTACACATTTTAAAGATAAAATCATTAGTCCAGTTGTGTTTCAATGGTTTCGTGAGAATCACCCACATCATCTTTCAGACAAACACATTTGGAGTAATTTTAGTAAAAGCCCCAAAAAGTGCATCCATCCTTCAAAGAAAAAATCCACACGACTCTAATGGGTTAATAAACAACGCTCACCATGTTAAAACTCGTGAATCACAAGTCCAAGATAACTCCTTTACCAAAGCTAGTTATTAGTTTAAAGTTTGAAATATTGATATTTTTCATACACAGTCACATTGATTACCCACAGAAGACATTTATTAAGCCACTGGAGCCGTGTGGATTACCTCTATGAAGGATGAATGCAATTTTTGGGGGTTAAAAGTCAGAAGTTGTTCCCTGATCCCCGTTTCTACTATTATAAAGCTTGGAAAACCAAGGACATTTACTAAAATAACTCCAAATATGTTGAAAGATTGACTCATTTATCTTGGATTACTTCAGGATGAGTACATTATGGGCTAATTTTGATATTTGGCTGGAGTATCCCTTTAAGTCATGATTTTACAGACAAGCCAGGATAGGCCTTAGTTAAATTAAGATGTGTTAGCATCTTTTATAAGCATGTCTTCATTGTTACATTGTTTACTTTAAGATCATCTTACCTTTAGGATGTGGCGTTTTTCCAGAATCATGCACAGTCCATTTTTAAATGCTCTTGCGCCAAGCAAAAGGATATCAAAAATGTACACTACGTTCTTAGTGGCAACCTGAATA
Organism: Misgurnus anguillicaudatus; assembly: GCF_027580225.2. Classification (NCBI taxonomy): domain Eukaryota; kingdom Metazoa; phylum Chordata; class Actinopteri; order Cypriniformes; family Cobitidae; genus Misgurnus; species Misgurnus anguillicaudatus. The sequence continues at coordinate 32,853,163 of NC_073343.2, forward strand.
AAAACAATAGATACGGCTTGCAATACACTTTTGCAAAAAATCACATTTGTGACGGTGTTGACGAAGATGAATATTTATTATATTTTTTCATTTCGATTATCTTTGATTTTCTGAAATGTATTGCTGACTCCAGCAGTAATACAGTATTTCAAGATGTTTACCTAAAGAATATGGACAGGAAGTTATAAAATACTTTATATATGCCAACATAAAATATAATCACGGTTACAATATATAGGAAATAATGATGTCATAATCATACAGGCCTACTAATATTGTATATGAAATATATTTAACTAACCTGCAACCAACAAAGTCTCTCTTGCTCGACCGGTCCAAAAAAGTTCGCTCCAATTCCTATCACTTTTTGTTCTTGGATGTGTGTAACCTGCAAATATGAATATAATTGTTTTCATAAGAGATGAAGGATAAGATGGAGATAAAATAACAGGATCACCAAACTCACTGCTGGACCAAACTTCTCCTGAAGTTCATCTATCAGCACATAGTTCATAGAGTCCTCGTGTTCAACAACATCATCTAAAAACAAACAGCACATCAGAATGTAAGAAAATAAAATATGAAGCTACGTTTTATTAACATAAACACATTTACCCAGTATTGTCCCGTTTCCAAGAGACTGAAATGTTGTCTTGTGCGCGTCATCAACACTGCACCTAAAGGAGATTCACAAATAAACACTTCATACCTGAAGTAATGTAATAAAACCGCTCGATTAAATATATTAAACGTGTATAAAAAGGCAAACTTACAGGTTGTCATGATTCACAGGAAAGTGAAATTCAACTTTAAAGTAAAGAGAAAAGAAAACGGGACATTAATGATGGACGTAAATCCGAATGACCGACAGGACTACTTTTTTTACCTTTAACGATGTCGTGTCCAAAAATGAGTTTAACACCTGGAAATTTCCTCCCGGTTTGCACTTCATATACTATAGGAGAGCACAGATAAACATTACAAACTCAATCTGTTTAACTTAAACTACACCCCGACAGGTAAAACGTTTAATTAAACAGACACGTGTTACAGCCTTACCATCCTCTAGAATCACCGTCTTGTTCAGATTAATGCGCTGTATAACCGCTATGACTTGTGTATCGAGCAGGGTTATTTTAACACGTTTCCTTTTAAAACAGTCTAGAAACCTACACTCCTCTGAAAACGATGCCATGGGTGCTCGACATCAAAAGACCCCATGAAAGTTTATTGAGTTTGCAATGCGCGCGCTCGACGACACGTTACCTAATGCTGCGTGTGTTACGTGGGTATTTTGCACCGCGTGGCGTTCAAAGAAAGAACGGCAATACTATTATTTTAAAGGGGACATTCACAAGACTTTTTTAAGATGTAAAATAAATCTTTGGTGTCCCCAGAGAATGTATATGAAGTTTTAGCTCAAAATACCATACATATAATTAATATAGCATGTTAAAATGTGCTTTTTATGTGTGTGTCCCTTTAAATGCAAATGAGCTGATGAAACGCAAACACTGATTGTCATAATAGAGGGTATGCGTGACCACGCCAGAACTTGCCCTGTTGAGTGGCAAATGTTCAACAAAATGGCTGGTTTTCATAGTGAGTGCTGTGAAAATGCCCGTAAAATTGACTATTATCAGCTTAAATTGAATTTTGTTGTACTTGATAGCAGAGGTGGACAATACTTAATTACATTAGTTACATTTTCCAAGCATCTGTGCTTTATTAGGATGTTTGTATTGGGAAAAACATTACTTCACTACAGTCTAAAGCATAGAATCATATTGTGCATTCTTTAATATTGCATATTAAAATTTATTTAATACCTAATTATATTAAAATTGTTACTTGAGTAAAAGTACATTAATGTACTTGAATATTAAATGTAAAAAAACGTATTGTTTATTAAATGTAATAGAGTAAAAATTATGATAATATGCTTTGGAATGTATATTTTCAAAAGAAAAACACAAATAAAATACAAATACTTGAAAAAATAAGTTTAAGTAGAAAGTAAAAACTCTGCTTGATAGTGACCCTAGGAACTTGTCAATCCACCTGTGGTCTGTGGACGTTTCCATGAACGATCAATTTACTTTTCCTTTCTGCGTTTTTTGGCAGTCTCTAAAACGATAGCTCCGAATTCTTGTTAATCTGTTACTACAGTCTATTGCACAACAGCTTTTTCCCATTTTGACGCGTTTTCACCGTGTTTTCGCTGACTTCACACTGTACTCAAATGCTGCCGCGCTTTCTTTTGCCACTCAGTGGGCGTAACCGCAGGCGCTTTTGCCAAAGGTGACGTCACATGCATACCCTCTATTGAAACTGTTAATTATTTTCCCTCTCTCTCTCTCTCTCTCTCTCTCTCTCTCTCTCTCTCTCCCTCTCTCTGCACTAAATGCAGTGCCGTGGTTGGTCCCCTTTTGACATCACAAGGGGAGACAAATTTGAATCACCATTCATCATTTTTCACATGCTTGCAGAGAATGGTTTACCAAAACCAAGTTACTGGGTTGTTCTATTTCATATTTTCTAGGTTGAAAGAAGCAATGGGGTCCCAATTATAGCACAAATGTCCCATTTAAATTTTTATTTAGCGACATATTTCACAATAAAAATAATTAAAATAACTAGAACAACACACATAATAAACTCTAATAATAGATAAAAATACACAAAAATGAAAATAGAATAATTCAAACAAACAAACAAAAAATAAATAAGTTGCTGGTTTTGCAAGCAGGTTTTACAAGGTTATTTTTTTTTTTTTTGCTTGGTGTTCCTTATGCCCTTCAGTGGATTTTGCTGCACCTCTGATTTAAAGTGTATACAGTTAAAAATGTGGTTTTTACACAAGATAATAAACAAATAAAAAAACTAATTTTACTGAAATTTTCCAGAAAGCAGCTACCTGAAGGAATACAGAGAGACTTGTGTAACTTATCAATATTTTGTAGCTTCATGTGTTAGTGATTGAACTGTCTCAGACTAAGGTAAACATTTATTTATTTACTGTACCTCAACCATTATTGCAAATCTTATGAATGATCTTTTTTTAACAAGGATACCAAAAACATGTAAAGGGCAAGTCTGCATTTATTACATAACAATTCCCTACTGAAACAACCAGCATAAGCTGTTAGCTGGTTTTAGCTGGTTTAAGGTGACAGTAGCTGGTTTAAGCTGGGCACCCCAGCGTGGCAAAGCTGGTCAACCTTGTGCGTCAGCTAGACCATCTTAAAAAGTGACCAAAACACAGCTAGACCAGCTTGCTACACCAGCAAAACCAGCTAATACCAGCTTGTGCCAGTTTTTTTTCAGAAGGGAAAAGATGTTCCTGTCTGGAGCAGAGGAATTAAAAACAAGTTATCAGCCAGCAAGAAGAGTTAAACAATAACACCAGCAGAAACAGTGAGAGTACTCAATATAAATGTTTGCAGTAAGCAATTATTAACGTTCACAATAAACAACTTTCAAACTATGAATAAAAGGTTTAAGCTCTTGGAAATCTGAAAATGATAAACCTGAGCAGCATTTATTTTTTATAACATGCACGGTAACAGAGACAGAGATGAGATTAATAATGCACGACTCAGATACAGTTTCTTACATTTCAACAGAGTTTAGGGCAGTATGGCTTGTTCTGTAGCAACTTTTATCAAACTAATGGTTAATTTATTAATACAACCAATATGAATCCCATTCTTTGGTATGTTTGTTAAACATTAAAATTATAAAAAAAGTTATTTAAAATGACTTTCCCAGTAATATCAGCAAACACTTTATACAATAAAGTTATAATTGTTAACATTTGTTAATGCATTAGCTAACATGAATTATCAATGAACAACAGTATTAATCATGTAAGTTTCTGGATTTACTTAACAATAAACTAACATAAACAATTGTATTGGCATTAACTAAATTTAACAAAGTTAATGGTTAATTCAGAAAAACTACAGCACATTCTTCATTGTTCATGTTAATGCATTTATGATTAACAAATACAACCTAATTGTAAAGTGTTACCATAATACTCAAAAATAAAGGTTACAGAAGCCAAAATAAAGAAACAAAGTGAGGGCAAAGTTTATCTAGTTATACAACAACAAATAGGTTGTTTGTATTATTTCTCATTGCGTCATTCATCTTGAGATGGATATCACATATCAGGTATCACATTTCTGTTTAAGCCACCTCACATACATTATACATAACATCATGTGACCTGTAAGACATTATAATGGAAAAAGCGATACATTTTATGTCATTCGGTGGACATCACGACTGAACAATGACTTTCATAGCCAAGACTTTTTATGACCTGCATGCAACTACGCTGGAAGGGGAAACAATCGATTTTAATGTTTTTAGAGGAAGAGTAGTGCTTATTGAGAATGTGGCATCACTTTGAGGAACAACCACCCAGGACTACAGTCAACTGAATGAGCTTCAGAGCAAATATCCTCATCGACTCGTGGTCCTGGGATTTCCCTGTAACCAGTTTGGATACCAGGTTTGTACACGGAAATATGTCATTATTATTTGTTATAGTTGTGGCTTATCTTTAGATATGTCCGTGAAATCCAAGCTAAAGTCTTATAATCTAATGATGAGATGAGGAGCGTCAAAGTTTGATTTTTTACATTGATTAAAATTTTTAACATCATCTTCAATGTTGAAGATATCAAGATTATATTTTATACAGAATGTTGTAGGATTTTACTGAATGTATAAAACAGTAAATCACAAAAAATTACTTTAGCTGAGTTTTCACAGACTGTTTTACGTATACAGTAGTTCATAAATTTCATTTATATACAATGGATTTAATCATTTAAATAATTTATTTTCTATGTCGTTTTGTAGGAGAATTGCTCTAACGCAGAAATTCTGAATTCGTTGAAGTATGTACGTCCAGGTGAAGGGTATCAGCCTACATTTACCATTTTGGAGAAGTGTGATGTAAATGGCAAAGATGAACATCCGGTGTTTTCCTACCTGAAAAACAAACTTCCTTATCCAGTCGATGACCCTGTATCATTCATGCAAAATCCAAAATTTCTAGTCTGGAATCCTGTCAGTCGGAATGACGTTTCGTGGAATTTTGAAAAGTTTCTTATTGGACCCGAGGGCGAGCCCTTTAAAAGATACAGTAGAAAGTTTCACACTATTGATATTGAACCAGACATCCAAAGACTGCTGAAGCTGACCAAAAACTGAGCAAAAACATGTCACTGATCATAATGTTTTAGTGTAAACAGCATTGTGGCATCATCTCACTTTCTTTTCTATTACTTTATGAGAGTGATATTATAAAGTGAAATAAAGATATCGCTTGAGACTTTGTACATATAAAAGAATCACAGATGTTGCCATTAATAAATTATTGCTGCTACACAAAATGTTTGACTCAAGATAAAGGCAATGATAATAAATATTATTTAAACAATGTATGGAAACTTCTGACCCATTGCACATATGAATAAAGAAACAGAACCTGAAATAAATCATTTTCTCTATTATTCTGACATTTCACAGATCTGACCTAAGACTGGGATTAAGATTATTTGGCTAAGGTTTGTTTAATCTTCTATCCAGCACTTCCTCTAAGAACCAAACGTACACTAAACGTAAAAATAAATGTGCTTGCATGATGCCGTAGAAGAATCGTTTTTGGCTAAATGTTTCCATAAAGGATCTTTAACAACCTATAGACCCCTCAGGACAATATTAATACAAAAGATAGTTTACCCAAAAATAAAAATCCTGTCCTTATTTTCTCATCCTCATAGTTATTGTAAACCTTTAGCCTGGGTTTCCCCATGCTGCCGTGCGCGCAAATTTATTCACGCTGCATGTCTAGCATGGAAACTATGGACCATTTTTTCCCTGAAATAGGGAACCAATCACAGAACGTGGAGGGGGCAGCAAGACGATGACGACGTCTATGCGACACACTGAAGCAGTTTTGTTTATCCCACATGGCAGCAGACGCAAAGTTACTTTTTGATGCAGCCTTAGATAGTACTCTAAGTAGTTTCAAACGCAAGTTTATTTAAAAAAGAGCAACTTTTACCGTTAAACAATTTCATATCCAATAAGGATGTTTGTATATGGCAAGACATGATAACCACAGAGTTTTATAGGACCAACCTGTTAGGCATCTTTGTCAATGAAGTATAATTAACTTATAAATGGTAAGTGGTATTTATTAATATCATATTGTCATTATGCCTGTACTGTGGTTGTCATAGCGCCACTAAAATGTGTTGCTTTTCAATATCAATATACAGCTACCGGTTTAGTTGTTTATGTTTGAATTGATGTCGCTCTACATACGTCATCTGGTATAATTGAAACGATTGGCTATGAGCTACGTACATACGCATTTGATAGACATTCGTAGTGCCAAATAAACAGCTCTGGGCATTCGTAAACCACGCCTCAAATAAAAGAAAATTAGCATATGGTTCCCAGACCATAGCCGTTTCTCAATATGCGTTCTTGTCTGTACTTGTGTTCTTGTGGACTTGTGAAACGTCATCAGTCGCGGCCCAAGTGCTGTTCCAATTCAAAGTTCGCATCAAGCCCAAGTTCACATAGGCTGTTTCTCAATTCCAAGAACGCAAAGAACGGACTTGCGTCCTCGTGGAGATCGGTCTTGCCAGGCAACCTTGGAAGAACGAACTCGGAAGTTTTGCTGCAATGACTTCTGGGGCGTAAAGCGATTTCAGCAAGTCTGCACTCGATGCATCCTTGATATCAAGAACACATCCGGGTATTTTCATGCGTCCTCTGTCCTTGCGTTCTTGAGAATTGGAATGAACTTCGACCGTTAATGATGACGTAGAGCGAGGACACGAGGACGCAAGATCGCTGAAGAACGCATATTGAGAAACAGCCATAAAATCCCCGGATGTGTTCTTGATCCGCCCATTTTATCGAGGATGCATCAGAGGAGACTTGTGTGGACTTATGACAGCGAGGTTTCCCAGAATGCATTTCGCGTCAGGAGTTCGTTCTTCCGAGTCTGAACTTGCAAGTTCGAACTACGAAGGACACAAGTCCGAGTTTGGCGTACGTGGTATTGAGAAACGGCTCATGGTCTGGTGTTAGCCAGGCTAGTAAACCTTAATAATCAAGGACTTTGCTGCTGTAACATGGCTGCAGTGATATTACGCACTGCCATAAAATAGTCCCCTTGGTTATTTTCAATAGCATGGGACTATTTTCAGGCGCTGCGTAATATCATTGTGCCTGCTGCAGCCATGTTACGACAGCAAAGTCCTAGATTATTACGCCAGAATGAGAGTATAGTTCCTAGCTATATCGCCTAGAAAATCACAACTTTTAATTTTTTGTTGGTCTTAGTACACGATGCAACTATAGAAGAGTCAAGTGTTAAATAGAAAAAATACTGAAACTCTTTGGTTATTTTTAGCGCGATGCTAATAGTCTAATCAGATTCAATGGATTGTGCTATGCTAAAAGTGGTACTGCCAGACCCAGAGATCGGCTGAATGGATTCCAAAACTGTAAAAATCAAATGTTTAACTCTAGGGGAGCTGGAAAATGAGCAAAAAGTGGAATGTCCCTTTAAGCTATACATCTTTTATCATACATTTACCTCAAAAGCATGACTGAAGCCAAGATCAAGTCAATGATAGATAAATGAATAGCCAATTGCAGTCCAACGTTGATCAGACTTGTAATGATTACCTCTGTAAATGAAATTAAAACGTGTTACTTTGTCCTCTTCATTACTTCCATATGAAATCTATCGAACGCATCTCAGAAACACAACGCTGATCAACTATGGCAGATGACAAAAAAACAGAGAAGTTAAAACTGAAGAGTGAAGTTGGGCTGTTGGGTGGTGTGTCTCTTATTGCAGGGGTCATGGTTGGATCTGGGATCTTCATGTCTCCTCAATACGTGCTACTTTACATTGGGAGTCCAGGTGCGAGTCTGTTAATATGGGCTGCTAGTGGACTGTTGGCCATGGCGGCTTCTTTTTGCTATGCTGAATTAGGAACTGTGATTCGTGAGTCTGGAGGAGACTACATCTACATCTTGCGCACTTCTGGCAATGTTATGGCTTTCATATTTTCATTCACCATTAACTTTGTGGTGAGACCAAGCAGTATAATTGCGGTAGCACTAACGTTTGCCCAAAATCTTCTTGCATCTTTTTATGACGATTGTCGACCACCATTTGTAGCAGTGAAGTGTTTGGCAGCAGCGGGGATTGTTATATTGACTGCTATGAACTGCCTGAATGTGCGTTCCTCGATGGCAGTCACAGTGTTTTTCACGGCTGTCAAGATTTTGTCACTGCTGGTGATTCTGATTGGTGGAATAGTTTTACTCATTCAAGGAAACACCTCCAGTAGTCTACAACAGTCCTTTGATGGGACCAAACTGGGTGTTAGTGCCATTGCGACAGGATTTTATCAGTGTTTGTGGTCCTATGATGGATGGAGCACCTTAAATAATATAACTGAAGAAATCAAGCATCCTCAGGTAAAGTGACAATTTTCAAGGTCAAAGACAGCGTTTCTATTAACCAATGTTATGTAGCTAAAATTTATTTTTTTCCCTCTCATAATAAGTCACTTCAAACATCAGGGAACATGACAAGTAAATCCTTAACAGATGCTCATTGGTACATGCTGTAGACTCTCTCTCAAATTTCAATTGGAAGTGATTATCCCGGTAACAGAGACAGAGATGAGATTAATAGTGCATGACTCACTGCAAAAAATGGTTTTCAAGAAAAAGAATTCTTAGTATTTTTGTCTTGTTTTCAGTAAAAATATCTACAAATTCTTCAATTAAGATGCTTTTTCTTGATGAGCAAAACGACCCAAGAAAATAAGTCTAGTTTTTAGACCAAAACATATCACATTTAAGTGATTTTGTGAATAAAACAAGCAAAAAATCTCCCAATGGGGTAAGCAAAATTTCTTGAATTTTTCTTGAATTTAGTGTTTAAGAAAAATGTTCACGATTTTTTGCTTACCCCATTGGCAAATTTTTTTGCTTGTTTTATACACAAAATCACTTAAATTTTATATTTTTGGTCTAAAAACTAGACTAGATAATGTGTGCGATCTTCCTGCTGGTCACCTGACCTCCCCAGATTTCAGCGCGCAAGTCTACACTCGATGCATCCTCGATATCAAGAACTTATCCGGGTATTTTCATGCATCCTCTGTACTTGCGTTCTTGAGAATTGGAATTAAACTTTGACGTTTAATGATGACGTAAAGCGAGAACACAAGGACGCAAGAAGAATGCATATTGAGAAACAGCCAATGTAGTGATGAAACGCGGACTTTGCTGTTATAACATGGCTGCAGTGATATTATGCACTGCCTGAAAATAGTCCCCTTGGTTATTTTCAATAGCAGGGGACTATTTTCAGGCGCTGCGTAATATCATTGCGCCGGCTGCAGCCATGTTATGACAGCAAAGTCCTTGACTATTACGTCAGAATGAGAGTATATAGCCATATCTGCCTAGAAAATAGCAACTTTTAATTTTTCTTTGGTCTTAGTACACAGTGTAACTACAGAAGAGTCAATTTTTAAATAGCGAAAATACCGAAACTCTTTGGTTATTTGTTTAGCGCAATGCTAATGGTCTAATCAGATTCAATGGATTGTGCTAAGCTATGCTAAAAGTACTACCGCCAGACCCGGAGATCAGCTGAATGGATTGCAAATTAAATGTTTAACTCTAGGGGAGCTGGAAAATGAGCATATTTTCAAAAAAGTGGAGTGTCCCTTTAAGCTATACATCTTTTATCATACATTTACCTCAAAAGCATGACTGAAGCCAAGATCAGGACAAGTCAATGATAGATAAATGAATAGCCAATTGCAGTCCAACGTTGATCAGACTTGTAATGATTACCTCTGTAAATGAAATAATAAAGTGTTACTTTGTCCTCTTCATTACGTCCATATGAAATCTATCAAACGCATCACAGAAACACAACGCTGATCAACTATGGCAGATGACAAAAAACCCGAGAAGTTAAAACTGAAGAGTGAAGTTGGGCTGTTGGGTGGTGTGTCTCTTATTGCAGGGGTCATAATTGGATCTGGGATCTTCATGTCTCCTCAATACGTGCTACTTTACATTGGGAGTCCAGGTGCAAGTCTTTTAATATGGGCTGCTAGTGGACTGTTGGCCATGGCGGCTTCTTTTTGCTATGCTGAATTAGGAACTGTGATTGGTGAGTCTGGAGGAGAGTATGTCTACATCTTGCACACTTCTGGCAATGTTGTGGCTTTTATGTTTTCATTTACCACTAACTTGGTGATGAGACCAACCGGCATAATTGCGGTAACGCTCACCTTTGCCCAAAATCTTCTTGCATTTTTTTATGACGATTGTCCACCACCAGATGTGGCGGTGAAGTGTTTGGCAGCAGCGGGGATTGTGATGTTGACTGCAATGAACTGCATGAATGTGCGTTCCTCGATGGCAGTCACAGTGTTTTTCACGGCTGTTAAGATTTTGGCACTGCTGGTGATTCTGATTGGTGGAATAGTTTTACTCATTCAAGGAAACACCTCCAGTAGTCTACAACATTCCTTTGATGGGACCAAACTGGGTGTTAGTGCCATTGCGATGGGATTTTATCAGTGTTTATGGTCCTATGATGGCTGGAACACCTTGAACTATATTACTGAAGAAATCAAGCGTCCTCAGGTAAAGTGACAATTTTCAATGTCAATGAATCTGTCTGTCTGTCTATCATTCACCGTTTCATTCTGTCACACCTGTAAACCAAGACAGCATTACCAATGCATATTTTAACAACAATAGACTGGTTTACATTACAGATTTTTGCAAAACCTTTACAGTATGTTTTTTCTAAATGTCAAAATAAAAACTATTGCCAAATGACACCGTTTCTATTAACCAATGTTTCACGAGTTCGCATTAACATGTCATCGATAGGGAATGAGATAAAACTCGGAATTTTATCCAGAATCCAGAATACTCCCCAAAAATGCCACAGCTGTCACGGTACGTGTAAAACCGGATAATGGAAAAATAACAGAAGACGAACCCAAACGCAAGATGTACAAAAATAAACTATTTATTACACTGAAACTGAAAACACCCACGAGGGGGTAAAAACAGAAGGAACAAAACAATGTGATGAAACACAAATAACTGTAACAGATAAACGGAAACCAGAACACTTGGATTTAACAACATCAAACAACGCACGCACACCACACAGAGAACACAAGGGCATTATAAAGACACCACATCAATGGGGAACAGGTGAACATAATTAATCACTTAAGACATGATTACATAAGGGAGTAGGGTAAAAGTGACAAGACACTGGGAATACGTGTTACACAGATATGATGTGAATACACACGTATTCCCACATAAAACACTGCTGCCCTGGGCCTGCCCTCTGGATAATAACCAAGGTCAGGCAAGACCATGACAGCCACAAAACACTGGGAACACGTGTCACACAGATATGATGTGAACACACGTGTTCCCACGTACACACACTGCTGCCCTGACCTTGCCCACAGAACATAGACCTGATCTACACTAAGGTCTGGCAAGATCACGACAGCAACAAGACACCGGGGACATGTGGCAGCCACACACAGAATGTGACCCCACATGTCCCCACACAGAACATGATACTGCCACGGTCCTGTCAGATGCACTCAGACCTACATCTAGCACGGATGTCCGACAGGACCATGACAGTACCCCCCACTTAAAAGACGGATACAAGACGTCACAAACAAAAACAAACAAAAACATTAAACACGAGGAACGAAAGACTGAACAACAGAAGACAACCACAACAACATTACAACGAACAACAGAGGTAAACAAACATAGGTGACAAAAGGATTGGGGTGATTTAACAAAAACAATAAATGATGAAGGGGTGGTGGGGCAAAAACAGGGGAAACAAAATGTCCATGGGGAACAAAAGTCTTAAAGTCCTGCGGCTGAGAAGCCGCCTGGTGACGTGTCTCTGGCTGCGCCGGCGCGTGACGTGTCCCCGGCTGCGCCGGCTGGTGACGTGTCCCCGGCTGCGCCGGCTGGTGACGTGTCCCCGGCTGCACCGGCGGATGACGTGTCTCCGGCTGCACCCGCGGATGACGTGTCTCCGGCTGCACCGGCGGATGACGTGTCTCCGGCTGCACCGGCGGATGACGTGTCTCCGGCTGCACCGGCGGACGACGTGTCTCCGGCTGCACCGGCGGACGACGTGTCTCCGGCTGCACCGGCGGACGACGTGTCTCCGGCTGCACCGGCGGACGACGGGTCTCCGGCTGCACCGGCGGACGACGGGTCTCCGGCTGCACCGGCGGACGACGGGTCTCCGGCTGCACCGGCGGACGACGGGTCTCCGGCTGCACCGGCGGACGACGGGTCTCCGGCTGCACCGGCGGACGACGGGTCTCCGGCTGCACCGGCGGACGACGGGTCTCCGGCTGCACCGGCGGATGACGGGTCTCCGGCTGCGCCGGTTCCGAGGCCCTCTTCGCCCTTCTCCTCCTCCCCCTCGACGCAGGGAGAGCAGGTCCGAGACTGGCCCCGGAAGTAGTCTCCAACACCGAGGAGACAGGAGTCGATCCCTCCAGCCGGGTAGCCCCGGTCCTAATGGCCCTCAAGCTGGCCTGCGTCTGGCGGGGTCCAGCAGGTCCGGTTGGGCGCCGCCTGGCATTACCTTCGGGCCCGCATACGAGTGGGTCATAACACTCGTACCCCGACTCGTATGCGGGGCGGGATCTCCTTCCCCGTATCGCCAGGCGGCTGCCAGCAAACATCTCGCTGGGTTCTGTTGGGTGCGTGCGTTATGTCACGGTACGTGTAAAACCGGATAATGGAAAAATAACAGAAGACGAACCCAAACGCAAGATGTACAAAAATAAACTATTTATTACACTGAAACTGAAAACACCCACGAGGGGGTACATACCAGAAGGAACAAAACAATGTGATGAAACACAAATAACTGTAACATATAAACGGAAACCAGAACACTTGGATTTAACAACATCAAACAACGCACGCACACCACACAGAGAACACAAGGGCATTATAAAGACACCACATCAATGGGGAACAGGTGAACATAATTAATCACTTAAGACATGATTACATAAGGGAGTAGGGTAAAAGTGACAAGACACTGGGAATACGTGTTACACAGATATGATGTGAATACACACGTATTCCCACATAAAACACTGCTGCCCTGGTCCTGCCCTCTGGATAATAACCAAGGTCAGGCAAGACCATGACAGCCACAAAACACTGGGAACACGTGTCACACAGATATGATGTGAACACACGTGTTCCCACGTACACACACTGCTGCCCTGACCTTGCCCACAGAACATAGACCTGATCTACACTAAGGTCTGGCAAGATCACGACAGCAACAAGACACCGGGGACATGTGGCAGCCACACACAGAATGTGATCCCACATGTCCCCACACAGAACATGATACTGCCACGGTCCTGTCAGATGCACTCAGACCTAATCTAGCACGGATGTCCGACAGGACCATGACAACAGCAGCCAGAAGAACATGCCCAAAAAAGTGGGAAAGGAAAAAAAAGGGAACGCCCTGCCAGCATTCAAATGGGGAGCGCACTTGCATATTTGAACGAGGAATGGTATTAACCGAGTTCAGGCAAATTGACGGGGGGCCCTCGCATTATCCGACAGGAGCTTTGGCTGAGATGCCCGCAGCATCGGACGGGAAGAATCCGCCTGTAATCGAGCAGGGAGTGCCGGTGTGAATGGTGAACATTTTTAAAAAGCGAAACGAAAAGAGGCATTTGAATTAGGAAGGCGTTTGACTAGGAAGACCCTCGCTGCATCCGATGGGGGCATCGAACGGGTCCCACCTACAGTCGAGCAGAAATGCTCGAATATGGTTTAAAGAGCGAAATTAGGCATCCGGTTTAGGCGTTTCGACCGGGAGGACCCTCGCAGCATCCGATGGGAGCCTTAGCTGAGATGCTCACGGCATCGAACTGGTAGGTCCCATGTCAAATGGAAATGTAAATATGTAGTGAGGTCTTGACCAGCAATTTGAAGGGGCGAGATGATGGATTGTGACCACTGACCACTGTTTATGCGGCCGAGGGAACTGATTGAGGCCGGCCTGTCGACTCGAGTGCCTGCCACCGGTAGTAAGATGCGAAAGGAAGATCCCGGTACTCGGCAGAGTAGGGTGGAAGCTACAGGGCGCACATTTTGGGCCCGGCGGCCATGCTTGTTCAAGAGGACGAAAGAGGTGCAATGGGAAATGATTAGTAGACTGCAAGAAGAGAAATTTATGTCATATGACTTAGCGTTAAAACTGTGTGGAAAAAGTAAAGTTTTTAGTTTAATAGTGTTTGTTTTAACGCTTTTATCAGTCCTTCTTCAATGATTTGGCTAGATGGACCGGAGTGGACAAGTGATGCGGAAAATGGCAAATGTCTCGCCGGTGGGGGCGAGAGTAGGATTCGGCTTTCTGGCATGTGTAAAGTGGAAAGTATGGGCCGATTTCCCCAAAAAGAGAACGAGGTCTCATGTAAAGACAAAATTGCCCCTTGGACAAGTAGTGGCGGGTTCAAGAGGTGGAGAGCGTCGGACGTGACAAAACCTGGGCGGGGCCAAATGCTGCAAAACGGGACAGAGGCGAGGGACGGCTATTTATAGGCACCTCTTAGTGTTGATTGGTTGGATCATGTGACCATGCTCCTCCTGAACTTTTGTAAAATTTCATTTTTTCTCTTATAACGAGTCACTTAAAAAAATCATAAGACAGGACAATTAAATCCTTAACAGATTTTTTATTAGTACATCTTGTATACTATCTCTAGGCAAATTTCAACTGAAACTGATCATCCATATGATCCCTATGAGCTCTTGATGTGTAAACTTTAGTGACAATTGTGTCTCGTGTACACTTGAAGAATGTAGTCATGTAATTTGATGAGATTTTATACAGTGTCCCCTTTCTCAAGTTTTCTTCAAAGTCACAGATGTCATCTGGAATTTACTTTTTAAACTCTCTCACCTAAACAGCTCATCATACTGTCACCTTGTGGTCAACTACAAAACACCACAATATTCATTAAATAAAAACTCTGACACTAACAAAAAAAAAAACACTAACAAAAACCTGGGATTAGACACCCTGTCACCACTTGTATAAGTCTTTTTAAAAAGATGATTTCTCAATTATACCACAATAGCACATAATCAGCATTATTATGTAAAAACAGCAGCATTAATATAACACCACTGCAAAAAAATATTTTCAAGAAAAAAAATTCTTAAAAAAAAAAATCTTTTTGTATTTTTGTCTTGTTTTCAGTAAAAATATCAAAAAGTTCTTGGGTTGAGATGCTTTTTCTTGATGAGCGGAACGACCCCGGAGGTAGGGCTAGTTTTGGACCAAAGATATCAAGGTTAAGTGATTTTGTGCATGAAACATCTGCCAATGGGATAAGCAAATTTTTCTTGAATTGTTCTTGAATTTAGTGTTTCAAGACTTGTTTGCTTACCCCATTGGCAGATTTTTTTGCTTGTTTAATGCACAAATTCACTTAAATTTGATATTTTTGATCTAAAAACTAGACTTGTTTTCTTGGGTCGTTTTGCTCATCAAGAAAATACATCTTAATTAAAACATTTTTTTTGATTTTTTACTGAAAACAAGACAAAAATACTAAGATTTTTTTTTCTTGAAAATCATTTTTTGCAGTGCAGTCAGCCTACACTGCAAACATTTACTTTCTTACTTAGGATTTTTGTCTTGTTTTCAGCACAAATATTTAAAAATTCTTCTAAGAAAATAAGTCTAGTTTTTAGACCAAAAATATCAAATTTAAGTGAATTTGTGCTTAAAACAAGCCAAAAAAATGTGTAAATGGGGTAGGAAAAAAACTTTATTCTTAAACATTAAGGGCTCTATCTTACACCCGGCGCAATGCAGTGCAATGCGCGACGCAAGTGTCTTTCGCTAGTTTCCACCCTAATTTTCACGTTTAGCGCCGCGTTGTTTAAATAGCAAATGCATTTGCGCCCCCTTTGCGCCCATGGGCGTTCTGGTCTGAAAAACGAGGTGTGTTCAGGCGCATTGTTGGCGCGTTGCTATTTTGAGGCAACTAAAATAGACTACGCCATTGACCAACAAAAACCTGGTCTAAAGTCTAAAGTCAATGGCGCAATATGTTTTATGTTATTTAAAGAACGCATTATTAATATGCACCTATAAACGGGAGGACAACGCGGGTTTGCTTATCACATAGTACATGAATGTGCAGCAGCACAAAAATGCTTTTAAATATGAAAGATTAAAGGATTGAATGTAAAAGATTATTATTGAGTCTCTTGGACATAATTGAGGACTTATTATGAGACGTTAGAAGGCGCAAAGAGCTGCTTCACCTGCAGCCTGATAAGTAAATAAATGCTTTGCTTTAAACAAATGCATCTGTTTTTAAATGTGTTTTTAAATGCTACCTCACGGATTTATTATATGATGACTCTGTACCTGTGGATATGGTGAGATGAGAAACATTATTAAGTAATGCTTAAAAAAAAACTCTTTGCTAAAAAACGCTGTCCAAAGTGCTGAAACGTGCGGAGAGCCGTTTGTAATTTCTTTATCTTCTGTTTGTTACAAATAAAGTATTTTTACAGTACAAACCTTATCTTACATACTTGTAAATTATTTTTTGATGATATTGGATAGCCATACATTTAAAGCAATTACAAGCCTGCTTTTTTACTTCCATGACTAAAAGAAAACGGGTTTTAAAGGTTTTATTAAAAAAATAAAATTTCAATTCAAGTGAAAATCAACACAATTATTTAACATTAATCTTAAACTGGGGATCTTCTACCTCCGTTTAGTTTTTCAGTTTACAAAGTCCGTCATCTAAATAGGGATTAGACATAGCGTCAGCGCAACTTGCTTTTAAAGGGGATGAGAGCTGGGACTCTCATTGGTTTACTGCATGTTACGCCCAAAATACTCCCATTACAATAGGACCAACCCTTTTCGACCATGCGCTTGGCGCAAAAAACATTTTTCCCGTCGTTAAATTAGCAAAAGTGGATTCGGACACGCCCATTTAGAGGTTGCGCTGTGCGCTTTACACAATGCGCTTAGATCGTTAAAATAGGGCCCTAAAACGTAAACATTTTATTCATGAAAATTTCAAGAAAAAATTAGCTTACCCCATTGGCAGATTTTGTTTGCTTGTTTTAAAGAAAAACACCACAGTTTTTCAATATCTTACTATTTTCTTACCTCAACTTAGATTAATTAATACATACACTGCAAAAAATAATTTTCAAGAAAAAAAAATCTTAGTATTCTTGTTTTCAGTAAAAATATCTAAAAATTCCTAAATCAAGTTGCTTTTTCTTGATGAGCAAAACAACTCGAGGAAATAAGTCTAGTTTTTAGACCAAAAATATCAAATTTAAGAGATTTTGTGCATAAAACAAGCAAGAAAAAATCTGCCAATGGGGTAAGCAAAAAAAATCTTTCTTTTTTCTTAACCATTAAATTGCTTACCCCATTGGCAGATTTTTTTTGCTAAAATTTGATATTTTTGGTCTAAAAACTTTACTTAATTTCTTAGGTCGTTTTGCTCATCAAGAAAAGGGATCTTTATTTAAGAATTTTTTGATATTTTTACTGAAAACAAGACAAAAATACTAATATTTTTTTTTCTTGAAAGTAATTTTTTGCAGTGTACCTATCTTTTTTCAATGCATGCACTTTTAATCTTTGTACAGCACTTCTTGAATGTGTTGGCATTTAGCCTAGCCCCATTCATTCCTATGGTTCCAAAAAAGTTTTATTTTTTGCCACCACACTCGTGTAACTATGTAAGTCTTTAAATAGGGAAAACATAGAAGTGTTGATGCTTCTAAATTCATCCCTGTTTGGAGCCATAGGAATGACTGGGACTAGGCTAAATGCTAACGACACGCTGTACAAAGATAAAGTGCATGCATTGAAAAAAGATAGGTATGTATTAATTCATATAAGCTGATAAGAACTTAGTAAAATATTGAAAAACTGTGGGGTTTCCTTTAAGCACAAATTCACTTAAACTATACATTTTTTGTCTAAAAACTAGACGTTTTTTTTTGCTCATCAAAAAAATGCAAGTTAACTCAACTCAAACCATTTAAGGAAACCGGTTGCTTTAAACCATTTAAGTTTTAAAACACATACATTTGAGTACTGTGAACTTAAACAAATTGAGTCATATGCAGTTATGCACTTATATTTAAGTTCACACTACTTAAATATAAGTGCATAAATGCACATGACTCAAGTTCACAGTACTTAAATGTATGTGTTTTAAAACTTAAATAGTTTAAGGCAACCGGTTTCATAAAATGGTTTGAGTTAAGTTGACTGTAAGGTTTTACAGTGATTGTTTTAAGAATTTTTTGATATTTCTACTGAAAGCCAGACAAATATACTAAGTAAGAAATTCATTTTTTGCAGTGTGAAGAGCTAATTTGTATGAAATGATTCATACAAAAACAATTATCGTAAAAAAAAAAACGAAAACCTGCCTCAAAGGGCCAAAAAATGTACAAAAATGTATGAATGTGGTCATACAAATGAATACGAATTAGATTGGATCTTGTAGGGTGAACTTAAATGCATAAGTCCCATTTTAAATAAATCATTTACAAGTTGAAGTGTTGTATATTTATTTGAATTAGAGCATGTGTGAATGTAGAAAAATGAAAAGAGTGCATGGGAAAGGTGAACTGAATGGCCACACTTAATAATGCACTTCCACTTTGACCTTGACGTCAGTTCAGTAATTATTAACTTGATCAATTGTGAAAGGTGTTACTTTGTTCGGTTCTTAAATGTAGCTTTTAGTGTCCCGTCCATTTTTAATTTGCAAAACAAGAACAACTTTCCTCCACTATGGCAGCTGACAAGAAACATGAACCCGAGAAGTTAAAACTGAAGAGTGAAGTTGGGCTGTTGGGTGGTGTGTCTCTCGTTGCAGGGGTCATGGTTGGATCTGGGATCTTCATGTCTCCTCAATACGTGCTACTTTACATTGGGAGTCCAGGTGCGAGTCTGTTAATATGGGCTGCTAGTGGACTGTTGGCCATGTTGGCTTCTTTTTGCTATGCTGAATTAGGAACTGTGATTCGTGAGTCTGGAGGAGAGTATGTTTACATCTTACGGACTTCGGGCAACCTCATGGCCTTTATATTTGCTTTCCTCTCCATTGTTGTAGTGAGGCCAACCAGTATGACAGGAGTGGCGCTGAGCTTTGCCCAAAATGCTCTTGCACCTTTTTATGACGATTGTCCACCACCAGATGTGGCGGTGAAGTGTTTGGCAGCAGCGGGGATTGTGATATTAGCTGTTGTGAACTGCCTGAACGTGCGTTCCTCGGTGGCAGTCACAGTGTTTTTTATGGCCGTGAAGATTTTGTCACTGCTGGTGATTCTGATTGGTGGATTAGTTTTACTCATTCAAGGAAACACCTCCAGTAGTCTACAACAGTCCTTTGATGGGACCAAACTGAGTGTGAGTGCCATTGGGACGGCATTTTACCAGTGTTTGTGGTCTTATGATGGCTGGAACAACTTGAACTCGGTAACTGAAGAGATTAAGAATCCTGGGGTAATTATCATCATTCATTTATAAAAGTACTTATAAATGTTTACATGTGTCGGTTTGGCTGATATGGCCGTCCTTTTTAACATCTAATGGAGTATGGATGCAGCATCATGGAAACCCCAAGATTGTCATGTAGGTTAATACTGTATTTACCAGCTATGCGTAATCCACTTTTTAGACTAATAAACTCGAATTTCGTCATATAATGTCAAAATAATGTGAGATGCATAATAAATTATTATGTAAGCAAAGTCGATAGTTGTTACAAGCTGTTGGTTTCATTTTTGGGGGGGTTCAATTTTCACTGACAGCCCAAATTTTGCTTTGTCTCAGCAAGTTTAACCTCCTGAAACCTGGTGTGTCCACATACGTGGACATCACATTTTTTGTTGTTTGCACCATAATACTTAATTCTGTGTAACTGGAACCTGTTGTACACAAACTTGGACACTTAAGGGGGTCGCACACAAGACACACAGCTCAGGGCCACGCCGCGCCGTTCTAAAAAAATTGAACACATATGAGTATACGCACATCGGTGCCGACAGGTGGCGCCTGTCCGCGTCACCCACTTACGACTCAGGAAGTTGCTCAAATCCCTGTCCCGCCACAGAGCGCCACTCACATAGTTTAACATTAAATAACATCATATTTGTCCTAAATCATTAATGATTAACATTGGCTGCTAATGTATATTTTGCATTTTGAAGTTGACGCTATCTGATGAAGCTCGCGCTATTTAATGTGCACTTCCGGTTTACGATACCTTGCGAGTTGTCCTAGACGCGTTTCGATGCGGCGCGACGCTGAGCTGTGCGGCCGGTGTGCGATCCCCTTAACTTTATGTTCAAAGAACAATATTTGGTTATTATATTTATTTGATTCTTCCTAACCCCAAATAGCTGGAAGAAATCTAAAATGCAAGCCACACCGAGCTCGGGTCTTAGGAGGTTAAACCAACACTAATTTTGACAAATTATATAATGTTGGAAAGCTCTCAGATTGAGGTTTTCATATCACCATTTGCAAAAAAAGAATGACATATTAATTATTTTTTTTAAATAGCATTGGCCAACAAGTGGGCCCAAGGTGTTTTTACATATTTATTTATTAGATATCCTATAAACCTGAAATAATCATTAACCCATATATTGTATAAAGCTCTGCACTGCAAATAATGATTTTCAAGAAAAAAATTCTTGGTATTTTTGTCTTGTTTTCAGTAAAAATATCTAAAAATTCTTAAATAAAGATGTTTTTTCTTGATGAGCAAAATGACCCAAGAATAAATCTAGTTTTTAGACCAAAAATATCAAATTTAAGTGATTTTGTGCATAAAACAAGCAAAGAAATCTGCCAATGGGGTAAGCAATTTTTTTCTTTAATGTAGCAATTTTTCTTGAAGAAAAATGTTCAAGATTTTTTTGCTTACCCCATTTTCAGATTTTTTTGCTTGTTTTATGCACAAAGTCACTTAAATGTGATATTTTTAGTCTAAAAACTAGACTTATTTTCTTGGGTTATTTTGCTCATGAAGAAAAAGCATCTTGATTTAAGAACTTTTAGATTTTTCTCCTGAAACAAGACAACAATATTAAGTAAGAAAGTCATTTTTTGCAGTGTAAGAATGTAGTTTTTAGATTTCAGGGTCATTTGATGATAGACATTTTGGTAAATATTACTTACCCCATAGGAAAATATAAACCATTATATATTAATAATTCTAATATCCTATTATAAATCTTCAAAAATCTTGACAGCCATCATTGAAATCAGTTTCATATTACAAGACTATAAAATAAACTAATACAATTATTATAATATTTTTAATAATAATGCAGTGACAGTAATTTTTTAATATGTGACAAGAGTATGCACCAAACCATTGACACCTATTGGCCTTTGTTGGTAAAGCCACTAAAAGTTTGACAAAAACCTCATTGTTTGTGATTTTAACTCAAAATTTGGATCAGGACTAGTTGGAACTTATGGCTTTCTTTTTTGTAGCTTTTATGGTTTTTAAATATAAAATATACTTTATATTTCATTATTATTTGTATTTTTTAAAATAAACTTAAACTGCTATAACCATTTTTTTATTTTCACAATTCACTTCAGTGAACAACTTTAAAGTTTCTTCTTTAAAAAGAGACCAAGATTTTGCTGACAAAGAGCAGCAAGAGGTAAAGAGGCAGAAATGCCAGCCTGATCTCGGGTATAAGGCAAATCGTACCAAAAATTCATAATCGTATGAATTAATACAAATTAGCCAACTCGTAAAATATGTACGAATTCTCGTGAGATAGCGTTGGAAATGCTGAAAATGCATCATACATTTTTTTTTATCTGCTTATGCTTATTTTAGTAGAAGGGTATCAACTCATTTGTCAGTCTGTATCAGATTTCTGTTAGTGATCATTCTTGAAAAACTTCACTATGTGTTGCAATCTCACAGTAATGATTACATAGACATGTTACTTGGTGATTATTTTATAGTAGCTAAAACATCTGTCCTACAACAAAATAAATGTAATATCATGTTTCGTCTTGTAGTTGTGCATCCTGCTCAATACAGATCTTACACATCTTACTTTGTTATTTATTAGGTCCTACAAATATATGTGCCATGCAGATAACAATCATTTTGTAAATACAGAAGACATTGTGAGACCATATATGCAAATTTGTCACTAAATCCTTAGCTGCACATGTAGTTAATGTTAAACAAGAACTTTGAACTTAAAACCTTTCTCTGTCTTTATTTCATCTTAAATTCGAATAAATTCTCACACCCCACAGTTTTCTCTTACATTTCGGCACCATGAAATGTGCAGAGACCGGTAAGCTGAATCTGAGACGCGAGCTGGGCCTTACCAGCGCCGTATCTATAGTTGCGGGGATCATGATAGGTTCTGGGATTTTTATGTCTCCGCAATTTGTACTGGTTTACGTTGGGAGTCCTGGGACAAGTTTGGTCATCTGGGCAGTTTGTGGTATAATCTGCATCTGCGCTGCTTTCTCATATGCTGAGATGGGCACGATCATCAGAGAATCTGGAGGAGACTATGTATACATCCTGCGTGTTTATGGACCATGTCCTGCATTTGTTGTGGCATTTACAACCATGTTTGTGTTAAGGCCATTTGGGATCGCAGCTATCGCCTTAAGCCTCGCAAAGTATGCCATGGCACCATTTTACCTGGGCTGTACACCTCCCATACTAGTAGTGAAGTGTATAGCCGCCTCGTGCATCTTGATGGTCGCCACCGCCAATATTCTACATGTACGGTTTGCTCTGGCTATTCAGGTTGTCTTTTTAGTGGCCAAACTGGTCGGTCTAATGGTAATAGTTATTGGAGGGATAGTGACACTTGCACAAGGACACTATGGCAGCCTTAGCAGTGTGGAGATTGCATTTGAAGGCACGAAACTTGGTGTCAGTCCTGTTGGAATGGGATTGTATCAGTGTCTGTGGTCATATGCTGGATGGTACAACTTAAACTATGTTATTGAAGAAGTAAAAAAGCCTGAGGTAAGATGTCTTCTGCAATGACTACATGCACGGTGGACATAAAAGTGTGGTAGTGAAATCAAGATGATGTCTGTGAAACCCAGACAAAATTGTCATAATCTAATGATGAGATTTGGAGCATCAAAGTTTGATTTTAGACATGACCTTACTCACTCAGTCAATATACAAGGTTATATTTTCACACAAAAAACCCACAAAAAATGACTTTAGCTATAGATATTTGTCGCTTATAACTTCAAAACTCTCTCATTTATAAAGTGATTTTTTTCTTTAAGGTAAACCTGCCAAGGGCACTGATGATTGCTATTCCCATGGTGACCATTCTCTACCTACTGGTTAACGTCAGTTATCTAGTTGTCATGACACCCACAGAGATGATATCATCTAGTGCAGTAGCTGTTACTTGGGGGTAAGACATCAAGCTTTTCATTGCATTATGGTCAAATACAAGTATTGAGATAAATTATACATTGCAAAAAATGATTTTCAAGAAAAAATGTCTTAGTATTTTTGTCTTGTTTTCAGTAAAAGTATCTAAAAAATTTTTAAATTAAGATGATTTTCTTGATGAGCAAAACGACCCAAGAAAATAAGTCTATAATTTTTAGAGCAAAAATATCAAATTTACGTGATTTTGTGCATAAAACAAGCAAAAAAAATCTGCCAATGGGGTCAGCAAATTTTTCTTGAATTTCACTTGAATTTAGTGTTCAAGATTTTTTGCTTACCCCATTGGCAGATTTTATACTTAGAATTTTTTTCCTTGAAATTCATTTTTTGCATTGTAGTCAACATTTGAAGTGGATCAAACTCTTTCATAAAAGTTTTAAACAATACTTTTTGTTTTAGGACAACATTTTTGATCCACTTCAAATGTTGAATAGTGGCTAGTTTGTATCCATAATTCTATGATCTCAAGTTTGAATAAAGGGTTGTTTTGTGTTATAATGTGAAAATAGTTGTATTTTTTTGTGATAGGAATAAAGTATTAGGAGGATGGGGATGGATAATGTCTGTTGCTGCAGCACTTTCATCCTTTGGATCGCTAAATGGATCTTTCTTCAGCGGTGGACGAGTTTGTTACGTGACGGCAAGAGAGGGACATATGGTAAGAAAAGTGTATTGGAAATAATTAAAAATATACAATATGTGAATATACAGACATGGGAAGAATTTCTGAGAAATAGATTATTAAAAATAAATGTAATATTTTCAGTTCACACAAATAATTCTCCTTATAGTACTTGTGGCAGCTTTCATTTCAGTTTCAACTTAAAATCAAACTTTTATCATGCAATCTGTTAATTATTGTCTTACAGCCAGACATTTTGGCAATGGCCCACATGAAACGGCTGACTCCATCTCCAGCCCTTATCTTCACCACTATTATATCTCTTATTGTGCTCATTCCTGGAGACTTCCAGGGCATAATAAACTTCTTCAGGTGCATAATGTTTTTGTGCAAACTGTCTCAAATTTTGACTTACATTACCTACAAACACATAATATTACGACAATACAGTTTTATTACTTGATCCATGATAAATATTTGATAAGTCATCTCAAACTGTTTGTAAATCTAATAACTTGAACATAATCATGCTTTTAATGTTTGTCTTTAATATTATATTATTTGTGTTCTAGTTTTACGGCCTGGTTTTTCTATGGTATTACATTATCAGGACTTCTGTATTTAAAAATCAAGAAACCTGAACTTCCCCGGGCGATTACGGTAAGGCAATTTAACAAATGCATATTTGGGTTTTGACAAGACACTTTTTTGTTATCAAATCTTTGTGAGTAAAGGACAAAGTGAAATGCATTGGTAAATTCATATAAATCTTTCAATTTTTTCTTCCCTTAAAGGGGTCATATTATGAAAATCTGACTGCATGTTTAAGTGCTATAATTGGGTGCTTGTATCAACCTAGAAAATGTGAAAAAGATCAACCCAGTAACTAAGTTTTGGTAAACAATTCTCTGCAAGCATGTGAAAAAATAGGTCATTGAAATTTGGCTCCCCTTGTGATGTCAGAAGGGGGTAATACCGCCCCTTAATCTGCACTATCCAACCACTGCACTGCCATTAAGTGCAGAGATCAGCCTATTTGCATTTAAAAGGACACAGCACATTTTTGCTCACACCTACAATTATCTATATAATATTTTGAGCTAGAACTTCACAGATGTACTCTGGGGACACCAAAGATTTTTTTGACATCTTAAAGAAGTCTTGTGAAATGTCCACTGCAAATAAAGTAGCTTAAAGTTGTTTTAACATAGTGTTTCTTTTTCAAGTTTATGATAAACCACTAAATTTAAAGTAGTATTCAACTAATGTCTTTTCATTTCAGGTACCCATAATTAT
Organism: Misgurnus anguillicaudatus; assembly: GCF_027580225.2. Lineage (NCBI taxonomy): Eukaryota > Metazoa > Chordata > Actinopteri > Cypriniformes > Cobitidae > Misgurnus > Misgurnus anguillicaudatus. The sequence continues at coordinate 32,878,774 of NC_073343.2, forward strand.
CCCCATCTTGGTGTTGTTGGCCGCTTGCTTCCTGGTGTTGGCACCCATCATCGATGATCCACAGATTGAGTACCTCTACGTGACCATTTTCATATTGAGTAGCATTTTGATTTACATCCCCTTTATTCACTTTAAGCTGTTCCCAGGCGTTTTAAATAAACTCACAGTCTTCCTTCAACTCTTTCTTGAAGTGGCGCCAACTGACAAAAACCTGTGATGCGTAGGAAACAGGAAAATGCAATGCTTTTCAACTTGTTGAAACTTGTGTCACACCAGGGCACCTTGTAATGTTGGAAAGTGTTATAGGTTGTAAATGTCACCTATTATATGCCTTGTATGCCTTGACTTGCAAATAAGCAGAAAACAAATGAATGAAGCAATAATAAGGATTTATGTTTTAAATCATGTGTCTCTCATGTAAAGCATATGTAATTATAAAAGGTCAGATACTGGGAGAGTCATCACTTTATAAGATTTAACCCCCATTGCAAAGTAATGTAAAGAGTTGCCTTAATTGTACTTTAAATTAAATGTAAATAAATGGATTTTGGTCAAATTTTCCAGATAAATTATTTTATACAGTAGAAACTGAAGGGGAAACTTACTGTATAATAATATATAAACATAAGGATTAGGAAGCAAGTGACTTTACTCATAAGATTACTTTAATTAAAAAAGCTATTTATTTGCTGTCCTGTTATCATAAGCTTAAATAAAATTATTGAAATATAACTGAAACATTAAAAAGTTGGACTTGATTTGATGAGTCTGGTTGGTTTTATTTGTCAAATCAGCCACAATGCAGAACACATGCTGAAATGCATTTGTGAGATTATTGCACAAGTCAAAAAAACATGCATGAAATTAATAAAATAAACTATACCTGATAAAAATAAATGAGGTATTATGCAGACCGCACATGTAATGTTTATGAATGCCATTGTCCTCAAAATATACAATATATCTCAAAATATCTCTGAATACATTTAAATGCTTTGCCTGAACCTGTTCATGTACCTGACATTACAAGTACTTGTAAATACTCTTGTAAATACTCTTACGAAAATTAAACATGGTTTTACTACAGTTAAAAAACATTGTGGTAAAATAAAAATAGTAGCTAATCAATTCACCAAAAAAAATAAAAATAAAAATGGTTACTACACTTTTAGCACCAATAACCATGGTTAATTTTCGTAAGGATAAATCTGGCTGATTCATATTTCAGCGTTAATACATTTTAGCCACATCAGTTATAATCATTTATTGGTTTATAATTGTAAAACAGTTTTAATTATGTCCTCAGTGGTTTAAATCCCTGGAAAAATCCATTAATGTTTAATAAAAAATATATATATTTAAAAATTAATAAACAGTTCTTGCACCAAAGGATTGTGTATTTATTTTACAAGCTGAAAGTATACAGATTCTAGATCTGGAACTATACGTTTAAAACAAGAATTTCTTCATTAATAAAGAAATTAAACAACCAACAATTATAGTATGCCCTTTTGGGAACAGTTACACGACAACTCAAGTGAATCAATGAATCAGTTTTAATGGACTCGTCAAAACGTTCAGTTCAAAAGAATCGATATGGCAAATGATTTCGGATGTAGCCAAATATGGTCTGTGGGTGGATAAAGTGAACTCACCTTGCTTCCAGCGATAGAAGGTGGGGTTTCTTTTGTAATCAACCTGAACGTGTAGTTACCAGGAAAACTGTGTTAAACTCGTTTTAAGTAGAGGTCGTTTTCCCAAACTCGACTGCTTTTTCAAAACAACAAGTTTTTAAATCAATTAAAATGAAGATATTCTGGAATCCAGCGCTGATTTTAGGTCTGTTCGTGTGGATACCTGCTGTGACGTATTCGGTAAGATCTCATTGTCAGTTAATACAAAATCTTGAAAACAACTGAACCCGGTAGTCTGTCAGTTTGGTTATTAAAATTGCTTATTAACTTACTATTTACTAACGCCTAAAGTCCACGAGGTGTTTTTCTTTCACACCAGCTTGTTAATGTGTGTGCACGTGTGAACGATACTGTGACTAAGAACTTTTTTAAACCTGATCTTATTGTAAGGTAACTTATTGCTTTTTTAAAGGAGTCGGTCGATGGTTGTTCACACGCCATTATGTCTCTCATAGCTGTAGTTTGGCCAATAAATTGGCAGTCAAAGCCAGATTGTTACAGATTCAGTTACTGGCATGCAAATTCTTAAACCACTGGACATCAGTTGTGTTTTTACACTGACATCCTATTGTTTCACCAATCCAACCGTTGAGTTAGTTTCCTGAAGGGTAAGGTTGGGTGATTTAAGACTTATTTGAAAAATAACAAAACTATTAACTAGTTTACTTTAAATGATGGTGAAGCGTTAATATGTTTTATAGATATTGTTATGAGGCCTCTCTTTGGTTTTACAGTAAATTATAAGAACTAGAATACCTTTTGTATACATAATCTTCAGATTATCCTGTTTGATGTGTTTACTAAAGTCTTCCATCATTAATATTCTGATTAAAAACATGTCAGGATTCATGTATTCCTTTCTAAAAATTACAACAAAGCGTTTAAAGGTACCCCGACTATGAAGACTTGTATGCTTTAATACTTTATATTTGCTTTCAACTAGTAAAATTAATTGATAGAAACACATAAAAATATGTTTATTAATTCAAAAACCCCAACATGTAATACTCATTTTAACCTATGGAGGCCGCCACTATGTTTCGCGTTCTGAAATTGATGACGTGTAATGGTTGTTGTGAAATATTACTAGAGTTTGCTATACTGTAGTTTTTCATGTGATAATTTTTTATTTCCCACTTATGTTTGTTTGTTCATTGATCTTCTTTGATCATCTCATTACGTCATGCATAGAGGGTATGCATTGACGTCACTTTTCCACGTGACCACGCCCTGTTGAGTGGCAAACATTCAACAAAATGGCTGGTTTTCATAGCGACTGCTGCGAAAATGCCAGTAAAACTGACTATTATCAGCTTAAATTGAATTTAGTTGGACTTGATAGCAGTGGTGGACATTACTTAGTTACATTAGTTAAATTTTCCAAACATCTGTGCTTTATTAGGGTGTTTGTCTTAGGGAAAATTTAACTTCACCACATTTTAAAGCATTGATTCATACTTTGTATTCTTTTTTTATTTATTTAATACCTAATTACATTAAAATTGTGTACTTTACGTTAATGTACTTAAATATTAAATGTAAAACAAAAACTTATATTTATGAAATGTAATAGAGAAAAAATTATAATAATATGCTTACGTTTTCCAAAGAAAAACACTGATAAAATACAAATACTTGAAAAAATACTTTTAAGTAAAAAGTAAAACCTCTGCTTGATAGTGACCCTAGCAACTTGTCAACCCACCTGTGGTCAGTGGACGTTAGCATGAATGATCAATTTACTTCTCCTTTTGTGTTTTTTGGCAGTCTGTAAAACGATAGCTCCGAATTCTTGTTAATCTGTTAGTACAGTCTATCGCACAACAGTTTTTTCCCATTTAGACGCGTTTTCACTGTGTTTTCTGATTTCACACTTTACACACATTCTGTCGCTCTGTCTTTTGCCACTCAGTGGGCATAACCGCAGTCACTTTCGCCGAAGGTGATTTCATGTGCATACCCTCTATAGTGATGAAAAACAAAATGGCAGCCTCCAACTAAAAATATATTTTTAAATTTATTAAAACGATGACATTTGTACTATTTTCATTTTCACATTCATATTGCCAATCTCACTGTTAATCTATTAACTCTTTCCCTGCCAGTGTTTTTAAAAAAAGTTGCCAGCCAGCGCCAGCATTTTTCATGATTTTCACAAAAGTTTATGCCTTCCAGAAAAAGTTCATCTTTAAATATATAAACAAACAATATATCAAATAAAAGAACAGACCCTCTGCTTTAAAAAAACGTTTCATCCTACCTTTATTAATTCTCTTTTTATTACCTCTCAGGTATGGTTTCTTCAAAAACACCCAATTTTGTGCAAAAAGCTGAGATAATTCCATTTTTGTGAGGGACTTTTGATAGAAATCAGATGCAGAGCGATCTTTAAAACATAAACAGAGTTCCTTCTATTTCACGTGAGGTGTTACTTCCGGTTTGTACAAGTTGCGGAAGTGCGCCACCTGATGGATAATAGAAATTTTCGTCATTGGCAGGGAAGTGTTTTCTCTTAATTGACGAGTTATCTCGTCAATGGCGAGGAAAGAGTTAAACATACATGTGTTTATAACTGGGGTACCTATTAAAGAAATTGAAAATTTCCTGAGATAAATGTACTGGTCCCAAAACATTCACATACATGGGGTTAGTTATCCATTTAGGTGACGGTCTGTTAAGGAGACAGTCTTCATCTCTGTGAGGTAAAGATAGGTGCCAGGCCGCATACTTTTGTGAATGTAATTGCTGACAATCTTCTAAAAACAGATTTGATTGATGTGGCTCCTGATGAGCATGCTGACATAACAAGAGATTAATATCTACGAGTAGTTTTGCTTTAAGGGGTTTTCCCCTGCATGTAAGGTTTAACTTTATTGTTTTCGTCTAAGACTATACGAATATCTGAAAACTTGAAAATCTCACCTATTATTTATTGTTAAAGGTTTTGTTCACTCCAAAATAAAGAGTTTATCCTAAATCACTTACCCCCGTGTCGTTCCAAACCCGTAAGTCCTTTGATCGTCTTTGGAACACATTTTTAGATATTTTTGATGAAAACCAGGAGGCGGCTTGTGTGACTGTCCCTCAGACTGCTATTACAGCCCAGAAAAGAATGAAAGACAACGGCAAAAAAGTCCATGTGCCATGAATATTATGAGGCGATGAGAACACTTGTGCACAATGAAAACAAAACAAACAACTTTATTCAACAATTTGTTTTCATCATTGGTGCGTTTTTCAAGCTCACTACAAAAGCTTTAATTCCCACACCAGGATGAAAAACCCCAAAAATAAAACTGACTGACTGGGCATAGATGCACTTCTCCACCTTAAAATAGCCATAGTAACGCCTGGCTGTCTACCTTTAGATGATTTATTAGATAAATATTTTACTTATCATAGGATTGTTGTTTAATTGTTTAATAAAATGTGTAAAGTCTTGCATTGACCTGGGAAAAAAGCCCGGAGGTAGCAGCTCAAAAGCAGATTAGTTTATTTTTGTTATGCCCGCTGTGGCACATCCGATCTTTGTGTTATTGTGTATGTTTAGGCCAGACAGGTTTGTAGCTATCTGTATCCAAGGTTGTGCTTTTGTTTGTTGATGGTATATGATTTCATTAACCAATGTTAACAGTTCAATCAATCATGCAGCAATGACCTGATGTGAGAGATTCTTTCTTTGTTTTAATCATTTAGCTACTGTATTGTTAATCACAGTGCTGTTGTATTTCTAAAAACATTAGTATTGAGGACTCAAGCATTGTCGTTGATCACTGGATTAATGCCCATTGTGAGAGTAAATTTGTTAATGGTAGACTGATACCACACCCAGTGTGCTGTTTGTTTTGGCTTGGTTAAACTAACGTTGCGTCTACAGATGAGCATTGTATCATCTCGTTCCCAGGCTGTTTACTTAAAATTCCTTAATGTTCCAGAGTTTTCATTTATTTTGGTCAATTGTTCCTTCGATTTTATCAAATATTTTGCTAACTTCTTATGGTTACATTGCATAGTACTGGAGGACAGATTGGAAATGTATGGTATAGAAAGCTTGACTGAAATTTTGATATGATCTGCTGTAATTTATAGATTTGGGCACATTCTGTACGACATCAAGACTTTTATTCTTTTATTGAGTAACAATACATAAATCTTGATTTATTTTTATTAGAGATGCACCGAAATGAAATATTTCCACCAGTATAATTATTTAGACGGATATCTGGCGATACCGATAGATTGGTGGTTATATTAAGTTGCACTAACTAAACTCTGACGATTAAATTTTCTGAATGTTATTCATTCATAATGACCATTAACATTAAACATGAAACTAGTAATGTTTACATTTTCTATACACAGAGCTCAAATTCATTGCATTTTTCTGTTCTCTTTTGATTGACAGGATAAATTGTCCATGATCTCCGATGCCGATTATTGGCTGATATATTGGTGCATCTTTTAAAAACATTTGATGGTGCTTTGTAGGGCTGGGTATTGATTCGATTTCGATTCATAAGCTATTGGATCAATTCAATCCTCAGTTCGATTCTGATTCTCGGACCGATTTTTATACTCGATTCTCGATTCAACTCATTGAATATAGATTTAATACAAATACTTTATTTATTTAAAAAAAAATGTGAAAAATAAGTTGGTAATGTGCGTAATTAATAACAAAAATTTAGAGCCACCAACCTGTATATTACACTTTTTTATTTTAGGTACACTTGGGTACATTAAAACAGATCCATCTCTAATTTTCAAATGCATACAATTATGTTAAATGCAATAAAATTTTGATGCAAAATGAAAAATGTATGCTGAAAAAAGTCAAAACAGTCGCATTTCTTGATCAAACAGGATCACGTTATTTCATTAAAAAAATTGATTTGTGGCCTTTGATAATCGATTTTTAATTGAACACGTAAAAAAAAGATTAGTCAAAAAATCTATTTTTTTGCCCAACCCTTTTGCTTTTTTTAAAACATGACCAACCCCTAAGTGTCATTGAATTAATTTAAGCTTCTCCTAAATTTGCTACAGTTTCGTTTGCTATCTAGGTATCATACCAATATATTAGGGCTAAAGTCATATTGCAATATTTTTTAAATTATAGTTTAATAAATTATGTATAGTTTAGGTTATTGCCCATAGCAGAGATACTGGGGTGATGCTTTCTTTTTCAAAAAGGATATGTGAAACATGCATGTTGGTTATATAATTTTGTTTTTAAATATATTTTAATGTAAACTTACAAGAAACTTTCCGTCCATTTGCAACCCTAACCTCAATATATCCAGATAGATATAAATCTGGAAATCAAGCAGCAGCATACCCCTATATGTTTTAGGAATACGGTTCAAGGTTTCTCTCTTTTTCTCTCAACAGTATTCTTCACAAGCACCTGAGGATCAGGACACATCAGGAGATTATGAGTCCTCAGGGTCAGATGATGATGAGTCCTCAGGGTCAGGAATGGAAATATACGGTAACCATGATACCTAAACTGTACCTCTTTAATTCAAATTCCCACCTTTAAATTTTACCTTCTTAATACAGTTTACCGTAATGCTTTAATGACAATAATGTATGTTTTACAATCACAGTACCTATCCGGTTTTCCGATCCTGTGATGACTAAAGAGCAGACTACGAAAGTGCCAGTTACCACAGCTTCACAATCAACCTTGCCGACCACAACCATTTCCTCGGTGGATGTTGTTGTTATCGAGAAAGAAACTACAACTGTTAGTCTTGTGGATCCAGAAACGACAACCATTTTGATCGAGAAAGGCTTTGTACCTGCTGTAGAAGAGGACTACACTACAAAAGCAGTTGATACAGAAGACAACAGACCCACAGTTTCAGTAAAGGTCATTGATAAAAAAACAACTGTTCCTCATATGGAGACTGTGCCTGTGCAGACGACAACCATTTCCTCGGTGGATGTTGTTGTTATCGAGAAAGAAACTACAACTGTTAATCTTTTGGATCCAGAAACGACAACTATTTTGATCGAGAAAGGCTTTGTACCTGCTGTAGAAGAGGACTACACTACAAAAGCAGTTGATACAGAAGACAACAAACCCACAGTTTCAGTAAAGGTCATTGATATAAAAACAACTGTTGCTCATATGGAGACAGTGCCCGTGCAGACGACAAAAAAAGCTGTGGTTGTGACGCATCCTGAACCTGAAGCGACTACAATGACCACCACTGCTTTTATGACTACAGCAAGTAGAAATGACAATCCCAGGTTCACAGATACTGTTTTTACAGAAAAAACAGTAAGTAGAACTGGCTTCATCTTATCAATACACTTTCATGGAATTTGTTTTGTTTTTGTTGTTGTCTTTCAGTTTGGAAGACAATAACGTTTTTGGTTGAGGATCTTTTCTTAAACAAACACTTTTCTTTTTTCAGGAATCTGACTTTGATTTCGAAGATATTATACCTAGAAAAATAGTGCCTGTTAATGCACCTGGAGAAATAGGTGCTTCATCAGGGAATGACAGCTTTCTGGAGAGAAAAGAAGTTCTTGCATGTAAGTTTATGCGCAGATGTGTGCATTACCCCTGTCATTTTATATTTAGTGATTTTGTTTGCCATTTAATTTATTGTTAACTTCTGAACTTTTCCAAGGTTTTTATCGTAATATATAAACGTAATCCATTGCACACACAAAATTAAAAATACACTTGGAAGATTTTACTACTTTCAGTTCATTTTAGAAAAAATCTTATTTGACCATGAGAATAAAGTTGTAATATTTTAAAATAAGAATAAAGTTATTATATTTCAAGAATAATGTCAACGTTTAAGAGAACAAAGACGTAAGATTATGAGAATAAAGTCGTAATATTTTAAAATGACAAGAATAAAGTTATTATATTTCAATAATAAAGTCAACATTACGAAAATCAAGATGTAGCAATACGAGAATAAAGTCATAATATTTTAAAATAACAAGAATAAAGTTATTATATTTCAACAATAAAGTCAACATGATAAATATTAAGACGTAGCAATATGAGACTAAAGTTGTAATATTTTAAAATAACAAGAATAAAGTTATTATATTTCAAGAATACAGTTAGTCTTACAAAAATCAAGAGGTAGAAATACGAGAATAAAGCTGTAATTTGTACATTAATGTGTTAATGAAGTCATAATTTTGTAAATGTGTTTATTTTGACTTTTTTCAAAAATCTTGCATTATAATGACATTGATCTCAAGTTTTTATTAAAATTTGTAGAACTTTCTCTTGTATGCATGTGCACATTATTTAAACAGTAAATGGTTTTGTCCGTGTTCTTTTTTTAACACTTTTTTTTATTAATTTCTCCACACTTTTAGAAGGAATAGTCTACCTAAAATTACAATTGTTTTATTATTAATCAACACTGATTTCATTTCAAACCCATAGGCTGTTTTTTTTTGTCAGTGGAATACAAAATTTGATTTTTATTTTATTTGCGAATCTTCATGCGGCTCAAGTGCCTTACCTGTCAAGATTAATAAAGTTCCTTTAAAACATTTAAGTTCTTTGAAGCCTTACAATAGTTTTTCAAGAACAGACTTTAAGTCATCATTCAATAAAAACATATATATTTTTTAAAACAAATGCAAATTCAAACTTTGAGATGTCCACCAAGATGTTTTTTTCTGAGATTTCAGTCTGTTCCTTACCCAATGCTACTGTAATACTTGGGTCGACTTTTAAAACATCTTTTATGAAAAAGATCTGCTTAAAAATTACTAAAATTTTCACATTTATGGTCCTCAGAAAAAAATTCCCAGCATATGGGCGAGGGCTAGTAAATAATTTTCTTTATTTGATGAACTTTAGCACAATCACTTTTAGCTAAATAAAATATCAAAATAACTTCTTTATTTTTTTTTATCCTTAGGTGTCATAGCCGGTGGTGTGGTGGGTCTAATCTTTTCTGTCATGCTGGTCAGCCTAATGGTTTACAGAATGAAGAAAAAGGATGAGGGGAGCTATGCGTTACAAGATATGCCACAACCTTATGTCTACCAAAAAGCTCCGAAACAGGAAGAATTCTTTGCATAAAAGACTTAAAGACACTCGTCATGACAGAGTAGGCTGCTTTTCTTTGGTCTATCTTTTTAAAATGTTTTTATACACTCAAAACACAGCATTTATATATCTTACGTGTGTGTATGTAATGTGTTGTGTATGTTGTTAATACACCTGTTGTTTTAAATAATGAATTTATGCAGCATTTTCATCTACCAAACATCTTATTGACTTTGTTTAGTGTCAAATTACTGCTGGTTTGAGGAAATGTGAATTTGTAAGGTTTTTGTTTTGTACTAATCTGCTTCCAGTCGTTGAAGTTGTTTCTTTCAATTCCTTTGATGTTCAAGTTTTTAGGTCTTGGGATTTTTTTGAATTGTTTCTTTTCTAAGGTTTTTTTAAGAGCACAAGTAAGGCTGTGTAAAGATTTTTTTATGCTGCTATATAGGACAATCGGGTATATTTTTGTTAAACAAATTTCTATTTATTAATCGCAGTGGAAGTTCAGTATTACTTAAATGTTCACATGCCAGTCACTATCAGAAGAATCACAAACATATTGTACAGTAGCATTGGTTGGTATCAGCAATGCATGCAAATTTACTTGGAAGTCCCATGTTTAGCTAGTATTTGCCCTGCTATTAAAACCCTCTTACAGTCAGTATGCATGTTTACAGCATTAAACATTAGTTTCAATCCCAGACTTTAAGTGATTCGTAGTGACTGAGCACACTTCCAACATGTACTTACTTGTACATTACAACAAGACGAAGTTGTAAAAATGACGTCGTTCCCTTTTGAACATCCACTGCTATAAACTCCAGGTTCAAAGTCCGCTAAGGAGAAACCAACTACACACTGTTGTAAACTTTCAAAAAGGACTTCCTTTTATTTTTGTAAATTATTTTTTGTACTAAAATGTAACCATTTCAAACCAAAATAAAATGCAGCGGAAGCCAGTGAACTCTGGAAAGTGTACAGAAAGCAAGATTAAACTTTATTTTTTGTTTTATTACAAAAATACAAAATATATATGTAAATGTGTCTGTGTGTGTAAATGAATATTTGTTTTATGCATTACAGCTCAACATATCAAACACAATTCATAATCCAGTTAACATTTACCGTCCAATCTTATATGCAAATTCAGATTTTTTTAAACTTTAAAAGCATGCCAGTAGGGTAAAGTAATTGATGCTGTTTAAATGGTGAAGTTACTTGCAAAATCCTTACTTTGGAACATTTTAGGCAAAGCCTAAAAGTTTTAAACACTGTGGGGTGGTTTCCAGGACAGGGTTTAGATCAAGGATGGGCAACTTCAGTCCTGGAGGGCCCTAAACTCTGCAGGACACCGGCCCTCCAGGACCGAAGTTGCCCTGGTTTAGATAAATCCAGTACCAGGCCTTGGTTATATATTAGGACATTGCAGTAGTTTTTATACCTTACGAAAAACAATACACGTGTGCATCCTGAGACAAAACAATGGCACTGATATATGTTAAGATATGTCAGGTCAAGGTGTTTTTGTGTTTTAAAGGCGGCTCAAACAGGCATTTGAGTCTGGGACCAGAATAAGCCCTGTTCGGGAAAATATTATTCAATCTGTATATTTAAAGGGATGATACTTTTGGCATCAGTCCTTCACCCCAACTCCTTTATTCTCAATGAGATTATTTTATAAAATTTCATAGGTGTGCAATAATTAAGCTTCTACCTTAAGGTCAGCAATTGAAGTTATTTCAACATTATTTCTGTTAAGACTTGTTGGACAGGTAAACTCATTAACTTTTATTTTCCGTGTAGCATGTTTAAACTGAATGTCTTTTTATTACAAATTATAATAGCTTCTTAAGTATTTAAGTGATATACGGTATTGAAAAATGTGCAACATTTTAGTAATTGGTTATGTCCAACTTTTGCTGAAAATACATGCTGGCAATTTATCCAAAACCCAATGCTTCCATGTTTTCCTATTCTGATCTCTAAACACTAATGGAGTAAAACAAATCCTAGATTTTATGTAATGTATAAATACCTGCTACACATCAAAATCAAGTCTCTACTATCAGGTTGTGTATATTCTCCTTTCTTCTGCTATGGAGTTTGTAGTTGGTGTCTTTCTGCACTCGTAACAACCCCGAGTGACTCAAGGTTACTTGTGTAAATATGTAATTACACACAAAAATTAAACGATTTACAGAACACAGCTTGTGTTTATCATGAGCGTGTCATGTTCCTCTAAAAAGCCTATCCCTCTTTAGTCATGCTTATTCATTCTGCGGGAAAGCAATCTTTCCATTCACGTAAATGACAAGAAGGGACTTGACAGTGGGGTAAACTGAAGATTTGTATTAGTCACACTTCAATCTGACAAGCTGAAGCTGGTGAAACGCCAAACCCCTCACATGTGACTCATTTAATACCAGACGCCTTCCTCAGCAACTTCAGCTACATTTTTCAGCTTTCATTTTTTATTGAACTTTGAAAATTCAGAATTACACAAATGGGCAAGTCCACATAACATCACAGATTTTCATATACTGTACAAAAAATGAAAAAGGCATCACAAACATAGATTAAATTCATTTAAAAGAGAAACATTTTTCTTGGCTTTTTTGTTCTTTACAAACATTATAGATTCTAAATATACTTTAAAGGCTGTTTGATGAGCAAAATTGGGTTCTGAGTTACTCCATTTGATCTGGTGAATATAATATTTCCCTAATAGCAAACACATAGCAAATGGAAAAGTCATATTAATTTGAATGCAGTACAACTGAACACAAATTAAAGTTTAGATTTCAATTCAATTTAACACTTAAAAACTTTGACATCTTATACTAAAAGAAGGAAGAGCAGGGACATTCATAGAATAAGTGCTTTTTTGGTGTGTAATATATGTATTATTCCAGATAAAAAAAGAAAGTTATGTTTAAAGATCAAACACCACGTCAAAAGAACTTGCCTGTGAAAATTAAATAATTTAAGAGGTATTTTGTTTACTTCTAAACTATATCTGAGAAAAAAAATGAATACCAACAAGTTGTTCAAATAAATAGTTCGGGAAAATGTTCAATATACAACAATTATTTTTAACAAATCTTTTTAGTCAGTTTATTTCATATTAAATCTCCCTGATCCTGTGGATTGCATATTATACTTTCTTTAAATAATGAGGTTTGTTTTTCGCAATAAAATCATATAACAACCTGTCAAACTCTTTTGTAAATGTCTTGGCTACAAATAAAGCTTGGGAGTTATTTATGCTGACCTTAAAAAAACCTTCAGATTTGGATAATAAAACACAACCATAAATGGAAAAATCTCTTTGTAATCAGGAGTTAAACTTTCTTTTTGTTAGTATATGGGATAAAAATTAAGAGAAGTGTGTGACTCACCTTTACAAAGTTTTATACCAATTGTATATGACTACCTCTTTAACAGGAGCATGTGACCTACTGGTCTGACAGGAAAAACTTTACAAGTACATAAACATCTTTAGGCTAGATTTATTTTCTTGCATACTGAACAAAAGTTTACATTTTATGTTAATATCTGCCTTTATTTAATTTAGTCATTTTCAAACAGAGGCGGACACTACTTGAGTACTAATTTTCCAAGCATTTGTGCTTTATCAGAGTGTTTTGGGGAAAAAAAATCTTTACTAAAAAATGTTCACTACATTCTAAGCATAGAATCATACTGTGTATTCCTTTTATATTGCATTTTAAAATTGATTTATTACCTAATTACATAAAAATTGTGTACTTTTACTTCCTTAAGTAAAAGTACAAAAGTACTTTTTACTTAAGTAAAATAAAAAAAAAAAATAGATGTTTAATATACTTAAATATTAAATAAATCAAAAACTTGAAATTATGAAATGAAATATAGTAAAAATTATGATAATATGCTTTGAAATGTATGTTTTCCAAAGAAAAACACTAATAAAATACGAATACATGAAAATTTACTTTTATGTAGAAAGTAAAAATACTTCAGTAGTGTCTGCCTCTGTTTGCAAACCAAGAAATTTCTTTCATCCACTTGTGACTGAGCAAATGCTATTTTTTTACATTTTGTCTACACATTTGCTGTCTTTTCTGTTTGTATCTTAATAAACAAAATGAAAAATAATATGGATAATCATTAAAACTTCCTTTGACAAAGCTGGTGATGGCGTCAGTAGATGTTCCTCTTTCATGCACACGCGTTCGTGGACTTATCATAATTTAAAATCAAAGCCTGATTTAGCAGAGAAAGTTGATGTTCAGCATTATGGTACCACAAGTATACCTTGTTACATTAGTTTGATTCGAAACTAATCCTGTAAGAGAGTTTATTCAACTAGTTTTACTGTACATGCGCCGGTGAGCAAACTTTTATTTTGAAAGATAAACGACTTTTACTCTAGCAACTACAGTAAAGTGGACCAGCGCCAAGTTCATGGCTTTAGTCCCAGGGAACACAAATACATCTTAAAGATTAACTTGATTGCACTTTAGGTTTGAATTTAAAGGTCTGCCAAAATGTTTATCTTATTACATTTCTGTTAAATGATAGCGGAAGTTGCATGTTACGACAGCAGTGTTGAAAAGATCCGGGCTGAGGCTATTTTCAAGGGCAATGGAAGCCCCGCCCCTATATACGTGATTGGTCATCGTCTTTATTCTAGACACCTCATTGGAGGAATAAACTCTGTCGTCAGGATAACAACAGGAAAAGCTCTGGTGAGAAAACGTGTTGTCTAGTGTGACTTTTGTAAGCGCTTTTTGTGCGAAAACATACCTTTTATTAAAGATAGATGTTGTTTTTTATATTTTGGCTTTTTAAGAAGTCACTGTTAAAGACCCTTGGTGAATTCCTCAGACAGGAGCGAGTCCATGTGGCTTGTTTATAAGCAAAGTAGTGTTTATTTTTATTTCTAGGTTTGATTTCATTAAAGTAAATGTATATAATTTTTGTTGGAGTAATTTATCTAACGTTATATAAAAACCCCGCATTGATATTCATATTTTCTACTGTTTTACTAAATAGTGTTTATTGAGTCTAGTTGTTGGTATTTACATATAAAATCAAATGAATAATATATTCAGCATTCTTTGTTCGATATTAAATCGTTAAACGAATAAGATCACACATGTAATATATATTATATATCATTTACGATTTTTTCACAAATGTCAGCACCAGACCAACACCAGAGTACCTGCAGTTTAGAGTATGAAACACCAGGTGTCGCTAATTTGTCACAGTTATCCTCCTAGTCTGAGACTTTCACTAACTCATGTAAGCACTTGTGATGTTTAAATCATTGCTTTAAATCACCAAGTAAAGTTAAATGTATTATTTTCATTAGTGCTATCACCTTTGTACCTCTCTTTGTAGTTCATGTAACTAAAGGAAGATGGCCGTCTCTCAAAAACTGAGCACCTTTCGGTTACCTCCTTTGCCGACCATTGGTGAAATCATCAAACTTTATAATCTAAGAGCAGAGAAGCAGCTTTCCCAAAACTTCCTCTTAGATATGAGACTTACAGATAAGTCCAACTGTGTCTTATTCTGTATCTTATTTGAGCATTGAATAGAAATCATGACTTTAAAAACATCCTTATATCTTTCAGATAAGATTGCCAGACAGGCGGGACACTTACAGGACACGCATGTGTGTGAAGTGGGTCCTGGACCGGGAGGTCTCACCAGATCTATACTTAAAGCTGGGGCTGCAGATGTATTCGTGGTGGAGAAAGATAAACGCTTTATTCCTGGATTACAGGTTGGCATATATTTATGCATGCACAACCAGTTAAACTGGTTAACTGATAATCTTTTTTAAGGAGCTTTATCTATTATTGTAAAATTTAAGAGGATTAAAGTAAAGGGCAATGTGATCTCATCATGAACCCTTATTGAATAAACAGCTCTTTATATGACATTTATAATGGCCTGTGGCTGTATTTGAGTGTTTATGTTATTTGAGCGTGCATTAGTGTTGTTAAGGGCATATGGGCTATTGCACAGAGTTAATTTCCAGTTGCATGTTGTAACTCGTCAAAATTGAAGTTCATTTTTTATCCTTTTGTAACACTAAATCTAAAACACTGAGTTTTTAGCATAGATTTAGCAAACACATGAAATATAGCTGCATTAAATATGTGCTATTAGCATGAAGATACTGAGAAAATTTCAGTGATTTACCAAAATTTTACGTCAAAGACATAATATAGGTAACAGGACTGAACATTAAGATTGACATTCCCAGTCATTGCATCAATATCATAAAATATAAAGAAAGGAAAAAATTAGAAAAGTACGGGGGAAATGACTAAAATGGGCATTTTATCTAAAATAATATGACTTTTTCATTGGTAAAAATATTTAGAGCAAAATGGGATATGGACCCACACAAAATGCAAAAAAATAAAGATATCTTAAGAAATGTATGCTTTATATTCTATACTATATTTATATTTATATTATATAATTATATTATATTATATATTTATATTTATATTTATATACTCTGGAACAGTTTACCACCTCATTATTATTATTATTATTATTATTATTATTATTATATTTAAAGAAAAAGTATAGAGATAGAGAGCAGGTATGGATAAAAAATGCTGTTTTTCAGTGTTAGTAATGTTTTAAATTGTATAGTTTAAATTTGGTGTTAGGTCATTATGAAATGATAAATACATTTTATCATCATAAAATGTATTTCAGAGACAATTTTCTTGCATTTTTGATACATATAGGGGCGGTTTCCCAGACAGGGATTAGCTTAAGCCAGAACTAATCCTTAGTTAAATTAGGATATTTAAGTCATTTTTAATAGCATAATTTATAAATAAACATTACTGGTGTGCTAGTGATATATTTTAAGATATGTCAGATCAAGTTGTTTTCGGTCAAGACAACCATAACATTTAAGTTAGTCTGGGACTTGTTTTAAGCCCTGTCTGGAAAACCGCCCCTACATGTCCTGACCTGGGGACAGAAATGGCACAGATTCGGTGGAATGGCTCAAATATATTTTTATCAGTAAATTATTTTGTGCCCCTTGGTCAATGATTTATATCTAACCTAAAGTTTTTAAAGTTGTTTTGATCTTTTTTTGCATGTTCAGCTTTTGTCCGAGGCTGCCCCGGGTAGACTGAGAATAGCACACGGAGATATTCTCACGTACAGACTTGACAAAGCGTTTCCAGACAAGATAGCCAAGACATGGGAAGATGGTAAACAATGCAAGAAATCACAAATACAGTACATTAAATAAGTTAAATATAAAATGCATGTACTGTACATATACACATTCAAATAAAGTTTCAAGTTAAATATGCACTTCTGCATGTTCACCTTGCATTCATTGAATCATGTGAATGTATGCACAGTATCATCTTTGTGTTTATAACATCCTTATTATGTATTGACTGATCTCTAACTAATTTTTTTTCTTTTGTTAATTTATATTTTGTCTATTGTTATTAGAAGCTTCTTTAAGGCCTAATTTAGCAAAGGGTATACTGAATATTCTCATCTGACGGTGCCTGTATAAATGTCTACATAAATGTGATGGGTTGTTTAATGTATGGTTGTTTGTGTGTTTCAGTACCACCCAATTTGCACATCATTGGAAATCTGCCCTTTAGTGTGTCAACCCCTCTTATTATAAAGTGGCTGGAGCAGATGTCTAACAGAAGCGGACCCTTTGTGTTTGGTCGTACGAGACTCACGTTGACCTTCCAGAAAGAAGTTGCTGAAGTAAGTGTTATTCTTTTGGTGGACCAGTTCAGAAAAATACAGATTAAGCTGTCCAACAGCAGTCAACAACTAGTAGTTTTGAATAGAAATAAAGTGAGATTAGTATGATACTGACTGTCATTTTTCAGATTTGTTTACAGAGGGGATATCATAAAAAAATCAAAATGTATGAAAAATACAGTAACAGTTTTATATTAAACTTTTCACCAATTAATTTGGTTTGGTTTGTTAGGATAGGACAATATTTGGCCGATATTCAACTATTTAAAAATCTGGAATTTAAGGGGCCAAAAATGCAACATATTAAGAAAATCACTTTTATAGTTTTTCAAATTAAGTCCTTATATATTGAGAACAATAGATATATTTTAAATTTACGGTAGGAAATGTACAAAAAATATCTTCATGAAACATGATCTTTACGCAATATCCTAATTTTTGTCATAAAAAAATAGATAATTTTGACCCAAACTATGTATTGTTGGCTCTTGCTACAAATAAATGTATGAATCTTATGACTGGTTTCGTGGTCCAGGGTCACAAATAAGCTATAAGAATGACTCCTTTCATGCTTAATTAGCACAATTTGGATGTCAGACAGGTTCAAACCGCAAACACATGACTGTATTTACATACATTCGGATGTTTTTATCCAAAGCAGCTTACAAATGAGAGAGCATTTAACATTTTGCCTAAACAAGGCTTAAAGAGAAAGTTTAACCAAAACTTAAACTTTAATATTATTTAAGTACCCTATGTCTTTCTATTTTTCTTCCGAACCCAAACCGATTTCTAAAAAATTAGTTGTTTTGCGTGGGTAAATAATGACAAAGTTTTAATTTTGGGGCCAACTGTCTCTTTAAAGGTGCAATATGGGACTTTTAGTGGCATCTAGTGGTAAGACTGTGAATTGCAACCAACAGCTCAGTCCACAGCTCACCCCTCATTTTTTAAATGCATAGTAAAGCTACAGTAGCCGCCACAGGACAAATATGTCATCGTCTGAGACAATGTAGTAATAAAATGCTTTCTATAGAGCAGTTTGTCCGTTTAGGGCTACTGTAGAAACATGACGGCAACTTTTATGTTAGGAGACCCGCGGTGTATGTAGATAAAAACATCTCATTCTAAGGTAATTAAAACAATACAGTTTATTTTGTAGGGTCTTTATACACCACTGATAATGTACATTTGATCTTTTAGCAGACGCTTTTATCCAAAAGGACTTACAAAGATTAAAAAACATAATATAGTTGTATGTATTATATTGCATTTTTGTCAAGACATCCTTCTGAGAGTCCCACATTGCACCTTTAAAACGAAAAAAAAAAAATTCATGTCTTTCTTCATTTCTCTTTTTATTCTAGAGGTTAACAGCAAGCACAGGAAGCCGCCAACGTAGCCGTCTGTCGGTCATGGCTCAATATCTCTGCAATGTCAAAAACTGTTTTACCATCCCTGGACGAGCCTTTGTTCCCAAACCAGACGTAAGTCTTTTGTGTCTTCCTCCTGCCAATTATTATCGGTTATGTGAACAAATGTAGGTGTTAACTTATTTGTAGAGTACATAATAATTGCCTTGGATATGAATTGAGATATGATGATGCTTATGGCATGATGCCCGCAGGTCATTGGCATTTCGTTTATTTGTACCACATGAGAATAACCTCACTCCTGTACTAGATTGCTGGGTTATTAGGGAATGTCAGGGATTTGTGGGTAAGAAAGTGTTTCCCACACAAAAGTCTCCCCCTCCTCTGTAAATATTTCATTCAGCTGGAGTGCTTGGTATTGAAGAAGAGAAGAAAGGAAAGTCGGACGAATTTTCCCAGATTAAAAGGCATTTATGATTATTTTATCACACACTCAGGATTTTATACCAGAGGCTTCTTTTTATTGTTTTGCACAATTTTGAAACATCAGACTTGAAATGATTTGAAGATGCACAGTAGACGTACTTGAGGAAATAAAGACCTGTATGGTTTTCAAAAAGTACAACTGAGCGAACACTTGTGTGCAGGATGTGACATTGCTATTCTGCGTCCACTTTATTTATTCCAGGTGTGTAACAATACATCCATATGGATCGATGCATGGATCAAATGATGTAATGCATCAATGCCACAAGCAAAATATCGATACCTAATATTGATATCTACACATTTCTGCCCAAGCACGCATTTTCGTTTATTGACAGTACTGACCAGGGGCGTAGCCACGAGGGGGCCTGGGTGGGCCTTGGCCCCCTCATTTACATGTCCGCTCCCTCATATTTCCAATTGCTTGAAATAAAATAAGAAAATGTCGATTTCTTAGTCTGATTGACAGCTGTTTTCAAACTTGATTGGATTAGCTCATGTCACGTGTTGTTGTGCGTAACTTATGCTGTCATCTTTGCATGAGAGTTCATATGAGTTGCCCCCTCATTTTAAGATGGGACCCTCCAAAAATAAAATTCTAGCTACGCCCCTGGTACTGACGCAGATAATTTTGTGTCTGTTGTCGGGCGCTAAATATCAATGAATCAATCCAAATAAATGTTTTCAGGTATCAGCAAACATCGTACCACTGGCTAAGAGCATCGATCGTATCATGACAAGATGTCTGTTTTACATCCCTAATTCATTCGTTCCTTTAAAATTTAATTTTGTTTAGTTTTTTTAAATCGTGTTCCTTATGAAAACGTTTTTTTTTTTTAATATAAATCTAGGTTTGTTGGTTAACCTTTTTATTACTCCGGTCTCTAAAATGCTAAATTCTGATTGGCCCGTCACAACATTCCAAGGTTAATTCTTTTCAGATAACTACCACTCAAAACTCACTGTAACCCAGATGCTGCAAATAATTTTGACAGGTACAGTTTAATATTATACACAAATTAAATATTTGAACGTCTTATCTTAAAACCAGAAGTAAACAAGTTTCCCTCGTGGTTAGTCTGCATTTGTTGAAAATGTGCAAATAAAATATATCAAATCAATATTTAAAGGTGGGGTGCATGATCTCTAAAAGCCAATGTTGACATTTGAAATCACCTTCTTTTGATAGACCCGCCCTACACATATGCAACCCAGGGAACGATGTCAGTTAGTAAACACACCTCTTGATGCTGATTGGCTACAAGTGTGTTTTGATACTCGGCCCAACTTCCTTTTCCAATGTGTTTTTCAAAAATCATGCACCCCACCTTTAATGTTCCTAACCTTACTTATGAGGTAAATAGCCGTGCAATAAGCATGATAATGTACCGTCAGCAGGTTGTTATTGCAAATAAGCTCATTCAAGACTATACATAATTCCTTATATGAAGTTAATTGGGAACATTCATTCTGCAGCAATGAATTCCAGATGGTTTTTATTCATTAAACTTCACAGTTAATACATCAATATTATGTGGCTTAGAGGTTTGTTGAAAGGTAACATTTGTATAGTTTGTCAAATATCTTTTTGTGCTATGTACATCAATTTGACCTCAAATTATGTGACTTAAGTGCAAATGCGTTACGTAGATAACTATGTAAGTTTTTGACTGTAATAATGCTTACATACCAAGTTCAGGGACCTGTTTCTCCAAAAAACAATGCTAGCCAGTGCATTCCATGTTCGAATGTCTGTTTTTGTTTTGGTTTGTGTGATTCTGCCCACTGCCAGTTTACCAGTTGTGCCCGGTTGCCAGATTGTGACAAGCACAGCTGCATACAGAACGAACACCAGACTTTGTTAAAGGGGTTATATCATGAAAATCAGACTTTTTCCATGTTTAAGTGCTAAAATTTGTCTCCCTTTGTGATGTCAGAAGGGGATAATACCGCCCCTTTATCTGCACCTACCAACCACGGCACTGGCATTTATTGCAGAGATCAACTAATTTGTATTTTAAAGGACACACCCAAAAACGGCACATTTTTGCTCACACCTAAGTGGCCATTTTAACATGCTATAATAAATGATGATGTGCGGTATTTTGAGCTAGAACATCACATACGTACTCTGGGGACACCAAAGATTTATTTAACATCTTAAAAAAGTCTTGTGAAATGTCCGCTTTAGGCAATATGCAAGGAAAATAATAAATTCAGCTCCAGAATGTGGTTTAGAAGAGTTTGGGGCTTTGCCTTCGGCATAACCGGCAAACTTCCTGTTATGTGTCATTTTGGATGATGCATCCTCTGGAGGTCAGAAAATGTCAATATTTATGAGGAATAACATTTTATTTTATTATGGTTACCTAATTGAAACTTAGCAAGCTAAATTGGTGCAAAGAACTCTGTACATGGACATTGTGCAAGTTAATGGGATTTATTGAAGGTTCAGGCAAAAGTAAGTTGCCACACATGGTGTATAATACACAGCCTTCTGTTATGCTCTCGTCAAATTAATCGGATTAGAGAAGTGAATATTGTGCAGCTGGTAATTAGCAGCAACTTGTTTACTCTGTTTAGTGTACAGCAAAAATTGCAATGCACTAGATTCACGTTATGGCTCGAATTAAAGGGGACATCATGAAAATCTGACTTTTTCCATATTTAAGTGCTATAATTGGGTTCCAAGTGCTTCTATCAACCTAGAAAATGTAAAAAAACAACCCAGTATCTTAGTTTTGGTTAACCATTCTCAGCAAGATTGTGAAAAAATAGAAAATGCGAATTGCTCCCTTTGTGATGTCAAAAGGGGATCTTATTATAATAATACAGCCCATTAATTTGCACTTTAAAACCACCGCACCGCCATTTAGTGCATAGACAGAGAGAAAGAGGGAAAATTATTGACAGCACAATTGAGTTTCAATTTCAACAAACCACCATTTTGGCGATCAATGTTTGCATTTCATCAGCTCATTTGCATTTAAAGGGACACACCCAAAAACGGCACATTTTTGCTCACACCTATATGGGTGATTC
Source organism: Misgurnus anguillicaudatus (assembly GCF_027580225.2). Lineage (NCBI taxonomy): Eukaryota > Metazoa > Chordata > Actinopteri > Cypriniformes > Cobitidae > Misgurnus > Misgurnus anguillicaudatus. Next base: position 32,901,180 of record NC_073343.2, read on the forward strand.
TCACGAAAACTTGGTTTTAAAAATGTCAAGCATGAAAATGTAAAAATTGCTTAAATTTCCTTTTTTCCCCACCAGACATTGAAAAACAAAGTCTGGAGTAAATGGGAACATTAATTTAAAAACTTTTACTTATCATTTAACACTTTTTGTAACATAATTTAAAAAATGAGTCCTAAAAAATCTCATTACCGCAACAGTCAGAAAACATCAACACTGACATATTTTTAAAATGACATGACAAACCTGAAAGAAAATAATTTGGAGATTCTGCACATGCATTTAAAATCAAAGTATTATGCTTCTATTAATTAAATTAACATTTAATAAGCATCTGTTGCGGTAATGATAATCAAAATGTCGTGTAAGCATTCTGACAAGACAATATTTCAAATTAACTGTAAAAAAATGATCTTACCTGGTAGCCATCTTGAAGTAACTGGTCCATGTGCTTGGTCACTCAAAATCAAACTTTATTATAAATTCTGTATGTGTGCTTAAACTGCTCTCAAAAAGTGTTGCGGAGGATGAGCACATCAGGCATGGACACATCATTTCCCTAATTTTTCTTCATTATTATTATACATGAATATTCAGTAAATATTTTTTCTGTCATCTAAAGTAGTCTAGCAAAACATCCATTTATTTTTTTTCTTAATATTTTTGTGTTAATTTGATTAAATTACAACATAACGCATGTTCAAACACAGCCGGACACATTGCGGTAATGAGAATTTCAGCAGAAAATGAGATAAAATTTACAATTATAAATTCTTATGTTGAAATCACACATTATGCAAGGTAGAACACAGTATTGTGTTAATTCTGATGTTTTTTAATGTTACTATATTACACATTTTAAAGCTAAAATCATTAGTGCCGTGGTGTTTCAATGGTTTCGTGAGAATCACCCATATAGTGGCAATTTAAACATGCTATAATAAATTATCTATGGGGTATTTTGAGCTAAAACTTCAAATACACACTTCACAAAACATTTATTTTACATTTTAAAAAAAGGCCCCTTTAATAGTATCAGGATTTCCCTACAAAATCCCTGTAAATGGTCAGGGGGAATTATAGCTGCGGCATAAAACAGAGTTGTTCTATTTACTGTATAATTGTGAATGTTAGTTCATATCTGCACGCCACAAGGGGTCTGGGGTTTTATTTATTTATTCATTTATTAAAATCTGGCTTGTGTGCCCGCTGCAAGGCACTAATTTGTGTCGCATCGAGTGACTTTGGTTGTCCTTGAAAGCTCGTGTCCACGATGATTGGCCGTAGGTTGTAATAGCCTCAAGCCCACGTTGCACTTGGTATCCTCTGTTCTCACCGATCGCCCCCATCCTGCGAATCATAAAGTACTTACCTACTACAGTACATGCCCACACACCGAGTGACTCATTTAAACAATAGTTTTCAATTCTTGCCTATTTGTCTCATTCAGATGCAGCACAAATCAAATGTGCTCGCCCACATACGGGTGTCTGCTATAATTACATTCATTGAGTCATCTCAAAGAGTGCAATTATTTTATCTCTCATCATTAGATGCGAAAGTGGTTCAGTAACCCCCACATCTTCCCAAAACAGGGAACACTGCGCTTGACTTCTGTCCCCTGAGCTGATACATCAGCAGACATGCAGCTGCTACTGCAGTGTCCTTCCCACATACAAAGGATAGAAAAGCTAGCGAGCGGGAGACAGCTTGAGGATAGGATCATGACAGAGATTGATCTAAAACGAGTACCTCAAGCAGATGTTTGTCTAGATATTAATAGTTATGGCTGTGCTAGATCCCTCTACAGTTTTTAAGATGACCATACACATGTGGTTTCTACATGGACAGATTGATTTCTTCAAAACAAACATGCCAAATAAATATTTCAACTATTTGTGACCCTTTCTAATAATCTAATGATGAGATTTGGAGCATCAAAGTTTGATTTCAGTCATTGACATGATCTTACTATGTAATATTAAATATATTAAGGTTATTTTTCAAAAAAGAACTTTAGTAAAAAATGAAAATAAGCATTGATCCTGGAACAAAAAAACAGAAATATATAAAAGGAAATTCCAAAAATGATAGACACTTTTTTTTATGTATGCTTGAACATTTTGATTGTTTTTGCATGAGATAACATAATATCAAATTTAATTGTTGCATCTGCAAACTATGATATGACTTTCTGATAACTAGCTTCACTTTTATGACCGATTATTGTAATTATTTAACTAACAGGTCCTAAAATCAAAAGTTGAATTGGTCACATATTCTCCTCCTTCTATATAGTATTTGAAATAAAGTTTTTTTTTTAAATTACTAAAAACAAATTATTGCAATGTGCCACGCTCATTTTTCTGGTTTCACAGACAAGGCTTAAGGTTAGTCCTAGATTAAAACACGTTTGAGTCATCTCAACTAAAAAATTGCACGGACACATCTTAAATATATTAATTTTTCTCAATATACACACCAGTAACATCTTTTTCTAAGGCATTTTTATAAAAGATGCTTAAACATCTTCATTTAACTAAGGCTTAGTCCTGGCTTTAGCTAAGCCTTGTCTATGAAACCAAGCCATTGTATTTAAATTAGGAATGGTATACTTATTGCAATTCAATGGCACAAAATTAAAATGGCACTTATTCGACTCAAAACGTCCTGAAAATAAAGGATAAAAATATAAATATAATTTAAAAAAAATGTATCTGGTGCAACACGTTGGCTTTGAAAGTTGTCCTCTATATAATGCATTTTAAGATAAGGACTTTCATTGAACTCATTCCTATCTTCACGTTTCACCATGGGACCATCAGAGAAAATGAAAATGAGCTCGAATTTGGTATAAAGAGTGCTCCATTTTAATAAATGAGGTCAAATAATGTCAATGAAGGTTATTAAATGAGTCAGAAAGCCTACAGTCTTACTTTAAATACACAATCATTCCAAGGTTAAATCTAATATTATCACAAAAAATATGAAGTCATTTAGATTATTGCCAGAGGACATAGTAGTTTGATTTAAATGTTTTTGTTTTGATGCGAGATATTTAAGATTTTGTGGTTACACTGAACAATAAGGTTGTATTTGTTGGCATTAGCTAACATGAAATATCAATGAACAATACTTCTACAAAATGCATTACTCTTTGTATATGTTTATTTTATCATTTAATATATTTATAAAATCAAACATTGTAAAATTAGTTATACTACAGGGCTGTTGAATGCTTTATTCTGATTGGTTGAGAAATGTTCCACAGGTATGCATTATTTTTAGATAAATGCACACCTGACCTGTCAAATGTCTTAAAATAACCATAACCGTGGTATAAGTGAAACAATTGAATCGTGCCGCATGACCACCTTGGGGTGTGCATTACTTTTGAATAATATAACAGCCCAACCTGTCATTAATTATTCCTTACCTAATGCACCATGAACTAACACGAAAAACTGTATTAACATTAAGTAAGGAATAATTGATGACGGGCCGTTGAATTATAAAAAAATAATGCACACCCAAGGTGGTTATGCAGCACAATGCAAATCGGAGTGTGCATTATTTTCGAATAATTCAAAGGACCAGAGTCAATTATTCTGCTTATACCACGGTTACCAGAAACATGGTACCTATTTTTAAGACATTTGAAAAGTTAGGTGTGCGGTTATCGTAAAATAATGCGTACTCATGGAACATTTCTCAACCAATAAAAATACAGCATTCAACAGACACATGGTATAACAAGAATTACTACATGTTGAAGAACGACAGTGTTTATTGTTTGTTCTTGTTAGTTTATGCATTTAGTGTTTACTAATACAACCATATTGTAAAGTGTTTTACTGATTTTGCTTCTATTTCCAGTATCAGGTTTGGTTATTATCTGCTGTTTTTTCAGCACTATTTTTGGATGATGGCACCTCCTACATATTTGATGCATCAATTCCCCTTTATGTGTGCAATGTTAAAATGAAGGAGTCTACAGTCCTTCAGAATATATAAGTTAGGTTTAGGGCCGTGTACATTAAAATGGATGGATGAAAAGTGTACTTTTGCATCTCTTCTTAATAGCCCTGTAGTTTGAGTTCAAACATCTGAGCTCCAAGCCATGAGCCTATCATTAATGCAGCACAGGGCAAAGACATTTGAAGTAAATTTAGAAAGAAATTACACAGAAGATTTGATCTCATTATAGAGATTTCACATGGGAGGTTTTTCACTCAAGCTCTGTTACATAACAGTCAAGGTTATGTGAACGTTTATTTAAAGAAAAAAAACCTCTTCTAGTCAACATTTAATGAGATGGCATAATAATTTACCCGAGGTGTAAAAGCTAGGATCATATGGGTGATTCTCACGAAAACTTGGTTTTAAAAATGTCAAGCATGAAAATGTAAAAATTGCTTAAATTTACTTTTTTTCCCACCAGACATTGAAAAACAAAGTCTGGAGTAAATGGGAACATTAATTTAAAAACTTTTACTTATCATTTAACACTTTTTGTGACATAATTTAAAAAATTAGTCCTAAAAAATCTCATTACCGCAACAGTCAGAAAACATCAACACTGACATATTTTCAAAATGACATGACAAACCTGAAAGAACATAATTTGGAGATTCTGCACATGCATTTAAAATCAAAGTATCATGCATCTATTAATTAAATTAACATTTAATAAGCATCTGTTGCGGTAATGATAATCAAAATGTCGTGTAAGCATTCTCACAAGACAATATTTCAAATTAACTGTAAAAAAACTATCTTACCTGGTAGCCATCTTGAAGTAACTGGTCCATGTGCTTGGTCACTCAAAATCAAACTTTATTAAAATTCTGTATGTGTGCTTAAACTGTTCTCAAAAAGTGTTGCGGAGGATGAGAACATCAGGCATGGACACATCATTTTCCTAATTTTTCCTCATTATTATTATACATGAATATTCAGTAAATATTTTTTCTGTCATCTAAAGTAGTCTAGCAAAACATCCATTTATTTTTTTTTCTTAATATTTTTGTGTTAATTTGATTAAATTACAACATAACGCATGTTCAAACACAGTCGGACACATTGCGGTAATGAGAATTTCAGCAGAAAATGAGATAAAATTTACAATTATAAATTCTTATGTTGAAATCACACATTGTGCAAGGTAGAACACAGAATTGTGTTAATTCTGATGCTTTTTAATGTTACTATATTACACATTTTAAAGCTAAAATCATTAGTGCCGTGGTGTTTCAATGGTTTCGTGAGAATCACCCATATGATGGCCAAAAATTTGCTATGGATGTCTTTTAGGTATTTTAAATTTTTTAAATATGTTTAACTGAAATTAAAGGAAAACTAAAATAAATAAATTGATAAATAAGCAAAAAAATCAAATTATTTAAATATTTTTTCAGGACTATTATTTTTGCAAAATTGTAATAAATAAATGCTTAAATGTGTCCCTTTATATCTTAGTAGTAAAGCATTGCATTAGCAGCGCAAAGGTTATGGGTTCAAACCCAGGGAGCACACAAATGTATACGTTGTAATGCACCGTAAGTCGCTTTGCATTAAATCGTCTGCCAAATGTGTAACTATAAAAGTAAGCATTTATTAACCAGATTCTCAATAGCAAAAGAAAAAATTACTCATAGTAAACATATACGCATTAAGGTAGTACACTTTGGATAAAGCTTTAAATCTCTTAATGGCTGTTCTTCCTTTTTTAGTGAAATATGTTTTTGTGAGACTACCTTGTAGTGTTCCTGTAGCTTAGTTGGTGTTAACGGAGCAAAAGGCCTGGGTTCGATACCCATGAACATGCATACCTTGTAATGCACTGTAATATCCTTTGGATAGGACAAATCTTCCTTTAACTTATAAAACAGCACATCGAATACATTTTTTCAACATCCAACATATTGCATTCAGACTTAACTTTTATAATACCTAAGGAAAGAAACATCTGTTACTTGTCCTTTAAATTCTTATGTTTGCAGGTTTTCACTCATGAATACAGATCGATGTACTCTAAAAAGGACTACTCTCGTTTTTAGTGGTTTTGTAGGAAACTTATAATACTTATATACCATTCAGTAATTTTTTATGTAGTCTAAAACAATCTAGGTGCAGTAAAGCATCATTTGTAGGCTGAAAGTCTCTTCTTCACAATAACGAACCGATGCAAAGTAATTAAAGACTTAGCCCTTATAAGAACATGCTGCTCCACAAATTTTTATTAAAAAAAATATAACTACTTGCACAAGCACACCGAGACAGCAGTACAGAAACGTGTACAGTATCCTCTGCAAAGTAAGAAGTGCAAATGCATCCACCAAAAAATAACCTGCATTTATTTCATCAGATCAAGAATCGTTTGATTGGCCACTGATAAAACCTTTTGGTCTGGCTCATAGCGTGCTAATAAACAAGCTGCATCATAACAATAAATTATTTGTTTGTTTTTACAATTATCAAAACGTATCTTTGACACATCTACATGTAATCATCCTTATTTAAGTGTATTTTAAGTAGTAAGCTAACAGAAAAATAAATTGCTTTCAAATGAGTTTACACAATTAAAGGTGTAAATGTTTGTCTTCTTATAAAGAAGATTTCCTGTGAACATGCTTGGGTGTTGAGCAGTGCTTTCGGTAAACAAATACGATGCATAAAATGATATTATACACCGCTTTGATGTATATATGAAATCCCAAAGCGCAAATTTTAATCTAGATTCTTTTGCCCCAAACCATTTATGATCCTGAAATAATTGTGCTTAATTGGAATTTTAATGGGGCAAATTCTGAAACGATGCACTGTAAACCTTAATATCTACCAGTACAGATGGCAGTTCTTTAAATACTTTTGCAATTGGCAAACAGAACATAATACCTTTAAATACATTTGAAAAGTAGGATTTGGCACATTCACAATATTTCAGTGCACGGTTACTTGTTGAATGTCAGAGGAAAGTGGTTATTGCATTCAGTAATTGCGCATGGGCAGTCATTATGTGCCCAAGAGGGGCAGCACGATGCCCGACTGTGCCGTCTCCGCGTCCCCACCGCTGCCTGCAGAGGGCGAGTGAGGCACAGCCATCTGCTCGCCTGTGAGGAAGAATGCACGGTGCCATCCATCACTGCCAAAGCGCTTTTTGCCAGAGCAGAACAACACTGAAATTGCATTCCTCCCTTCAGCGGCATTGAAACGCATGACCACATCCAAACACAACACACACTTACTTGACGTCGGGTGCAGGAAAGGGAATGTTTTCGTGTTGTGTGCATGCTTATGATGGGGGTTTGTACGTACATGCATTGGCAAATTTGCACGACATGCAGTTGTTCTGGCTGTTAGAGGCATTCAGCATCCATAAGTGCTTCGGGAGAGAGGGATGGCACACACGGAGATGGTTTGACATGTATGACAATGCAAAGTTACACCATATCTGGGCACGCTGTTGATTATCACAGACGCGTTTGTGAAATTATTTACAGCAATACAAATAGAAACCAAGCAGACAAGGCATTTCTTGTTTGTATGTGGTAATCGACAGCATGCCAGAGATGTTGTCCGTAAAAATTTATATACCTTTACGAGACACATACATGTAACTGCTTATTTAAATTTGGAGATTTAAGGAAATTTGCCAAGGGTCTTGGAGGGTTTCCTGTAAGTAGGGGCAGTAACAGATTGTAGTCACATCAGGTGAGATTCTCACTGCCATGAAAATAAATACTGCCAAATACAGTAATACAGTCTTAAGCCACCACCATACAAACAGAAAATACAGAAAATATGTACACAACATGTACATTTTCAGGACAAAATGGTTTCTGGTAACATATCTTGGCACTAAATACATCTTGAACTGTTTTGAGGAGATTTAGAAATTAGGATTTAATTTCATGTAGGTTTAAGAGATCCTGCAGGTTCCTGCTATTGTTCAAGTGTAAGAGAAGATTACACTAAACACTTGACACATATAATTGTATTCTTTTTTTTAATATTGCATGCAAATTTCTGGTTTTATTCTAATAAAGATACTGGGAAATAATTATATATGTTCATTATATCAATGCATAAACAAATCTAATGGTGGCCTAAGACTTTTGCACATATGTGACCCTGGACCACAAAACCGTGCTTATGTAACACGGGTGTATTTGTAGCAAAAGCCAAAAATCATTGTATGTGTCAAAATTATACATTTTTCTTTTATGCCAAAAGTCATTAGGATATTAACATGTTTCATGAAGATATGTTGTAATTTTGTACCATAAATATATCAAAACCAAAAATGATATTAAACCCATGATTTACTGACCCTCAAGCCGTCTGAGATGCATATGTCCATCATTTTACAGACGAACACATTTTCATTTATTTAAATGATTTTCCTAGATCAGGGGTGCCCAAACTTTTTCCTACCAAGTGCCAAAAAAAAACTTGACTAAGGGCCGCGGGCCGAAATTAAATGTTGCTGTGTTATATTAAAAATAAAGTTGCCCTGAGTCTCCTCATTTATAATTTTCTAATTAACTAATAAATAATAACTAAGCATAACTAATGCAGTTTTATTTTCAAATGTAACGGTTGTTAAAAGAAATCATTTTGCCAATCATTTTTAAATTTCCTTTTGTCTGTGTGCCTCGGCCTCTCCATTATTAGCCCTATAGTACCCAAGTTCATTTAGTTTCGTGATGCATGATATACACTTTCAAGTATGCATGTACATAAAAAAATTCACTTTAATTCCTTGCATTTAATTTTAATTTACATTTTTATAATTTACCAATAAACCAAAAATGTTACATTTTAGAAAATGTTTAATTAGAAATATAAACATCTGCATCAATTAAGTTTATCCTTTTAACGTATCTCACGTGGCATGATGGGTCAAACTAAAGGTCAATGCGTGCCAACTTTGACCCACGGGCCCTATTTTGGGCACCTTTGCCCTTGATCTTTCAGTTTTTTATATATAAGGATTTGGGGTCCACCGCCTTCAAGTCCAAAAATGCATCCATCCCTCACCAAAACAATCCAAACGGCTCCAAGGGGATAAACAAAGGTCGCCGTCTTAGACGCCTCTGCATTTAAATATGGATATTTTTACGACAAAACCGCACAGATTACCATCAGAAGGCCTTTGTTTATCCACCACAAGCCGTTTGGATTACCTTTGTGAAGGATGGATGCACATTTTTGGACAAAAAGGAGGTGGAGCCCATATCCCTGCATTTTATAAACTGAAAGATCGAGGACATTTTCTAAAATAACTCAAAATGTGTTTGTCTAAAAAATGATGGACATATGCATCTCATATGGCTTGAGGGGGAGCAAATCATGGGTTTAATATAATTTTTGGCCGAACTATCTCTTTAAAGGCAATTTTCTCAATATTTCGATTGTTTTACACCTTCAGATTCCAGATTTTCATATATTTGTACCTCAATATTGTCCTTTCCTAACAAACCATACATCAATGGAAAGCTTCATTTATTTATTTAGCTTTCAGATGATGTGTAAATCTAAATAAAATAAAAAAAAGGATCCTTTTGACAGCTTTTGTGGTATAGGGTCACATACAGTATATAAACATGACCCTGCCTGTTCAAATCCAGCTAAAGTCATTTTTTGTGATTTACATAAAATCATCCTAAATAATGTAAAGAACATTCTGTGACATGATCTTACTCCGTCAATATAAAAGATACCAAGGTTATTTCAATCAAATCATATGGTCCCCATCTCACAATTACATTGAGACTTCAGCCTGGATTTCACAGACAGGGTCACAAATTTCCATTGTCCTGAAGATTAGATTCAGTATAGGGTCAAGACCCTCACACCCCTCCAATCTAAGTGAATGTGTCACAGAAGGTTTGTTTCTAGATTTAGATTTATGACACCCCAGCTTATTTTAGGATCACTGTCCTATCCTCCAAATCTATAGAGGATTACAACCTACAATGCATGTATTTAAATGTGGTTTTCATGGCAGTGAGCAGCTGCGTGAGTGAAATGCATGCATGCAGGATTGTGTATATATGAGCGTCTGCATGAGAAGCGCACAGCGGCGCAGCGTATCATTGTTTTGGGAAAAATCGCACAGCAAAATGTCAAACCATTCACTTGACGTAAGAAGAGGCAGTCTCCTCTCAGCCTTTATGGATTTCCCATATACGCCTGACCCAGCAACCCCTATTCACTCCCTCCTCGTGCTTCTCTAAACAGTTTGAGCGGTTTATATACTACACATCTTTAGGCACAGGCTATATGGCTACGATTCAGTCTACATCAGGCATTCCACTGCATTATGCACAGGCTCCAGAAAGCATGCTTAGGCAGAATATCAATCATCCTATCGGCTACCAAAATAACATTTCATTAACACAATCATTACTCGAATACAAAGGAAAGCAAATCTCCCACACACGGGGTCTTCCATACCATTGCCTCTTAGAGACATATTGCCATCATATTTCGAACAGAGGTTACCAAACGATTGTTAGCAGCTAAACGATTGCTTCTAAGTTCTAATCTTTGGGAAGGGGGGAGTTCGGGATTTGACGTAGAAGAAACATTCTCTCGGTGCTAATCCGTTCCCAGGGGAACACTTTAATTAGATTTACTAGGATGCTGGATATGTGCTTTTATTCATCGTCTTCATCTCGTTCTTTATCAGTCTGTCACAGAGCTTTAGCAGTCCAAGATGTCGCTTAGGGGGGGAATACCTCCAGTTTTTGTGCTTGCTGATCTTAAAAAAGACGTGTGGACAGAAAGAGGGAGCTGTGGTCCCTCTCATAGTAATCACGAGAGCCATGGGAGTTGAGGGGCACGTCACACGTGTCCGGCTCCTCAAACGTTTCCCCCTTTTATACGTAGTCCTGTACGCTGTAGCCGGTCTTGTTGTCCAGAGGCGAGAGAGAGCAGTACTGGTGTTGGAGCTGCTCCTGTTGCTGCTGTTGTTGCAGCAGTTGCTGTTGCTGCTGCAAGAGGAGTTTATCCGGAGGCATCAGTATCAAATCGTGCGGCCCGTGCCGCTTACCCGAACAGGACAGACAGAAAATGGACCCACCTACGAAAAGGAAACCGGACGAGACAAAGGCTACATAGACGGCACCGCCCGGCTCGAACTTGTTGCTCTCCGGCACGTTGACGTCTAGGAAGCTGACAATAACCTCGTTGGTGTACCAGGAGGCAGGAACTAGGCAGAGGAAGCCAGAAGTCAGAAAGCAGGCACCGGCGGCCACGGCGGCGTGGCGTTTAGCGCGCCGTCCACCTCCCCAGCGAGTGCACTTCAATCCCAAAGAGGCCAAACATAATCCTAACGCCGCCAGGACGCAGGAAAGCACCATGGTAGTGCGTGCCGTTTGCAAGTACGCGGGCAGCGCCAACACAGAGTATTTTAACGTACAGCTGAACATACCCGTGCTGTACCAGGTGCAGTCCATCCACAGCCCCTGCATCTGCGAGATGGCAGTGATGATGTTGGAGCCAACGTCTGCGCTCACCTTCCAGTTGGGCAATAGCGTGGCCACCGTGGCACCTAAGATGCCCAGCAGCGAAAGCACGAAGGCAAAGATCTGCGTGCCCGTGGACGCCATCCTGCCACGCTCCTTAACCCGGCCAACATTCAACCTGGCTGGCGTAGTCCTTCAGCTGCGACTGCAGAGACTCTTCAGCACCGGAGCCTGACGGAAGAAATAAGTGAGAGAACATTAACACGCTGTTCTCCTCCCCCGGCACACCGGGAACAAAGAAAAGCTTGCACACAGGATGATGATGATGATGAAGCAGGTGCCTGAATGCATTTCTAGTGCTGCATGCCATCTGGATTCATACAATTATTGCGGAGTTGCAGCGCGTGCGATGTGTCCTATTCGGTTTTCAATGCTATCAGGTAAATAACAAAGTACAGTTTAAGTCACAACTTGCCTACGTTTTACATATCGTTTACACAATGCAATGACATAAATCGTTCATATTTAGCGGAGATTGAAGGCTTTATGTGTAATAAAGAGCGGAATGCAGAAATTCTGTGCTTACCTCGGCTGGTGCAGAGCGAGCTGTGACGCGTCAGGTCTCCGCGCGCACACACAGACTTACACGCGCGTGCTAATACATAAACAGAGTGTAGGCGACTGTACGTGTAACGTTAACGATCTGTTCATGTCGTCGGTGTGTAAGATGACATTATTAACGGAGTAAAACGATGCCGGTGTCTGATGCGCAAGAATGATCGTCTACGTTACGCAGCAGCTATTCTTTGAACTTCACGCGCACGAAAGTCTCCATTTTCTATATAAGCTCTGAGATTTTACACAGCGGATTTTTAAACCGATTATAATGAGGTTTTGATTCAGTTCAGCGTCATTTGAACTTTTTCAGTTTTCTTGTCAGAGAAGTGATGTTGTTTCGATATCAAAGACATCTGATACCGGTCAGAAAAACAGAGAAACCTTGCAGAATCTTATTCATTATCAAAGTCTTAGTCTCTGGTTTAAAATTAGCTTTTGAGGACTTCAGATATGCCTTGAATGAAATAGGTTGTTTTGTTATGTTTACATTTACTTTTAGACGTTTAAAAACGTTATTTAAATTAAACAATGAAGAAAACTGTAAAGTGATTCAGATTCATCTTTTAATTTGTTTACTTTTTACTTTGTAATATAGCTTTTATTATTTTAAGTGTGCATAAGTGTATTATCTGGTAAGTGTGTGTGTGTGTAATATTATATATATATATATATACACACACACACACACACACACAGTACTGTGCAAAAGTCTTAGGCCACCACCACCAGACTTGTTTTGGAAGTTTTAATGTCCATCCATATTTATTTTTCAATCTATTTTATTAAGATACAAACTGAAAATACCGAAAATATGTACAGGAAAAAAAAGGGGAAGGGGAGTTTACCCTAAAAACTGGACACATCAGTTTACATTTTTTACAGTATTTAATGCTATATACACATTTCCTGTATTTTCTGGATGTATTTTATTAAAAAGACTGAGAAATAATTATATATGATCACTATAACATTGCAAAAAAAAAAAAAATCTATTTCTGTCATGGTGGCATAAAACCTTTGCACAGTACAGTGTACATATAATTACAGTATTGCTTTTTGAGAAAAAAACATTTTGGAATCACCAAATCACATTTTACTTCTTCAGGACTCTGATAAAGATGTAATTGTGCATCAAAAAGTTAGTCATTGCACCTTTATTAAATTATTTTTATACAGACATCTATGCTGCACTGCCGATCCTTTTTTGTCTATGTATTTTTTAACTTGTATAAATAGATAAGATAAAGTAAAAGATTGGTCAGTCATAGAACCATTTTTTCCCCCTCAAAAAGTGCCACTGTGGATGGTTAGACTGAATATTATGTAAGGAATAATTGACGACGGGCCATTGAATTATAAGAAGAAAATGCACACCAAGGTGGCAATGCGGCACGACGCGAAGCGGAGTGCCGTTACACCGCAGGTGTGCATTATTTTCAAATAATTCAAAGGACCGGAGTCAATTATTCCGCTTATACCACGGTTACCACAAACATTGCTCTGGTGCCTATTTTTAAGACATTTGAAAGTTAGGTGTGCGGTTTACAGAAAAATAATCAACACCCATAGAACATTTCTCAGCCAATCAGAATACAGCATTCAACAGACCCGTGGTATAAGCATATTATTATCACAGTCGAATTGAAATCTTGTGTCTTTAAAGCAGCTACTTTTTCATGAAATTGAACCAACATTGTATTTTTTAATAACTCAACACATAAACACATAGACAAAATATAAGTAATGCTGTTGCAAAGATGCAAAAATAGAGTTCATGAATATGTAACAGTATCAACGGTATTGTAGATTCCATATCATGGAGCAAAATATATGTGTGTGTGTGTATATATATATATCCTCCTCTAAAGTGAATGTTACTGCTCGATGACAGATTACATTACTGTATGATAATGGTGCATTGTTACTATAGTGAAACACTTGACAGTTGAAAGTGGCATCACCATTAACATACAGGTATTACTACAGTATGTATATTAATATGTTCTTGTAACTCAAGCATTGTGTTAGCTAGCAAAGGTTGTGGGTTTACTTCCCACATACATACTAATAACATGTAAAGCTTGAATGCACTGTAAGTCACTTTGGATTAAAATAATTTAAATGCATAAATGTAAACACACCGAACAACAGTTTTAAAGGTGAAATCTTGTATCTTTGCTGATTTGGGTTAAACTTGTTCTCTCGCTTTGTTTGTGCTGAGTTTTGTGTCTTTACATAGGATATTAAAGTGCTGATGCGTATGTATATGTGTAAATAAATATATATGCATGTTGCTAATTTACTGTACATTTTATGTTAAATTTGACATACATAGGCTTACATAATAAAGCTATGAATATAAACCTCCATTTACAGTGTTTACTTTTTTATGTAAATTGTAGATATTTTGAAAGATTTGCAATAATATCATGTTATACTGAATAATACAATGTTACATTTGTCCTGTTTCAGTTTTTCTTGTTTATTATTATTATTATTACTATACCCTTAGCCTAGTAGTTATATACCATTTTATTTAAATCTATATTTATTATTGAAAAGCACTGTAGAAATAAACTTTTGTAAATACCTAAAAGATGAGAAGTCAACACCATTTATGGTCCCTTTCCTGATATAGACTGCTTCGTCATGCATTTTAATGTGTGCGTGTATGTAAATGGTGATGCCACTTTCACCTGTAAGTCAAGTGTTTGACTATAGTAACAATGCACCATCATCACTCTTGATCATACATTAATATAATCTGTCATTGAGCAGTAACATTCACTCTACAGGAGGATGAACTCACAGCTGCTGCCCCATAAACCCCTGCATCCCCACTCCATCGTCCTCCATCCGTCCTTATCCCGCTGCAGGGAGGGAGGCTATATGGCCTTGCTTTAGAAATGACAAAGAGGGCAATAAAGGACAAATCTGTGATTTATTTCCCATGTATCTATATATCTGTCTATATATCGGTCTATACACAACTAATATACATGATAATATATTCCTGTCGCTCAATTGGAAGAGCATTGTGTTAGCTAGCAAAGGTCGTGGGTTTGAATCTCAGAGAAGACACATACTGATAACACGTAAACCTTAAATCCATTGTAAGTCCCTTTGGATAGAAGAATCTACCAAATGCACAAATGTAAACGTCTTGAGGTGAACTTGGTCTCTCGCTTTGTTTGTGCTGGGTTTTGTGTCTTCATATAGAATACTGAAGTGCTGATGCAAGGATTATGCTAAGTAATAAATAAATAAATAAACAGACGTGTCAGGGGGGCACTATCGTACCCGGGGACGTTCGGAGCTGACGTGTGAAAATGCTGAAAGCAATTATAAGCATGGCTCCTTGATTTTATCACCTTCAGCTATCATCATGTGCTGTGGATTGGATGGACATTGAAATTGACCTTTCTGTGGAGGTGGGGTGGATGTTATCGCCCGCGTCCGTGTGCCGTTTTTATTGTTTAGGCATCAGATCCATTTGCTATTTGCAGCTGTTGACAAAAAAGTCAATTACTCTTGCGTGTAATGCGGATGTCAAAATGGCTTCATTTGCAGCTGGAACAGAAATGACTGTTTAAATTTTGTATAATAAATCGAAATTACCACCTGCCGTACGAGGGAGGAGTGCACGGGTTTCCTTGATTTATTGCCTTGGTGCTTTTCCTTTTGGATTTAATGTTCAGTCAAATGCTTTTCACCGTCATGGCATTTAACTGAGGACCCTCCTGTTACATTAGTGCTCAATCTAGACACCTCAGAAACTTACAGTATAGTCTCATAGGCTTATAAGAGAAAGCGTTTTATTTTTGAGAAACACATCAGAGATGACTTTGGTTGTCATTGATGCCTTGGGCTGTTCATGAAGCGTGGGACGAGCCTGCAGTAAAAACAAACCACTCGCTGGTTACTTTCTCTGCTTTCTCAGTCCTCTCATCTTAGCTGAAGTAAGTGTGGTTGTCTTTTGAAAGTGCTGTCATGATTCATGTATTCAAACCTCTTGAAAGACTTTTTCTCCTTTTCATCACTGTGTGCATTTCTCAGCTCTGTACTTCATTGTTCACGGGCAGTTATGTAAAGGTTATAATGGTTATTCAGATAGCTCTAGGGTAACGCCATCTCATTTCAATTATTTTCATTAGTAATCACAAATTCAATTTTGTATTTTGGAAGAACTTATTAACAGGTGTGTGTGGTTGTCAATTTGTGCTAAGATTTACATATAATGTGTGGTTTTTGATACATTGCGTTTTTCATTTGTGTGGTGTATAAAAATATATATTTATTGTATGGATGCAGCAATGTATCGGCCTTTAATTGGTATCGGCAGATAAAAAGATTTTTCAGACTAGTGGATTAGGCATGGAGTGGTTATTGGTTTCAAGGTATACGAAGGTTTTAAAGAGTCAACGTTTCAAAACCACTCAAATTTTCTGTGATACTGTTTCCAAGGCATCAGTTGTGTTAACACAAAATTTATTAAAGCCCCCCTAACCTCGAAAATGCACTTTTAAATGTGTTTCTAGCAGAAAATTTGTCTGCAGAAACATCCTGTTATTATACAAATCCATCTATTCTTCTTTGTGTAATCTCCTTTAAACCGCACAGTCACACAAAACAGGCTGTTGGGGATCCCCTATCAATGTGATGTCACATTGATTACGCCCCACCCATAACCGCTCACCGACTCCGCCCTTATGAGTGCAAAGTTCAACTTTCTGCCAAAGACATGTTTTGATGTAGTCCAAAGCACATGTGTAAGCAATCTACCCCCTTCTTTGCATACGGGGAGGGGAACAGAAGCTTTCTTTGAATTTAAAGAGACAAACAAAAAACAGCGCGTTTTTATTGGAGCCACAAATGGCCATGTTCAACATCGTATAATGAAAGATCTGTGGTGTATTTTAAGCTGAAACTTTACAGAGACATTCTGGGGATACCAGAGACTATTTACATATTGCTGAAAACAATAGGTTTAGCACCCTTTAAATCAATAGGTCATGTAATTGATTTGATGTTTACATTCTAACTCATTCCCCGGCAGCATTTTTTGTGATTTTCACAAAAGTTTCACTAAATGCCTTCCAGGAAAATGTTCTTCTTTAAATATATAAAAATACAAATACTGTATATCAAATGAAAGAACAGACTCTCTGCTTTCAAACAAACAATAAACAAACAAACAAACAAAAGGGGGAAAAATTGTTTCATCCTATCTATATTTTTTCTCTGCTATATTTTTCTTCAAAAATATAATTTGTTTATCAAAAAGCTGAAATAATTGCATTTTTGTGAAGAAATTTTGGTAAAGGTCAGATTCAAAATTCTTATATACTTTTTGCTTCAGTTTTTTTAAATAAATTGGGTAAGTGCGACATCTAGTGGATAATGTCGGTGTTACAGATAACCATAAAAACTCAAAAGAAACACTTTTTTTCATGCAAATGTTTTCTGTGTTCTGCAGTTAAAAAGTTGTTTGTAAGTTGACTTGAAAAAACACATTTTAGTGTTGCAATGGCAATACCGGCAAAATCTCATACGGGTCTATGCCTATAGTGGATATTGGCCAATTGTATAAAAACAGCCGATGATCAGGGCAGATTATATCCTGACAATCAAAAGGGACAGGAAAATGCATCAGAATTAGATTGGGTAAAAATCAAAACAACATATTTACACTTTGATCGCTTTGCACTTCTAGGATTTCACGACATAATACTTTGAAACAAGGAATATAAAGCATCTATTGGTATCTATCGGTAGCGGTAGATGTCATTCTAAATAATCAATTATCAATATCAGCACATAACGTTTGTATCGGTGCATCCCTAATTTATTTTCCTTTTAGTTGTTAAGTTCTTTGGTGTTCGTTGTATGGTTAAAGTATAAATAAACTAGATATTATTCAAACATTAGTTTGTGGATTTTATCTTTTCCTGCTCTTCAAAATGAGATGTGTGAGGGATGTCAGGGTGGATGTGGCTAACAAAGTAGGCTGCAGAGCATAATTTAGAAATGGGTTTTTACTTTTGGCTTAGCAATGAATAATGCAAAAGTCCTACGAGTAAAAACTATTGATTATATGCAGTCAATAAGTTATGCAATGTGAGGCCTTTATCTGCGTGCAAATCACGTATTACAAATGTTTACAAGATTATACACTCTCAGGAAAAAAGGTACAAAAGTTGTCAGTGAAACGGTACCTTTTAAAAAGGTTCTATATGTAACACTTTAGAGATATGGACCTTTAAGGTACCAATGTCTACTTTTGAGCACCAACATGCACCACCTTTATAGGTACCAATGTGTACTTTTTAAAAATTTTGTCCCTTTTTTTCTGAGAGTGTAGTTAAAATGTATTACATTAAATATTGGGGTTCATCAAATGATTAATACTTACACTCTTACAAATAAAGGTACTTCATGATGCTATAGAAGAACCAATTCTGGCTGAATGGGTCCATAAAGAACCTTTAACATTCTGTTTCACAAAAGGTTTTTTAGATTATAAAAAGATTTGAAAGATGTGGTTCTTTAAAGAACCTTTGACTAACTGGTTCTTTGAGGAACCAAAAATGGTTCCTCTTGTCCAGGGGTGGGCATTCCTGGTCCTGGAGGGCCACTGTCGTGCAAAGTTTAGCTCCAACCCTAATCAAACACACTTGTATGTCATTTCCAAGTCATCCAGCAGCCTTTGATTCGATTTTTCAGGTGTGTTTAATAAAGTTGGAGCTAAACTGTGCAGGACAGCGTCCCTCCAGGACCAGAAATGCCCACCCCTGCTCTTGTTTATGGCAAAGAATCTTTGAAGCATCTTTATTTTTAAGAGCGTGCAGTGCACCTTGTCAATTAGTGCACACTTTTAAAAATCTTAAGCATTAGGAACTAAAACATCACAATTATAAAAAAAAGTCTTTGTTGATGCTCCATCTGCACAATTTAAACAGATACGTCTCTTTGTCAGAGTTCCCACGGGTCATAGAATTTCTGGAATATCATGGAATTTTAAAGGTCTTTTCCAGACATTGAAATCCAGGGGATTTTATATTTTTAAGTGATGGAATATCAGGGATTTTTGTTTGTTGCTTTAAATGTGAGTTTCCATTTATCAAAATGTAATCCACTTGTTAACTTGTGACGTAAGGAATACTATTTCCGGGTCCAAGTCTCCGCTGACTACAATTTAATTGGCACTGTTTATTCATTTCACACATTTAAGATTTTTATAAACTCAAGGTGTACACTACATTATCCAGGCTCATGACATCCTGGACATAGGTCGTGGAAATTCAGCTTTTTAGTCCGTGAAAAAAAGTGAATTTGACATTTGACTTGGTTTAGAAACCCTGCTTTCTGTCGGTTTTAATCAAATGCTGTGTTTTGTGGTCCCAAATGCACGACAGAAGCCTGAAAGTCTTGCTTGTAAACGATTAAAGTGAACCCAAAGGTAAATCTTGTCCTTATCCAGGAATCCCAAAGATCCTGCGGGACCACAGCTGGGTTTAATATAAATCACAGTAAGCGACTCAGTCCCACCTACAACTAATCCAGATTTCTTTGTATCACAATCACGGGTCTATAACCAAACTAAAAATAAATCTGAGAACAGGACGTGGAAACAGCAATTAAGCGTTTCCCACAATTCATGATTCTGTGTACATAACAACTGAAGGAATGGGTGGATACCTGAATGTTCATATGTGTGACCCGGCACTGTGAAAAGTTTAATCCCATTCCCAGCTAAAGTCAACAAATTCTGTGAAAAAAATACAACCTTGATATCTTTAATATTTACTGAGTAAGGTCACTGAAATCAATGTGAAATCAAACTTTCATTATTAGATTATTAGCCGGGATTTACAGACAGGGTTGCATTTGTTATTATTTTATTCAGATAAGAATTGAGCTGCAAAGTAAACATTTTGAAGTGTGTGGCTGACCCAAAGTCACAAACATAAAAGATTTTCTCTTCTGCCATCACAGTTACTTAACAGAACCGGTTTCATCCTGGGCACAGTAGATGTTTGCTTTTCTGCATTTCAATGAAAAGGTTTTGGGCATTTTTACCATTTACGGCAGAAGCGCTCTCTCTTAGCCGTGAGAAATACAGCACTAGTATTCACAAAAGGTTTACTGATTTGATGTCCATGGCACCGTTACAACAGTGTGTCATATCAGTTTAGTGCTGACGGAGAAACCGAGAGAGACAGACACTAAAGCCTGGTACCATCTAACCATTTTACTAACACTAACTCTACCATCATAGTGTATAAGAGGATTAGCATGAGCACTGTAACATGTAAGAAGTAGCAACAGTATAAAAAGAGACTTACGATTCACATGAAGAGGCTTGTTTTGATGGTCCTTCAAACAGGTGTTACTGTGGCAACCTGAATTTGATTGTCATGGTGCAGCCTCACCCACATCACTCCCTCTCTTTACTGATATATCGCTGTATGTTTCATTCTGTCGCTCGCTCGAGTGGGAGTAGCTGTTAAATACACTCTCTAGGTTTGACTGTAACCCTCTGTTGTCTGTGTGTGTCTCATCGCCCGCGGTGGGTGTAGGTGGATGTGGGGGTGGTGCACTTCACTCCGCTGGCTCAGCCCCAAATTCAGCAGCCGTTCAAGCTGGTCGAGAGGATTGTCAGGAACGTCTTCCAGTTTCGGAGGAAGCACTGCCGCAGAGGACTTGAGTAAGCACTTTCCAGATATTTCATTATCAAATGTTTCTTAAAACTCTTCCCACTGTAATTACATACAGAAGTCCCCCTGTAGTCAATAATTGTATAATTTAAAAGTCATCTTTCAGGATCATAATAGCATGTTAAAGGTTTTCCTGTGACAGGAACTTCTTTATGCTTTAAAATAGTTTGAATGTAACTCTACACCCATGTCTCATTTAGTATACGCAGATCAATTAATATGCAAATGAGTTCCCACCTCCACTCAATCACACACGCTCAGATGCCGCATTTAGCTGATGGTTTTGCAATGCACTTAATCGCACCGGCTCGGACCATAGATATGTGTGTACATAGATGCTGGATTCAGCTGTTCCAGACACGTAGTTCCAAGTGATGCACTCAATCGCACCAGCTCAGACCATAGATATATGTGTACATAGATGCTGGATTCGGCAGTTCCAGATATGTAGCTAATGGTTTCACAATGCACTCAATCACACCAGCTCAGACCATAGATATATAAGTACATAGATGCCACATTCAGCAGTTCCAGACACGTAGCTGATGGTTTCATAATGCACTCAATCGCACCAGCTCAGACCATAGATTTATATGCACATAGATGCTGGATTCAGCTGTTCCAGACACGTAGCTGCTGGTTTCGTAATGCACTCAATCGCACCAGCTCAGACCATAGATATGTACATAGATGCTGGATTCGGCAGTTCCAAACACCCCTGGTTCCACATGATGCACTCATCACACCAGCTCAGACCATAGATATATGTGTACATAGATGCTGCATTCGGCAGTTCCAGACACATAGCTGATGGTTCACAATGCACTCAATCGCACCAGCTCAGACCATAGATATAAATGCACATAGATGCTGGATTTGGCAGTTCCAGACAGGTAGCTGATGTTTTCGCAATGCGCTCAATCGCACCAGCTTAGACCATAGATATATATGCACATAGATGCTGGATTTGGCAGTTCCAGACATGTAGCTGATGGTTCACAATGCACTCAATCGCACCAGCTCAGACCATAGATATAAATGCACATAGATGCTGGATTTGGCAGTTCCAGACAGGTAGCTGATGTTTTCGCAATGCGCTCAATCGCACCAGCTTAGACCATAGATATATATGCACATAGATGCTGGATTTGGCAGTTCCAGACATGTAGCTGATGGTTTCACAATGCACTCAATCGCACCAGCTCGGATCATAGATATATGTGTACATAGATGCTGGATTCGGCAGTTCCAGACACATAGCTGATGGTTTCGTAATGCGCTCAATCGCACAAGCTCAGACCATAGATGTAGATGTACATAGATGCTGGATTCGGCAGTTCCAGACACGTAGCTGATGGTTTCGCAATGCGCTCAATTGCACCAGCTCAGACCATAGACTTTTATGTACATAGATGCTGGATTCAGCAGTTCCAGACACGTAGCTGATGGTTTCGCAATGCGCTCAATCGCACCAGCTTAGACCATAGATATATATGCACATAGATGCTGGATTTGGCAGTTCCAGACATGTAGCTAATGGTTTCGCAATGCACACAATCGCACCAGCTCGGATCATAGATATATTTGTACATAGATGCTGAATTCGGCAGTTCCAGACACATAGCTGATGGTTTCGTAATGCGCTCAATCGCACAAGCTCAGACCATAGATGTATATGCACATAGATACTGGATTCGGCAGTTCCAGACACATAGCTGATGGTTTCGCAATGCGCTTAATCGCATCAGCTCAGACCATAGATATAGATGTACATATATGCTGCATTCAGCAGTTCCAGACACAGCTGATGGTTTCGTAATGCACTCAATCGCACCAGCTCAGACCATAGATATATGTGTACATAGATGCTGGTTTCGGCAGTTCCAGGCACATAGCTGATGGTTTTGCAATGCACTAAATCGCACCAGCTCAGAACATAGATATATGTGTACATAGATGCTGGATTCGGCAGTTCCAGACACATAGCTGATGGTTTTGCAATGGGGTCAATCGCACCAGCTCAGACCATAGATATATATGCACATAGATGCTGGATTCGGCAGTTCCAGACACATAGCTGATGGTTTCGCAATGCGCTCAATCACACCATTCAACTGTGTTGATGTGATTGGTCACATGTTTGTGATGGCATCTTTTCGACTTGATGAAAACATACTACTAAAGCAAATCTTTGTTGTTCCTCCTTTTTTGATACACAATAAATGGCTATTTCTACATTAACCTTCTTGTCACTTTTATGGTTCACATTAATTCATAACGTCTGCACGTAATCACGGTTTTCTTCTCTTTCCTGCAGAATGATGTTTCCAGAGTCTCAGCGTCAGGAATTAACAGAAGTGTTGCTGCATCGTGCCGATGTGGATCCCACACTACGGCCCACAGAGCTCTCTATTTCTGAATTCAGAGCTTTAGCAGACGCCTACAGTACGCTGTGTCAGGAGAACCAAGGCCTTGTTGAATATGACTTCAGAGAGGAACTGAGACTCAAACATAAAGCCAAGAAACAGTGGAGCAGCAACAGTAAAGAGATTCACCTTCATAACACGATAGATGAACGTGGTGACCACTAACACAGCAGACAGTGAATTTTCATTGTGCAAGATTGCATTTTTGAAAAAAAAATCGTACTATTTTTGTCTTGTTTTCAGTAAAAAATCTCTAATCTCTTTTAAATTAAGATGCTTTTTCTTGATGAGAAAAACGACCCAAGAAAATAAGTCCAGTCTTCAGACCAAAAAATATCAAATTTAAGTGATTTTGTGCAAAAAACGCAAAAAAATCTGCCAATGGGGTAAGCAAAAAATCTTGAACATATTTTTAAACACTAAACTCAAGAAAAATTCAAGAAAAATTTGCTTACCCCATTGGCAGATTTGTTTTGCTTGCTTTATGCACAAAATCACTTAAATTTGATATTTTTGGTCTAAAAACTAGACTTATTTTCTTTGGTCGTTTTGCTCATCAAGAAAAAGCATCTTAATTTAAGAAATTTTAGATATTTTTACTGAAAACAAGACAAAAATACTAAGAATTTCTTTCCTGAAAATCATTTTTTGCAGTGTGTGTGTGTGCTAATATTAAGATTTATCAGAAAATGGTCGCTCCCCACCATGCTGAAAAGTCCTGCCATTTCAAAATGTTTTTGTATTTATCAAACAACTTTCTCTTTGTAGAAAATAAATGGATTATGTCAAATATTAAAAACTTGTCTCTAGTTTATTTGTGATGGTAAAATGTTTATAAAATCATAAATTACAGTAAAGCATAAAAACTATATACAATTTTAAACAATGCATCGTACAACTGACGATTTCAAGCGGTAAATACCAAATTTATTTTTACACATTTAAATTAAATTGCTTATTTAAAGATTTATAATCTTATGTGGTCATAAGAAAATGAGTTTTACGTACAGTATGTTGTTACAAAGACACTTTTCTCATGTTAAAATCAAGTTTCATCCATCTACCTAGTTATAAAAACATAATCTTATCTTATTAATAAATAAAAGTTTAAAAAAGCAATCCTGAATCAATGCTAAAACACAAGAAGTGTTTGTAGTGTCCTAAAACAAGGCTAAGTTAAATCCTGTAGTAGTTTCACTCTTATTACATCTCCAGTCGAGCATTGCTCCAATAGTGACCGTATGTTTGCGTTTGTGTTCGTGCATCAATCAGTATGCCATAAATAAAGGCATGCGATTTGATTCGCTGGTGCAAAATGTTATATGAGCGGTTCAATAAATGAATCACCCAAAAATACATTTAACACCAACTTTAAGAAAAACACTGGCAGAGCAAATCATAATTTAAATGATTTGAGTTGCTTTCCTCACTTAAATCCCTGGAAAGGCTACATAGACATGAGTTGCTCATATAAAGGATGCTATGAAGTTCCTGCATCACTTTTCTTTGCTTCTGTGTTGTTATCATAAAAGCAGTCCTCATTGACCACAGACGTCAAGCTCTGAACACTGAAGTCAGTCTCTAGTAGCGAGTTAAGGTCCACGTTATTTGCCATCGACTCTGCCGTCGGACTGTCCAAAGAGTGACTGTATCGCCGCATGTTCACGAGCGTCGTCCGGCGTTGTTTCAAGCTACTAGTACTGCCTTTGCCAGGCTTGCGTTTTATTGGGCAAAAGTGAGCTCGTTTTATTGAAGAGTGTCTTTCTGGCGTGTCCACCTCTGAAGTCTCCGGCAGCGCGTGTGGTGCTTGAGATGCTTCTTCGGTCAATTGAAGCCTTTGAAACTGGCTCTCGATTGTGATGGGAGTGTCTTGAGTCTCCTGTCCTCTCCTCTCGCAGCGTTTGTCGGATTCATTAGGACCAGACGGTCGTGTCTGATGAACCGATGGGTCTGGTGGGTGATCCAGAGGAGCGCCGGCACTACTGGTGGTCCCACTGCTTGAACTTGCTGAATCTGAATCTGGAAGAGCTTGCATCAGCATGTCATTGATGGATTGGGAAACGTCATCTGAAGGTTGTCTGCAGAACCAAGAGGCTCGAGAAGAAGCTGTGACACATAAACATAATCACAGATGTCAGGATATTAAAGTAAGAATGTGAACATCTGGTCAAGTCACTCTGCCAACAGTTTCTGTCAGCTTTGATGCCACAGCAAAATAGCATCTAATTATTACAACCGTTTTGCTTTATCATGCTGTGTCTATACAGCATGCAGCTCTTAACACTTTTAATATAAAATCACTTAATGTCACGATGCCTTAAAGGAAAACACCACAGTTTTTTAATATTTTACTATGTTCTTACCTCAGCTTAGATGAATTAATACATCCCTATCTTTTTTCAATGCGTGCACTTAATTTTTGTACAGCATGTCGTGAATGTGTCAGCATTTAGCCTAGCCCCATTCATTCCTTAGGATCCAAACAGGGATAAATTTAGAAGCCAACAAACACTTCCATGTTTTATTTTGAGGTTGAAGTGCTGCAAACTAAGTGCTCTTCCACCATACGATATAGTTCTCATTTTTATCCGCTTAAAAAAAAAACGGTTTATTTTGTGCCACCACATTGCAAAAAATGACTTTCTTTCTTAGTATTTTTGTCTTGTTTTCAGTAAAAATGTCCAAAAATTAAGATGTATTTTCTTGATAAGCAAAATGGCCTAGGAAAATAAGTCTAGTTTTTAGACAAAAAATATTAACTTTAAGTAAATTACTGCTTAAAACAAGCAAATGAATCTGCCAATGTAATAAGAAAAAAATTCTTTAAATAAGTTTACTTTTTTCATAAACACTTAATTCAAGAAAATGTTTCTTATTCTATTGGCAGATTTTTTGCTTCTTTTAAGCACAAATTCACTTAAATTTTATATCTGTTGTCTATAAACTAGACTTATTTTCTTAGGTCATTTTGCTTATCAAGAAAAAGCATCTTAATATAAGAATTTTTAGATATTTTTACTGAAAACAAGACAAAAATACTAAGAAAGAAAGTCATTTTTTGCAGTGCATACTTACTTGTGTAACTACTCATGTAACAGTCTTTAAATAGGGAAAACATGGAAGTGTTTGGTGGCTTCTAAATTCATCCCTGTTTGGATCCTAAGGAATGAATGGGGCTAGGCTAAATGCTAACACATTCACGACGCGCAGTACAAAGATTAAGTGCATGCATTAAAAAAAGATCGGTATGTATTAATTCATCTCAAGTTGAGGTAAGAACATAGTAAAATATTGAAAAATGGTGGTGTTTTCCTTTAAGGCAGGATTTTTCAAACATTTTGTCAACCTAATACCCTTGCCTTAACCCTCCTGTTATGTTCAAATTTTAGCAACACTTTTAATGTTTAATATATACTAAATAACTTCAGATTTAAAATAAAATTGTAGGAAAAACCTTCCTTTTTAATTTTTTTTATATACATAAATTGTTTATTTAATAGATTCCTATGAAAACGTATCTTTTGTAGCATACATTTTGTGTATATTTAGTAAAAAAAAAGTAATAATAAAATAATATATAACACTTATTTTATTTGAGAACAGTTGTACCAGTTTTTCACGTATAAATAGTAAAAAAAACCTCATTAGATCAGTTTTACAGGAACACTGTGTGTATTGTGTGTTAGGGCTGTCACAATGATTAAATAATCATCTCACCGCGATTGTTTGACCTCATCGTGATAATTTCACATCACCGCAATGATTGCACATCTCTTTAAAGAACACAAGGTGGAGCTGCAGTGCCTGTATAAACGAGACCATATCTAATGGCGCTATATGACTTACAGTGTAACGCGACACATTGCAAAGCTATTTGATACAGTGGAAAAACGACAACATTTCAGTTTTTGAAAGATATATTCATTAAATAATTACTTTTATATATATATGTGTTTTGTGTATTAATATTTACTGCCAGGCAGTGTTGGGTAAGTTACTCAAAAAAAGTAATTAATAACTAGTTACTAAATACATCTTCAATCATGTAATTAGATTACTTTACAAATTACTCTCTCCAAAAAGTATTTAATTACTTATTACTAATTACTTTCTAAATCCTATTCAGTACATGATACAAGGCTTGAAATGGCTCAAAGAAATAATACTGTATATAAAAGTACATCAATTATTCTGGTCCCACTTTAGGGTCCAATTCTCTCTATTAACTACTTTTGCCTCAATATACTCCAACTACTGCTTATTAATACTAAAGAAGTTGTTCATTTTAAGTATTGATAGAAATGGGGAGGGTTAAGGACGTATAATAAGGTTTTGCAGAATCAGGCATTGATATGTGCTATTAAGTATTAATAAACATCCAGCATCTCATTAATATTAATGCTAATAATCAACCAGTTAATAGTAAGAAATGTAAACTTAAACCATGTTAAATCCACTATTGTATTATAGTATACATAATTGTTCTACAGTCCATACACAGTATTTAGTTACATCAGAAGTTACTGTAATTAGATTACAACAAAAATAAGAGTAATCCCTTACTTTACTTTTTCAAGGGAAAAGTAATTTAATTACAGTAACTAATTACTTAGTAACTAGTTACACCCAACACTGCTGCCAGGTAAACCTTGCAAAATCTTTAATTTAAATAATCACAACAATGTGTGAAAATTATTTCATGAACAAACAAATGAGAATTAATTAATGAAAATAAAACGTCAACAGACAATTAATCGTCACAATTTATTAGGCAATTAACCGTCAGCCAAATTTCATAAACGTGACAGCCCTACTGTATGTAGTATGTACATTTATATAATTGGCAGACACTTTTATTCAAAGTGACTAAAAGTAACTTACAAAGTCAAAAACTATTCAAAAAAGTAAGTTTAAAAATACAATTAGCATATTTTTGAGAAATGTCAAAGTAGCCTTGAGGTCCATTTGACCCCAAACATAAAAGGAGAGTTAAATTATTGAAGATTGTAAATTAATATTTCAATAACTTAATAGCACATTTGCATGTTTAACTTCAAAAACATAGATTTTTCATCCATTTTAAAGTTTTATCAATAGTATGTTACTTCGTCATTTTTTTTGGTACATACAACGTATCTCAGTTTTCTGATATTATAGTGTTATATAATGGTCACATGACTTTCAAATAAAATATATCTTTTGTGTGGTTTATTTAGATTTTTTTAATTTTAAAATTATTTATATTTTATGATTTAACAGTAATTAATGATTTGTTTTATCAACTCATGAACCACCTGCAATTTCTTCTTGGGAAACATTGCCTTAAGTTGACAGATACCCTGTTTCTATTTTCATCATCCATTAAATAATTTTATTTATGATAGCATGTAGATTTTAGAAATAAAGTGGAGGTCATACTGACCTATCTTAGCAGAGGCCGGCAGAGTCTTTTGGAGGAGATGAAGTTGTTTTTTAAAGGTTTTTTCAGCAGGTTGCTCATTTCTGTGCATGTGTCGCCGCATGTTCTCTCTCAGGATGGAGCGAATCACCTTGATGATGTTCAATTTGCACTCTATGGTGCTGCGAGTGTGAGAATGTGATTGTTAGCTCTATACAAGAAAAAAATCAGATATTAAGTTGAAAATAGGTAATTCCCACCTGCTACACAACTGAAACACCGTCTCAGGTCTGCCCTCTTTTTCTGATTTGGTGTGGATCAACTCCCAGACGCGCTCAGTCTCTGTGTGACGTATGGAAAGGTGAAATATTTCAACATGTGGACACTTTTCATTATTGCTATCGGATTCAAACAGGCCAGGTGTGTTTCTTACCCGCAGTGTTGTTTAGTTTAACCTGAAGCGCTGACAGGGGAATGAGCCAGCGAAGCTTAAATGGATCCTGATCTACGTGGGCTGATCTTGATGTCGGCTGCCACACAAACAAATGCATATGAGGATTATGTCACTATTATTGGAAATAAAAATGGTGGATTTGCCACCATTCGAATCAAATAATGTATGCTTTGCAAGGCTGCAAGTCTATTTAAGCTTAATCACTTAATTCTGCAATCTGTGACTTTGTGATGTCATTCAAAGAAAACATTTATATAAAGTTCTGTAGTACATCAGCATAAAGCCTTTTTAATTTATGATCAGACAGAACACTAAAAAAGGGAAAGGGTAAAATCAAATTAAGGCTATTTTTGTTGCTTAAAACTTTGATGTTGAGGATCCAAAGTAAAAGCCAGACTCACCGTCTTCTTTTTCATTTTGTTGTTGGCTTCCCTGTACAGCAGTATCACAGCTCTCTTGAAAACTAATAAGACAAATCAAAGCCATGCAGATGCAATTTCATTTAGGAAATTCACAAAATTATTTCGTTTTAGGGTGCAAACTTTTGGTAATATAAGCTATAAAGAGCCAAAATGCATTATAGTATTAGTAGGGATGCACCGGAATTTTTAGCTGAAAATGCCATTATCGGTTTCGGTCGAAAGAAAAAAATGTCTGAAAATATAAACTAAAAAGAAAAATAAATGTATTACTTTACTAAAGTTTTGCATATAATAATTTTCTAGAACTTAAAATTATTTAGATAAAATGCTGTTAAATTTTATTCTGTTGCATAAAACTACATGAAGAATATTCAGTTTTGTTTTCTCCATCCAATTTTGGTGTGTTACTTTTAAAAAAGTTTTATTATTTTATTGGTTTGTAGTTGTTTCACAAAATGCCTTCCAGGAAAATTGTATTTTATAAATATATAAACATACAAATATTTTAAATGAAATAACAGACCCAAACAAACAAAACAGCAAAAAAAGTTTCATCCTGTCTTCATTTTTTTGTTTATATAACCTTTAAAAATACCAAATTTTGACCAAAAGCTGAAATAATAGCATTTTTGTAAAGTAATTTTGTTAGAGATCAGATTCAGAACGATTACATACACAGAGTTTAAAATTAATTAAAGTCATTTTGCTTCAGTTTTTTATAAATTGGGTAAGATCGGCATCTAGTGGATAATAGCGGAATTACAGATTACCATAAAAACTCGTCAGGGAAGCATCATTGGCAGGAAAATATTTTCTCTTACTTGACGAGAGATAACGCGTCAATGGCAAGGAAGAGTTAAATTAATTAAAGGTTAATATTAATACAATCATATAAAAACATATATATAATCAGTGATGCGCGGGCTGATCCGAAATGAGCGTGTGCCTGCGGTCACCCGAGGTTACGAGTCATCCAAAAATATTTTGAATGATATTCGTGTCGTGGTCGGTCGGGTCGTTTAAAATACAGATGCCAGTTTTAAACAATAACTATACTTTTAAAAAATGCAGGCCAGGGAGCGGGTCGCGTAAACTATTTATTTTTTATTTTTTGCGGTCCGAGTTGCCGGCAGGTTAGTGGAAAACGTCGGTCGGGTGCGGGTTGTTTATACATTGACCCGCGCATCACTGATCAGTATAGTATAAAAACTGAAGTGGCATGACAAAAGCACTATAATTAGTCACATGTTTTGTCTGTGCACATGGGAAAGCACTATTTCCAGCTCTTTATTTTAAAAATCAAGAAAAACCTAATATTTAATACATTAACATATACACATTTCTTTTGGCACAAGAAAACAAAACGTTATGATGGGAAAAAGCAAACCCTTACCAAATAGAGTCAGCTCAGGATCCTTTTTCATTCGACCCAACGATGGGAACGGGTTGAGCCAGACCACAGAGGAATGCATGAGGAACTGTCCCATAGAAATCTCTGTGACCTGTCAGAAAAATAAGAGCAAGAGAGTGCCGATTATAAACCTAAATGTAATGTAATGAAGTCAGGACATTACTCTGGTAAACCGTGTGTAGTATTTGCAGCCGTACCTCTTTCTCAGTGCTACTTTGTTCTGCTACCAGCTGATCGAATACGGCACCGTAGTCCTCATAGATCTTCTGCATCTCGTTGATGTGACTGGCAACTTTTTCCATTTCCTTCAATGCTTCTGTAATGAAAAACAACTCAATCTGTCTGTTTTAAAGGAAGAGCTGCCCTGTTTCATACCCTGAATATAAAGTAAAAAAAAACTTCACTATTCTAACTCAAGCCATGAGGGATTTGTGTGAAGCACAGATTGCTCCTGCACATTTCCTAACTTGGCACATAAAGATGCATCACGCCAGATTTTATGTCAGTGAGAACAAACACCATTTGGGTGTCTTGTAATCGAACAAGATGTGTAAAAGTTTGAATATGTGCCTGTGCAAATGTGATCTGAGCTACTAAAGAGCTACAAAAGGGAACATTTTATTTAAAATGTACACTCTTAAAAAATGTGGTGTTATTTTCAACCCTACGTTGGGTTAAAAAGGGATGAACCCAGCCCGTTGGGTTGTAATTTATCCTATACTGGGTTGTTTTAACCCATTGTTGGGTCAAATGTAAACATTTTAAGGGTTAATTTAACCCAAAGGCTAGGCTCATCCCTTTTACATTCAATGCTGGGTTAAAAATAACCCAGCATTTTTACAGTCTATCCTTTTTGTTTTATGTTAAAAGGTTACGGTCTGGCATTCTGTAAGGTAAAGGTGCAAGTAAATGATTTCTGTTTTAGTGAACAACTCCTTTCATTCTCCCTGGCAACCCATGCTGTGTGTGTGTGTGTGTGTGTGTGTGTGTGTGTGTGTGTGTGTGTGTGTGTGTGTGTGTGTGTGTGTGTGTGTGTATGATGTACCTGTAAGGTGGTAGTGCTCCTCGCTATCCGTGTCCGTCAGAGATACCAGCTCCCGGAGCAGTAGAGGATATTTCAACACTCTCTGTACTGGTTTGATAAGGTACGACTCTAAAGTGGTTGAGTGCTGCTTAGTTGGATTTCTTGCGTCGAGGAATTCCTTGAAGGATCGGTCGGTTTTTGCTGGAGGAGATGGGGAATAATAAATGCAATCGTCACAAACTTAGCTTGAAATTGTTTGTACCGTCTGCCAGGTAAATGACTTCAGGTGATGCACAAAAGTCATAAAATACAAAGAGGCAGCACAGGCTGACAGGTAAAGTGCTTACAGGCACTGCAGTATGAAAACAACACTGCAGACAATAAACAAATATCATGTTTGTAGAGTATTAACAGTTTTCCAAAGACACTCGCCTGGGTTTTTAATATGTTACAATCTTGGAGCCTATCATGTCAACACAGTTGAATGAATTGATCAGGTAGTTTGAGCACTAATCTGTTAGAAAAACTAACGTGCTGCAAAAGCACAGCATTGGAAAACCAGCAGCTATGCGTCTAGAACTGCCAAATGTGGAATCTATGTACATATACACTCATCTAAAGGATTATTAGGAACACCATACTAATATTGTGTTTGACCCCCTTTCGCCTTCAGAACTGCCTTAATTCTATGTGGCATTGATTCAACAAGGTGCTGAAAGCATTCTTTAGAAATGTTGGCCCATATTGATAGGATAGCATCTTGCAGTTGATGGAGATTTGTGGGATGCACATCCAGGGCACGAAGATTCTCTATTGGGTTGAGATCTGGTGACTGTGGGGGCCATTTTAGTACAATGAACTTATTGTCATGTTCAAGAAACCAATTTGAAATGATTCAAGCTTTGTGACATGGTGCATTATCCTGCTGGAATTAACCATCAGAGGATGGGTACATGGTGGTCATAAATGGATGGACATGGTCAGAAACAATGCTCAGGTACGCCGTGGCATTTAAATGATGCCCAATTGGCACAAAGAGGCCTAAAGTGTGCCAAGAAAACATCCCCCACACCATTACCCCACCACCACCAGCCTGCACAGTGGTAACAAGGCATGATGGATCCATTTTCTCATTCTGTTTACGCCAAAATTCTGACTCTACCATCTGAATGTCTCCACATAAATCAAGACTCATCAGACCAGGCAACATTTTTCCAGTATTCAACTGTCCAATTTTGGTGAGCTTGTTCAAATTATAGCCTCTTTTTCCTATTTGTAGTGGAGATGAGTGGTACCCGGTGGGGTCTTCTACTGTTGTAGCCCATCCGCCTCACGGTTGTGCGTGTTGTGGCTTCACAAATGCTTTGCTGCATACCTCAGGTTGTAACGAGTGGTTATTTCAGTCAAAGTTGCTCTTCTATCAGCTTGAATCAGTCGGCTCATTCTCCTCTGACCTCTAGCATCAACAAGACATTTTCACCCACAGGACTGCCGCATACTGGATGTTTTCCCCTTTTCACATCATTCTTTGTAAGCCCTAGAAATGGTTGTGCGTGAAAATCCCAGTAACTGAGCAGATTGTGAAATACTCAGACCGGCCCGTCAGGCACCAACAATCATGCCACGCTCAAAATTGCTTAAATCACCTTACTTTCCCATTCTGATATTCAGTTTGGGAGATTGTCTTGACCAGGACCACACCCCTTAATGCACTGAAGCAACTGCCATGTGATTGGTTGATTAGATAATTGCATTCATGAGAAATTGAACAGGTGTTCCTAATAATCCTTTAGGTGAGTGTATATATCTGGTCCGAACTGATGTGATTGAGTGGATGCGGGGACTAAATCACATTCATAGATCCACATAATACATACATATATATACATATATACTATATATAAATATATATATATACACTATAGTTGAGTTTTAAAAGTGCAATGAGGGACTTTTAGCGGCATCTAGCGATGAGACTTTGAACCAGCGTCAGCGAACAGTTCAGTCTACAGCTCACCTCTCCCTTTCAAAACGTATAGTGAAGCTACGATAGCCGCCACAGGACAAACACATCATCGTCTGAGACAACATAGTGATAAAATGCACACTATAGAGCACTTTGTCAGTTTAGGGCTACTGTACAAACATGACGGCGACTTCCATGACGGCGACTTCCATGTAGGGTCTGACTAGTAAAACTGCTAGTGATTTTTACATATTTTAATCTTACATATTGTGCCTGTAAACTTGGCAGGGATCTGTTTAAGGAAATGGTTAAATGGCACTACTGTGCATAGAGCATGCATAATATTAAATGTGTAACACTTGTGTCTCATTTAAATTAAGAGGAGCTATTAGAGCGATAATTGAGACGCTCCTCACCCCTGATGAATTGACACTTCAGGGAGCAATTGGCAAGCAATTAACAAGTCGACTCAAAAGTGGTTTTTAGTTTGTGAATGAAAGCCGTAGCACAACAGAAGCAGTGTGTGAGAATATATAATGACATACACTGCTGACAGACTGGATTACATTAGAATACAACACCAGGACAGCGGCTCATCCTGCCGAACCAGCGATACTTAAACACAACATTGTGTTTATTAAACCTATAACTGCTCTCAAGACTCATATCTTACTCATATGACTCATATGTCTCATTCAAATTTGGATAGGTCAACATAACAATCTCATACATTTCATAGCAGACCTACCTAAGAAGAAAAACCAGGCTGATTTATGCATTTGGTAGACGCTTTTATCCAAAGTGACTTACATGCTAATAAAATGTATACCTTGTAATGCACTCACTGTGTGTACCCTGGGTTCAAACCCATGATCTTTTGCGCTGTTAACGCAATGCTTTACTCACTGAGCTATACAGGAGTATAAGTTGCATGCATAAATAAATAATAATTTAATTAATACATAATATTTGAAGATAATAATCAAAAGATAATGCAAAGGTGGAATAAAAGATGAAAAGGAATATGCAGTGTTGGGGGTAACGCATTACAAGTAACGTGTATTACGTAATAATATTACTTTTCTGAAGTAACGAATAAAGTAACGCATTACTTTTCAAATGTACACATTCATATTTTAGTTACTTTTTCAAAAAAGTAATGCAAGTTACTTTTTTTAGTTTAATTAATTAGATAAAAAAATATGTACTGAATTAAACTAAACATAGTCACATTATGCACTTTATGCGTACACCCCTGTGTGGGAACAGTTTAAGTCTTAAACCAGAACTTTTCAGTCATAAAAAACACCTGCAGGGCCTGAAAGAGATCAAGCCTCAGCCAAGAAAAAGTAACGCAAAAGTAACTAAAAAGTATCATAAGCATTACTTTCCATGAAAAGTAACTAAAAAGTATCATAAGCATTACTTTCCATGAAAAGTAACGAAGTAACTCAATTAGTTACTTTTTGGTGAGTAACTTAATATTGTAATGCATTACTTTTAAAAGTAACTTTCCCCAACACTGGAAATATGTGATGCATTTGCTCAATTATTCAGAAGTTAACTCTTTCCCCGACAAGTTAACTCGTCAATTAAGAGAAAACGCTTCCCTGCCAATGACGAGTTTTTCCGGCTTTCCGCAATACTGCTATTATATAACTTATAAAACACGGAAGTATCGCCCTAGGGCAAACAGCTGTCTGTCCGTGTAAGTTTTGAGGATCGCTCTGAATCTGATCTGATCAAAAGTCCTTCACAAAAATTTAATTATCTCAGGTTTTTGCTCAAAATTTGGTGTTTTTGAAGAAACCTACCCCTATTTGAGAGGTGATAAAAGAGAACTAATGAAAATAGGATGAAACGTTTTTTATTGTTGTTCAAAAGCAGAGAGTCTTTTCTTTTATTTGATATATTGTATGTTTATATATTTAAAGAAGAACATTTTCTGGAAGCATTAAACTTTCGTGAAAATTTAGAAAAATGCTGGCGCTGACTGGCAACTTAATAAAAACGCTGGCAGGGAAAGAGTTAATACGAATGTTTACTGTATAGTGATGTGGATGTTGTGTGTAATGAAGAAAGCAGATGCGTTTATTTATTTATGCTGTACCTCGTTCCAGAACCTTCTGCACTTTTATGTGGTCCGCACAAAAGCCGCTGTAAAGTTTGAAGTGCTCGGCGTAATACAGAAATGAGCCACCGAGAGAGAAGAGCACCTTCTGAAAGAGAAATGAAAAAACTAATGCTGAATCATGAAGAAGATGAGAGTATAAAACTACATTACAAAGCCATTCAGTATCGACTCATATAAGTAAACAACACATGTCACCGATAAAGAAAAAACATCTTACAATAGGGCTGTCACAATGATTAAATAATCGTTTCATCTCGATTGTTTGAACTCATCGCGCTTATTTCAGATCACCGCAATGATTGCACATCTCTCTAAAAACACAAGGGGGAGCTACAGCGCCTGCATAAACAAGACCGTATCAATTTTTTAAAAATGTGTGTTATGTGTATTAATATTTGCTGCCAGGTAAACCTTGCAAAAGATTTATTTTAATTATATAGATTTATATAATTATAATTTATAAAAGAATTAAAGATTTAATTATAATCACAACAACATGTGAAAATTATTTCATAAACAAAGAAAAAAATGTATGAGAATTAAATTTCAAAGCAATAAAACAGTCAATTAATCGTCAAAATTTATTAGACAATTAACCGTCAGCCAAATTTTATAATGACAGCCCTATCTTAAAATGATTTCTGTCTCTGTGATTTTCTTGTACAAATGAACTCAATTTGATTCCCACCTTGAACTGCACAGGGGTCTCCAGTGTGCTGAAGTTAGGAGATGAACTGATCTTCTCTTCCAGGGTTTGAAGGAAAACCTTCTGGAAGTCCAACATCTCTGGAAGACTGCCAAACAGACTCTCCATCTGAAGGAACCCAAGACAGTATTTTTTGGTCAAAAACTGATCTTTGCAAAAAATACAAGTTGTGCTGACCTGTCCAAAACTTTTTTCTACAGTGGTTGGCAGACTAACGGTTTTAATTCCTGTCTAGCCTAAGTTAAGAAGAACCATCTCCAAATCTTCATACATTATGTTACACTGGGGTTATACAGCAATGTTTAAACAACACTAAAGACTTTGGCAGTGTTTTTAAAATATTTAAAGGCATTTCAGATGTTCAACTGCTAAGCTTTTCTCTCTGTTAGTCATTTATTTCCACATTATCACCATTATCTTAAGAAGCAGAACTAAAGTCATTTTATTTTTGGTGCTTGTTCAATCTCTGCAAGGGCACACTAAAGTGTCTATTAAGCAGGCTTTAATACGGTTCACACTTTAGCCTGTATTGAGCGATCTCTCCTCTGGGACGTCTCGATTCACGCCAGGGTCAAATTCAGTTCAGCTGCAGTTGTAAAACTGTTAAGTTGAGCTTAACATAAATCATAACCGGGTAAAATGGGGACATGCATGCTTTGCAATGTGGAGGCAAATGAGGCAGAATTTATTATTACAGTGAGCGATTGTGCAAAATTATCCTACACAGACTTTTCAATTTCGGTGTAATATAAAGTCGGGTCTCACCTCGTCTTGGGTGAGAAAAGTTTCCTTCTGCAGAGGCTTCAGGTAAATTTCAAACAGGCAGTTAAGGTCCTGCAAGGTAAAAGATAGAAACACATCATGATCTCTTATTAATTGAACTTCACATCTCCAGAACTCTGCCCCTCATCCAGCCATACAAAACAAAAATACAATAAAAAAAATACTACAGTACTATTTCAGAGGCCAAATTGAGTTCCATAGTGGGATAAAAGAATCCTATGGAAGTCAATGGGGCCTCTGATCGGTTTGGTTACAAATTCCTCTTCCTTTGTGTTCATCAGCACAAAGAAATGTAACAACATGAGAGTCAGTAAATGATGACAGAATTTAAATTTTTGGGTAAACTATCCTTTTAACTCATTCTCCGCCAGCCTTTTTTAAAAAGTTGCCCACCAGAATTTTTGTGATTTTCAGGAAAATTTTCTTCTATAAATATATACACATACAAATATATCAAATGAAAGAACAGACCCTCTGCTTTTAATCAAACAAACAAAATGGGAAAAAAAAGTTTCATCCTATCTTTATTTGTTTTTTTATAACCTCTCAAATATGGGTTTCTTCAGAAAATACCAAATTTTGCGCAAAAAGCTGAAATAATTGCATTTTTGTAAAGGAATTTTGTTAAAGATCAGGTTAAGAATGATTATCAAAACATACACAGAGTTTAAAAGTAATAAAATAAGTTTTTGTTTCAGTTTTTTATAAATTGGGTAAGAGCGCCATCTAGTGGATAATAGATTACCGAATACAGATTACCGTAAAAACTCGTCAGGAAAGCGTCATTGGCAGGGAAATATTTTCTCTTAATTGATGTGATAACTTGTCAATGGTGGTATTAGAGTTATAAGAAAGCTAGTCAGTTTTCAAAAAGATATTGTGCAGTTTTGGCTAGAATTGATACAGCAAACACTGAAATCCCTAAAAAGGTTGGGTTTGGGGCTAGGATCAGGATAAAAGCAACGCTCATCCAGTGAGATTTCATGAGATTTTGGCGTTTGCTGTATCCCTTCTAGCCACAACATATTTTGCTACGTAGTGCGTACCAAAATTTAAGTCTGGTGAACTTTGACCTACGAATTTGTATCACATGAATACATGTGACCAGTAGAAAACCGGTATGTCATAGTGTAATATTTCTCTACCGAATGTAAAGATGGACGAAGTGCTCCTCGCCCATATTCGCATCAACGTCCAAAAAAAGTGTGACGGCACCTTAAGGCTTTGACAAAAATGTCAAATTAAATTTAGAAATTAAAAAACACAAACTCCGTACTATGCACTATGTATTCAACATCTAGTATATGAATTTAAGACTTAACTAAATGGAAATATAAGAGATTTCCCAGATACTGGCAAACGGCATCACACATAATGCAAGTTAATGAAAATCATGAAAACTGCAGCGCCAAAGTAATTTGGGGAAACGTGCCTTGCTTAAGGGCTGTGAGATTCGAACCGGCAACCTTTTGGTCAACCGGCAACGGTCCGATTATCTAACCGCTAGGTCCTCTCAGACTTGTACTGAGTGCTGTAGACAAGTTAGGGCATTGCATTCATTAGGGTGCCATCTTATTGCATGTGCCAATGCAGCATATCACAGACAAAAGACTCTTGTACACAACTCTGGAATGATCCTCTGCCCCCATTTTCCAAATCAAAGTGCGCTCGAATCATCAGCAGGTGAGCACATGACAACAGCATAGCTTTAACATCAACAGCCCTCTGATGTTTATATAATCATACTGTATGAAAGCCTCATTATTATTCATTAAACAGATGAGATGGGAGGCGTTTTCCCGTCACCTGCTCGAGGAGATTTTTAATTGCCAGTCCTGTGGGAATGAACAAAAACTCTCCTGTGTGTTCTGCTAAATCTAGTTGTTTTGCTTATTGTAATGCTAAATGCATGACTAAAATGATATTACCATACACATGGTTCAAGTGCTTATATATATATGGTTGTTTTGTATGAGAGTTCACTTCAGTGTGTTGGTCTGTGTTAATAAAGGATTACTTCTCACCTTAACATATGATTTCTCCGTGTCTACTAATTCCTGGATGACCTTGCACAGTCTCTCTGTGGCAGACATATGACGCGGACAGGGCCTCAGGATGGAGGATTCAGGCCCTGTTGGAGCCCTTTGACCCTCCATCAGACCTCCAGAAACTTCTTGGAAGGACTGATAGAGAGAACAAACTGTATCCACGCTCTGCAAGAGACACAAGGAGGAGAAAAAGACTACATTTAATTCTTTCAAATATTTCACAGGGTTGTATATAAGTGGTATAATTTAAATATAGCAATCAAAAATATGACTATGAAATGAATCAATAGTGCGTTTGTATTGCTAAGTCTGACTTAAAGGAATAGTTTACCAATAAATTGAAATTTATACCATAATTCACCCCTGCATACGAGTCACGCGAGAACCAATGATCATCTTACGTACCAAAGTTTCTAGATAAAACTTCTAATCTAGATGTATTTATATTTAAATGCGATGCATAAATACACACACAAAAAAACATTTTCTCACAAACGTATCATTTCACCTTAAAAAACCCTGGACCACAAATCTACAGTAGTCATAAGTTGCACAGGTATATTTGTAGCAATTTGGCAAAAATACATTGTATGGGTCAAAATTATCACAACTATTATTCACAAAAATCATTAGGATATTAAATAAAGATCATTTTCCATGAACATATTTAGTCAATTTCCTACCGTAAATATATCAAAATTGTATTTATCTTTATTAATATGTGTTGCCAGGGACATCATTTGGACAACTTTAAAGACGGTTTTCTAAATATGCACCCTGAGATTGCAGATTTTCAAGTAGTTATAAATATTGTCCTATCCTAACAAACCATACATCAATAGAAAACTTATTCATTTAGCTTTCAGATAATGCATAAATCTCAATTTAATAAAAAAAAAGAACCCTTATGACTGGTGACTGGTTTTGTGGTCCAGGGTCACATATATTAACCCATTGAAGTATACTGTAGGTTCCTTAATATGATAAGGATAACCATCAAGCACATCGCCACTATGCAATGCCATTACAAAGACATCAGAAGCCAGTTTATTATTTAATACAACTATAAATATGTTTGGTTCAAAGAAGAAAGGCATAAAATGTACACCTAATAGCATAAAAATGAAAAAATATGGGGTACTTTTAGTTTTTGGGTTTAAATAACTCCTAATGTTCAACTGGAAGACATACAAATTTGAAGCAACATGACAAAACAGTATGTTAAAATTGTGAATGATGATCTCTGCCACAGTAACTTCTTGTTAAATTACAATAATTATGCATAATCATCAAACAGTAATGGCACTTCTGAGTACTTCTGAGTTTATTATACAAATAGTAAAATAGTTAA
Source organism: Misgurnus anguillicaudatus (assembly GCF_027580225.2). Lineage (NCBI taxonomy): Eukaryota > Metazoa > Chordata > Actinopteri > Cypriniformes > Cobitidae > Misgurnus > Misgurnus anguillicaudatus. The sequence continues at coordinate 32,942,109 of NC_073343.2, forward strand.
GGGCCTCTGTATTTATGCAAGCTTTTATATGAAACTACATTGTCGCACATTGTGGTTGCAAAATCCAACCAGTTAATTCTTGTTTTGTTCAGGAATCAGAAACACAGACTAAACCCACCAAACATTCACCCAATTCACTGCCTAAACACATATATGCCACATTAGTCTTCTTGACCAGAGCCGAACACATACATTTGTCATTCAGTATAACTTATAAATAATGTGTGAATGTTGTCAGATTGTTTGGTCTCCATATCTCATCTTCAGCTTTCAGAGGACTCCAGAGATCAACAGACCCAGATCTAATTCAGCATCCCTAATGATGATGTCACCAATTGATAAATGTATATATAGACGGTTTCATCGGACACACATGCGGTCACGCGATTGCGCATCTGGTGGTCTGGTTTACCGGAAAATACGTGTTTGACCACGAAAGCCACTTGTTGATGTTGCTGCTGAAACCGTCTATACCGTATATAAAAAATAAAGAACACACAGCCAACTATCACTTTAGAAAATGACTCTAGAAGATGAAATTTTTGCTTGGTGATTTTCATGGTTATGTTCAAAATGAGTCGATGAGTCAGCCAGGAAGAGAGAGTAAAGAAACAGCAGATTGCATTTGCAGCATGGTTTACTAAATACAGCACAGACACTCCAGAGATTATAATGCAGTCGTGGCTTGTTTAGTATGCTAGGAGAGAAATAAAAAGTAAAAACACAAGACATCAGTCTGTGACTCTGAACATCTCTTAAATGCTGCGGTGAAAAGTCTGCAGTCATTTCTTAATTTAAGTCTTGAGTCAAAGTCACGTCAATTCAATCAAATGTATCTAATGTCATTTTAAGTAAAAGATAATGTACAGCCAGATGAGAGTTATCAAGAGCCAGACGCGAAGCGGATCTCATTATCACACTTATTACACGGTTATTGCCACACAAGTAAATATTAACATGGTAAATCAAAATCGACATACTGATTTCAAATATTTGATTAGCTCATTTGTATGAAATGCAAACATTTTGTGATGGAAAAGCAGTTCCTTCAAACAAGGCGAAAATGCAATTTGGTTTAATTGGTAAATACAGAATCATATAGACACGGTTTCATCGGACGCACGTGCGGTGACGCGATACGCGTCTGGTCTGAACTTTACTTCCGGTTTTAGTTTTTTTTAATGGTCTTGACTTGACTATTGAACAAATACATCGTCGAAAATATCAACTGTTTTGGTTTTCTGGGTAATCTATGTGTTGTTTATATAGCTTGTTATATAAATAAACTATGTTTAAAGTACTTCCGGAATTTACCGGAAGTTACGTGTTGACCACAAAGCAGCTTGTTTATGTTGTCACTGCTGGATCACAAAACAAGTTATAAGGGAACATTTTTGATATTTATAAAGAATAAATAAGCCTTTCATTAATGTATGGTTTGTTAGGATAGGACAATATTTGGCCGAGATACAACTATTTGAAAATTTGGAACCTGAGGGTGCAAAAAAATTAAAATAAAAAAATTGGCATTTAAAGTTGTTCAAATGAAGTCTTTAGCAACACATATTACTAATAATAAATACATTTAGTAGGAAATACAATATCTTCATGAATCATGATCTTTACTTAATATCCTTATGATTTTCAGCAAAAAAATTCTAATTTTGACCCATGCATTGTATTGATGGCTATTGCTACAAATATACCCGTGTGACTTTAAAACCACCTTGTTTTTGATGTAAATGTGGGCGCCGCCATCTTTAAGATCCTTTAATATGCAGATTTCAGTTGCTTAATATGCTCAATATTGTCTGTTTATGCTGAAGTAATTTAGAAACCTGTGCAGAAAACATGCCAAATCGAATATAACTTAAACTCAAACACAACCAGAAAACATGCCAAACCACATACGGTATAATTATTCAAACTCATGTATGAACTTGCTTGCTAAATGGCACAAATATGTCATTAAAAAATAATAAAGAAACACAGACAGCAGTACAAGAAAGATTAAATCTGTAGTTTCAGGTTTACTCCTTTACTGCTGCGATATAAGCTGTGAAAAGCTTCAGTCCGGTCATCTGTACACCTCAACATGAAAGTCTTCATTTCTTTTCATTTTCACAGATAATAAACTACACTCAGTATTAAGATTCAGCTCAGTGAAAATGCGGTTCAATGCATATTGTGATCAAACCGTTCAAGCAACTTGAATAACCTCTTTTAGAAACGTATAAATAAATTATACTAAAATTAATATTCATGCCCAAGATTTGCATTCATTAACATACTGAGATGATAAAGTGATGCATGCAGGAGAGTAATCGCTATAACAAAATGTTACAAATATTTTGACTATATTCTAATATTGTAAATCTGACATGTGAATAATCTAACATGCAAATTGGTTTATTATAGATATTAAATACATTATATTGCATCCACAACAACTCATCTTAATGTACTGTAAGTCTCCCATAACCTTAAATTACTATAAATTATCATACCAGGTATAAACAGCAATATTACATTTACATTGCATATATTTGGCAGATGCTTATCCATACACTGCTAATGCAACACTATGATCAATCTGTTGATCTCCTGGGACTGATGTTAATACCAGTTGTAATAACAGGCATTATAGTCCGTCTTTCTTTGTCTTCATCTTTATATCCAACACTCACCATGAAGATCAGTCTGTAAAGTTTCCTCCAGGCACCTACAGCCTGATACCTGGTCCTTCTGGCCAGTGAAAAGCTCTTTCGTCCGGTCTTTCCCACCCTAAAAGTTGGCATCTTTACGTGTTTCTTCATTAAAACATATAGATCCTTTTCTCTCCAGGTCAACAATCGAGCATTTCCAGAAAGAGGGCAAAATCTTGGATGTTTGGCTATTGATCTTTCTAAAGGACATGTCTTTGTGACAGGGTTGAAAAATCGACATGTGGGGTGCTCAAAATCTGCTGGTGGCAACTGAAATCTGCATATCAATGGCTGGCTGGCACAACACCTTTACAACGCTCAAACACTTTCAAAAGCCGCACCGTTCAACAACAATGCTGATGATTCTGGATGGTCGGTGGACACAAACATTACTGTGCATCCTGAAAATATATACTACACAGTTATGAAGCAGAGGAAAAGACCGGTTCAGGTTTATCCTTATGATCTACAAAATCCTCAAAGATTTTTCATAAACATTAACTTTCTCATGGGCTATCTTAGCTCCCGGGCAAATACTGACTGCAGCTTTGAAGCTTTAATATGAAAACATGTTGATGTAAACAACATTGCACTTGTTGGGTCTGTCTTGTTCTGTTCTGTAGACAAAATAAATAGATGCTGCCCTTAGTTAGTAATCTCAGACTGTTGTTTATTTCAATTACAGGTCACCTGACACTAAACCCAGACAGGATCTAAAAACACATCCAACACAAACAGGACCTGTCATGTTAAACCCACCACTCAGACACTCCAAAACAAACCTTTTGCCACACCAGATTTTGGCATTAATAGATATTTTTCCACTAAACTAAACATAAATGTTTTTCAAGGGTTTATTAACAAGTAAACATACTTAAAGTGATACTTCAGTCAAATATCAAAATTACCCCATGATGTACTCACCCATAAGCAATCCGAGATACATATGTCAATCATCTTTCAGACAAACACATTTGGAGTTATTTTAGTAAATGTCCTTACTTTTCCCAGCTCATCCAGTCCAAGATGGCGTTGTTACCGGAAGCTAGTTATTATAGTTTATAAAGTTTGAAATATGGATATTTTTCATACAAAATCACATTGATTACCCTTAGAAGACCCGTGTGGATTACCTCTGTAAAGGATGAATGCACTTTTGGGGTTTAAAGTAATTTACACAAGGACATTTACAAAAATAACTCCAAATATGTTTGTCTGAAAGATGATGGACATCTCGGATTGCTTGAGGGTGAGTAAATCATGGGAAAACTTTGATATTTGGCTGAAGTATCCATTTTAGAATTTAGCTTGAAACGCATCTAAAGCAAAAACAAATCCTGTCTGGCTAGTAAAACCAAAACTGATTTACAACAAAGCTGATAATCAGTATTAAAACATTTCCCTGCCAATGACGCTTGTTTTTACGATAATTCCGCTATTATCCAACAGGTGGTGCCCTTACCCAACTTATATAAACTGAAGCATCAACTTATTCAACAACATAGAAAACTCTGTGTATGTTTTGATAATCGTTCTGAATCTGATCTTTATCAAAAGTCCTTTACAAAAATGCAATTTTCTCAGCTTTTTGCTCAAAATTTAATATTTTTGAAGAAACCTACCCATATTTGAGAGGTTATAAAAAGAGAACAAATGAAGATAGGATGAAACTTTTTTGCGTTTTTTTTTTAAAGGAGAGGGTCTGTTCTTATATTAGATATATTTGTATGATTATATATACCCCTTAATCGCCTAGGTCACTGTGACGTCACCGCTCTAGCTGGAGGCAAAAAATAAGTAGGAACTTATAGCCGGCACGCTAAAAGTTTAAGGTTTTGACTTTAAAATGTCATCTTGTTGTGTTTTGGCTGCCAGAATAGAAGAAAGAGCACTTTTAATTCAAAACTAAAGTTTTACCGGATCCCGGCAGGCATTCCTTCACAGAAATCAAAAAGACAATTGTGGTTGAATGCAATACGGCATACAGACGATCATAAAGCTCATGTTTATCAGGTAAAATAATAAATGCATATGTTCTGGTGTGTTGGTTTTATCTAGTACAAATCAGCAGGTTTCTGTTTTATAGGTAAAAGTTGCCAACCTTCAGCGCTATTGTGTAGCTTAAATGTTAAACAAACATACAGCGATAGATGTGTGTGCCATCCTTTGAATGATCTCTTAAAATAATCCACATTGCTAATCATAGTTAGCCCAGCGATAGGTTACATAAGACAATAAGCCTTAACAAAATTCCCCAAACCACCCGAAAGTAATTCATATGTTTTCTAGGAAATATCCAAAATCTGGTTAAATTCGCAAGAGTTCATTTACAAAAATAGCTGTCACGGTCCCGCAGAATCAGTGACTATACATATTTGGACAGTTCCTAACCTTCTTTTGCATCCATGTTTAATAAATCCCTCCTAAACGTGCTAGCATACGCTTCTCAACATTGCCTCCTCTGCTCTTTTTGCCTCCAGCTAAGCCCCGCCCACCCGGAGAAGTTGCAATGTTTACAATGTTTTAAGGGGTCTATATTTACAGAAGAAAATCTTCCTGGAAGGCATTTTGTGAAAATCACAAAAATGCTGGCGGGCAACTTAAAAAAAAGGCTGGCGGGGAATGACATTAAAAAGCGTCTAACAACAAACAATCCTGTGAATATCACGACAGAGCAATAAAAACATGCAAACTTCCTGCAACAAATAAAACAATTGTGACTTATCTAAGGTCGCGGGAAAGCGCATATAGGAGGTGTAAGGATTATGGCACATGGTGCTTTATGTCTGCCAAAATAGAGATTAGCCTCATTTGCTGTATTTAATGGGCAAGGTGTTAAACTAATATTACCAATCCACTTCAACAAGAGACAAGTCACCAAACACCTTCTTAAAAAATAATTTCCACGTGTGTAAAGACTTAAATTTACACCCAGCCAGACCCGAAAAGATGCTTAGTTTATAGCTCTTATAAAATCATAAAAAATGTATGAAAAGCCAAGTAAGGATGTAGTGTCCCTGGGGAAATTCATAGCCATTGCTCAGAGCAAAATGTCCTGTCATGCCATAGTAAAGATTTGACAGTGATTTATATCCCTGAGGTTACAGCAATTGTGTCATGCAGCCATCTTCCGTTTTAAACCCGAATAAATAAAGACATACAAACATAAATCAATAAAAGATCACCACGAAACAAAACCTCTCTTCCAGTGCACAAGTATTGTTTTCCTGCTACATCCACTGATATTGATGACAACCCACTGTTTACATTTAAGCTATCTACAAGTTTGGGTAGGCCATGTGCTCCATCAAAACAAATATACCATTACAACAAACACTGGATTATTAAAGTTCAATAGATAATAATGTGACATATAAATAAAACTTTAATCTCATCACCAACTCTGATATTTTAAACCATTGTCTCAAAAAAACGCAAAAATATTTGGCATACACACGTTGTCAAACCGATCTGAGTTCACACAGATCTGCAAAAATGACTAAAAGCACTGTAGTATGAGTACCAGACCAGTAGATGGCGATGTTACCTTGTAAATAAACACTACACACATATGCATTCTTCTAGAGAGCCACAAATACAAACAATCAAGACGGCGAAACCATCAAGGAGTTTTGTTTGGTCGTACGATATGGTACGTTTAATACTACAAGTGACCCTGCACTATAAAGCGGCAACATTTTGTAAACTTTGTTGGAGACGTGTTAATAAAGTCAAACTCGACACAAATACACTCCTGCAACCCGCCATTGTTAAGGTTGTGAAGTACTCGTGCATGCTTGTGGACCGAACGTGTAATAGGCATGCATGTGACGTCACTGTTAGATTGGCGTTTTGTAGTTTACATTTTTGAAAACTTGCATTTTTAAACCCATTTTTGAAAGTTTGCATTTCCAGGACCACCACTGTTGTGTAAACGACCCGTTTTTGGTTAAACATGTTGTGGTGTAAACATGGCCTGTTTACCCACATAAATGAAAACTGAACAAAATGAAGCCCCTTAAAAACCTATAAATACATTAATATTTAATAAAAGATATCTCTCTTTGAGGTACCATGAAAACAGATCCATCAGAAGCTTGCTGGCAGGTCACACAGGCAGCGATATCCTTCAATAGTCGAGTCATCTTGCTCTGAACCAGCCGGTGTAAAGTAAAAACGGTGGAGTTAAAGTAGATGTCCTTGCCCTCCTTAACATACTCTGGCCAGAAACAACACATGGTAAAAAACAAACAGAGCAGCTCAACGGGCGAGTGCTTACAGAAGAAAAGCTCAATTAGTGTTGAAAGATAAATGCACGGCCTGGCATCACGATCTGTCTGCTCTGCCATCGAACTCGACCCAGGGCAGCACTGAAGTCACGAGTCGTGTCTCTCTTCTAGACCTCAGGGTCAGTTAAATAAGCTCAGATTATTAACTAGATTAAAGCCATATGCTGACTGCCTGGCTTAGTCCTTCCCATCCCCCTAACCCAACACTAAACACTGGAGGTGATGAACATTGAGGGGAGATCTTTAACTGGTTTTTGAGAAGACTTTGATGGTTGTATGTGCAAATGTTTGCAGCCAATGTTGAATTTCAGGACTTTTTGATTTGGTGCCATGAAATCTCAGACTTTTTGAAGTCATGTGTGAAGTAAATTGAGGAGCTGAGGCATGATTATGAAATTGGAAGCCTGACAGTTGAAAGTCACTTCTTGCCAGATACAAAATCCCCATCTGCACTTAAAACAGGGTCAATTTCGAGCCCATCTGTTTAGGACGGATGAAAACATGGTGCTAAAATCTAGCCAATTTTAAGCATGCTAATATTACCCCTTACAATATAACAAAATGCTTAACAAATGTATTAGACCATCCAGCCTGGTCGTACCTTCGTACCTATTTTACACATTGGCTTATTCATATTAATTTGTATGAGTAAATCACACAAAAACGTATGATTATCATAAACAAAACAATAACGAAACCTCACCTCTAACCTCAACATCACAAGGGACAAAGCAAATCATACAAATATGTACAAATGTGGTCGTATGAATAAATACAAATTAGCCACCTCAAAAAATACGTAGGAATTGCCACGAGATAGCATTAGACCGCCACCCAATGTAAGGTTTTACAGCTGTTCTAAACTAACAGTATGGATGATTATGTTTGTTTATGTTTCTGTAATGTTTAATGCATTAGTATGTGTAAGCTCTTTAGTCACGGTAGTATTTCTATGCTTAACGTTTTCCACACCACTGACAAGTTATCTCGTCAATTAAGAGAAAATGCTTTTCTGCCAATGAGTGCGTTTACATGCACAGTCTTACGCCGATTATGCTTAATAAACTGATAACACGTCAGGTCATGTTAACGCGTAAAACGGTTTTATTTTATCGGGAAAAACCCATAAACGGGGTAAGCAAAAATCGGTCGGCACAGGTAGTTTTTTGATCATTACCCGATTTCGCGTGCCATGTAAACACTGTAACTGATTTTCTCACAGTTTTGTCCATGTACGCATGTCTCCATGTGTGAAAGATAAATGTCAGATGCAAAAGTAAGCACAAAAAGTAACGCATAAAAGTCTCCACTCGACTAAAGCAGTTGGCAGAGAAACTGCAAAAATAAAAGCTGATGTTACATATACAGGTTCTGCAGACACGAGAAGAGATGGAACAATATAGCTTAAGACAGATATGCCGTCGGCTTTTTGATCAACTATTATGTACTAGGGATGCTCATATCAGTTAATTTTCCCGACCGACAACCGTAGCTTCTAAACCGAACATTAACCGTTAACTGATAAGATTTTAATATGAAATTGTCATTGAGTAAAAATACAGTTGATGGTTGTCTGTGAACTAGTAAAAACAAAACATTTAATTTGAACATGCAAACAGCAGCCACAGATCAACAACAGAACCAGGATTCATACATTATCAGATATTCACGCAACATTACCTTATTAAAAAGCACGCGATCGGTCCAGTGGATTAATATCCAAAGGGCAGATTGTCTCCGTTTCATCTACCACAGTGGTCATTTCTAAAGCAGGACGCTTTTCAGAAAGTTTTGGTTTTGCGTCGTCTTTCTCCGTTTGTCCAAAAAGAGCTAGATGTTTATGGTTAGGGTCAAAGGCCATCAGCGAACGTCTGTCCGGATGTGCCCAAGACGGACCGCGTCATCTTGCGCGGACACGCGCGTCTCCGTTCAGCTTCCAAACACGCATACAAATGATTTCTCATACAAATGATTACTTTATCAGACCGTCAGGGCAGCAATCATTTGTGTCATTTACAGGACATTCACAACTTAAAGATAGAAAAGTGGCGAAATGTCTGTCGGCTCATGACGACACGCACCATGTATTAACAAATATTTCTTATTTTAACTGATAATGTTAATCGGTCATAATTTCTTACCTTCAGTTAACGGTTAAACGGTCAATACGAACATCCCTATTGTACTATAGGCGGTGAGATCACTTCCTGCGAGAAACCTGACAAATCTCCAAGTCCCATGTAAATGCAGTTTTCTGCATGGACGGTTTATTGATTTGCATGTAAACGTTTTCTATAATAAGCAGATTTTTGATAGTTATCCGCTTATTCTGTGCATGTAAACGCACTCAATGATGAGTTTTTACGCAAATCCACATTTTTGCTATTATCCACTAGGTGGCACTCTTACCCAACACTAAAGTATTCATGAATTGAAAAACAGTAAAGACTTTGTGTATGTTTTGATTATCGCTCTGAATCTGATCTCTAACAAAAGCCCTTTACAAAAATGCAATAATCTCAGCTTTTTGCTCAATTTTGATTATTTTAGTATTATTATTATTTTCATTTAATTTATTTTCACTACCACACATATATATATGCTTTATTTGTAATAAAATAATGAAATAAATCCAGTATTTCCGTTAAACTTGCCGTAGTGATATGGAACTGTAATGCAGTCCACAGACCTGGAACTACTTCACATGAACGCACACTTGAATCACACTATGCAATATCTTGGATAAATTGCATAAACAAACGTCTGGGTTAAATTCAGAAAAATCCTACCTCTGTAATAGAGTAACAAAAAGCACTCTCTTCAAACACTGTGTTTTTTGTTCAAATCAGTATAAATTCAATTCTGTTGACATATTAACGTGCTGTATACTTACAACTTAACTACTTTAAATAAATCTGTTATTTACTACCGAGAGAGATGATTCCTAACTGTCATGGCGATAATGTTTGTGATCCCAAGGGCATAATTTTCATTAAAGCCATGCTTTCCATTTCTAAATAGCTACAACCAGAAGCAACTCACAGTGTGTCTCTGTCACATTAGCCAAAAATATTAAATCAGCAACTCACAGACACAGATGCTAAAATATTATGAACTGTTTTAAACAGCGTGCAGAGACTCTGCTACTCAACTGAAAACAATAAAAACTGATTCTCATTCCTCCAATCCACCTCCTCTTATAACACAACAACAGAAGTTTAACAAGCAAAACTGCTCCATAATCCCTACGATTTCATTAACCCAAAAAAAAGCCTGACTATAATGTGAATTACAGTCCCTCCAGAAAATCGCGATTATGCGATCGCACGATTCAATGCATAATCAACCGAAGTCTGCATATTTGTGCGGGGGCCGCATTCTTTGCCACATAAATTGCAGATTTCTGCTCGCAAAATATGTGGGGCTTGCATGATTTCATAATCCCCGCATTTTCATAGCAAAAAGTCACATATATCTTAGCAGAAAAATGTTGAATTTATCTTAGCTGAAAAATTTTCCATTCACTTCATACATGCGCAGCCATGTCTCCTGTTGTTATGGGAATGTTGGGAAGTAACGTAATTACGCTTCGTGAAGATCAATGCAAAGCTGCAAACAGTTTTTGCAAGTTCACGCAGTTTTTGGAAGTTCATGCAATTTCATTGCATAAAATTGCATAAATATCCTGCATATTCCATCGCATTTTTTAAGAAAACGTGCCACAAGATCAAGGATTTTTGCTCACAACAATAAAACAAAAACTCCTTGTTTTTCTGGAAGGACTGGTATTATATAAATAACTGTGAATATAATGTGGCTGTTATAACTAGTAAATAAATGCACTAAAGGTCCAACTGTCCACATGAATTAAACCGCCCTAAAATGTTATTTTTAAGTTTATTTATTTGTGTCCTGTTGTAAGCAACGAGCAGCAACATCAACACAACACTTTTAATAATCCATTTGTACATCAAGAGAAGAGCAAGCCCGAACACTAAAGCCACCCGAATCAAAGAGAAATACATCTCTATGGATTCCTTAATTTACTGTTTACAGACCATACTGTATACAAAAAGATTAAAGCAGACGATTAAAATGAAGACCCAGCTCTTTTAACTATACATATATAAAACATCTGTAACAAGTCTAAACGCAGGGAAAGAAATCAAGATTTTTTATTATATTGTGTATGCAAGTAAACACAAACACATACGCATACAGTACTGCACTGGAAAACTCTTTGAGACATTTGATACCCTGACTAGTATTCATTTCTATGAAAAATGCATGACTTTTTGGCAAAGCTAACTTGCTAAGGAAGACTTGCTGGAGAAGTGAATTAAGAAGACTGTCCAGACACCAGCAAACCACCAACATATACTGGAGACCAGGATCCAAAGCCAGGATCCAAAACAGGTACACACATACTGGTGTTTCACCAATGCTGGTCCTTTCCACAGGGCATACATACATGTCTAAATGACAACTTTTATCACAGTGTGTGATGATGATGATCAACATGAGCTGTCCTTGGTCACAAATGTGCGTAAGCTTGACTGTATTTAGCCTTTGGCATAAATACAAGATCATGTGTTACTGACAGTAATAAGCAAGACGTGCAAATGCCAAAGATTCATGAAGAGGCTAAATATTAAGTGATAACGAATACTGGCAGATGAGTTTTGACAATGCAGCTGCTACACACACACACACACACACACACACACACACACACACACACACACACACACAAACTTCTATCATTTAGAAAACTATCAAGGTTTTTGATATAAATCATTTTAATATTAGAGATTTACTCCAATTTCTTAAAAAAAAAAAAAATTAAGTTTATTAAGAAAAACCTTCCAGGATTTTCTCCATATAGTGGACTTTAGTGGACCCCAACAGTTTACCGTTTTAATGCAGTTTAAAATTGCCGTTTCAACGCAGCTTAAAAGGGCTCTAAACGATCCCAAACGAGGCATAAGGGTCTTATCTAGCAAAACGATTGTTATTTTCGGCGAGAAAAATAAGAAAAATATGCACTTTTAAACCACAACTTCTCGTCTTGCACTATCCTGTAGCGCCAACGCGACGTCACGTAATGCATCATAACATCGAAAGGTCAAGCATGACGTATGCAAAACTTCCGCCCCAGTGTTTACAACTGAGGAGAAAGAGGACCGTTCAGACATTGTTGTATGTGGAATGATATTAATAAATGTCCTTATGTTAGTTTATTGTTTAAAATGGTCTGCAAATGTGTGTTTCACATAAGTAACCAGTGACCTTTCGACGTCATGGTTGTGCTGGCACATCACACGGATAGTGCAAAATGAGAAGTTGTGGTTTAAAAGTACATATTTTTTTATTTTCTTGCCAAAAATGGCAATAGCTTTGCTGGATAAGACTCTTAGGCTTTGTTTGGGATAGTTTAGAGACCTTTGAAGCTGCATTGAAACTGCAATTTTAAACTGCATTGAAACTTTAAAAGTCTATTAAATTGAGAAAAATCCTAGAATGTTTTCCTCAAAAAACATAATTTCTTCTCGACTGAACAAAGAAAGAGATCAACATTTTGAATGACAAGGGGTAAGAAAATTATCTAGATTTTTTTTAAGAATGTGTAATAATCCTTTAAAGTAGTGTTAAAGTCCTTACCTTACTGTACTGCACTGTTCGATGGATGTTGTGCTGATTATCATTATCAGTCACAGACTGGATTTCTGCCACACAGGACACATCTGAGGAAAGTCAAACATACTTTCATTTTAGTTTATAATTTATGCATTTCTGTAAATAAATCATTATTGACTTTGGATCTTACACACAACTAAAGATGCTAAAACAGATCAAATCAATGCTACATTTTGTTACACTGCATACAGGATACAACTTTATCACATTTAAAGTCAGTATTTGCACATAGTTTAGTGAGTTATATGACCATGTTAAGATACAGTACAGTGTCGAAACATTCGTCCTGTGTATACCTGTATAGCTATGATCAGCTGTTCATCCATATTGAGTTGATACATAATAATACGATGTTTACACGACACAATATTTATTCTGTACGCAAAGAGTGAAGCTGATTGGTTGGTTCTTGTCACATGACCTGCGGCGCAGATGCGCCTGGAAAAAAACACCCCGTTCTCTATTTAAGCACGCTTGCATATCAAAAATAACATATTTTTTTCCAGACAAAACACACACTGTGAACCACCCCTTATACTGTATTCCTTGTCGTTACAGATGTCATCACTACTACTTCTCTGTTCATGTACACACAAATTTAATGTCTGTGTCTTAAGCTTAGATGAAATGTCACATAAGGGCTGTGAAATACGCTTTAATTTAACTATAACAACTACGCAACTAAAAAAACGACACATTGTTCTTCACAAAATGTGCATCTTCATTCGACACACGTTTAATTTCCTCTTTATTTTGTCCAAAATAACATTAAGCAATCTCTGTTGCATTTTGTCGAGGTGCGGTAATATGATGCAGTCGTTAAGGATGTTGTGAAAGGGTACAACAACAGCTACTGTAATATAAGATTAAGGCTAGAGATCCTAGTACTAGTACCAAGTTCAGTACAACTATACAAGTACAGGTACTAGGTCAATCTAATACCATAATACAATTCTTCTTTAAAGGGACACTCCACTTTTTTTGAAAATTTTCTTATTTTCCAGCTCCCCTAGGGTTAAACATTTGATTTTTACCGTTTTGGAATCCATTAAGGCGATCTCCAGGGTCTGGCGCTAGCACTTTTAGCATAGCTTAGCACAATCCACTGAATCTGATAGAATAGACCGTTAGCATTGCGCTAAAAAATAACTAAAGAGTTTTGATATTTTTCCTTTTTTAAACTCGACTCTTCTGTAGTCACATCTTGTACTTAGACAGAAGGAAAATTAAAGGTTGTGATTTTCTAGGCAGATATGGCTAGGAACTATACTCTCATTCTGGCGTAATAATCAAGGACTTTGCTGCTGTAACATGACTGCAGGAGGCACAATGATATTACGCAGCGCCTGAAAATAGTCCCCTTAGTAACTTTCAAGAGCAGAGGAAACTTTTTCGGGCACTACGTAAGATCATTGCGCCTCCTGCAGCCATGTTACGGCAATAAAGTCCTTACTTTACACCAGAATGAGAGTCTAGTTCCTAGCCATAAAAGCCTAGAAAAACGCAACTTTTAATTTTCCGTCGTTCTTAGTACATGACGTAACTACAGAAGAGTCAAGTTTTAAATAGGAAAAATATCGAAACTCTTTGGTTATTTTTGAGCGGGATGTTAATGGTCTAATTAGATTCAATGGATTATGCTAAACTATGCTAAAAGTGCTACCACCAGACCCGGAGATCAGCTGAATGGATCCCAAAATGGTAAGAATCAAATAACTCTAGGGGAGCTGGAAATGAGCATTTTTTTAAGCTCTTTTCAGATAACCACCGCTTAAAACTAATAACACACATTAACCTGGATGCTGCAAATTCACAAAATAAGCCCCTTCACACTGCGCTTCACGTCGGGTCCTGATCACGCTGTCAGGGTTTATTAAATATTATTATTTAACAACATGCTGCCTATACATTATCCCTTACATATAATACAATCAGTTAATATATCAATAAAAATAGGTTATTTCTCTTATTACAATATAAACAAAGCTTTTATAAAAGTATTTGATACTACTAATACCCAATCTAATAAAGCACTCAGTATTGAATTGGCAGTAATACCCCCAATGTATCTGAAGTGAATAACATTATAATAATATTATAGTAATACCAGATTGTATATTTATACTATTGTTGTAATACTCCAATACAAACAGACATTATTGAATTGTTCTTGCAAAACTATCACAAATAAAAGTTAACATTTGCTTAAAAATAACATTTAACAGAAGTGTGTCATATCCTCAATATTGTCCGTCTACCATCATAACGTGCATTTAAAATAGGCTATCATACACCTACCAGGTTAATCTAAAACCAGCAAGAGTTTGAATCCAGTTCACTTATCCACCGCTTAACCTCGCTGTATTTACTGTTGTCTGTTAATTAGTTTGACAAAAGACTGAGTCAGTACAAACAACAGTCCGTTTAGAGGAAGCTGAGGAGGAAGTTTAAGGGTGAGGTGTGACAATGTCTACAAAATTGACTCTGAATGCATAACAACTAGAAAGTTGTCATAGATAAATTTAGGCCATGTTTGATCAAAATAATGCTACATCAGATTGTACTCTATTGTTTTTTTTAGAAACCCCTAGCATTTGATGTGTAACACTTCATGATTAACTTTCTCTGACAATGAAATATACATTTTGCAAACATGTGCAGTTGACCACTGTAACATTGTCAGCAAACAATATCGCATTACCAGAAACTGCATTTTAACAGGAAAGCAATAGTCTATTTCTCACTAGCTGTCATGTTTACTGTACCATGTTTACCACGTGTATGCACATCTATTTCTATGTATTGCAAGCACAAATGCTTTAGGAAGAGGACCGCACAAGCACTGAAACCACATGTAAAGTGTTCAATAGTAAACGTGTTTAAAAGTACCCATTTGAGTCTTCATGGTGTGTAACCCAATTTAGTGCCATATTCTAAGTAAAACAGGAGAATTTGACAAGAAATAAACAAATGGGATGTAAAAAAATTGACTCTACATGACAATGAGAAGGTAATATCGTCACTCCATATGACCAGAAAGTCTATTATGAAATTAAGTACGGTTAAGATTTGATTCATATTCAGTTTAAAGGCAGCCTGACTGTATTTAACTCTTTCCCCGCCATTGACAAGTTATCTCGTCAATTAAGATAAAACATTTCCCTGCCAATGACACTTTCCTGACGAGTTTCTACGGTAATCTGTAATTCCGCTATTATCCACTTGAGGGCAATCTTATCCACTTTATTAAAAACTAAGCAAAAACTAATTTAATTCATTTTAAACTCCATGTATGTTTTGATAATCGTTTTTAATCTGATCTCTAACATAATTCCTTTACAAAAATGTAATTATTTCAGCTTTTTGCTAAAAATTTGTATTTTTAAAGAAAACTGCCCATATTTTATAAAAAGAGAACTTTTTTCCCCATTTTGTTTGTTTGTTTGAAAGGAGAGAGTCTGTTCTTTTGTTTGACATATTTGTATGTTTATATATTTATGAAAGAAAATTTTCCCGGAAGGCATTTTGTGAAACTTTTGTGAAAAGCACGGCGGGCAGATTAAAAAAAAAAGTCTGGCAGGGAATGAGTTAAGTATGTTTATTTGCATATGTTTTCAATACCTGTTGAGGATTTGGCTCGATGGTGGTTTCTGAAGTCATGTCTCCGTACGGTCTGTGTTTTTGGAGTATCTGTATTGTGTTGCACGGAGGACGGATGACGTTTCACAGTCAGGTTGAGAGTCTCACCACTAAATAAAGTCTGGATCAGAGATAGATCCAGAGAGGACACCTCATATCCATTCAGAACCAAGATCTCATCACCAGGTCTTAGACCTAAAAATAATATCAAATTAATCCGTTGAAAACAATAAGAAAGGTTACAATGATAAATAATATTTGAAGAGTTCAGATGCATGTTTTCTCGTAAATGAGCATGTTTGGTCAGGCTCTTATGTTTCGTTTCAGTAATTTCACTTTAATGGCAATGAAAAGGTTATTAGTTAGTTATTGAAAATGCATTATTTTCACAAATGTCACTTTAGTAATTTTGTTGGTATTTAACAAATTTGACTTTCACTGCAAAACCCTCTAAGTGCATGCGTGTGTTTTTTCCATTTCTAGGTTTATTGGACAAGACACAGTAAACATTTGCAAAATCACAAAAGATGCAACTTAAAACATTCCAAATGATGAAAGTCAGAATTTAAAAGGTAAAAATGAGGAAACTGAACCACACACTAGGGGGCGCTGTGATGGATGTGGCTGCCACATTCGAGTTGTATTCAGGACTCAAGTTTGAATGTAATCCATGGTTGTTCCCAATCCCACTTAGAGGACTTTGCTAAAAAGCGACGGGTGGTTTTAGGGATTCGACCAACAAAGCAATATTTCTGAACAGTCTGAGGCCGGGATTAAGCGCATTTGAAGCGAAAGTGTTTGATGAAATTATCAAATTATTCATTAAATATCATTATCTCATTTTTGACAGAGGTGGCGTTTAGCAGCTTTTGCTTCTGAACTCTTCATTTATTTGATATATGAAATGTATGAAGTATACCATAAAGTATACCATAAAGTATACCATAAAGTATATAAAGTATATTCTTTGCTGCAGAAGAAGTGGTTGGTCCTTGTATCTACAAAGATCATACATCTTCCAGCTGTTTCAAACATAACCTACATAACCTCAGAGATAAAAGCTACAACATCACAGGACAAGTACCTTCGCTGAAAGCAAGCCCATCAGGGAGAACTTCACTGACAGCGATACGACTGTTTTTCAGGCGGTCTACATAGCCTGCAACAGCAAACCCTTGTGGATAAGAAAAAAGATGCGGTTAGAAACTGTGAACAAGCAGCATAGGTCCCTGTGAGGTTTTAAGCAGCACTTTGCAATTACGTGCTCACCAAAGTCTATAGTTAGATTTGGTCGAGACATCCGCAGTGTGTATGTGTTCAGCTGACCGACCTCAAGCTCCTCGTATGACTAGGATAAAAAAGCAGCTTCAATTAGTGCACACTCATTTCATCACCACTGATCTTTATAAGACTAACATGAAGATATGATGAAATATCTCTTACCAAGTCCTGCAGAAGTTCATCGTCTGACGGTGTACATATCTCCATTCTTTCTCCTACATATCTTCTCAGCCTTAAACTGTGCATGTAGGGGTCCAGGCCCTTGAGCTAAAAAAAGCTATTTTAAATTTCCCAGTACGACTTAAGAAATTAAACTTGCTTCTAATACGACAAATTAAATTAAAAGTGCATTACAACAGGCTTTATCTCTGCAAACCAAAGTGTTTTCACATCTAGTCATGAATTATAAGCTTTTAAAGGAAAAGTTTAGCACTAAATGAAAATTAGCCCATATTTTACAGACCTAGGTCTATATGACTTTCATCTTTTATATTAAATAATATCCAGGCTCTTTTAAGCTTTATAATGCATTGGATGGTGCCCCATTTTTAAAGCTTTACAAACTAAAGTATATGCCTGTTCATGGGAGAGATGCCTGTCATAACGTTACAAAAATCCATTGCTTTACTTCTGAAGACATGTATGAATTAGTTTTTTGATGAATGGATGCACTTTTTGGAGCTTTCCTATCCACCACAAGCCATGTGTACAGTCCATGTTTTTGGAAATGTTTCACAAACTTGCCACAAATATGCACTGAATATGTAGATATGAACTAAATAATTCTTTTATTATGGGGACAGATATATTTTTAAATAATTTTCAATTAAAATAATTACAAATGATTAATAAATAAATGACTCGCATCTATAAGGACACAATGTATCTTACCCTGCAGGCTTCAGTCAAGACGTCCGAGACAGTGTGATGATGTTTTAAATGAACTGTAACAGTCTGGTAGTTTGGCATATAGACACATGTTGAGGTATCTTGGCTGTAATCCCATTGTCTGCCTTCAGGCGGTGCTATTGAGTAAATATTAGCTGAACCATTCAGCCGCTGTAAAATAAAACAAGAGAGATTTTAGAATGACAATAACTTTCAGCCAAAGATGCATCAACATTGTTTTAGCATATTTTTTTCCTGCTGAATTTTAGGATATTATACCTTTGGTTTGACCTAAAGATTGTTGTATTTTTAAATTGAAATCTTTATAAAATTGGAATCAATTGTCATAATTTTTTATTTATATCTTTATCAAATTGGGATTTTGGGATTTTATTTATTTTCAAAAACAGAGCAGTTGTCACAAATTTCCTCACAGTCATACATTTATATTTATATACATTTATGCAGATATTGTGTGGCAGACACTTTAATATAATAAAACCGCACATTATAAATAAAAAGGTTTAACCTCCTAATACATTTTTTTGTTGTTTGCACCATAATACTTAAAGGATTAGTCCATTTTCTTAAAAAAAATCTAGATAATTTACTAGGGTGACCATACATGCCATTCTTCCCGGACGCGTCCTGTCCAGGATTTCGGTGTGTCTTCCGGAAGTCGTATTTGTTGACTGCATACGCCATTCAGTTAAAAACATAAGACGTACAATCGTAGTTTCATTCTTACCTTAAAAGATAACGCTTGCTTTTCTGTAATAATAATAGTAATCCTCTATGACGTATGCAGTCGACAAAATACGACTTCC
Source organism: Misgurnus anguillicaudatus (assembly GCF_027580225.2). NCBI lineage: Eukaryota > Metazoa > Chordata > Actinopteri > Cypriniformes > Cobitidae > Misgurnus > Misgurnus anguillicaudatus. The sequence goes on from NC_073343.2 coordinate 32,961,435, forward strand.
GGAAGACGAACCCGAAATCCTGGTCAGGATGCGTCCAGGATGCGTCCGGGAAGAATGGCGCGTATGGTCACCCTTAATTTACTCACCACCATTTCATCCAAAATGTTGATGTCTTTCTTTGTTCAGTCAAGAAGAAATTGTTTTTTGAGGAAAACATTACAGGATTTTTCTCATTTTAATGGACTTTAATGGACCCCAACACTTAACACTTAACTCAACACTTAACACTTTTTTTAAACAGAGTTTAAAAGACTCTAAACGATCCCAAACGAGGCATAAGGGTCTTATCTAGCGAAACGATTGTCATTTTTGACAAGAAAAATAAAATATGCACTTTTAAACCACAACTTCTCGTCTATCTCCGGTCCTGTGACGCACCAGCGTGACCTCACGTAATACGTCATCACATCAAGAGGTCACAGAGGACTTATGCAAAACTACGCCCCAGTGTTTACAAGTGTGGAGAAAGAGGACCGTTCAGACGATGTTGTATGTCGAATGATAATAATTAATGTCTTTGTGTCAGTTTATTGTTTAAAATGGTCCGCAAATGTGCGTTTCATATATGTAACATGTGACCTTTCCACATCACTACACAATTACGTGAGGTCGCACTGGCGCTTCACAGGACCGGAGATAGACGAGAAGTTGTGGTTTAAAAGTGCATATTTATTTTTTCTTGTCAAAAATGACAATCGTTTTGCTAGAAAAGGCCCTTATGCCTCGTTTGGGATCATTTAGAGTCCTTTGAAACTCTGTTGAAAAAAATGTTAAGTGTTGAATTAAGTGTTAAGTGTTGGGGTCCATTAAAGTCCATTAAAATGAAAAAAATCCTGGAATGTTTTCCTCAAAAAAAAAACATTATTTCTTTTCGACTGAACAAAGAAAGACATCAACATTTTGGATGACATAGTGGTGAGTAAATTATCTAGATTTTTTTTAAGAAAATGGACTATACGCCAACCGGCGCAACGTCATAGAATGTCTCTGAACAGGTTCACGCCCACTTTTGGGGGAAATCACACTAGACGTTCCATTGACTTCCATTCAAAATAGCGGAACAAAGCAACCTTCGTACACAGCCGGCAGGCGTAAATAACTTATGAAATCACTCAGATTAAACATGTTGAGTAATTATCTGTCCACCCTGCCTGCCATAGAGAGCGAAAGATAAATAAACATATTTAATTTGGTCAATATAAAAACATGTCTCTTTCGTTCTCGCAGCGTCAAATTTGTGTAACAACGCTCCCTATTGGCCAGAGGTGTCTTACCCGGACATTAAACTCGTACCTCATCGAGTCAACAGGGAAGCAAGTGAATGATTTTACTTCGTATTTGAAAGTTACTTCGTATTTATTTATTATGTCTTTATATTTAGAGTAATGAGTGCACTTTTCCATCCAGTCATACAACTAACTGGCTTAGCGATATTTCCAGCAATCACTGGATGGCGTTGTTACACAAAATTTGACGCTGTGAGAATGAAAGGGACATGTTTTTATATTGACCAAATTAAATGTTTTAATGTATCTTTCGCGCTCTAGGCAGGATGGACAGATAAATACTCGACATGTTTAATTTGAGTGATTTCATAAGTTATTTACGCCTGCCGGCTGTGTAAAAACGTTGCTTTGTTCCGCTATTTTGAATGGAAGCGCTGCTTTTTTATCCCCCGAAAAGGGGCAGTGACGAAATTTACAGTCAAGTTCCCGGATGTGCCGGTAGTCCGTATTCCTTTAATTCTGTGTAACTGGAACCTGTTGTACACAAAATATATGGTTATTATATTGTTTCTTCTCCTAACCCCAAAATAGCTGGAAGAAATCTGAAAAAAATAGTTATAATACCAACTTTAAAATGTTTGTTGTTTGATGTTTTACTTATTGATCTTTTTTTAAATGGCCAAATAAAAGCATGTAACAGGCTTAATAATGGCACATTATGTTGTGGCAACTGAACTTATATACTCTATGTTTACAACATAAATTGAGAAATGTTGTCATAATAAAAGTCATAACTGGTGGAAAGTTTAAAACTTGTCTGCAGTATACAGTAAAGGTACTGTATGTGTCTAAACAGAAAGTGATATTCAATATTTACACTTACACCAAAAAAGACTGAATGGAATAAATTTTAACAACTCTCCCTTGTATCCTTGTAAGTATTTACATATCTTTATAACTACATAAACTGAAGTGTTGACTTTATCCATGACTCACAGACCGCTTGTTTAGTGTTATTATTTTATTCCTGCATATGGATGCGTCATTTAAAATCAAACACTGTGATTCTTTCATTTGGAAATTACGTCCTTGGGATTGGAAACAAACATGCCCATCCTTCACACACCGGAGAAAACATGTCAAGGTCCTCAGGAACAGACTGTCTACACATTTTACTACATGAAGTAATGGCATTGGAAAACCGAGATACTTAAGAAAAGGTTGTATAACCCCCTGTATGCCCAGTCAGGGGTGTGAGCCGAGCTTTGACCAACTGCAGAATGACTGTGCATTCATTCAACAAAGTAACGGTCAACTTTCCAAAACAGGAGCCAAGGGCAACCACCCAGCATACGCCCATCAGTGCGTGTGTCAGCACCAAAAACCTGATTCAAACTTTCCTCTTCAAAGTGGGAAAACCGTTTATGGAGTCTAACCTCCATCGAGGACATGCTAAAGATGGAATCATGGAGAAAATACTCTTTTGGTCAGAAATATCCTTCAACAGTGCTCCTCTTAGCAACTACTAACACAAAAATCTTAATGTGGTTCATCATGGACTTGGTTGTCATGGTTATGGAAGTTATAGAGAAAACTTAATTGAGATTTTGTGAAGAACTGCTGATAGCCACTTTGAGAGGAAAGTCACAAACTTCAACAACACGTGTCTCCATTCACAGAACAGATTAATTTTTTAATGAAAACTATGCTATGAAAGTTTTGTTTAGTGCTTTGTAGCCTGTGGCTAAAGAGGGTTAAAGAAAACTGCCAATACCGTAGTATGATCATAACACCAATGTATGTATATACGTTTTAATAATATTCATAATATGAACATCCTCTAATGGTGGTAAATATTTTCCTACTAAACTTTGTAATAAGCTTGTTTGTAATTTAGAAATAAATGATCAGTTAAATGGGCTTACACACCAAACGCGAATTTAACAATTTGCACAAGTAGATAACATACAAAGTTAATGAAAAAGACAGATGCGAACTCGTGTGGGACGATGCGAATTACGAGAATTGAAAATACTCAGTTCAAGAGAAAAATTTGCACACATTTTTGGCACGACGTTAAATCCTGCGAGTTATCAAGAGTAATGCAATGCTTCGCCTTTGGTGTGTACACAGCGTAAGGGGGCATGCTCACCAAACCTTTCTATACGCGCCTGAACCCGCCTAGCGCGCAGCTTTATTTAAGCTGACTGACAGCTTTCTTCAGCTGAGTGTTGTGGTTGCTATTATTCTTCTGCTTTGTTTATCAGTCATTGTACGATGCGCCGGTTGGTGGTTGTGATGTTTATCCCGCCCCTCCTCCACTGTGATTGGACGGTCGTGTGAGAACTGACATTGACAAGCTGAGCTTTTCACACAAAGTTGAATATTTTCCAACTCTTGGCACTCAGCACGGAAAAAACGCCAAAACCCAGCTTTCAGCACGGAAAAAAGCCGCACTTCCATTGGAAACATTTGAAAACATATGAAGAGTTTTGTTGCAAAACGAGATAACCACCGTTTTTTTTTTTATTGTTCAGAAATCTCGTTTTTTGGTTGTGCATTCCAATTAATTTAAATTCAACTGCAGTTTTTTTTTTTATTTAAACCTTCAAAAACTTAAACTTAAAAAATACAGCACCATAAAACAAAGTAATAACTTGATAACATAATATTAAACATGTTTTGACAAAATTTTAAAAAAATGGATTTATCTCGTTTTGCAACGAAACTCTTCATATGCCGGCCTTAGTCTATACACTGATCTCTTTTAGCAAGCACTGAACCCACAATATCCAAAAACCACTTGCACAGTGTGAAATGTGTACTTAACATCCCAAAAGGTCCCAAGATTTTGTAAATCCAGAAAAAATCCTATTTTATATAATGGCTCGATCCTTGTCTCCCTTAATTGTTGTGCTTTTATGCTATCCTAAATTTCCAGTTGGAAAACTACAACATGATTAGTTTCTCCATACGTCTCAGGTTGGTAATAAGAACATCTCCTATCGTTGCACTCACCTTTATAACACAATTAAGCTTCGCCTTTGTTATTGTGTTATTGCGAAACAGTGACCTCTAGTGGTGAAAATCCTACTTATTGTGCCCTTAACCCAATTCATTGCCAAAACATGTTTAAAATATAAAATTGAAATTGAAAGTAAATTTAATTAAAGTAAAGTTTTCTCTACACAAAAAAGTTAATATTTTGTGTACTTGGTGTAATGAAATATTATACATATATTATACCTACAGTACCGTGCAAAAGTCATAGGCCACCATGCCACAATTACATTAGTTGTTTTTGCAATGGCATAATGACCATATATAATCTCTTTTTAATGATACACCTAGAAAACACAGGACATTTTTGGGCAGTATTAAAAATAAGACAAAAATTGTAAAGTGCTTAAGTGTTTAGTGTGATCTCCTCTAACACTTGAGCAATAGCGGGAACCTGCAGGATCTCTTAAACCTAAATGAAATGAAATCCTAATTTCTAATGACCTAAGTCTCCAAGAGAGGTGAACACTTAATACTGACTTTTGCATCATTTTCTGAAAATGGTTTTTCTTTGCATTTTGTGCATGTGAAAAATAAATATTAATGATCATTAAAACAAACTTTAAAACAACAAATCGGGTGGTGGCCAAACTTTTGCACAATACTGTATGTTGGTGGGATACTATATATTTATATGAATATCTATAGGCAGTATCGTACCTCAAAACCGAAAGGATTTGTGTCTTGATGTCCTCCAACATCACTGTCAAAGATCTGAAATGACAAAAGAGAACAATAAAAATGTTCAGCTTCATTTGCCACAAAGGACAGTGCCATAAATACACACATTACAGCCGTCATATGACTACATTAATACTAAATTATACAAAGATCGTATTAAACATTTATAGCTTGTGCACCAAAATAGTCATAATTTCATTTTTTTATTAAAAATAGATTTTTTGTCACAGTGGCTTGAAGACTTACATTTAGATCTATACATTTGGCAGACATATTTATGCAAAGCGAATTAAAGTGCATTACAAGGTATACACTTTATGAGTACCTTTTTATGAGTAATTTTGCGCTGCTAAACACAATGCTCTTTGCTTTTGAAATGAGAAACAATCCCTATAAAACATTCACTTGGTAAGCATTGTTGGGATGTAAATAGAGATCTTTATACTGTAAGTCTTCAGGATGTTTGCATACTACAATGCACACTATATATATATATATATATATATAGATCAAGTATAGACTCCTCATAGCCCTTTTATCTGACTCAAATAAAAGACCACGAAATATCGTGAAAATATCATTCAACAGGATTCCTGTCATAAACAAGTAACCAATGATTTGCTTCTTCGTAAAAGCAAGACCAAACATGAGCTAAATGGTTTAGTTTAAACTGACTGAAGAAGAGATAAAGAGAAAGTAAGAGAACAGCGGGTGATAAAAGATTTGATGGTCATGTCGGCCTGTTTAATATTTATCACCTGACATAGGGCTTTTATACAAACCATCTGTGTGTCGCTGCGGGGGTAGAGTACAGCAAGCTGCAGTTTACCACATATGGCTTTTAATAATTCATCATATATTTCTCCCTCGGTCTGTTTCCACACCTCTGTGTGCCTTCTGTGGCGTGAAATGATATTGGGGCTTGTTAACCAAGTCAGCAGGGTTTCCCATTACATGTCAGAAAAGACAGGGAATCAATGACAAAGACCGGCTGTCCCAGTGACCTTCTAACTTTTACCCCATTGGGTCAAGGCATTGGGTGCCTTTCCATCGACTGACTACATAAATAGCTGCCTTTATCTTATTTAAAGATGAATAAATTAATTTAATATTAATAAACTAAAACTTTTAATGAGTGGCCATGAACTGCAATAAACTTAACACTGCAAAAAATGACTTTCTTACTTAGTATTTTTGTCTTGTTTTCAGTAAAAATATGTACAAATTCTTAAATTTAGATGTATTTTCTTGATGAGCAAAATGACCTAGGAAAATAAGTCTAGTTTTTAGACAAAAAATATAAACTTTAAGTAAATTAATGCTTAAAACAAGCAAAAAAATCTCCCAATGGAATAAGAAAAATTTTCTTGGAAAAGTTTACTTTTCTCATAAACACTTAATTCAAGAAAAAAATCTTATTCCATTGGTAATTTTTTTTGCTTGTTTTAAGCACTAATTCGCTTAAATTGTATATTTTTGTCTAAAAACTAAACTTATCTTTCAAGGTTATTTTGCTCATCAAGAAAATGCATCTTAATTTAAGATTTTTTAGATATTTTTATTTAAGTAAGAAGCATCTTAATTTAAGAATTTTTAGATATTTGTACTAAAACAAGACAAAAATACTAAGACATTTTTTTCTTGAATATAATTTTAGCAGTATAGCTGCCGCTAAAAATCGACACATGGGTCCTTTAAGACAGTGGTTCCCAACCTTTTTCCTTGGGCCCCCCCCTATGTACATATTTAACAATCCGAGACCCCCCTTATATATATGAAGAGTTTCGTTGCAAAACGAGATAACTCCGTTTTTAACATTTTTGCCAAAACATGTTTATTATTATTTTATCATGTTATTATTTTGTTTTATGGTGCTACTTAGCTGTATTTTTTAAGTTATGAAGGTTTAAATCAAAACAAACCAACTGCAGTTGAATTGATATTAATTGTAATGCACAACCAAAAAACGAGATTTCTAAAAAATTAAAAAAACGGAGTTATCTCGTTTTGCAACGAAACTCTTCATATAAATATTAATGCTATGCACATAAACACCCACACAGTATATATAGTAACAAAACTTAGTTTTAAGTATTTAATGACATTTTATTACATGAATACACAGGAAATGTTTCTTTCAACTTCAAATGTTTCCTTTTAGCCTAATATTTTCATTTTTACACAACTAGTAAAACGCAGTTGTTTATCTTTTTTTGGGATTTTGTGTATAAACTTAGAATACTGAATGTTTCCTTTTGATTTTGCCGTTACGATGACAACAAGCACATGATTGAACAAGTGATGTGTGCGCGCAAAATTTAAATAATTATTTGATATAAGAGATATTTTTTGACTATCTTGGCATTGTAATCATATGATTTTTGAAAAACTTTTAAAAAATACATATTTTTATATAAAACTATTAGTGGAACATTTTATGCATCTTTATTCACCTCAAATCATATTATCTCCCGCGCCCCCCCTGTGAACTCTGGCGCCCCCCTGAGGGGGGCCCGGACCCCAGGTTGGGAACCACTGCTTTAAGATTTGCATAAAACATTTGCTGCATGCATAAATGTAATGCAATAAATGTTGACTTGGTCTCAGTTTAAGTGGTCTCGACAAACAATTATTCCATACCCATTTTACATTTTTAAACATAATACACTATTGTAATTGTAATGACAAACCCTGCTATTAAAAGTCTTGCTGAAAGGCACAGTTGTGACAAGAAATCAATCAAATGTAGTTTGATCTAAGTAGTTTCTTAGCTACTAAATTACTACAATGCAGAAAAATCTTAACAGGGAGGAAAAATGATAAAGGCTTGGTAAAACAATCCGACTCCCTACATATACAAATCCTCTTATTATATCCAGTGGTGCATTTCTGAGAAAGGAGGTGGTGATTTAAACATTGTCAATCCTGTCAGCTCTGTAATTACTACATACAGAGAGTCTTTTATCAAACTCATGTTATTTGCATCTGTTAAAGATATCTTGTACGTTTCAAACACAGACTGATATATAACTATACTTCATCTTATGGCACACAATCACGACCGGTTTAATCTGACATGTTGGGTAAAGTACCTGTAAAGTAGACTTTTTATCATGACCCCGCTTGGTAAGGGTATCCAGGTTTTTGAGAGAAGAGAAGACTCCTTTCTTACAGCGACCATGATGACATAAAGACAGAGAGCGCTTTCGCATTGTGGCTTCATCCCTGGAACAAATCTGCATGATGAGAAGAAAGACAAGATAAACTAGACTAAACTAGACAGGTGCTCCAGTTTTTGGAAAAGCAAATGTTTCTTCTTACAATATTGTAATGCCACAGCATGATGACTTTCACGTGACATAAAAATTGTTTAATACTTAAGATAATTAAGAGAAATCTAACCAGTGCATGGAATGAGGATACAGAGAAGATTCCCAAACGGGCCAGTGTAGATTTGGTTGGACGGCTGGCTGTGGCCAGGAGACTCTTGGGGTTTGGTAGCTCACCGCCTTGCAGACTGGCCAGATAGCAGCGCATGCGAAACAGGTCCATGTTGAATCGCTCAAGGTTCTGTTCCCACTGCTGGATCTGTAGGGAAATTAATACAATGTCTCATCCAAAAACAAACAAGCATCTCACAAGCATAATGGTTCAATTATTTTCTATTCTAATAAGATCACTATATTAGTAGTGCTATAATATATAGTGCTGTCACAATGATTAAATAATCGTCTCATTGCGATTGTTTGACATCATCGCGATGATTTCAAATCACCGCAATGATTGCACATCTCTCTAAAAAACACAAGGGGGAGCTGCAGTGCCTGTATAAACAAGACTGTATCAGATTACTTTTAAATATGTGTTATGTGTATTAATATTTACTGCCAGATAAACCTTGCAAAAAATGTAATTTAAATAATCACAAAAATGTGTGGAAATTATTTCATAAACAAGCAAAAAAAGTATGAGAATTAAATCTCAAAGCAATAAAACAGGCAATTAATCGTCATAATCGCCGCAAAATTTCATAATCGTGACAACCCTAATAACAAACCCTAATATATATAAATTTAAATAGACTGAATCGTATGCCTATTTAACTCTTTCCCTACCCGCGTTTAAAAAAAAGTTGCCAGCCAGATTTTTTAAAGTTTAATACGTTTTAGAAATAGTTCTTCTTTAAATATATAAACATACAATATATCAAATTAAATAACAAAACGTTTCATGCTATCTTCACTTTTATGCTATGTTCTCTTTTTTTTATTTTATCACAAATATGGGTAGGTTTCTTCCAAAATACCAAATTTGAACAACCAGATAATTGCATTTTCTTAGAGGACTTTTGTTAGAGATTAGATTCAGAGCGATGATCAAAACATACACAGATTTTTTTTACTGTATTTGGATCAGTGGATGCTTTAGTGTTTTATAAGTTGGTAAGAGCGCCACTTAGTGGATAATAGCGGAAATATGGATTGCCGTAAAAACTCGTCAATGGCAGGCAAGCGTTTTCTCTTAATTGACAAGTTAACTAGTAAATGGCGGGGAAAGAGTTAAAAGGCACATTTTATACCCATTTTTACAAGATAATATAAGAAAAAATAGTATAAGGTTGCAGCTGGACCATTATATAAAGAGAGATGTTAATTTTAAAAGCTTAACCCGTAACCTAATATCAGGAAAATCCCAATGAGAAAGCCAAAGGTGACAGATGGGGGCAAGAAACAAAAACTCCAGTGGAGCATAAAAGTTTGGGAGAAATCAGACTAAACCAGAAGATCATGAGGGATAAACTATTGTACAGTAGTTTTTCCTCATCAAAATCTTGTTTAAATGGAAAATAAATAGCTTACGATCTGATTTACAACGCTGCTTATTCTGGACACAAAAAAACATGCTTGACCGGTATGTAAAGCCACCAACCACAATATTGGACAAATATAGATATTTTCTGCATATTTTCAAATAGTTTTTTAAACTAAAACAGGCATAATAATGGTTTGAGGAGACAACCAGATCATTGTTTATTTTTCATGGCAATCTGTAGAAACCCCTAATAAACCATTTTAAAGAAAGCACAGCCAATGAGATTAAAGACACAAGCCTTCTTAAGGCTTTAAATAAGACTCCTGGAATTTGAAATCCTTCCAGCTCAACCTCACAGCATTAAACCAAATATAATGAGACTGGAGAGATCCGACGTTATGTTTTGAGTTTATGGGTGAGTTCCCCTTGACCTGGAGTGGATTTGAGTTGTGTGACCCTGAATACTGCCATCCTTCCATTCATTTCTAGAAAAACAAAGGCCTGTTCACTGTGACCAGTGTTGGGTAAGTTACTCAAAAAAAAGTAATGAATTACTAGTTACTAATTATATCTTCAAACATGTAATTAGATAACTGTAAAAATTACTCTCTCCAAAAAGTATTTATTACGTATTCTTTCTAAGTCCTATTTAAATGATACAAAGATAGGCTTGAAATGGCTTGAATAAATCATACAAAAACCTACATGGTCACAATTTTTAAGGTCTCATTGTCACTATTAACTACTTTTGCCTCAATATACTAATAATTATTTAAAGTAGTTATTAAGCTGTAGTATTGGTAGGAATTGGGAAGGATTAGAGATTCTTTAGAATTAGGCATTAATATGTGCTTTTTATTTATTAATAATAATATTAATGCTAATACCAACCAGTTAATGGTGAGGATTGAAACTAGAGTGTTACCATTACTCTTATTAACTCAACAAAGTATTTTAAGTGATAAGGATACATAAAAACATTCATTTTAACCTTAGACTTTACATTTTTATGTTAAATCCATTGTATTTTATATATTAAATCGATCTACAGTCCATACACAGTGTTTAGTTCAATTCCATCAGAAGTAACTGTAATTAAATTACTGGAAAAATAAGAGTAATCCCTAACTTTACTTTTTCAAGGAAACCAGTCTTTAAATTACAGTAACTAATTGCTTAGTAACTGTGACACATAGTCCATAAGGACATGCTGGCTATCCTTCTGTGATTTATGATGTGTATCAACTGATAGTTACCTCTCATTGACTTGCGTAACTTTTGCTTCAAGTACAAAATACTTCAAAAATACAAAAAATCATATTAATACAAAATATTAAACATGTTTTTCTTTTAAAAGACAGATGCAATTTATTTTTTGTCCTAAATGGCACAAAAGAAAAATTTTATAGTAGCTGGAAGCTTGACATATCAGTCAAACAGTCTCTTCATGACAATTGACATTTCATTTAGGTTTAAGAGATTCTGCAAGTTCCTGCTATTGCTCAAGTGTGAGGAGAGATTCACACTAAATACTTGACACTTTAAAATTGTATTATGTTTTTTTTACTGCTTACAAATTTCCTGTATTTTCTGGATGTATTCTAACAAAAGAGACTGAGAAATAATAATATACCATTGCAAAAACAACTAATCTAATGGTAGCCTAAGATTTTTGCACAGTACTGTATGTGTGGGACATAGCGTGATAAGATGTCCTGAAAACCTAAATGTATCCAGCTGGTATTGATTTGGAGAGACAGAACTAGTCTAGTTTTGACCACTATGACCTCTTTCAAATCCTTCATTCGTGCCTGAACTCCCCTTTAACCAGCCAAATCTAACCCCCTCTCTTATTTGACCTTTGCATCAACTTGAGAGGTACCCATGGAGCATAACCTTGATTACAATCAGGCAGTGGAGAAAAAAACTACTACTATTGAAAGAATGTGGGTCAACATTAATGCAAGGTAACGTTAACATGATTTGTCAGAGTATAACACTGCAAAAAAAGATTTTCAAGAAAAAAAATTCTTAGTATTTTTGTCTTGTTTTCAGTGGAAATATCTAAAGGTTCTTGAATGGAGATGCTTTTTCTTGGTGAGCAAAACAACCAAAGATAATAAGTCTAGTTTTCAGACCAAAAATATCACATTTAATTGATTTTGTGCATAAAACATCTGCCAATGAGGTAAACAAATTTTTCTTGAATTTAGTGTTTAAGAAAATGTTCAAGATTTTTTTGCTTACCCCATTGGCAGATTTTTTTTGCTTGTTTTATGCACAAAATCACTTAAATTTGATGTTTTTGGTCTAAAAACTAGCCTTTTTTTATGGATCGTTTTGCTCATCAAGAAAAAGCATCTTAATTTAATAATTTTTTAATATTTTTACTGAAAACAAGACAAAAATACTAAGATTTTTTTTTGAAAATCATTTTTTGCAGTGAACAAAGACTTAAAATCATGATTATCAACCTGTTAAAAATCTTAAATTTAAACATGTGCATTTGGATCTTTGTTGAAAAGGCTTATAGAAATGAAGGCAGACTAAAGGCAAATGATTTATTATGTATAACAAGTTTGATAAAACTGTTTCTAACCTGGTTTTCAATAGCCTTTCTATTCTTAGGATCTCCAACAATGGACAACTGCAGTTCTGCCATTTTCTTCATCTTCATGTCCATGTCGATCTTTTGGAGAAGTCCTCGGATCTGTCCACGTAACAAACGTAGTGTTTCCTTTCCATTGCGTTTGGCAAGCAGGGATGCAGAAGCGGAGTGGATGGCTGTTACCCAGTTTTCTAAATCAGTCTGACTTGAGGCCTAAAGAGAAAAGATAAAACCTTAAAATGTATCCTACACTAAATGCTAGTGAGGACAGGATGACCACCACACCTATCACACATCATTATACAGCATATAAAGACGAAGCTAACCACAGGTATATGTTGTGGGTTTTGGATGCTGAGGCACGACTTAACCAGCATGAGGTATTGGATCTGAAAACCAGTGGTCCGACCCGAGCAGGTTCAGGTCTAAAAGTTTCAAGTGTTACTCGGACACAGGTCAAGTATAATATTAGCGGCATCGGGTCTCGAGTAATTTAAAATTAACTTTTCCAACGCCTTCTCTGTTTGCCAAGAGAACTTGCGACATCGTGTTGCTGGCGGTAGGTTAATTTCCGTTGAGCCAGACCTGTCAATCAATTTTGAATGCACATTTTAGCGGTTCCATTGGTGTCCAATGGAGCAGTGGGCCAAATTGGTTGCAAGGCCACCAGGTTTCTTTCTGTCTTACTGGTGTTGCAAGGCTTTAGACTGCACACTTGTTGGTGCCGTTTTCATTTAGGTCCAGTTGAGTAAAAAAATGGCCATTGGGTCAAGTTGGACGCAGGTCTAATTTTCCGGTCTTTGTCTCGGGTGGAGTCTAAAAAAATTATTTATGCACGTCGGGTTCTGGTCATTTAAAGTTGGGTACATTTCTTTGGACAGGAGAAGACCTCTAGGATTATTTTAAATCGGCATCTACTGTTTTAAGATACAAATGTGCTGGTGATGGTCAACCAACTTTTCCAAAAAGACAACAGGACCAAAGCTCATGTCTTTAGTAGGGGATAAACTAACCAAGCACCCAAGTTTTGCAACTGACCTGAAAAAGATAGACGTCCCCATAGACATTGCTAAGACAGAACACATTCTCCTTCTTGGGATGCTCAGGAACAGCCTGGACAATGCCATCATCTACTACCAGGGCGTAGCATGGAGACATCTCCTGGTCTGATGAAACTTTTCCATAGGTCTCATAAAACAGCAGAGTACAACCTGCAGAAAACAATAAGTGCTCATCACTGGTCATTTGAGTTAAATATCAAGTCATATCAAGTCATATTTACCTTTTAGAGTCACCCAGAATTGCTTCCATTTCCGACGACCCACAAGCTCCAGTTTTCTGTCTTTGTGTACAGTAAGCAAGGGTTTAAAGCAGAGCCACCCGGCTCGTCGAACTACACCCTGCTCTTTCTCAAACAGCATATCCAGCTGCTCGAGAGAGCCGAGGGTTTCTTCATCGCTGCTCTCTGTTGTCTCCTCTGTGGAGCGCTCACCCCAATCTTCACCTCCATCTTCTGCTGGAGGTCGTCCGGTCTTTAATTCCCTCATGAAGTTCTTGTAGATGTTCTGTCGCAAAGTGTCTGAATGAAGAGCACCTACAGAAGTGCTGCGGGTGTGCAGTGCTTGAGATTGCGTTACAGATTTGCCGTTAGAGACGCCATGACGGCTGGAGACCTGAGAACTTGTGTCTGCAGTAAGGCCATCCACACCACTATCAAAGCAATCCATGGATTCATTATAACTTGGCTCCTAAAACAGGAAAGTGAAATAGAAATACTGTTAGTATGAAGCTAATGCAACATTGAAATTGTACTAAATTGCCCAGCATTACGTATTTTTTATACTGTATATAATAAACAGGGGCGTCGGACTGGGGGTAAAACCAGTTCTGATTACCAGGGCCCCAAAGGAAGAGAGGGCCCTTGAAAAGTCTGGAATATATTATGGGGTTGGGACATGGGGGCCCATCAGGACTGCCTATGCATAGGGCCCCATATCTTGTGCAAAGCCCCTGATAATAAATAACAGTGAATTTCCAGACCCACTCATGGTTACAATATAGATTTGATGATGACCAGCACAATTTCACATCTTCACACAACCATTCATGCAAAATAAATATTTGTGCTCTTAAGGCCAAAGTTTTTACATGGTGCAATTTTTGGCATCAGAAGAGTGCGCGCATACTGTACGTGCACCACCAGATTTTTGAAACCTTGCGTACACGTTAGTCGAACGTCTGACTCTGGTTACACGTACGAGTCAAATAAACTATACTTTGCAAAACTGTGCGTTCGACTATGAGCGTACGCGTAAAAACAGACTTAAGAGGGTATGCTAAGACATCACTTTTCCACTTGACCACGTTTTGAGTGGCAAAACATTCAACAAAATGGCTGGTTTTCATAGTGGCTGCTGCGAAAACGCCAGTAAAACTGACTATTATCAACTTAAATTGAATTTAGTTGGCCTTAACAGTGACCATAACAACTTGCCAAACAACCAGTAGTCTGTGGACATTGGCATATGGCCAGACATTGCTTTTCTTATGTGTTTGTCTTGCCTAACACTATTAAACCATCCTACCTTAGTAGAACACAAGATTCATCATAATGGATGTTTTTAATGAAGACTCACTGACAAAACAGAATAAGAGTATTAATTGGTGTATTTTTATGGGATTTTTTATCCCAAAATTTTACATACCTGATATATGGCTACTGCTACTGATTTACTTTTTGAGTGTTTTTTGCGGTCTGGAAAAAGACCACTCTAATTTTTTGTTAAATCTGTTAGCACAGTCGATCACACAACTACTTTTCCCATTTTAGACACGTTTTTCATGCTATGCTAATGCTGTCGCTCAGACTTTTTGCCAACCAGTGGGCGTAACCACAGTCACTTTCTCCGAAGGTGACGTCACGTGCATACCATCTATATACTCCAGGCTTAACTAGGAAGGAAATGTTCCTAAAGCATTTTTTTGTATGAAGGCCTTTTCTAGCATCCTTCATTGAAGGCTACACATCTCCATCAGCTCATTTCCATCCATTTATTACCTTCCGAATTCTCACATACTTCCAGGGTTGCCAGGTTTTTACAGCAAAACCCAGACAGTTGCTACTCAAAACTCGCCCAAAAGCATTTCGAGGAGGACCCTAGAAATGGGTTAATCTGCTATAATTTGCCTTCCCGGTGCTAAATATCACATTATTGGGGTCGCTTCAACCCGTGGACATTGAAAGCAGCCCACGGCAACAGTGTAATGGCTCTTTTCCATTGCATGGTACCCCACGGTTTGGTTTAGTTTGGGTCGGGTCAGCTTACTTTTGGGAGCTTTTCCACTGGGTGCAGTACGTAGTTCCCAATAATTTTTTTCAAACCACCCCGTTGGGGTCCCAAGTGACCCGAGGTTTAATGTTAAAGATTAGCTTTACCTTAGTGCTAGCTTGCGCTGTCTCAAGCAAACATGTTGTCATCTGTGTTCTGCTATAAGTTCCCAAACTCCCTTTTAGCGATGTAAAAACATCCACAGGTTGAGAATCAGGGACACCAAAAAAGTTTTTTCCAGACTTGCAGTTTGTGGCGGAACACACACGACGAGCACCTGAGCATTATATATGCTTAAATGCAACTTCAATGAGGCTCAGTGGAGCGCCGTCGACTGACACCACGTGTGT